>NC_089508.1:24756012-25460012 GCF_036850995.1 Saccopteryx leptura | reverse complement strand
TTTCCTAGCAAGGATGGAGCTGTTCGGCTGATCCCCGCTTGGGGTGGGGGTCTGGGATGGTGGAGGGATGATGGAGGGGACTCTGCTCAGCATCCAGAAAGGAAAAGGGACCCCAGGTTTGGGCTTGTTCCGAGAGGTAGGCGAGGTAACCCATTGGTCCCCCTGCCTGACTCCTGCTTTCACCTGGATGCCCTACCTGGGGCTTTGCTTATTATGCTCCTTGGGATCCTGTAGTTTCAGCTCAATCTCCAGTAACCCGTACCACCTGCCGGCCACTGGTCACTCCCATAAGCCCTTGTCTTCACAGCCCTCTGCTCTCTCCATCCCACTGAGGGACACTCCACAAAGATGAGTCTCTTCAGCGTGTTCACTGCTCTGTCCCCAGCACAGAGAGCAGACCCTGCACTCAACAGGTATTTAACTATTGAATGAATGATTTGGGTGTGGACCAGCATCGGGTGCGATAAGGAGAAGTGTGGTGGGGAAGGAGAAAGACCAGAGGTTCCCAACTTTTCTCGGTTCATGGCGCTATTAGTGTCTCTATAATTTTTTCATGGTGCAACGTTGGTTGAAGGAACACCTAAAAGTTTTGTTTATTAAGTAGTTAGGCCTAAACAGCTTAAGTATTTATAGCTTTGCAGCTGATGAACCATTTGAAAAAATAATGCACATACACTTACATTAAATAGATTTTATTTTGCCTGACCAGGCGGTGGCACAGTAGATAGAGTGTCAGACTGGGACATGGAAGACTCAGGTTCGAAACCCCGAGGTCGCCAGCTTGAGAGTGGGCTTACCAGCTTGAATGCGGGGTTGCTGGCTTGAGCATAGACATGACATCATGGTCGCTGGCTTGAGCCCAAAGGTAGCTGACTTGAAGCCCAAGGTTGCTGGCTTGAGCAAGGGGTCACTTGCTCTGCTGTAGCCCCCTGGTCAAGGCACATATGAGAAAGCAATCACTGAACAACTAAGGTGCTACAACGAAGAATTGATACTTCTCATCTCTCTCCTTCCTGTCTTTCTGTCCCTATCTGTCTCTCTCTCTGACTCTCTTTCTCTCTCTGTCAAAAAAGGAGAAGATTTTACTTTATTGTTAAATTAACCCTAAGCACGCACCAGTGGCCGTGCTTGCTGGGCACTAGGCACTGCACATCTTCTCACACTCAGAAGCGATTGAACACCACCATCCTCGCTCCTGGTTCCACCTGGATGTTTTACCACAGCAACCACTGAAAACCCAGCCTCTTCAGGACATGGCCCCACTGCAAAGAATGCGATGTGATCTAATGCAGAAACTGGTGCTCACGTGGCAGCAGAAAGGTGAGGAGTGTTGTTTGCCCAGGAGAATGTCAAAGTCCCATGCAGGTGCTTCGGTGTCCGGGGTACCTTGGCACCCAGTTTGGAAACTATGATGGTGGAAGATCTGGGTTCAAGTCCCACTTAGTTAGTTTGCTTCTTTATTTATTTACTTAACAAACACTTTCATAGCACTGACTCTGTGCCAGGCCTGTTTTAAGAGCTTTCCAGGTATTACTTAATCATCATAACAACCTTATGAGGTAGGTAGGGTTACTGTGTGATGGTTCATTTTATGCATCCACTTGGCGAGGTTATGATACCCAGTGGTTTGGTCAAGCACCATTCTAAGTGTTGATGTTAAGGTATTTTTCAGGTATTCCTGGCTGAAAAATAGGTCAGTTGGTGGGAGCATCATCCTGATATGCCTGTTTTGGAATAGCGTACTTATCCATTAGATGGATTTGGAGCTCGTAGGAAGGTATGTGGGTCACAAGGGGCCAGCCTTGCTCATACCAGCCAACCCCCACCTTCCCTGAGTTGTGAGATTGCGTGTCATGTTCTTATATGTGAAGGTGTTCAGTAGAAACATGGGTCCTGATGCAGAAATGTGGGTTGAATAATAGCACAGCTTTAGTTTATCTCTCTTAGTCAATCAAGTCCTCGCTATTTGTTTGTTTAGCAAACAGTTTCATATTACTTATCATGTGTCAGGCTCTGTTCTAAGAGCTTTATAAATATTAATTCATTTAATCATCATGACCATCTTATGAGATAGATGCTATTATTATTCTCACTAAAGAGGTCTGATCATTGGATTGATGTCAGCCTAGATGGAGTATCTAGTGGCAGGCCACAAGGCCCTGCTCTTAGTCCTATTCTATTAAACCCTTTTAAGAATTGGGGACTTACATAGGAAACACATGTCCACAGTTTAGGACTGCCAGAGCTATCATATGTTCGATGATTTCAATAGACAGCAATATGGGGCTGAGCTGAGATTTAATAGGTTTACATATAGAACCATACACCTTTGTTTAAAGAAAACCTTATTCTACTAACACAGAGGGGACATCGGCGGTTGCATGGCAGTGCGTGTGATGGAAGTCCTGGGTGTGTATTTGCCTGCAGGCTTGGGGAGCCAGACCTGCAGTGTGGTCACATAATAGCAAGCCAGACTCTACGTGTGTGATGCAAGTGGGGTGTCTAGGAAGGGGGTGGGAGAGATTCGGAGCCCACTTTGCATAACTGATACCACACATGGGACATTGCATTCTGCTCTCTAAACTACACCCCACAGAGGAGTAGCAACAGCCCAGAGAGTGCCGAGGGAGGGACCAGATGGGATAGGCCTCACAACCATGGCGACAACAGTGGACAGTTGTTGTTTTGGTCCCAACCTCCATTCTCCCTTGTTCTGGAAAGATCTCCATGGTTTTCCCTAGGGGACCCTCTCCACCCCACCCTCTATGTCATGTAGGCGGGGCCAACCCGCGGGGTGGATGTATGATCCAGGCCTGATCGTTCAGGGATTTGTATCTCCTTAGACATGGACACTGGTCTAGGGAAGGACACATGACCCAAGCCCAGCCAAGAGAGCCCCACCCATGGCCTTTCTGGCATTGCAGGAAAAGAGAAACTCTCTTTCCACTGCGTTGGCTGGGCTGGTGGGATTTAAGCTGGTCTGTCAAGGGCTACTGTGTCGGGACCATCTGCCTGAGAAGGGTTTGAAGTGGAGTGAGGCTGGGCGGGAAGCAGGGACAGTGTCCTGAAAGCATTGTTTGAACCCTTGGGTGCCCCTGTCCATAACCCCAGATTTGCCAGCCTCATGAGCCAATAACTTCTCTTTGTGGTCAGGATTCTGTCCCTTGTGATTCTGACTGACACGGCGACTGAGCCTGTTGGGTCTTTAAAGGGTCTTCAGATTCTTAAAGTTGGTGAGATTGTTTCTTGTGGGTCCCGAGAGCAGCAGAAGAGCTAATGGCAGGTGAGAGGACCTCACAGATTTGGGCTCCAGGAAGAGTGAGAATGTTTTTCTGAGGGAAATGCTGCCTGAGGGTGGAATGGACTCTCCCTTCCGAGGTGGCCAGCTCCTTGGCCCCAGAGCTGCCTGCAGGGGCTGTGAGACCATCTATGTTTGGTTCATGAAGGCCGTTGGTGTACAGTATACGGAATTGGACCAAATAGTACTTGAACTCTGAGATTTAATGACTGAACTGGACAGTTACAGTTGGGTGTGGTGGAAGCAATGATTCAGTAGAATTATGGTCTGGTGGAAAGAGACATCTGGAATCAGATTCTGAGTTTTCTTCTCCCTTTCACTGACCAGCTGAGTGGTCCGAAACAAGCCAGTTAATCCCTCTGACTCATGTTCTCCATCTGCCCCAGGGGGGGTGGTGCTGACATCTCAGGGATTATGATGCTCAGATGCAGTCAAAGCTCTAAGGGTTTGAGGGAGTTCATCCTCTGTCCCGCCAGGTGGAGGAGGCTGGCTGTAGGTGTGGAGATGGAGAAGGAGCCGTCAGCAGGATAAAGGGTCTGGGTGGGACCCCTCCCGGGGGCCAGGCCTGGGTTGCAGGGGCTTCCGTGGAGGTCACGCTCCCCACGGGGAAGAGGCAGGTGATGTAAATGATGAGGCAAGTGAGTTGGCAGGTGTCTGTGAAGCATGGAAGGGAGTAAGCCTGCCCTGTCTGAGGACTGCAAATTCTAACTTGCTAAAACAAGTGCAGACCCAATAACAGGCACCTGTGGATCCATTTTTGGCTTATGCGACCTAGTTTGCACACCCAGTTAAATGAGTAGGCAAAAAAGGACTTGGAAGCTAGCTGGTGACTTATGAATGAGTCCATTTCAGAATGATTGACTCATCCTGACCCCAAAGTCCAGCCATGGAAGTGGCACCTGCCAGCCCAGGTCAGGGATTCAGGCCATGAGATTCCATTTCTTCTCAGATGCTCATCAGTTAACGCTGGAAAGGCCGTGATGAGTCCTCACACAACCTTGACGTTATCCTCCCAACGCCCTCTGTTCAGGTGAGCTATCACCAGGCAGGAGGCCCCACTTCAGGCTCTTTCTAGAAATTGGGAAGTGCTCCAGGCCTGGTGATGTTCCTGTCCTGTTTGCTGCGGAGAAGAAGCTCTTGAGAGGCCATTCCAAGGAGGGGTCAAGCCAGGGGATGCTTGGCTACAGGCTGGTTTTCTCCCCTCCTTCTTCCCCTTCTCTCGGGGTTGTGATAAGCCAGCCTAAGAGCCAGCTGCCCTCGCCCATCCCATTCTCCCCGGGGACGGTGAGGTGGACATGACATTGGGGCTCATGCGGAGGCTGCTGGCTTTGGCAAGGTTGACTGGGACCCACATGTCAGCCTAGGCCACTTCCTCATCACCGTAACTCTGAGCCAAATAACGAGACCCCGGGAATCTGGTCGCGCAGGCTGGGGAGCTCACTCCATTACTCTCTTTTATTCACTCGGGAGATTTATGTGGCCTATCTCCCTTCCCTTTGTCCACCTGCAAGGCCCTATAAGTCATGTCCCCAGGCTGACAGGTCACAGGGCCTGTGCTGCTGCTCTGTCAGAGTGAGTGATGCCAGGGGGTGATTAAAAGAGAGGAAGGGTGAGAGGTCAGCAGCAGACGGCATGATGGGAGTTTGGGATGTAATTATCACTCCTGTGACATACTGCTGGGCTGCTCTCCCCCTTCTCATAATAGGTATACACACTTGGGTGGGCGCAGCTCGGGGAGAGGGGGAGGGCGGTGACGCTGGGGGGTGCCGGGAGCACCTGCTGGAAGGGGCTGAGGGTAACGGGCCTCAGGAGTGAGCTCAGGGCACCAAGGGACAGAGCATTGGCGCCTCTGGGTCAGCAGCACCCTCCCCACTGGGAGATGGTCCCCCAGGCCCACAGCACAACGCCTGGAACAGGGCAAGCACTGTCTGCCGCCATTATTGTTATGGGGTTTGTCGGGAACTAGTGAGGAAAGGCACAGATGGAGCCAACTCAGAAGGTAACGGAAACGAAAACTCCCCCCAGTGTTCTGGGCCGAGGGCTCACTCTTTTCTGGACTGCTTGGCACTTCCCCGACATCAGGGGGCTCCCAGCTACCCGGTCAGGAGCCTCGCCCTCACCCACTCGCTGCAATGGCTGGAAGTTTCTGCTCTAGAAGGCCGCTGCATCTGCCCAGAAGGAGGGCGGGCCGAGGCCCGGACGGCTGGGGCCTGTGGGCACACTGAGCGGCAGAGTAGCCTGCGTCGGCATGCTTGGTCGGTCCTGTGGGGCAGGGTAGTGGGAGCTGGAAAAGGCCAGGAAGGGTTATGCTGGAGGTGGGTTTAGAGGGTCCTGCGGAGACCACGCCTTGTCCAGAGTCCGTGTGTCTGCGGAAGGCTTCAGAGAGGACCCCTGGCTGCCCAGCCAGCCACTCACGGTCAGCCCCTCGCTAAATGCAGGCGACTCACAGCTTCAAGATGGAGTCATGCCGGCTGGAGTACCGTGCCTCCAAATTCACACTCTTGTGTGGTCCCTCCCATGTTGAATCTGGACGGTCCTATGACTTGTGGCAAAAGCGAGGTTGTGCCATTGCATTCCAGGCCCAGATCTGAAGAGGTCTTCTGGCTTCCGCTTTCACTGTCTCGGAGTTCTGAGCCCCCGTGTACAGAAGTCTGGACCACTTTGTTAGAGAAGTCCTGAGGAGACAAAGGCCCTGAGGATAGAAGGCCAGGAAGACAGAAAAGGCCTGGGGGCAGCCGTCCTCGCTGAGGGGCGAGGCAGGAGAGGGAGGCCATTTTGTACTTGTCAGCCCAAATCACAGCCACAGACTAAGCCCAACACAGCACACGGAGCAGAGGAGCCGTGCTGGCCCAGCCCTGCCTGGGCAGCTCACAGCGTCCTGAGCAACGCAGCTGGTGTGGTTCCGGCAGGGTGGGGGACTGTTTTGTCTGTGGTCCCTAGAGCCACCTTCCCTTCGCACCTTGCTTCCTGCGAGAGTCCTCCCTTGAGGCCCCAGCAAGGACCCCTTGTGGGAACAGATGCACCTGTACCAAGTAGGATTCCACCCCGAGGTGTAGCCAGGGTGGGTGTAGCAAGGCCCAGACTGAGTGCAGGCATTTAGCACTGGGACCAACAGAAGTTTGTTTAGGAAAGAGTATTTTATCACTGGCATGGGTTAGGATTATTGCTATGCATGGTGACAATAAAAAGCATACTGACTACTGAAATTCAGTCTCATTACTGCTTTTAAATTCTTTAAAACAATCCACCCCCTTATTTCCTGCAGTGGGGGTCAATTACGTTCACTGCCCCAACGTTGGAACACCATTGACCCTAGGTCTTTCTCATGACGATGCGACTTCAAAAGGAGAGAACTAGGGAGAGGTTGAATCTGGAAATGGGCCAAAGGCCCAGGAAGGAAGGAAGGACAGTAAGTCTTTCTTGGGCCTCTGTTGTATGCAAGGCTCTTGCAAGTGTTACTACGTTTAATCCAGCTTGCATTTTGACAGAGGGAGAGGAGAGGCTCTCCAGGGTGGGAGACTCACCCGAGTCACAGAGCGAGGGAGTGGCAGGCTGCCGTGGGGATACAGGCCGTTTGCCTTCGGGAGTGCTGTGCAGGGAGAATGGAAGGAAGAGTGGGCCCCAGCCCTGAAGGTTGGGACACCCTGGGCAGGGCTGGGTGCCCGCTGACAGAGGCGATGGTGCCTCTTCCTCAACGCCTCCCTGAGAGTTTTTGCAGCTACGCCTAGAAATGAAATCTGGCTCCTCCTTTCTCTTTCACCACACTGACAACACATAGGGGTTAGTGGCGCTGGATTCCTGGGTTCAAATCCCAGTTCTGCCTGTAATAACAGAAGTATTTGACCTTGGACGAATTTCTCAACCCCTCTTTGTCCTCGTTTCTTTTCCCATAAAATGGGACCAATGATAGTATTTATTTAATTTAAACTGATACGAGACTTAAATGAGTGTGTGTGTGTGTGTGTGTGTGTGTACCATAGACACTGGCATATAATATTTTTAATTATGTAACAACCACTAATATAGCATTATGGGCAGATACCTTAAGAATTTGACAAAACATTAACTCATTTAATTCTCCCAACAACCCTATGATTGGGCATTATTATTATCCTCATTTAATAGATGGGGGACCCCAAATTTAGTAAGACTAAGTGACTCACTTAGGGTCATATGGTTAATAAGTGGCAGGGCCAGGATTTAGACCCTAATATGTTTAACATAAATCTCTGTTAAATCATGCAGGGCTGTGCTCAGCAAATGTCAGCTATTAGAACTTTACCTAGTCTCTCCCAAATAAACTCCAGAGGTTTCTCTATCTCTCCCTTCATTTTTCTTCTACAAAAATTATACTAGGAGCCCTGGCCGGTTGATTCAGTGGTAGAGTGTCGGCTTGGCGTGCGGGAGTCCCGGGTTTGATTCCTGGCCAGGGCAAACAGGAGAAGCGCCCATCTGCTTCTCCACCCCTCCCCTTCTCCTTCCTCTCTGTCTCTCTCTTCCCCTCCCGCAGCCAAGGCTCCACTGGAGCAAAGTTTGCCCGGGCGCTGAGGATGGCTCTGTGGCCTCTGCCTCAGGCGCTAGAATGGCTCTGATTGTGGCAGAGAGACGCCCCAAGATGGGCAGAGCATCGCCCCCTGGTGGGCATGCCGGGTGGATCCCGGTCGGGAGCATAGGGGAGTCTGTCTGACTGCCTCCCCATTTCCAGCTTCGGAAAAACACACACACACAAAAAAAAATTGTACTAGGGACCCATGAGAAGAAAAGGCAGAAATGTTAAAGCAGGTATTACTTTTACCCATCAGATAGGTTAAAAGTAGAAAGCGTAGTAACGTCAGGTATTGTCAAGAGTATGAGGAAATGGATCCTTTCACAATTGCTATGGGAATGTTCATTGTAAATTTTCTTGGAAAGAATTATTTGGAAGAGAAAACTGAAATCAAATCTTTGAATTCCTTATGCTCCAACAATGCTACATCTTGGTGCCCACCCTAAAAACAAACAGGACACCGTGAAACGGGTACAGTGTCCACTGCTGCATTGTGACAATGATAAACCAGGAGCAACCTAAGTGTCCATAGGGGATGGCTACAAAGTACGGAGCCACACCCTGCCCCACCCTGTGGGCGCCAGGTGGTGGTGAAAAGACTGTAGTAGCTCTGTGGGCATTTACATGAAATGGCCTCTAAGATTTAGTGTCTGCTGACTCACCCATCCAACCAATAAATGTTTGCTGAGCACCTACTGTGTGCCAGGCACCCTTCTAAGTCCTAGGGACACAGCTGTGAACAGGACAGACCTTGTGGAGCTTCCAATCACTGCTGAGTATAAAAAACAAGTTACAGAATAACACACAGAAAGCCATTTATGTAAAAATAAAACCACACCACGGAACAATGTATGTTTTCTAAGGGTAGTTGTATATGTATATAAGTACATAGAAAAAGAACTGAAAGGTTACACTCCAAATAACTAATGGTGGTCACCTCTGGGAAATCAAGAAGAGACCAAGACTTAAGCTTTAGTAAAACATTATCAATAATTTTTTTTATAGTGATAACTTATTTTTGTATTACTTCTATAATAAAACTTTAATATTAAAGTGAAAGAAACACTGATCAAGGAGTGTGGCTTTCTGGGGTATAGACCTTGAACTTAGACAAACCTAATGTATTACTCAGGCTACCATAACAAATACCATAGACTGGGTGGCTTAAACAACAGACCTTTATTTCTCACAGTTCTACAGACTGGCAAGTCCAAGATCAAGGTACTGATTAATTTGGTCGCTGATGAAAAACCCGCTTCTTGGCCTGTAGATAGCCACTTCTCGCTGTGTCCTCACACAGAGAAGAGAGAGGGCTCTGGTGTCTCTCTATCTTCTTGTAAGGATACTGATCGTATCATGGAGTTCCCACCCTCATGACCTCATCTAAACCTAACGACCACCTGGTGGCCCCACCTCTAGATACCATCATATTGGGGGTTAGGGCTTCAGCATATGAATTTGGCAGGAGTGGGGCACAAACATTCAGTCCATAACACCTGAGTTAGAATCCTAGCCATTTCCTGTGTGGCTCTGACAAATGACTGTTCTCTCTCAAACTGCTTACTCAGCTGTAAAAAGGGGGCTCACAGCCCTCACTTTGCTGGATTGTGATGTGTTTTAAAAGACCCCTATGGGAAATGCCTGATCTATAGATGTAAGTCCCATGACTTGACCCTTGCTTCCCTACTAGTGCTTCGTCATAGCCCCTCCACCTTCACCTCCCTGCCAACTTCCCTCACCTCATGCACCAACTTCTGTTCTTAAGCCTCCGCATTCAGGTTTGTGAACAGAGGAAACATAACGTGTGTGCCAACGTCCTCCACCCAAAGCCATCAGGAATGCACTTCTAGTTTAACAAAGTTGGGCTTATTGATTTGTTGCAATGAGGCAAAAGCATGCCGTGGAGAATTGTAGGCTGCCTCAATAAGAGAGCATTAGAAATGACTTATAATTGGATTTGGACTCATGATAGGAGATTTGGAGGAGGGTTCAAGAAAGCAGGGCTTTGCTCTAGGTTGGATGCTGTCAAGAAGATGGGGTAATTCTATGACTGGGTATCTTTTTTTTTAATCTTTGTTTACGTTTTTAAACATTTATTTTGTTTTTTTCTTCTTATTTATTCATTTTTAGAGAAGAGAGAGAGAGAGAGAGAGAGGAAACTGGGGTGGGGGGGAGGAGCAGGAAGCATCAACTCTCATAGGTGCCTTGACCAGACAAGTGCAGGGTTTCAAACAGGTGACCTCAGCATTCCAGGTCGACACTTTATCCACTGCGCCACCACAGGTCAGGCCATGACTGGGTATCTTAATAAATATTATCTAGAAGAAGACAGGAATAGGTCTAGACTAAAGTAATAATAATTGGTGAAGAAGCAACAGTCAAGTTAGCCCAGATTGGAGGATACTTGGTTATTTTGTGCTTCAGAGAATGTTCTTGTTTTTGTCTGTGTTTAGACATGATCTTGAAGTTTTCACCTTGATTCTTCATGGTCAAGGAGTGGCTTTGTCTGATGTTCAGTTCTGTGAAATTGTTTACAATCACCAGGAAAGCACCACAGTCTACCTTTGAGTGCCAGGCCAACTCTCTGATGTCAAAAACAGCTTTTTTTTTCTTTCTCATGTGTAAACAACTTTGAAATCCATCAAAATATTATTAGGATCCTTGATCATTCTGGCTTGGGGTGGAAGAAGAGCATGACATTGGCCAAGTTTTCCTCTCCTCCCTGTTCTTCCACCTTTGTCCAGGATAACTCCAAGGGCCTCCCTGCTCTCAAGCTGTCCCCAAGGTGACAGGGTACCCAAAGATGAGGAATCTGCATTCTCAGCAGCTGCCACGGCAGATAGGCCTGAGGTCAGAATGGGACTGTGTCAGGGATTGAGAAGGTGAGAATCCTATTCCTGGCCCAGTGCAGGGCTCGATGAAGGTGGAAGGGAGTGAAGAAGGCTCTGAGGGGACTGACAGTGGCCAGAGAATCAAGGCTTGTTAGCACTGCAGAGACCATTGGGAGCAATGAGGGGAGCACAGACTATTTTTAGAGCAGAACTTCTTCTGCAAATGAAATTCTGCACAGGGCCCTCGCTGGTTGGCTCAGCGGTAGAGCGTCGGCCTGGCATGCGGGGGACCCGGGTTCGATTCCCGGCCAGGGCACATAGGAGAAGCGCCCATTTGCTTCTCCGCCCCCCCCCTTCCTCTCTGTTTCTCTCTTCCCCTCCCGCAGCCAAGGCTCCATTGGAGCAAAGATGGCCGGGGCGCTGGGGATAGCTCCTTGGCCTCTGCCCCAGGCACTGGAGTGGCTCTGGTCGTGGCAGAGTGACGCCCCGGAGGGGCAGAGCATCGCCCCCTGGTGGGCAGAGCATTGCCCCTAGTGGTCATGCCAGGTAGATCCCGGTCAGGCGCATGCGGGAGTCTATCTGACTGTCTCTCCCCGTTTCCAGCTTCAGAAAAATACAAAAAAAAAAAAAAAATTCTGCACAGAAACCCAATATACAACACACATCAGGGGAGCCACTGAAGTTGAATCAGAAGACTGGGGTGTCCAGAGGCTTGTCTACTCCCCCTCTTGGAGCTCTTTCCTTAGTGCTCCCCAATGCATCTCTAGGGCTCCCTTAGAGCTTCTGAGGCTTGCAGGGTTAAAAGTCCTTGTCTCTTCAGCATTTCACTTTCTAGAAGCCTAGAAAGGAGTTGTTATTTATCCAAGGAATTCCCCCCTCACCAACCTTCTCGATTCTCCTGGGTCCTCCCTGAGCTGAGGGACTTTGCTCAAATCTCATCTAAAGACCTTTTGACATCTCTTTCTCCCCTCCCTCCCTCCCTTCCTCCCTCCCTTCCTCTGTTCCTTCCTTTTTTCCCTCCCTTCCTCCTTCCTTCCCTCCCTCCTTCCCTCCCTGCCTCCCTGCCTGTCTCTCCCTTTCTTTTCTTTTTCTTTTCTTTTTTTCTCTTCTCTCCTTTCTTTCTTTCTTTTCTTTCTTTCTTTCTTTCTTTCTTTCTTTCTTTCTTTCTTTCTTTCTTTCTTTCTTTCTTTCTTTCCTTCTTTCTTTCTCTTGCAAGAGAGACAGAGAGAGACAGACAGGAAGAGAGAAAGATGAGAAGCATCAACTCATAGTTATGCCATTTTTAGTTGTTCATTAATTGCTTTTTACACATGCCTTGACGATGTGGGGAAGGCTACAGCATAGCCAGCAAACCCTTGCTCAAGCCGGCAACCTTGGGCTTCAAGCCAGTGACCTTTAGGTTCAAACCAGAAAATATGGGATCATGTCTGTGATCCCACGCTCATGCTGGTGACCCTGTGCTCAAGCTGGCAATCTCAGGCTTTCAAACCTGGGTCCACAGCATCCCAGGTCAACATTCTATCCACTGCCCCACTATTGGTCAGGATATTTTTAAATGGGGCTTTAGAATTTTATTTATTTTTTATTTTCTTGATTTTAAAGGGAGGAAGGGAGAGGACAGAAGAGAGACAGGAACATCTGTTACTGTAAGTGCCCTGACCGGGGGTTGAGCTGGCAACCTCTGAGCTTCAGGATAATGCTCTCACCGAGCTATCTTGCCAGGGTTCATCCAGAGATTTTTCAACAATATTATTACTCTTAAAAAATTCCTTTTGGGTGATATTGGTCAAAGAGAACTGAGTTACAGTTATATAGAATGAATAAATCTTAAGAATTAATGTACAGGCAGGATAACGACACCTACTAATACTGTACTGAACTCTGGAAATGGGCTAAGAAAGTAGATTTCAAGTGCAACCATTAGACACAAATGGTAACTGTGAGATGCTATCCCAATTAGTTTGACTATAGTAATCATCTCATTATATATATGTATAATAAACCATCACGTTGTATATGTTAAAAATAAATACCTTTACTTGGCCTGTGGTGGCACAGTGGATAAAGTGGAGACCTGGAATGCTGAATTCGCCCATTCAAAACCCTGGGCTTGCCTGGTTGAGGCATATATGGTTTTTCCAGATGATAGTTCTTAAAATTAGTTTGTATTCCACTTTGGTTCTGGGAGGTAGATGTTGGTATGTCCGCCTACTCCAGCGCCATCTTGTCTCTCCAAAGTCGAGGCATATATGGGAGTTGATGTTTCCTGCTCCTCCCCCCTTCTCCCTTTTCTCTCTCTCCCCCTCGCCCTCTCCAAAATGAATAAATAAAATATTTAAAAATAAATAAATAAATACTTTTAATTTTAAAATACATAAATTAAAAAATATCAAATCTCCCCCTGATGGTAAGGGGGTATGATAGACACTTCTGGCGTGCTGGAGCTGTTCCCTATCTTGATCTGAGTACATGGATATGTTATACAGTGGACAGGGGGGTGCTGATCCGACTCAGACTGGCTCATACCACTTCATAAGAGCCAGTTATAGGCACCTCTTCCCAACTCTGCATTCAGTGATATTATGTCAATAACTTGAAATTGACCGCGATAGGAGTATTTACACCATGGAGATGGGCAAAATGGCCATCAGGGCTTTTTTCCTCTGAAGAACCAGTTAAAGATATACCAGCTTACTGCTGGTGTACACATATATAAACGTTCATTGAGCTGCATACTAAAATTTGTACACTTTACTGCATGTATGTTACACTTCAGTACAAACTTCTGGGGTCTCCAGACTCCTAGTTATGTAATCGTAACTTAAAAGTATCTTACTGATTGTCTTCTTTCTCTAAGTTCTGTGACGTTAAGGACCTAACCTGCCTTGTCCACCACCCAGTACTTAGTGGTTACACGAAAAAAAGAATTTCCATGATGCTAATGCAGCTTAGGCTATCCTAAGTGTGTGCCTACCCCTGTCTTGCCTCGGGTTATGCTGCCAAGGGCTGCAGTGCCAATGGGAGTCCCATTTTTGGTGTCTAAGCAGTCTAAAACTATAAGGCTGGCAGAGTTTCTTATCCCCGTTACTCTGCCATATTTGAAATATTTGCTTTCCTCTCCCCCCACCCTCATACATAGAATTAACTACTGTTTCTTCCTCTGGCTCTTTGTCTCCCTGCAGAGCACTTAGCCCTGTTGAATAGAGATTGGGAGTCATGTCTGCTTCCTCTGCAAGACTACAGGTTGTTTAAAAAGGACCATGTCTTCCATGTCCCTGCACAGATAAGATGTTGGGACTTAAACACACCAGGCTCTTAACAGAGGCCTATTGAATGAATGCAATGGTCTTCAAGAAAAGAAAGAGGGACTAGGTTTGTAGGAAGAATGAACGGACCCACTGGTGAGGTCACACATTGCTGAAACAGGGGTGACTCTTCAGAAACTGGTTTGGGAGGTGGCCCTGTTGGGTGGGGGCTGACCAAGTAGCCTTTGGAGATCTCCACTCCTGCCTCCCGCTATTCAAAGCAGAGGGGATGGCTGAGTGTGAGCACAGGTCAGAAGTCACTCTACTAGCTGGCTGTCCTGAGCCGGGGGCCTCCTGAGATGGGGTGCAGAAACACTTCCTTCCATGCACACAATCTCGAAACACTTCTGGGCCCTCCAGGCCTGAGGGATGTTGCTCACATTGAATCCAGGCCTTTTTTCAACAGGGTTTTTATCCCAAACGTCTGCTTGACTGAGAGAACGGCAACACATGAGGAAGGCGATTAGGCTGCTAGAAACGTTCTACAGCTTGATTTGGATGATGGCCACAGGGGTGGTTATATATATACACTTAGAACTAGGCATTATGCTTAGAACTGTGCATTTTGTGTGTGAGTTCCACCTCAATGAGTAAAAGAAACAAAACCAAACCCTGCCCCCTGTTGAGAAAGGCCCTAGATGAGTGTGTACCCACCCCTCCTATCCCCACTGTCTCCTCCTGGGCTCCCGCAGGGATTCTGAGCTGGGGAAGCCGGACTGAGGGCCCCCAGAGCCTGGGCTAACCAGGAGGGAGAGAAGAACAGAAAGTGGAGAAAGGAAAAGCCTCTCAGGCTTCCCAGGGAAAACAAGGGCTCCAGGGCTGTTGGAGGGTCAGGTCAAGGCGTGGGGTGTGGAGGGAAAACCCTTGGGAGTGCGGGAGGGGGAAAGCGGTTGGGAAGGAAGACGCGTTAGCGGAGGAAGGGCGGTGAGTGGGCGCAGCCGGAGCCAGGGCGCGGACCTCCGCTGGTCTCCTCTCCGAGGCAGGTGGGCCGGCGCCCGCGCGCTGGAGAGGAGGAGAGGGGAAAGACAGCGTGACTGCGTCTGATCTACAGTGACGAGTACCAATGTTAACTGTCACCTCTCATCTCCAAACTAAATCACACCTGGAATTGGAGGCGCCGAGGAGCTGATAGAGTCAGCCTCGCAGAGGAGACAAGTCAATCAGCGCGGAGATGCGCGCGGAGACACCAGCTCCGTGAGGCGGGCGCCTTCATTCATTCTGGGATTTACACTTGTCAGGCTGCTGCCTGGGGGCAGGCAGGGGGAGGGGCGGGCAGGGGGCTGGTCTCACTTCAGCTCCACTTAAAACGGCTTCTTCCTGGGGCACTGCAGGTTGGGTCCACTTGCTCCTGATCCCCTTCACTTCTTCATCCTGTGGGTCATTCCCCAGGGTCAGCGGACTTCAGGCTCACGGAGCAGTTACAAACCCCAGCAGTGATCAGGACTGATGGGTGGTCTCAGGGCCAGGGGTACTGGAGGCCTAAGCAACTCTTGTCAGGCTGGGAGGGCATGAGGGGCAAAAAGTATCTCATCCTGGTATGGAGTCAATGTCTGGGAGGGGGCAGTAGGGGTCCCCCTCCCAGACATTGTGGGGAAGGAAGGATAGATCTCAGTTGACTACTTTGGCGCAATTCTATCTGTGGTCAGATGAAATAGAAGAGATCGTTGTTTTTCCTTTCACTCATTCCTTTGCTCATTTAATAAATGGTATTCAGTCATGCTCTCTGTGAAGGCCTGAGAATTCAACAGAGCCCCCGTATCCTTCGAGAAAGGGGAGACCTGAAGTGTTAGAACTTCTCAGCTTGCTGTTTCTGTCTTAGAATTCGTGTATTAACCTATAGATGCCCCCCCACCCCCATCTCTGACCTCACCAGCATATTCATGAGCACAGTCATTTATAAAAGTAATTTTTCACATATAAACATAACTGTGCTAAGCGCTGTGCCAGGGAAAATGCCTGGAGATATAAATTCCAGATGGAGAGAAAAAGATTGAGTTTCCATTGCTGTTTAAACATCTATTGTATTTTTGTCACTATGAAAGTAATATAAATTTGTTACATAAAACTTGGAGTGATAGAGAAGGAAACAAAGTCACCTAAAGATGGTTAGCATTTTGATATGTTTCCTTCGAGTGTTTTTTCTTCTATCTCTTTCACTTTTTGCCCCCTCAAAGCCATTAGCCCAAGGTATGTATGCCCCATGTCACTGAATGTGGATTTAGGGTAGAAGTTTCATTTTCTACTCTGACCCCCATCCGGAGTGGCCCCTGAGGACAAGGCTTCATTCTGCCTGGTGCACAGGCACAGAAATGGTGATACAGGCATTTGGCAGGCTGATCTCTTAATCCAGATTGGTGTAGTCATTTGAAACTGAAAGCAGCTCCTTTTTATGTCGCCTGCTTCTCAGCATTAACTTCTCTTTGATGTAATTTTTGCTTCCGATGCTCTCTCCCTTCATGGGTTAGATTAGTGTGAAATTGGCCCAGCTCCTCCAGAGACTGTAGTGCTAAGCTTCAAATACTTGGTCGTTATTGGAAATCCTTAACCCACATCAGGGGGGGAAAGTGGCAGAGTTACTTGGGGATGTGTGGGGTGGGGGAGGAGGATCGAGTATAAGGCAAGAGGGAGAGAAGTGCAGGCTGGCGAGAGACAGACGGGGAAGTTGCGACTCTTCTCTGCTGACGGCTGCAGATCCGCTTTCTGCAGGTCTTGGAGGGGAGGGACTTGAAAACAGGGTATTAAGGAAGGAAAACTGTTTAGTTGGCCGGAAGACTGGTTGGAGCTATCCAAAGTTCTTGGTCCTGAAAGGAAGAAAGGAGGTGACAGTGTTTGGGAAAAGAACAGGGCAATGTACCCCTGGACGGTATGCCTGTTCCTCTGGGTGTTCCACCTGGTTCATTTGTGACCCTGAAGCACAAACCAGACACAATTACCAACATTCTGGGAGGACTAGCAGGAGTGGGTCTCGTGACCAGTTCTGCCTTGCTCTCTCTCGTCTATCTCCCAGGAGGCAGAGTATGGGACCTTGTCATTGGGACAGGCTGCTGGAGGGAGGTACTCAGCTGCAAGGGCGACTCACCTGAGTATGTAACCCAGGAGAGGTCACCCTACTCCTTTTTTTTTTAAATATTTTTTAATTTTTATTTTTTCTGAAGCTGGAAACAGGGAGAGACAGTCAGACAGACTCCCGCATGCGCCCGACCGGGATCCACCTGGCACGCCCACCAGGGGCGACGCTCTGCCCACCAGGGGGCGATGCTCTGCCCATCCTGGGCATCGCCATGTTGCGACCAGAGCCACTCTAGCGCCTGAGGCAGAGGCCACAAAGCCATCCCCAGCACCCGGGCCATCTTTGCTCCAATGGAGCCTTGGCTGCGGGAGGGGAAGAGAGAGACAGAGAGGAAAGCGCGGCAGAGGGGTGGAGAAGCAAATGTGCGCTTCTCCTGTGTGCCCTGGCCGGGAATCGAACCCGGGTCCTCTGCACGCTAGGCCGACGCTCTACCATTGAGCCAACCGGCCAGGGCTTACCCTACTCCTTTTAAGGCAGAATGAGGGTGTGCATGTGTGTGTGTGTGCGGTGGGGTGGGGGTGGGGGAGAGGTCCTGCTGTGATTTGGACCATGCCAGAGGGAAAAGATGCTCTAGGTTTGTGATCACACATCCAACTTATTCCCCCAATAACAACCTCAACTCAGATAGCTACAAGAGGATATCAGTGAAGGACAGAGCTGCCAAAGGTGGCTCTGACGGTCAAACTGGTCCACGCTGTCCACACAGGAAGTAAACTATCAGGGTGTTCTGGGGGAAGCTTCAGACTCTCCATTCAAAGAGAGTTGAGCTCTAGATATTTCTAGTACTTTTTTTTCCTAGTTTGTTTTCAACCTGCATATACTTTCCCCCTGCAATCCCTATCCCACATTCTCTTCCGGATTAGCCTTGACCTTTAATTGTACCCAGCTTCTGCCTCAGTTTCTTTTTTTCCCCATAATGCCTCATTTCTGAACCTCAGCCAGTATGTTCACAACTTTTCTTTCCCTTGGTCTGTTCTCTGTTCCTTCCTCTACTCCTAGTGGGCCCTTCTACCCAGCTTTCCACTCCTCTGACTCTTGGGCCTTGTTTGTTCCTCCCTCCTACCCCCAGCCTGGGCCAGTTGTCCTCACTCTGGGCATCCAGGTACTCTCCGTGCAGGGGAAGGACCTTAGCCCATTTTGGTTTAAGCCTTGCCCATGGGGCCTCCTCTCTCCTTCTTGAGTCCGCAAATCACTCCTTCCAGTGTCAGCCAGCAAATTGGTTTATCCTCCCCCCAACCCGGCTTTCATTACCTTGCCGAAATGAAGCGATATCTCCTCGGCGGAGGCTTCCCGTCCCTGCTGCCGCTGGCATAATAAATGAAGACAAAGTGCCGGCGGCATAGACCATCTCTCCCATCGCGCGACCAGCCGCTGCCAGCTTCATTATTCGCTTAAGTTGCCGGAGAGAATTACTTAACCCTGACCCGTGTATTAGGGGCCTGTATTAATGCCGCGACAGGCGCCTCTTACGGCAGAGAACAATTTATTAGTGCCGAAACAGGCTGCTTTTCTCTGTCATTTTTCCAATCTGAGCTTTGAACACACATCATTAAACTTGTCTGACTCTCTCCCCTTCTCCATCATTCCTTTTTCATTTTTTTTTTTTAAAACAGAAAGCACGGTAGAGAATGGAGATTGTTCTGAAAATTTCCAAGTACCTCTCCCTCTCTTTCCTCTCTTCTCCTTTTCTCCTTTTCCTTGGCCCTTTTTTGGGGGAGGTCTTGGTTTCCTTGTTGGTGGCCCTCCTACTTTTAGAGTCCCACTATGATGGGAGGGCACACTGGGTTCCGGGGAGAGAGTCCGGATGTCCTTTGGATGCGGGGTTGGGAAAGAGAGCCGTCACAGCTCCCTGGCCCTGAAGCCCTGCGTGAGTTGTGTCTCCACCAGGTTCCTTTCCCAGAAGCAGCCCGCTGCTCTTTGTCCCTCCCGCTGGGCTGGGGAATCTTACTTTGAAGATAGGCAATGGGATCCATTCGGGGAGCTGTACAACCTGGGTATGAGGAAGGACTGGGCAGGGTTCCCGTTTGTCCTGGGGACTTGATCGCATCCACATTTGGGAGAGAAGGTTGGGAGGGGTTTGGAAGCACCTGGTGATGGCCACGCAGTGTCTGAAGCACCCTGCGCCCTGGTGCGGTGGCTGAAGTACCCTGCGCCCTGGTGTGGTGGCTGAAGCACCCTGCGCCCTGGTGCGGTGGCTGAAGCACCCTGCGCCCTGGTGTGGTGGCTGAAGTACCCTGCGCCCTGGTGTGGTGGCTGGCTGCAGCCTGGGGAGGTGGCCATGGGGCTGTGCTGCCACGGGGTTCCCCACATGGCTCTTCCTGACCATGGCAGACAGAGGGTCACTTTCAATGCATTCTCATCTCTGGCATCTTATGTGGTGTTGTCTCAGCACCTGAGTTCAAGCTATAGCTTCCGTGTCTTGTCTGGCTCCTGGTCTTGGCTTCTCTGGCCTTGCACATGCCCTTGTGTCTACCACCACTGCTGCCCAGAGCCACATGGAGCCATTATTTGATGTGGCATTTGCCTCTTCTCCCTGGTGACTATCGCCTATCCTTCATATTGGGGACACATGTGGCCACTGTCTTAGTTTGTGTTCCCCTGAAAGCAGAGCTTGAGCAGACTTGGGCACAGATAGTTTGAGATGGGACAACAAAACATAGGAATGAGGGGTGGAGAAAATGAGGCCAATTAGGAGGAAAAGCCAATAGAAGAGTGTATCACAGAGAGGGCAGTGGGGTAGATTCCACCAGGCCCTCAGAGCAGGTATGGCATGCCTCTCAGAACTATCTATCTGTCCACCCATTGGCTAAGGTTGCCCAGGGGGATAAACTCCCCCGTACTGCACCTTCTTCTCGGAGAAGTCCTGAGGGCGGAAGACTGGAGAGAAACCTTGAGTCTCCTCACAAGGCTGGCTGGCTGGGTCGGGTTGGGTTGGGTTCATATGGACCTGACCTGTACGGCTCTGGCTGAAATCAGAGGTGGCATCAACCCTGTCCCAGGCCCACCTCCTCTCACCTCCCCTCCCTCTCAATCCCCAGCTCCCAGTTCTCTGCCTGACCAGGGGGTATAGACACAGATGATGTCACAGGCCAGGCAGGGACATAAACAGTGAGGCAGGAACTGGTGGGAGACTGGCAAATCAGAGAGTAGAGACACTCTTGTAAAGACAATGACGTGATTTTTTTAAAACACATGCTGCTAGACAGACCTGTATCGGGGCTAGAAAGTCTGACCAGCAGACTGCCAGTTTAGCATTGGAGTGGCTGGTATCTTTAGAGAAGACATGACTTTTGCAAAGTTTTCACTCACTTTTTTGCATTTTTCCCAACTCTAGCTGATGGCTTCAGGGACTGTTTGAAAGTGAGTCCTGAGGAGAGGGGCAGAGGGAGGCAGAAGAGCAGGAAAGCTCATCTACAAGGCCAGTGGCTTTCCCCCCAGCCCAGTCCTTCCCAAATTCCCTCAGCCTCCAGATCCCTGCAACCCTCCCTCCTGCTTAGCTCAATAGCTCTTGAAAGTTCTCTAATCACCTCTCTGCTTCCTGCATTAATGAGCCTCTCATCTCACTGATGGCAATCAGAATATTTGCTTATGAAAGGGACACGGTTAATAACACGATTGCTTCCCTCCGCCTTCTTCCTTCCTCTCCTCCCCCCTCCCCTTCCCTCGCCCTCCACACAATTCTCTCAATTAACGATAGGCAGAAATTAATTTTTCCCCTCGATCGAAACAATTGCAGGGAAGCGGATTGCCAGCGTCGCTTCAGATAGGGACCGCTCCCAGCAGAGCAGAGAGAAAGGAGGGGAGATGGAGGAGATACACGGGGCCCTATCTGCAGGCACAGGACAGAGTAATACAAATGTTATCCTTAGAAATGTACTTAAAGAGGATATGTTTATAATTCGGAGGGGATTTTCAGGGGCCCTCCTCCCTCCCTCCCTCTCCAGGGTGCTCCACTGGGCTCACTACTGTATAACAGAACTCAGTTTGTTGGGGACTTTTGCTCTTGTTGCCTCAATGAGCGGAGTGGGCCTCGAGTGAGAAGGAGAATCAAGGTAACCAGGGAGTCACTGTATGGTCCAGAGGCCCAGGGCTTAGGCCGCTACTGACAGTGCTCACCTTGTGGCCAATCACCAAACACCAAGAGTCAGGTCAGGGTTGTGTGTGCTCTCCCGGCGAGTGCCTGGCTTATTTCCCACCTTTATCATCCCCTTCTGGGCCTGCCTGGACTTTTGGCTTGAGCTTCCCTCCAAGGCAATTTTTCCAGCCAGGTAGAGAGGCAGGGACCTTTGTAAGAGCCAAGAGATCCTAGCAAAGTAGTTTTAAAGACAGATTCTGGCCTGGCCTGTGGTGGCGCAGTAGATAAAGCATCCACCTGGAATGTTGAGGTCGCTGATTCGAAACCTTGGGCTTGTGTGGTTAAAGCACAGGTGATAAGCAACCAATGAGCAACTGAAATGAAGCAAGTATGAGTTGATATTCCGTGCTCCCTGGCCCCTCCGTAAAATCAATAAATAAAATCTTAAAAGAAAAAGAAAAAAAAAGAACAGATTTTGGAGCCAGACAGTCTGGGATTGAATCCCAGATATGCCACTTAACAGTTCTGTTCTCATGGGCAAGTTACTTAACTTCTCTGTGCCTTACTTTCTTTATCTGTAAAATGGGGGTCACACTTACCTCACAGGGTTGTTATAAGGACAAAATGAGTGAATGTTAGTAAGTACTTAGAACAGTACCTGGTCGGTAGCAAGTGCTATTTACATCTGGTAAAAAAAAAAAAAAAAAGTAAAGAAAAAGAAAGCGTATACTTCTGTGACAGTCAGGAACATTATCCATTCATCCACATTTGTTGTGCACTGGTCATATGGAGGATATAGACATTGTACAGATTTAGTGGTCTCTGCACTTGAGTATAAACAACGATGACATGGGTGGAATTCATCCTAAGAGCGGTGTATGAAGTGCTAGGGAATTTCAGGAGGAGAAGGGAGAAGTCCAGGCAGGACAGGACAATTGGGGTTCACTTCACAGAGCTGGCGGCATGTGAGCTGAACTTTTAAGAGAGACTTAAATTTCTATAGGATGAGACCAGTTGGCCTGGCTGAATAGCACAGTTGGTTAGAACATCAGCCCGAAGCGCAGAAGTTGCTGGTTGGATCCCCAGTCAGGGCACATATGGGAACAGATCAAGGTTCCCCTCTCTCTCTCTCTCTCTCTCTCCCCCCGCCCCTCCACCCCTCCTCTCTTGCTAAAATCATTACATAAACATTTTTAAAAAGTTATTATTATTATTTTAAAGAATGAGAATGGTTGCTGTTGGGCAGAGGGGGCCAGAACGAGAGTATGTAATTGTAACGCCAACAGGTCAGGAGGGCAAGTTGGAGAGCTGGGTGGGGGAGGAGGATTAGAGTAGTCCCTTTTGTCATCTCCACCCTTCCCTGTTCACTCGACCCGCACCGCGTCCCAACTCCCCTCTTTCTCTCGACATCTAAGAAAGATGAACTTTCAGTGCGAGAGAGAAAGTTATCATTAGCAGAGAATTAAGAGTGATTAATGATGCCCCCCCCCCCCCAGGCCTTATCTGGCCGCGATGAGCTGGACAATGCGGCGGTGGGAAGTGGGGGGAGAGGAGAAAGGGAGAATGGAAAACAATAAATATGAAGTGCAAGAAAAAAATGGGGCGCATTGCTGTTCCCACTTGTTAGATTGAAGGCGCCTCTCCAGAGGGGTGAAGGCTCCAAATTGCTAATTAGTGCCTGTGAAAAGGCCTGGCTCTGATATGCGCGTCGCTGAAAGGCTGCGGTTAATGAAGCCGCAGCGAGCCCGCTTCCCTTTGACTGGCCTTCATCCCTCCTCCGAGCCCCGGGCTGGCGGAACAATGAGGCGGGGAGCGCCGGTCCCCCAGGCCTCGCCGGGCGGCCCGGGCAGCGCGCGCCGGGAGCAGCGCGGCGCCGGCGCAATGTGGAGGGGGAGATAAGGCCGAGCGCAGGGAAGAGGCTCACTCCCAGGGGCCCAGGGAAAATTTGCAGTTATTATGAAGGAGATGAGACAGATTAAAAGCCCTTGTGTTCGCCGCATTGCCCCTTTATTTAGTGGCTTCATCTAGGAGATGAAAGAAGTTGGAAATGACTTTCTCTGCTCTGCGCTGCAAGAAGCTTCATGGCACATTTCTTGACTTTATTCCTTCTTTTGTTTCTCTCTTTCTTGCCTTTAACCCCTGAAAGGCTTCACAGGCACTGGAGACTGGGCAATAAGTACTGGGAGGGCCTCCCCCATTGACCACCGGATCCAGACCTTGGAGGTCTATGGCTACTGGATGATATGGGGGAAATGGCTGAGTTAGGGGGAGATGAGCTTGCAGTCCCTGGAAGGCCCCAGAAGGAGGCTGGATGACTCATTATCCAGATGAGTAAGAGGCTCCCATAATGCCCTGGGCCTACCAGAGGGCAGTACTGCATTGTGCAGGGGTACTCATCAGCTGGATTCAAATCCAAACTCAATCACACATTAGCTGAGACCTTGGGCAAGTTTCTTAACTTCTCTGTGCCTCAGTTTTCTGTCTGTAAAATGGGGACAATGATAATAATACTAATACCTACTTCATAGGGAGGATAGACTTAGACTGATTTTATAACTGTCCCTGATTTTTCATGCCTCCCTGTATCTACTACTTTGTTAGTGCCTTTCCACACTGACTCTGGGCTTGGCCATTGGGTCAGTTGCAGGCTTGATTCAAGCAGAGGCATGAAGGAGTGCTGTGGGATTCTGTCTTACAATGTGCATCTCTGTGTAGCTCTCTTAGAATATTACCACAGTCATACCCGAGCTAGCCTCTGGTCACAAGGAGATGACTGTGCCAACCTAAAGGAGCCAAGTTGTCCCAGACACAAATATACTAGAGCTCCCAGTCCCTAACTTACTGCAGCCAAAAACAAAGTAAAACCCAACCCTAAGATACATTAGCAATGGCTTTGGGATTGGAACGCAAATAGAAGCCAGCATAGATGGTAGAGAAACTGCTAGAACATGTTGGAAAAAAGTGACCCATATTATGTGTGGTGAAACAATCAGTAAAACCATTGTCTGAGATAATGTAGAAGGTAGAAAAAGTACTTAATGAACTTATGAATTTGAGTAATGAGATTTTCATGTATGTTGAAAGGCTCTTACTACCTGAATATGATGAAGTACTATGAGAAAGAGGAGCTAAAAAAAAAAACAACAACAACAAAAACAACTAGTTTGTCAACAGAATTTAGAGGTACTATAAAGGGCCCAGAACTTGCCAAATTGGAGAATAAGACCATTCTTCACCTCCAGTCTCCCTAGCTTGTATAAGATTCTCAATGTAATACAAGACCTGGTACTTTTGCTTCTAGCATAATGGAGTAATATTTACTTTCTCACCTTAAATAATGAAAGGAATACAAAAAGTTTCAGTGTCCAACAATGTAAAATTAGTAATGTCTAGAAAACAATAAAAAATTACCAGGCACAAAGAAACAGGGAAACAACCATAATGTAAAGACATTCATTTTATTGAATGTAAACCAATCAATAAAAACAGACCCAGAATTACACAGATGACAGAACTATTAGACTAGGACATTGAACAACTTTTATTTAGTTAGCTATTTATATTACTGTTTCATATATTTAACAAGATGGAGAAAAACATGAGCATATTAAGGAGAGGCATGGAAGATTTTATATACATATATAATGTATAAATATATCTTATATATTTAAAAGCTCCACATCTAACTTGTATAAAAATACATCTCAGATAAAAATATATTGGGTGAGATTAACAGCAGATTAGACATTGCAGGAGAAAAAATTATGACTTTGCAGACAGAGCAATATGAACTCTCCAAAATAAAACACCCAGAGAAAAAAATAACAGAAGAAGAGAAAGAAAAATAGAACAAAAGAACAACTTAAAGCAAACTAAAATATGTGCAATTAGAATCCGAGAAGTGGAGAAAGAGGGAAAGGAGGGGAAATATTCGAAGGAATAATAGCTGAAAAATTCAACGGAAATTATAAACCCACAGATCTAAGAAGCTCAATGAATTCTGAGGGCAAGAAACATGATGAAAATGGTGCATCCTAATCAAATTACTTAAAACTAATGATAAAGAAAAAAATCTTAACTACAGCAATAGTAAAAAGGGAAAAGAATAATAGTAGATTTTGTCTCAGAAATAATATAAGCCAACAACATCTTTAAAGTACTGGCAGAAAAACACTATCAACCTAGGATTCTGTATCCAGCAAAATATTTTTTACAAATGAAGACACTATAAATAAAGCAGGGGTCGGGAACCTATGGCTCATGAGCCAGATGTGCTCTTTTGATGGCTGCATCTGGCTTGCAGACAAATCTTTTATTAAAAAAAATGTTAAAAATATAAAACATTCTTATGTATTACAATCCATTTGTTTCCTACCACTCATGTTCATGATTGCGGGTGGCTGGAGCCAATCACAGCTGTCCTCCGGGACAACACCAAATTTTTATTGGATAATGCGTAAGGTACACGGGTCGTTGTATGGCTTTCATGGAATTACATTTTAAAATATGTGGGGTTCATGGCTCTCTCAGCCAAAAAGGTTCCCGACCTCTGCTATAAAGACTTCAGACAAACCTTAAAGAATCATTTCCAACATACCAGAACTACAAGAAATGTTAAAGAAAATACTACAGGCAGAAGGAAAATTATACCACATAAAAATCTAGATCTATACAAAGAAATTGAAAGCACCAAAAAATGACATTTGTGGAACTACAACATTTTTTTTATCTTAAAAATCTCTTTAAATGATAATGGAGTGTTTAAGACAAACAAATAACAATGTATAGTGGGATTTTTACCATATGTAGAAATAAAATGTTTGACCATAATAGTACACAGGCTGGGAGAGAAATGGAAGGACACTGTGGTAAGTTTTTCTTACTAGGCGTAGAGTATTATGATAGTACTTGAAGGAAGACTAAGTTAAGATGTATGCTATAAACCCTAAACCTACCACTAAAAATAAAAAACAGAAGTATAGCTAATAAACTAACAATGATAATAAAAAAACACTTAATCCAAAAGAAAAAACTGAAAAAGGAAAAAGGAAAGAAGAACGTATGTGACACATAGAAAATTAATAGCGTGATGGTAAATTTAAACCTAACTGTGATAGACTGAGTTGTATTTCCCCTCCTTCCATTTACTTGTTGATGTCCTAATTCCCAGTGCCTCTGAATGAGACTGTATTTAGTGATAGGGTCTTTAAAGAGTTAACTCATTAAGTTAAAATGAGGTGGTTTGTGTGGGCCTTAATCCATATGATTGGTGTATATAAGAAGAGGAATTTGGAAGACAGACTCATCCAGAGGGAACACAATGTGAAGACACTGAGAGAAGACAGCTATCTGTGAGCCGAGGAGACAGGGCTCAGAAGAAACCAAACTGCCAACACCTGATCATGGACTTCAAGTCACGAGAATTGTGAGAAGATAAATTTTTGTTGTTTAAGCCACCTAGTCTATAGTACTTTGTTATGACAGCCTAGCAAACTAATATACTAATAATCACATTAAATGTAAATATTCTAAACAATCAGAGTCCCCATCACTACACCAATCCGGCCAAAACAGTGCCAACTTGTCCTTTTAATTAATAAATTTCTGGGTCAAGAAGAGTCACATTTGAGGAGTTGCATTTGGTTCTAATATAGATCAAAACATCCTAGATTCCCAGCCTGATACCATGGTTGAATGAGACTTTTGGGTGACTGGGATGGGATGTGAATGTTTTGCATGCAGGAGGGACATGAATAATTGTGACAAGAGGGACAACTGGGGTAAGATGATGCCACTAGTACAGTGGACAGCAAACCACGGCTTGCGAGCCACATGCAGTTCTTTGGCCCCTTGAGCGTGGCTCTTCCACAAACTCCCATGTGCGGGCGTTACCTCGATAAGGACTGTACCTACCTATATAGTTTAAGTTTAAAAAATTTGGCTCTCAAAAGAAATTTCAATCGTTGTACTGTTGATATTTGGCTCTGTTGACTAATGAGTTTGCCGACCACTGCACTGGTACATCCTCCAAAACAATATATATGTTCAAGTTCTAACCTCCAGTACCTATGAATGTTAACTCTTTTGGAAATAGAGTCTTTGCAGATGTTATCAGTTAAGATGAAGATTACTGGATCAGGGTGGGCCCAACCCAATGGTTTGTGTCCTTACAAGAAGAGGAGAGACAAAGAGATAGCCACACACAGAGGGAAGACTGACCTGTGAAGATGGAGGCAGAGAATGAAGTGATAGGTCTATAAGCCAAGGAATGCCAAGAGCCACCGGGAGCTAGGTGGGGACAAGGATCCTTGCCCAGAGCATTTAGAGGGAGCACAGCCCAGCTGATGCTTTGATTTGGGGGATGTTTAGCCTCCAGAACTGTGAGAGAATACATTTCTGTTATTTAAAGCCACTCAGTTTTGGTACTTTGTTACAGTACCAAAGGAAACTAATACACCACCTCATGGCCCTGACCCTAACCATTCCCTCTGCCTGGAATGTTTGTCCCTGAGATAGTTGGATGGCCCATTGCCTCATTTCTTTGAGGTAGTTGCTCAGATGAGCTCTTATCGAAGAGACCTATTCCAAATGGCAGCAAGTCCCCACATCCAGTATTTCCTTTCCCCTTATCTTTCTCTGTTATTCTTCAAATATTTCTACCACCTGACAGTTCATAGATTGATACATCAACTGTTTGTCTTCCTTCCCTGGAAGGAAAGCATCCTGAAGGCAGGTCCATGTTGTTCATGGGTATATCTTCATGTCTAGAACATGATAGGCACTCACTGAATATAACCTGATTAAATGAATGAATGTCAGTGCAGTCAATACCTGCCAAATACCTTCCAGAAGGGGAGGAGAGAGTATAGTAAGTCAGATGCCTAGTTCCGATCACAGTTATTTCATACCAGCTTTGTGACCCTGTTTTACCTCTCTAGCTTCAGTTTCCTCATCTGTGTAAGTCAGGACAATAGCACCTAAAGGATAATTTTGAGGATTAATTGAATGATTTTGTCAATAAATAACAGAGGTACAAATCTCTTTGTATAATCCACATATGTCTAACAATATATATCATGTATGTGTATATGTATTTCTATGTGATTCATTTTAGATGTGTTATATATAATTTAGTGGTTAATTGCATGGTTCCTAAAGTCATTCTGCCTGGTTACATACTTACCAGTTGTATGAGCAAGCAACTTAACCTCTCTGTGCCTTAGTTTTCTCATCTGTAAAATGGAGATAATAGTACTTACTTCAAAAAATTCCTGTGAGGATTATTAAGTTAATTCACGTTAATATTTAGAATAGTGTCTGGCACTTACTGAATGCTCAGTAGATGTTAACTACTACAGTCATGTACTGCATACGACATTACTGTCAACTATGGGCTGCACATATATGGACCCATAAGATTCCAATGGTGCTAAATTTTCTGTAAGAAATAAAAGGATGTGTGGTTCAGGAGGAATTGTGTTTTCCTCTGACTGGATCAGTATGTGTGGGACTGAGCCACAGATTCCCTGTCACTCACATCTCAGTTCTGAGTATACAGATGACATCCCAATCAGTCAGCCACTCACCTGGTTCAGCACGGAGGAACCTGTCCTCCGAGGGCTTCACATTTAGAGGGCACTTAAGCCCTTCCAGATCCATCCTGATGGTCTTCAGGCTACATTGCTCTAAATCAGGGGCAGTCAACCTTTTTATACCTACCGCTCACTTTTGTATCTCTGTTAGTAGTAAAATTTTCTAACCGCCCACCGGTTCCACAGTAATGGTGATTTATAAAGTAGGGAAGTAACTTTACTTTATAAAATTTATAAAGCAGAGTTACAGCAAGTTAAAGCATATAATAATAATTACTTACCAAATACTTCATGTGGGATTTTTGCTAAGTTTAGCAGAATAAATCTTTTTTTTTTTTTTTTTTGTATTTTTCCGAAGCTGGAAACGGGGAGGCAGTCAGACAGACTCCCGCATGTGCCCGACCGGGATCCACCCGGCATGCCCACGAGGGGGCGATGCTCTGCCCATCTGGGGTGTTGCTCTGCCACAATCAGAGCCATTCTAGCACCTGAGGCAGAGGCCACAGAACCATCCTCAGCGCCCGGGCAAACTTTGCTCCAGTGGAGCCTTGGCTGCAGGAGGGGGAGAGAGAGACAGAGAGGAAGGAGAGGGGGAGGGGTAGAGAAGCAGATGGGCGCTTCTCCTGTGTGCCCTGGCCAGAAATCCAACCCGGGACTCCTGCACGCCAGGCCGACGCTCTACCACTGAGCCAAACGGCCAGGGCCTGGCAGAATAAATCTTTATAAAACAACTTACTATAGTTAAATGTATCTTTTATTTATACTTTGGTTGCTCCGCTACCGCCCACCATTAAAGCTGGGACGCCCACTAGTGGGTGGTTGGGACCAGGTTGACTACCACTGCTCTAAATTCTTGGTTGAGGACCTAAGATCCTGTACAAGGACACAGGTCCATGGGAGCAACCTTGGGAAGTACTGAGTGCCACTGCTGCTATAAGCAGAGGCTTTCTGTGGGAGTGTGGGGCCAGCCTGTTCCGTACTTCGGAAATATTTTCAGGTTGTGATGATGTAAAGTGTAGATAAGTTTTATATCTTTCATTAATTCAATGCCACAGGGAGCCCTTTGTACCAGATAGGGTCAAGGGAACCAAAATCGAAGTTCTAAAGTCAAAATATTGAGTCCTCAGTTCTTCATTCTCTCCATGTTTAACAACTTTTTAATTTTTTAATTTTTATTTATTTTTAAATTTTTTTATTTTTATTTATTCATTTTAGAGAGGAGAGAGAGAGAGACAGAGAGGAGAGAGAGACAGAAGGGAGGAGCTGGAAGCATCAACTCCCATACGTGCCTTGACCAGGCAAGCCCAGGGTTTCGAACCGGCGACCTCAGCATTTCTAGGTCGACACTTTATCCACTGCGCCACCACAGGTCAGGCCTAACAACTTTTTTAAACAAGCAAACTTGACTTGAAGGAACTGCTGAGCTAAAGCCAGCCCAAACACCTTTTTTTAAAAAACAAAAAAGAAAAACTGAATACGAAAAATCTCTTTAATCTGTCCACTGCTCCAACATGCAATAGCCCATACCACGTTGCCATGATAATCTCCTCTATCGACCTCTCCATCTTGATTTCTTATTCCTCCTGACCCTCAGACACCTTTCACTCCCTCCTGACAGTCACTATTATGGTGATCTACACTTTACCCCAGCCAGTTTCTTCTCAGTATTTCCAATCAATGCAGCCCACGTCCCTTGTTCATGGAGCAGCCTTGACAGCTTCGACGCTCTATTTCTGACCCTGTCAGAAGGTAGCAGCGGGAGGGCTTGTGGGACCGTGTTTATAAAGTGTACAGTAGTGTGCAATAATGTTCTAGGTCTTCACATTTACTCACCACTCAGTCAGTCACCCAGAGCAACTTCCAGTCCTGCAAGCTCCACTCATGGTAAGTTCCCTATACAGGCGCACCATTTAAAAAATCTTTTGTGATGTATTTCTTACTGTAGCTTTTCTATGCTGGTATGTTTAGATACACAAATATCATTGTGTTATAATTTACTACAGTATTAAGTCCAGTAACATACTGTATAGGTTTATAATCTAGGTGCAGTAGGCTATACTATGTAGCCTAGGTGTGCAGTAGGCTGTACTATCTAGGTTTGTGTAAGTGCTCTCTATGATGTTTGCACAATGACGAACTCGCCAAATGACACATTTCTCAGAACGTATCTCCATCATTAGATGACATCTAACTATATTATTTTATCATTTAACTTAATCTTCTGTGCATTTCTAGAGCAGTCCCTGGCACAGTGGTGTTCCAAAAATTCTAATTTCCTTTCTGGACCCTCCACAAAATCAGTGTGAGCTGCCCGTGTATTGTACTTCCCCCTGCTCCCCAGCAGTCTTGGTCTAGCTGAACTATCTAGAAGAGTGACTGCCTCCTGAGACAAGGCCAATGGCAGAGAGAAAGCAAGAGAGGGAGGGTGAGTGCAAGAATACCGTAGAAGTAGAATCCATGAGGCTTGGCATTTAACCAGATGAAGAGCTATAAGGAAGAAGAATTGAAGTTTCCTGCCTGGATGATTTTATGTTGGTGGTGACATCTCTCAAACAGGGAACAATAGAGAAGGGACAGATTTGATAGGTACTATGGAAGAAACTAATCTTGTTTTGTCATCTTAAATTGGAGATGCTAGTGGAGTAAATAGGTGGAGATATCTAGCAGGAAGCTGAGAATAAAAGCTGGATTTTGCCTGACCAGGCAGTGGTGCAGTGGATAGAGCATGGGCCTGGGATGCAAAGGACACAGGTTTGGAACTTCGAGGTCTCCAAAGCTTGAGCACAGGTTCATCTGGCTTGAACGCAGGCTCACCAGCTTGAGCACAGGGTTGCTGGTTTGAGTGGGGGATCATAGACGTGACTCCGTGGTCACTGGCTTGAGCTCAAAGGCTGCTGGCTTGAAACCCAAGGTTGCTGGCTTGTGTCCAAGGTCGTTGGCTTGAGCAAGGGGTCACTTACTCTGCTGGAGCTCTCTGGTCAAGGCACATATGAGAAAGCAATGTATGAACAACTAAGGTGCTGCAACAAAGAATTGATGCTTCTCATCTGTCTCCCTTCCTATCTCTCTCTCTCTCTCTCTCTAAAAAGACCCAAACAAACCTGGATTTCAAGAAATGTGGACACTTTCAGTGATGATAGAGGCAACTGGCACCATGGAAGCTGATATGATTTGTGCAGAACTTTATAAGCAGAAAAGAGGGCTGTTGGCTATGGACACCTTTTGAATGTTTCCATCATTCTGTCCCATGGGAATCACAGGTTCAGCATGTCCAAAGTGAAATTAATCATCTTCCCACAAAACTGGTTTCTCTTCTTGTCTTCTCTAACTGTGCAGATGGCACCAACCACTCTCGTTGTCACTCTGGCTTGAAAGCTTGGCCATCTATGTCTCCTGCCTTAATTCTTTCCACAATAGAAAATTTTCTGTTTAGAAAATTCTGAAAATACGTAAGAACAACAGATCATAGATATAATTATTTATAATGGAATTATTTTGGATAGTTTGTAGTGTATCATTCTGGTCATATTCCTATGCAAATGTAGATTTAGTTTCATTTTATACATGATTAGAGTCATACTCTCTCTCTCTCTATATATATATATATATATATATTTTTTTTTTTTACGGAGACAAAGAGTGAGTCAGAGAGAGGGATAGACAGGGACAGACAGGAACGGAGAGAGATGAGAAGCATCAATCATCAGCTTTTCATTGCGCATTGCAACACCTTAGTTGTTCATTGATTGCTTTCTCATATGTGCCTTGACCATGGGCGGGCCTTCAGCAGACCGAGTAGCCCCTTGCTGGAGCCAGTGACCTTGGGTTCAAGCTGGTGGGCTTTTGCTCAAACCAGATGAGCCCGCGCTCAAGGTGGCAACCTCGGGGTCTCGAACTGGGTCCTCCGCATCCCAGTCTGACGCTTTATCCACTGTGCCACCGCCTGGTCAGGCGCTATACATATTTTTTAAGTAACTGTTTTATTGAAGTGTAACAGTCATGCAAAAATGTACACAATCAGACATTAATGACTTTTCATGTCATTACTCACCCACAACAATTTTTAAAAGGTTGCAAAGTATTTCATCCCATAGATGTACCATAATTTATTTATCTATTTATTTCCAAAACATAAAAGAAAGTTTATTTATAAAGTCACAGAGGTAGGAAAAATGGGCTTTAGGAAACAAGTTACAGAGGCAAAAGAAGGGGAGCTTAGGAAAAAGAGAAAAACATTTCTAAGGGAGGAGGAGAGGGAGGGAAAAGGTGCCTGCCAGTGAGCTCGTGAGAAGAGCTCCAGATATGCCATAATTTATATACTAACCACTGTTGTAGGGTTTCTGGCTTTTTCTCAGTCTTTTCACCTCTCTTTCCAAAATGCTGCAAAGATGAATTTACTTGTATGTAACATTTTTGTGCCCATTTCCAATTTTTTTTAGAATAAATTTCCTAGAGACTGGATTTCTGGGTCAATAGGCATGTGCATTTCAAAAAAAATAACATTTTAATTTTAGAATTGGTTTAGGTTTACAGAAAAGGCACTGTAAACCATTGCCGTATACCTCATACCCAGCTTCCTCTACTAACAACATCCCTAGCTGTACAAATTAGTATAGCACATTGTCACAATTAATAAACTCGTATTAAGATATTATTATTAACTAAAGCCCATACTTTATCCAGATTTCTTTTACTTTTTACATACTGTCGTTTCTGCTGTCCTAGTATCCCATTCAGGATACCACATTACATTAAGTTGTCATGTTGTCCTAGGCTCCTTTTGGCTGTGACAGTTTCTTAGACTGTCCTTGTCTTCGATGACCTTTACAATTTTGAGGAATACTGGTCAGGTATTCTGTAGAATGTTCTTTTACTGGGGTTTGTCTGATTTTCTTCTTCTGATCAGACTGGGGTTATGAGCTTGGGCAGGAAAGAGATAAAATACCCCTCTCATCATATCTAGTCCACATACTGTCAACATGATTTATTACTTTTGATGTTAACCTTGATCACCTGGCTGAGGAAGTGTTTCTCTACTTTCAAGTTACTCATTTACCTGCTTACCGTATGTACTCTTTGGAAGTCACCACGCACAGCCCACATTTAAGGAGTTGGGAGTTACCCTTTAGGGTGTAGTATCTACATAAATTATTTGGAATTCTTCTGCACTAGAGTTAATTGTTCTTTCCTTTTAATTTATTCATATCAGTATTCATACCATTAGCTTGTATCAGTATGACTCATAGATATTTATTTTATTCTTGAGTTATAATCCAGTAGTACTTGTTTTATTGCTCAAGGCATGTGTAGTTTTAATACTCTTGAGTAACTAACTGCAAAACAATCCTGCCAAAGGTTGTACCAACTCGAATGGTTCAATGAGGATCCATCAACTTCACACACCCTTTATAAAGTAGGTCGGCAGGCAAGGACAAGGCCTACACCCTTCCCTAGCGCCCAATTTCCTGGCGAAAGAGAGGCAGCATGCGGGCGACCTTCCCAGGGCCGGCACCTAGCCCTTCGGGTGGCGCCCCGCTCCACCCCAACCGCAGCCCCTCCCGGCCCCTGTCGGGTCTCCCAGCTTCCTCGGGGCCCCGCCGTACATGGGGCGGAAGTAGGTGCCGCCGCAGGCCGGAAGCAGTGGGCTGGGCGTACCCTTGCGCGCAGACAGCTCCTCCCACTCTGCCACAAACCCACCCCTCCGGCCCAGACCGGAAATGAGGTCAGAGAGGGAGACCCCCGGCGGGGAGACTCGGCCCCGAGAACGGTGGCCGACCGAGGTGCCTGCTGCGGCTGGTGAGAGGGAGATGTGGGTTGGGACGGTCAGGGTGCAGGGGGCCCGGTCAGCGGAGCTCCGGGCACTGGGCCGTGGCTGAGCGGCCAGAGGCTCCATAGGTCCGCGGCGGCCGGCGGGAGGGGTGAGAGAGACAGGGCCTTGCTTTTCACTGCCCATCGCCTCCGTCTCGGGGGTTGAGGGTCGTGCCGTCTCCTGGGCGACAGTCACCTCCTTTCTGGCTCTTTTGGGCGGGCGATAGCGTGAAGGCTTGGTGTCCAGAGCCGTGGTCGTCCTAGACCTCGGGGAAGGGCAGGTGCGTTGGGGAGAGGGCTCCGAAACACGCTCCCCCCACCCCCTCACATATGTGGCCATGTTGCGACCCCTGGTCACGGAGAGAGCTTGGTCTCCAGGACTTGCTTTCCTGCAGTTCCTCTCCTAGACGGGACTGACCCCTACCGCTGTGACAAGTCACCTCCTCCGCCCCCACCTGGTCTTCCCCCGACCCTGTGCCCGCCTCTCTTCTTCCTTCTGCCAGTTTCCCCTTCTTCCTTTGCGTAAACCAGACAGCCTTTCCTCTCCCCAGTGCCTGCCTGGACCGAGGGTCCTCTTGGGCTGGAGGTGTGGGTGCCCAGGCTTCTTCTGTCACCTGCTTTCCAAATTGCAAGTCTGGGAGGCAGGAAAAGATTCTCCATAGGAATACGACTACGAGTCGTTTGGTAACCGAGTTCCATGTTAAACTTTGTACAGCTCTTCCCGAGTTTTTAAAGCAATAGTTCTTTATTTGGGAAGTACTGTAGATTCCGACATGCGGTTTCCGCTTGTATCTCTATTTTGGTCTTAGGGACGGTTGTCTCTCAAACCCCAGTCAGGGAGTGTAAACTACTTCGTATTTTCTCAAGGGAAGTGGTCATTTTTGTGTGTGGCTTTTGACACTTCGATAAGTTTTGTTTGGTTGGTAATTTCGGAACTATGCACATGTCTCCATTGCTCCCACCGATGTGGCAGATAAGCCAGACGACTGCTTTCCTGCCTTTGAGTTCGTTGGCATTGGGACAGCATGGAAGTGGGTTTTAGAAAGTTCTTTGCAAAATGTAAACTGCACGAACGGAAATATGGTCTGAGAGTGGCGCCACGCAGATTTAAGCTCTAATTATGGTCTTGAAATACTTTGGCCTTAACAAGGGCTAGGGAACAAGTGCTAATTTAGTATGTATTTAATAGGTGTTGTAGAAATTATGTTAGACGTTTCCGTTTGAAGGGGCATTTTGAAAATTACTCTGGTGACTTTAATCTCTTGGAAGGTTTGCCTCTGAAGTGACCCCTGCAGTTTGATGGTTTGACATGAATGAGTGGAAAAATAGGAAATTTTGGAAAGCAGTTAGCTAGAAATCTTAAGGATTCCAACCATCCCTGTCAGTTATATTCTGTTTTTGTGTGCTTTTCTATTGCAAAAGCACATAATTAGGATGATTACTTATTTTCTGAAGGATGGGAGAAATGTTTAAAAGTTGCTGATTATTAAAATATATACTTAAAAACTTTTTTAAATTAATTTTAATTGTGTTAACATGGATTCAAGTGTCCCACTCAGTATAACTCCCTCACCTCCACCCCCTTGTTCCCCATTACCTCCCTTTGCCCCCTCCCCATAGCTGCCTTCCCCTTCCCTCTGGGATTTGCTGTCCTGTTATCTGTATCTCTGTGTTATGTATATATAATTTCACTAATTCCTTCTCCTTTTCTGATCCCATCCCCTCATCCCCCTTCCCTCTGACAGCTGTCCCTCTTAGAAGGTTTTTTTACCTGGTAGCTTCTAGGTTGTAGTTGGGACCAGAATGGGTGTAAACTTAGTATCTTTTTTTCATTCAGAGTACAAACCTGGGTCACTGGAAATTCTTGGATCACTAAGACTGCAAGCAGCCTTCCCTTAAAGAATGTCACTAAGGTTGGCTTTCTGTTCTCTTCCATAAGCATTCTTACCAGTGACCACAGAGCATAAAACAGCCCTTCATCCATGGTTTTGAAGTTGTGTGGTTTTTTTTGCTCCTGTCTGATAAGACATTCTCTTCTGTTTTTGGATCTCATCATTAGGTAATTTAGTGACAAGTTGAATTGAGGAAAAAGGAGAAAGATTTATTTCCCTGAATTTGCTTGTTTTTGCTAATAACCCAGTTGTCATCTGGTGAGTGAGTTTTTGTGCTTAAAACATGTTGATGTCAAGCATTTACCAAGGGCCCAGCACCTGTTTTCGGTGGCCAAAGCGAGCATGGGTTGTAGGATTCTAAGTGTAGCCTGAGGAAAGGTGACTATTTTCTATAGATAGAGTGGATGTTGCAATGTTATGATCTATTTTGTAAAATTATTCCTAAACAACAGATCCTATTCAGGCTCTCTTTTTCTTTTCTTCTTCTTCTTTTTTTTTTTTTTTTTTTTTTTTTTTAACTTCCTTTTGGTAGATGTGGCCTCATGGATGAGCTGGTACATGACCTAGCCTCAGCCTTGGAACAGACATCTGAGCAGAATAAGCTTGGGGAGCTGTGGGAAGAGATGGCCTTGAGCCCTCGGCAGCAGAGGCGGCAGCTTCGGAAACGGAGAGGCCGGAAGCGTCGTTCAGATTTCACTCACCTGGCAGAGCATACCTGCTGCTACAGTGAGGCCTCTGAGTCCAGTCTGGATGAGGCCATTAAGGACTGTCGAGAAATGGCCCCAGTCACCAATTTTAGTGACTCTGATGATACGATGGTAGCCAAACGGCACCCAGCTCTCAACACCGTTGTTAAGAGTAAGCAACATTCTTGGCATGAATCTGACTCCTTTACTGAAAACGCACCTTGTCGACCGCTGAGGCGTAGGCGGAAGGTGAAGCGAGTGACATCAGAGGTGGCTGCCAGCCTTCAGCAGAAGCTCAAGGTGTCAGATTGGAGCTACGAGAGAGGGTGTAGGTTCAAGTCTGCTAAGAAGCAGCGTCTGTCACGCTGGAAGGAGAATACTCCCTGGACCTCGTCAGGCCACGGATTGTGTGAGTCAGCAGAAAATAGGACTTTTCTAAGCAAAACAGGAAGGAAAGAAAGGATGGAGTGTGAAGCAGATGAACAAAAACAGGGCTCCGATGAGAACATGTCAGAATGGTGAGCTCCCTCTTACTTAGTCAGAGATTCTTCTCATTTGACCCAAAGTACAAATCCAGTCTTGATGAATTCGAATTTCTTTCAAAGCAGCCACTGTAATACTGACTTTGTAGCTCTCCTTTAACCAGTCAGCTAGTGATTTACCTCTCTTTTTTTAAAGAACAGTTATGATTCTATTTTTCTTTGTCAAGAAGGCTGTAATGTCTTAGAAACACATTTTTTCCTAAAAATTGTTTGAAACGTGTGCCTCAAATACATAACCAGTATTTTATTTTAAAAACAATTTACTGTTTATGCCATATAGTTCATGCATAGGTATTGTTCTTTAAAACCAGGGTCTCAGCAGAGGCTGGTGTGTGTGTGCCGTGAGTGTGAGTGTATTATGTATATGTATACAACTGCTGGTGCCAGGCACATGGAGTTTGTAAATGTTCTCAGTACTGCCTTTACCCAATAAGAATCATGGCTTTAGATACTTCTGGGCTATAATTCTATTTACTGCCGCTATAGTTTGAGTTTATTTTTTATGGCTGACATTCACGTTGTGTGAACACATGGTAGGCTTAGAAAATTATAGTAGTGAATCTCATTAGTCTTACATCAAATGTCATTGAGCCAGAAAAATTTGTCTTAATGGGTGCATGTTTATAATGTCAGTGTAGTTTTTATTTTTTACATCTCAGATAGATAGTCCTAGGAACACTGAACTTTCCCATCTTGATACTTTAATATTATTATTAATAATAACATGTGATACCTGTTTCTCAGTGGGGATGCTATTGGTATTCTGTATGGGGCAGTTCTTTGTGGTGAGGGACTGTCTCATGCCTTGCAGGATATTTGGCATTTCTTCATTACCCCTCCCTCCTCCAGCCTCCTTCGTAGTATCAAACCAGATGCCTCCATGGGTGTTCCCTAGGTGGGTTGAGTAGTCTTGACTGAGAACCATTGTATTCTGTTACTGATAATTAAGTTAGCTTTCATGAAGCGCCAAACTGTGTGCCAGGCACTGTGCTATTGTGGATGACATATATTCTTATCTAATTTTCACATTCCACTGTATGGTTAGGTACCACAATTTGTATTTTATAGTAGAGGAAATGGAGGTCAAGATGGGTCAGATAATTTGCCTAAGGTGGCAAAACTAGGTGTCAAACCTGATTGCAGAGTTGGTACCCACCATGTTTCCTACCCTTTGGTTGAGCCTTTTCCATGACTCTTTTTTTCTCTCATCTTAACTTCTACAACCTTAGGATGTATGACCTTGCTTAGGACTTTGCTTCTTTTGAAGTTTGTCTAAACAAAGTAAAAAAACAAAGACATGAATCTTGGGAACTCTGAGGCGAGGCTGTCAGTAACAGGAAAAGCTTTGTAGGTCTGTATGCCTGTGCCTTTCATAGGTGGTTTTTAATCCAGCTACACTACTAGGTAGGCTTATAACTTGGCTTTTTAAATTTTTCTTTACTGTATATTCCAAGGCCTGTTTACCCAATTTATATGTATGATTTTGGATTATAAAGATTTTTTCCCCCTCATCATGCTGGTTTTTTGTTTTTTTTTAACTTTTTTTTTTTGGTGGCAGAGACAGAGTCAGAGAGAGGAACAGATAGGGACAGACAGGAAGGGAGAGAGATGAGAAACATCAGTTCTTTGTTGTGGTTCCTTTGTTGTTCATTGATTGATTTTTCATATGTGCCTTGACCCGTAGGGGGCTACAGCAGACCGAGTGACCCCTTGTTCGAGCCAGCGACCTTGGGCTCAAGCTGGTGAGCCTGTGCTCCAGTTGGCAACCTCAGGGTCTCGAACCTGGGTCCTCCATGTCCCAGTCTGACGCTCTATCCACTGCACCACCGCCTGGTCAGGCTAAACATTTTTTAAAAAAGATTTTACTTGCCTGACCTGTGGTGGCGCAGTGGATAAAGCATCGACCTGGAAATGCTGAGGTCGCCGGTTCGAAACCCTGGGCTTGCCTGGTCAAGGAACATATGGGAGTTGATGCTTCCAGCTCCTCCCCCCCTTCTCTCTCTCTGTCTCTCCTCTCTCTCTCTCTCTGTCTCTCCCTCTCCTCTCTAAAATGAATAAAAAAAATAAAAATAAGAAAAGTAGTGGATATTCAAAAAAAAGATTTTACTTATTCATTTTAGAGAGGAGAGAGGGGGAAAGGGAGGTGGGAGGAGCAGGAAAACATCAACTTCCATATGTGTCTTGACCAAGCAAGCCCAGGGTTTTGAACTGGTGACCTCAGTGTTCCAGGTCAATGCTTTCCACTGTGCAACTACAGGTCAGGCCTCATCAGGCTATTTTTAATTAAACAGGAAAGAGTAAGCCTTTCACAATGTTGAAACTGTCCATTGAGGGGTTCAAGTGTGTTTCAATATTGAGCATCTCTTACTGTTGAGAGTGGTGATTTTATTTATTTTTTATTTTTTATTTTTTTGCATTTTTCCGAAGCTGGAAACGGGGAGGCAGTCAGACAGACTCCCGCATGCGCCCGACCGGGATCCACCCGGCACGCCTACCAGGGGGCGATGCTCTGCCCATCCGGGCGTCGCTCTGTTGCGACCAGAGCCACTCTAGCGCCTGAGGCAGAGGCCATGGAGCCATCCCCAGCGCCCGGGCCATCTTTGCTCCAATGGAGCCTCGGCTGCGGGAGGGGAAGAGAGAGACAGAGAGGAAGGAGAGGGGGAGGGGTGGAGAAGCAGATGGGCGCCTCTCCTGTGTGCCCTGGCCGGGAATCGAACCTGGGACTTCCGCACGCCAGGCCGACGCTCTACCACTGAGCCAAACGGCCAGGGCAAGAGAGTGGTGATTTTAAAAATAGCTTTTTGGTATGATAACTTGGATGTATTTCTTCCCTAGAATTTCTTGTTAAACTATGATGTCATTGTGTGTGAGAGAGAGACAGTTAACTCTGCCTACTCTTAAGAACCCAGATATGGTTCCAAATGTAGAGCCTATAATTTAGCGATGGGGCCTTTTGGTCTTTCTGGTTTATTCTTCCTCATCTATTGCACATTACAGTCAGGATGTGAAATATACATTCTAGTTATCTGTGAGTCTGGATAAATTGAGGTAGGCGGCAATTCTTATGGAATTTCTTGTTTCAAATTGAGGAAACCTTGTTTCTGCCTGTGGGCTATCTCCCTGGTTCATGACTTGAGAGTGTTTTCAGTGATGTGGATGACACAGTCCTTGCTGCTAGCTATGAAGGAATAATAGGTGGAGAAGTAGCAGAAATAAAAAAGGAAAAATTCTTTAGACTCTGATTATTTAGGAGTCTTAAATTTGTTTTGATTGTGTTGATTCATCTGTAGTTATCAACAGAAGTGCTTTGTATCTTTCCCCCCTAAATCTGCTCGATAAGGAAAGAGGGGCGATTATTACTTATTCTTTGACTGCATAATATGTTCAACCTCTCAGCAATAAAGTGAAACTAAAAATTTGTTTTCAATTACTAAGCACACCTTATAAATAGGAGAGTATGTTTAAGTAGATAATAGTGTATGATTTGGGTATTATACGGTCTTGGTGAGTTGATTCTGACAAAATTTTCTTAGTTTTTCTGCATTAAAAGAACTACTTCCAAGAATCCTCTTAGTTACTCTTTTCATAAATTTGCTTGGATGTGCCAAGTTATCCCTAGATCAAAGTGTAGAACTTTACTTTTTATCAGTGGTATTGAGGGTTGTTAGAGTATATGTGATCCAACTTCAAAAATTATTAGTTGATCATTTAGCTTAGCCTAGTCAGTGTCTAGAGAGAATTCTTTTAAAAAGCATGTATTAGGTGTTTCAGGTTAAAAAATGTGTGTCTCAATCAGAGAACTTTATTTCTAATTTCCTTAAGTTCACTCTGCTAACTAAACATGGAGTAGTTTTAAGCATAACCAATAATTCTTTTTGCTTTTTCTCTTTCTTCAGTTCTACACCAACTAGTCCCTTGAGTTCTGAGGAACTAAAAGTCGTTATGATGTTATACTTTTCTTATGCCTGCAAAAAGATTAGTTATTATTTTAATATTTTTCTGTGCCTGGCTGTTGCATTCTAAAATGAAACAACTCTTTTATAAAGTTACTTTCTATAGATCTTTATTCCAATTGCCTATATAGCAGTTATTAATTAGGTAATTCGTAGCCTAGTTTTGCTCTCTTCTTTCCCCTAACACATCATTTGTTCTCTTTGAATATAGTTTAGTTCCTTTTCTTTCTTAAGTCTGTTGGTTTGGGGATGGCCTGCGGTTGCAGTCAGAAGCTTTTCTGTGGTGATGTATTAGAGGCTGATCTTACAGGAAAGAAAATATTCCTTTCTCTTGGAAGGCAAGTGACAGAGATAGAGTGCTAACCCTTCCCCCTCCTTCTCTAGCCCGAGCTGACCTTCTGCGGCCCCTTGGTGCCTCTTGTTTTCTTATTTTTATAGAAAATCAATATCCTTTCTGACACAAACAATAGCTCAGAAGCAAGAATAAATGGCAGAAAGCTGAGATCTCTGTCTATCACCTCTCACTTTAACTCCCCCAAACTCTTTAATTACGAGCAGGCTTTGCTCCAGGTGTTTGCAACAGTGAAATTGCTAAACGAGGACCATTTTAACCTAAGATTGGGTGATCAATAACACTCTATAGCAGTAGCTTGTTGGATCAATAGCATTCATTATTTCATGGTTAAGGTAAGTAGCCTCCTTTGCAAGTGGAGGTCATTAATCAGGGGTGACTGGAGCTGTGGAAAAGAATATATGTGCTGAGTTGAGGATGTTGTCTTTTATTCTGTAAATAGGGACACTAGCCAACAGTGTATTCACCATTGTTGCAAATGCTACTCTTACACTTAAGAGTATTGAATAACTGGCATAGTGTGCTTATATAGATTTAGGTAAAGTTCCGCTAGTACATCCTTAGAAACAATGGAAAAAGACAACTTGGGAGGTGGATTTGTGGATCTGTCTCTTGAAAGAAATGCTAGGATTATTCTGTGTGGCTCCAGAGGAAGGAACTAGGACTCAGAAAGTACAGAGAGTTAAGTAAGTATTGGCTCAGTATGAAATATAACATAAAATTGAGAACTCTGTAAAGATGAAGTGAATTGTTTCACTCGGTAATGAGTCCTAGATCATTACTTGAGGGATTCAAGCTTTGGCTTGGTGACCACTTACTATGTTGTAAAGTTGGAGAGTTTGAACTGAATGACCACTGAAGTCCCTACAACACTGAGATTCTATAATTTTTTCAGTCATGATCTCCTTTCCATCATGGTAACTTTGTTTTGTAATAAAGCATCTGATAAGCAGCCTCTGCTGCTCACTAAAATACTTAGGAAGGCATAAAACATTGTATACTCACATCACCAGAAACTAGGACTTATAGTTGGCCTATTGCCAAGATTTCCCCACACTGCAAGACTGATGGAACTGTGCTGCGAGTGCAGTGGGAAGCCCTCCTCAGGGGCCTGCGCCTGCTCTGAAGGTGGGCTCCGAGGCCTGCAGCCTTCTCTGCTCTCAGCCTGTGCTTCAGAAATGCAAGGTCCATTTCAATCAGAAAATTGAGCAGCTGCAGTTTGAACCATAGTGTTGTTCTATTCTATACTTCCCAATCATTGTTTTTCAGTTTCTGTTTGGAGGCTGTCACTCCTGGAATACACTTGAATAGGGAATCTTAGTGTATTCTGTGTGTATATTTGTGTTTGAGGGTAAGAGGGAGGCAGTCACAGCTATTGAGTCCTAGGAAATTCAGTCTCCAAAGATAAAGTTTTTTGTTGGTATGGGCAGAGAAGGAAAAAGATCTGATAGTAGAGCATTCTGAAAATTGTAGAGTTTTATTTGCCTTCATTTATTGCAGACTCCTAAAAGGGGTCAGAATTGGACAGTGAGGGCTAGAAGATCCTGTCCCTGTCCAACATTGCTTTATGAGATAAAAGCCTGCCAGTGACTGTGAATTAGCAGTGGTCAGCAACTGCAGCTCGTGAGCCACATGCGGCTCTTTGGCCCCTTGAGTGTGGCTCTTCCACAAAATACCACGTGTGGGCGCTACCTCGATAAGGAATGTACCTACCTATATAGTTTAAGTTTAAAAAATTTGACTCTCAAAAGAAATTTCAATCGTTGTACTGTTGATATTTGGCTCTGTTGACTAATGAGTTTGCCGACCACGGGAGGGGAACTGTAGATGTGAACAGAGCATGTTATTGCTCATATCCAAGGGAATGCAGGATGAGATTAAAGGTAATTTACATACCCTTTCTATTGCCAAATACCAGATTCTAGGTCAACCAGTTCTCAACAGGAGGTTTTTAAACAGGTTCTATAGAATGAAGAAAAGATAGCATCATCCTGGAAGTTCAGAGAAAGAACGTATCTTGAAACTGATTGCCAGTGGAAACCAGGAGAGCATTTTAGAAAATCTTCAGTAGAAGGCAAGGAGGTAAATCTCTGGAGCAGGAGCAGCAGTAAATCCTAAGGACAGAAAGCTGTCTATTTGAAAACTCAGTGGTATGGGAGAAAAATTGTAGGGAAATTTGAAATGTAATTTAAAGTGTTAAAATGAAGGACAGTTGGCCCGGGCCGGTTGGCTCAGTGGTAGAGCGTCTACCCTGTGTGTGGAAGTCCCAGGTTCGATTTCTGGCCAGGGCACACAAAAGGAGCGCCCATCTGCCTCTCCACCCTTCTCCCTCTCCTTCCTCTCTGTCTCTCTCTTCCCTTTCCGCAGCCAAGGCTCCATTGGAGCAAAGTTGGCCCAGGCACTGAGGATGGCCCCATGGCCTCTGCCTCAGGCGCTATAGAATGTCTCTGGTTGCAGCAGAGCAACGCCCCATAGAGGCCAAGCATCGCCCCCTGGTGGGCGTGCTGGGTGGATCCTGGTTGGGCGCATATGGGAGTATGTCTGTCTGCTGCCCCCGCCCCCTCCCCCATCTCACTTTGGAAAAAAAAAATGAACAGTTCGTTCTGCTGAACAATGAGTTGGTGATGTGGAAAACTTCAGAGGTCCTCCCAAAATGCAGAGAGGAGCTGAAAAGGAGAGAGAGAAGGTGACAGATCTGGAGAACAGAGGCCTAGTCAGTGAGGATGTAAATATTCCTAAGGAAGAAACCAAGGCATTGGAAGAATATTTATTTATTTATTTATTTATTAAAGATTTTATTCTTCTTTTTTTTTTTTTTTCCCCAGGAGTGAGAGAGAAAGAGAGAAAGGGGAGGAGGAGCAGGAAATATCAACTTATAGTTGCTTCTTGTATGTGCCTTGACAGGGCAAGCCCAGGGTTTCGAAACGGCGACCACAGCATGCCAGGTTGATGCTTTATCCACTGTTACACCACCAGTCAGGTGGACTAGAAGAATGATTTAAAAAAACATCTGGAGAGAAAAAGTGTTTCTTAAAAAAAAATTAAATATAAAGATTAAAAGAGAGAACTAATGAAAAGAGACCTGTACCTAGATATATCCTGGTAATTTTTACATTCTGCATTGGTAGTAGGGGTGGAGCAAGTATAATGAAAAATCTTAAAAGGGATGAAAGAAATAAGGCTGGCGTTCATCCCTGCAGTACTGAATACGAGGGACTGCATTAGTCTGGAGAGTTTTGAGCGGGGGAGAGGTTGCTCTCCCACCCCTCATCCCTGAATTGCATGTATAGCTGAGATAGATTTCATAAGGAAAGGCATCACAAAGACATGCTCAGATATGCAGGTCTCAGAGTGTATGCCCTTTAAGAATTTACTGTGAAAAAGACATTTCATCTAGCCAAAGATAAGTCACTGTTAGCTCTAAGAAAAGGTAAGTCTTAAAAGGGTGGGTGGACTTCTCTAAGGCACAACTCCCAGCTCAATAGCAGAGTCCTGAGCAAAATCATTATCTCTGCAAAAATCTAACTGATTGCAATGGCTGTGGTAATGAACCGGTGAAATTGGAGAGGTTCTTGCTTTCTTGGTGCCTTCTGAATGAAACTGAAAAGCAAACTCCTTCATTATACATTCTCAAAATTTATTATGGTATTAATTTTACAATCAGTGTGAGATATTTCTCTGAATATCTTAGTCATGTTTACCTTGAGTCTCAGAAGTCTGATTGTGGATGGTTACAAATGTACCACCTCGACCCAGGAAAAAGACGGAGAAAAAGTTGAGCAAAGATGTCTTTGAGCAGTGGATGTAGGAGTGCCATTTGTTCTTGCTGTTTTTCTGAATTCTAAGACTATTTAAAATCTCTGTTAAATACATCATTATGTAATACAAAAATTAAAATGAAAACTTCTAAATTTTCTTTAGCATGATAATGTAAGCCATAAACTCAATCCTGCTTGTTTCTTTTAGGAGACTTGGCATGGGGTGGTGAATGCACGGTACAGGGTACAGATGATGTATTATGAAATGGTACACCCCAAATCTGTGTAATTTTATTAACCAGTGGCACTCCAATAAATTCCATTAAATAAATAAAAACACCTAACAGCTAAAAAAAAGTTAAATTAGATGTAATAGATGTCTTAATTGAGATACTTGGTTAATAATCTTAAATGAGTGAGGAACCAGGTTGTAACTTCTTGATTTCAACTTTTGATTATAGATGAGCAACTTATTTTATACCTTCTTATTGTAATTGAGACAGGTATAGACTATTCGCATTCAGCTCTAGATGTACAGTCTTCTGTAGTTAGGAATTTGGAAGAACTAGTGAGCTCTCACGACAGAGGACAAGCTGTGTTTTTTTCTTCCAATTGTGGGAATTCAGAGAGATTTGTCTTATTGAAACTAGGAACTTATCGTGAGGGCAAGAAAGTAGGGAATTCTTTTCAAAAAAGAATTCATAAAGATTCTGTATTATTTATTGCTACAGAAAAATTGTCCTAACATATAGCAGCTTTAAATAACAAATGTGTAGTCTCATAGTTCCTAAAGTCAGGAGTCAGGGAGCAGCTTAGCTGGATTCTGGTTTAGAGTCTCACATACTGTTGCAGTCAGATTGTTGGCTGGGACTGCAGTTGTCTCAAGGCTTGACTAGGGCTGAAGGATCCACTTCCAAGCTCACTCACAGGGCTGTTGGCAGACCTCATTTCCTTACCGGCTGTTGGACCCAGAGCCTCGGTTTCTTTCCAGGTGGGCCCGTCCACAGGGCTGTTATTGGGGAGAGAGTCAGAGAGAGAAAGAATGAGAATGAATCTCCAGAGTGCCCAAGATGGAAGCCACAGTCTTATTAAAACTATTCTCAGAAGTGAATTCTGTGCCCTGTTACTGGTTACACAGACAACCAGGGCGTGAAATACCAAGAAGCGAATCATCTGGAAGTTTGGTTACTAGAGATGGCTACTCGTCTTCTGAATTTTTTCTCTTAGTGTGAAGCTAAATTCAGTAATATTTCAGACTAATATTTTCCCAGAACTTATTACGAGAAGCTTTTTAATTTTGATTTCAAAAGAAGGACATTCAGGAACTATAAGGGCAAATAGGTATAGATCCCCAAAAGTATGTTTTATTGTGTTTTAAGTGAGTATACTGAAGATGAATATTTATTTAAATGTTTACTTTATTGGTTTTAGAAAAGGATGGAGAGAGAGAGACAGAGACAGGAATATCGATCTGTTCATGTATGTGCCCTGACCGGGGATCGAACAGGCAACCTCTGTGCTTCAGGATGACACTCTAACTAACCGAGCATCCAGCCAGGGCAGAAGTTTATTTTTTTTAATTCAATATATGTCATGAGGAGGAGACCTTTTTTCCATTGTGAGTTTATAATTTTCTTTGTGTTCAGCACATATGATACGTTTTTAGCTGAAAACACAGCTAGAATTTCAGCTGTGTCTGTTTTAAGTAGCAAAAAGCAAGGGAACACTTTGTCTTTAGTTCAGTTAATCAGTTTGCATTTTTAGGGATTGAAAATGAGAAGTGTTGAAATTCAAAAGAACCTCAGGAGTATTGACATTTATTAAGTGAGGTGAATCTCTGCACACCAGCTATGTTTTAGCGGCCATTCGGCAGGTGCATGGGCTGTGGAGCTACTCCGCCCTGTCTCTGATGCTTATTCACTGTGTACTGTTGGGCAGGTGTTTAACATGCTAAGCCTTATTCCTTTATCTGTATTATGAGGTTGACATAGTTACCTCATAGAGTTTTGGGGTAGAGGCAATGTAATAATGAATATAAGGCACTTAGTACTTTGCCTGGCCTGTGGTAGAACTCAATAAATGATATTACTGGTACCAATAATTAATAGCAGCCTTCTATATTAACAATTTCCCTAATAAACTCCATTCAAGTACCAACCCCTTTCTTGAGACACTTGGAGTTTAGATATCTGTTGAGAGAGCAGTGTCTTTCTCTCTCTCTTGGATGAAACCCAGTGCAGGAAAAGTACTAGATTTCCTAGGCTACATTTAAAAAAATTTTCTATTAAAATGAAAATAGATTTGAGATCCATATAATTTTTTTTATTTGAGGTATAATTGAGAGAGTCCCATAGAATTCTGATTGCTGTTTTAAGAAGAATGTCAGTGAGGAAATTACTACTGTTAGCTTCTAAAATAATATTTAGGCACATAAAAGGATTAGTATCCTAGAAGTAGCTTCCTAATATTTTATTCTTTGCCTTTGTATATTGGTCTAGTGTTCACAAAGTAGGTTCACATGCCTCGTATTATCACATTCTCAGAGCAGTCCATCAACATTTTGTGTACGAGGAAACAGGATTAGAAAGGTAAAGGGACAAGCCACAAAGGCCATGCAAAGGGAAGCAAACAGATTTGAATGAGTTTATTCCATTTATGTAACATTTACTGAATGCCTGTTATGTGCCAGGTGCTATGCTAGTCTTTGGGGACATTGAGATGAGCAAGGTTATTTCCTTTCTTGCCTGGATCTCTCTTCCATGGCTGTAGGATCTTTCTCTGCCTGGGCTAGGCAGAGAATAGGGATCTGTTCAATTCTTGAGGAATACAGTTACACCAGTTTGCCAGAAGATCCAGCTGCCTTCAGTGTTCCTGGGATCTGGGGGTTTCAGATTGAAACTCTGGCCCAGCCCTAACGGGAGTGACATCTCTGCCCCGAAGGCTGGCTGTATCCAGCAAAGTGCACAGGCTCCCTAAACATGACACCTCTCCATCCATCCACTGTGTCCATTACTGTAGATGAGAGTTCTTAGCTTTGTCACTATGGATGTTTTTGGGCCAGATAATTCTGTCATGAGGGCTGCTCTGAGCATTATTGTAGGATGTTTAGCAGCATCCCTGGCCTTGACCCAGTAGATGCCAGTAGGTCATCAACCCCCCCCCCCCCCCCCCCCCGCTGCTTTGTGTTTCCCTCCAGGTTTTTTTTTTTCTTTAAGTGAGAAGTGTGAATGCAGAGAGTCAGACTTCTGCATGTGCCCCAACCAGGATCCGCCTGCCAAGCCCCCTGTGGGGCAATGCTCTGCCCGTCTTGGGCTGTTGCTCAGCAGCTGAGCTATTTTAGCGCCTGAGGTAAGGCCATGGAGCCATCCTCAGAGCCCAGGGCCAACTTACTCCAACCAAGCCATGGCTTCAGGAGGGGAAGAGGGAAGGGGAGCGGGAGGAGTGGAGAGGCAGATGGGAGCTTCTCCTGTGTGCCCTGACCAGGAATCGAACCTGGGACATCACTCACTAGGCCGACACTCTACCACTGAGCCAACTGACCAGAGTGAAAACAATACCTTTTAATGGTTCTTCAAAAGGGCAACCAGTTTATTTTACTACTTGAAACTAAAAGCAGTTGAAATGAAAGCATTTTAAAGTTAGTGCCAATGTTTACACTATTTAGTTAACAGTGTTTGCCCTGGAATTAAGTGGACAATAGGTATCAATAATTTCATTAGGCTCAATTTCTGTGATAATTTACTTATTTAAAAATGGATTGCCATACCTAATCATAGTCTATTGAGATTCCTTAAATTATCAAGATACAGAGGTGGGAAGGTTAGATAGGAAGATACATGATAAACAAAAAAAAAGAGGCAAAATGTTAATTACAATATCTAGGTGATGGAGGGTGATGGTAACCAACGTCTTTCCACTTTTTTTTGTATGTTTGAGAGTCTTCATAATAAAATACAGGGAGAAGAAAGCCTCTGGTTAGGTTGACTTTCTTTCCACTTACTTATGTTATTTCAGTTGAATGTGATTCAGTTACTGTTCCCACAATATTGTAATTATTAGGAAATACAATTGGCAGTCTGAAATCCATGGCTTAGTTTTGTCTTTTTTAAGATGATGCCTATGCTATTGATTTAAGTGTGCGAACATTATTTTAGTGAAAACCATTATAGAGCAGTGTGATATTACAATTTTTAGTTACATAGGAATATTTTTGAGACATTTTCTGGCTTTTAAAATGGGATGATTTCCTCAGCATTGTAAGACTAAATTCTAGGCTTGCACCACCTGGAAAGCATTTTTCTCTGCCTTTTCACAACTTCTCCCATAGTCTAGACTGAGTTTTTAATAAAATGCATGTATTTAAATTGTGATTGACATCTTTCTTTTTTAGTTTCAGTGCTGGTATATGGTAAATAAATGCTTACTGCATGAATGAGTAGAAGTTTAGGAGAAATGGTGGTGGGGGGATCCTTTCTTCTGTTCCTGTTAGAGACTTTTCATTGGTTCAGTCTGGGGTTGAATTTGTTTGAATGATGTTTAAAATACCTTAAATTGTCTGTAGTATTGATACTTTTCTGCTCCGAAATGTTTTAGAAATATTAGAGGAAGATTTTTGTATGAAAACTTTATGTATTAGAATCAAGTAAAAATAGGGAGTACAGAACAACTCCCAAATTAAAGTCAGGAGGCGTTGATGCCTCAAGGAATTGCTGCCATTTTAGGAAAAGACAAGGTTTCATTACCTGCTAGCTTTGTGGACTTTGTCTTGATAGTTTTTCTAAAGATTAATAAAGGTTGAGTGTCTGTCTTCCTGATTAAGCTTCAGAGGGACCACAGATGGAGTGGATATTAGAAGTATAATCACATTTTTTTCTTTCAAAAACGATGAACAGTTTTTTTTCCTTGCCTAGTAAAAAGTCACAGAGCAAAAAAGTAATAAACAAATTTAAAGGTTTTGGAATAGGAAAAATTATATAGAGGCCTGACATCTTTTAACTTTTGTTTTTTTTTACAGGGACAGAGAGAGAGTCAGAGAGAGGGATAGATGGGGCAGACAGACAGGAACGGAGAGAGATGAGAAGCATCAATCATCAGTTTTTTGTTGCGACACCTTAGTTGTTCCATTGATTGCTTTCTCATATGTGCCTTGACCACGGGCCCTCAGCAGACTGAGTGACCCCTTGCTTGAGCCAGCGACCTTGGGTCCAAGCTGGTGAGCTTTTGCTCAAACCAGATGAGCCCGTGCTCAAGCTGGTGACCTCAGGGTCTCGAACCTGGGTCCTCCACATTCCAGTCCGACGCTCTATCCACTGCACCACCGCCTGGTCAAGCTCTTTTAACTTTTTGATATTGTGATCTAGAAAGGTGCTAAAAGAAAATCACCTTTATCGAAAGATAGCAGCTTATTTTTAACAATATTAAATGTTCTGTTTAATTAGCTAAATTAACATTTTATAGGTGATTAAATCATTGCCAAAATCTTACTAATCCGATTTTATTTTTTCAATTACAGCTTACATTCAATATTATTTTGTGTTTAAGGTGTACAGCATAGTGGTTAGACAATAATGTACTTTACAAAGTGTGTTCCCCCTGATATTTCCAGTACCCACCTGGCATCAGACCTAGTTATTACAATATTATGGACTATATTTCCTGTGCTGTACTTTACATCCCCGTTGCTATTTTGTAACTATCAATCTGTACTTCTCAGTCCCTTCACCTTTTTCACCCAGTCCACCGACTCCCCTCCCCTCTGGCAACCATCAACCTGTCTTTGTATCTATGAGTCTGTTTCTGTTTTGTTTGTTCATTTATATTGTAGTTTAGATTCCACATGTAAGTGAAATCATATGGTATTTGTCTTTCTTTGATGTAATTCACTTAGCATAATACCCTCTAAGTCTGTCCATGCCGTCCCAAATGGTAAGATATTCTTTTTTATGGCTGAGTAATACCTCATTGTATACATGCACTACAGCTTTTTTATCCACTAGTGGACTGATGGGCACTTGGGTCGCTTTCATGTCTTGGCTATTGTAAATAACACTGCAATGAACATAAGGGTGCATGTATTCTTTCGAATTAGTGTTTTGGATTTCTTTGGATACATACCCAGAAGTGGAATTGCTGGGTCATAAGGTAGTTCCAATTTTAATATTTTAAGGAACCTCCATACTGTTTTTCATAGTGCTGCACAAATTTGCATTTCCGACAATTGTGCACAAGGGTTCTCTTTTCTCTACATCCTTTCTAATACTTGTGTGTTGATTTATTGATGATAGCCACTCTTACAGGTGTAATGTCTCATTGTGGTTTTAATTTGCATTTCTCTGATGATTACTGACATCTTTTTGTATGTCTATTGGCCTTCTGTATGTCCTTTTTGGACATGATTTTGTTTTAAAATCATAATCTCTGAGCTAGAAATGAAGAAAGGCTGCAGGGCTGGAAAATTTTGGCCTGTAACTCGGAAGGGGAAATACCTGGTTCTACATTATAGCTAGCGCTACATTTTCATGCTATGTCATAGTGTTTCTTTGCAAACATGCCGTGAAGTTCCTGTTATTTGCCTTTTCGGTAAATTATGCTAACAATTTCTTATATATCATTAGATTTCTACAATGCAGTTTCTTCTGAGGGAATAAATAGAATTAGCAGGTGTTATCAGATGACATAGTCATTTCCAGATACTGGTAGAATGATGATACTTTTATGTAATAAATGTTCTGTAAAGCATAAATCATTTTCTCGATGAAGAAAATACTTATCTCGATCATAATCTTAAAACCCTGGTGATAGTTCTGTGACATTATCATTATTCTAATTAACTATATATATATATGTATGTATAGAAATTTATAGAAGAGATTAGTCCAAGCTCTTTCAAGAACAGTGAGTCTCCTTAAATACTGTTAAGAAAAATAGAAAACATAGTGACAGGAAGGTTTTAGGTTAGCAACAACTCTCTTAATCCAGCAGATTTCTTTAAGTTTGCCCCCTTTATTTAGAATATGAGGAGAGAATGGAATCCATGTGAAAAAGGATCAAGGGAATGCTGTATCTTGTGCTTACCAGTGGCTGGAAATGAATGGGGAAAAAATGTAATAAAACAGTGGTTTTAATTGGAAATATTCAGAGGGGACTATAGACATTGCAGAGTAAAATGTGCAATACATGTAAAGCAGGAAACATCTGTAAAGAGCCAGATAGTCACTATTTTAGGACGTTGTGATCAGTGAGTTCTGTTGCAAGTACTCAACTTTGCATTAGTGGTGTGAAAGAAGACATAGGCGATATGAGTGATTGCGGCTGTATTCCAATAAAACTTTGTTTATGGACACTAAAATAGAGATTTTGTGTCATTTCCACATGTCCCAAAATATTCTTTTTTTGGACACCCTGCCACCAGGGATTTAAAACTAAAAAACAGGTGACTGGCTGTTTGCTGACCACTTAATCTAAGTTAGTGATACTGCTAGCTAATAAAGAGTATAACAGGTGGTGGAGTAGAAGATCTGTCCCACAGCCTAATGTGCTTTTTAAGCCCTCCTTCATATCAAGAGGTATTAAAAATATAAAATTTGCTTTATCTTCAAGGTGAGATGAGGATAATAAAGTAGTAATATGAGATGATGTATAGTTAAGACTCAATGGATTAGACCAGTAATATTCTTAGGGATTTGCTAAAAATACAAAACAGAACCATTAAGTTTAGCAGGCCCAGTTCTTTGAACTCAGAAGTAGGAAGAATGCAGTAGTCTTTGAGCATGCCTTCTGGATTGAACTGCAGAGCTCTTTGAAGATGCAAAGTCCATTAGAATCCAGTGGTATAGTTTTATGAAACATCTCTTACAATGACAACTTACGTTCCCACTTAAAAGTACAGAAAAAAAGAAAATGAAAGAACCTTTAAAGAAACTGGATATGTTTTATTGGCTCTTGTTGCAACAAATCTCTTAGAACTGTTGTTCAGACACCAGCTTAAGCAAAGAGAGCATTGCTACTTAATTTAACCAACACTTTTAGGATTTAGTGTTGGCAAGATATTTGGAAATATTGCAATACAAAATATTTTCAGATTTTTGATCCAGAAATCTGGGCTGTGACTTTGCCAAGCCTTAGGCAGCATGGTGAGAATGCTTTTTCCTTACTTCGGTCTTCTATCTTCTAGAGCAGGTGAAAAATATTAACCACCTTGGAAGAAAATGCTTCCATTCTAGGAAACAGCTAATATTATAAAGAATAGAGCACTTTTTCTTGAGCCAGATGAATCTAATTTGATGATCAGGTGACAGAAATTCGGCCTCAGAAGAGGCAGAATCAGTTGTTAGCCATAGCTCAGAAAATGGACTTACTCGCTGGAGTTCTGTGGGGCCAAGGCTTATTTCAGTGAGTTCAAACAGAGTTTGTTTTTATATTTTTATATCTTCTTTTTTGAAAATTAGGTTTATATGCTTGATATGAAGGAAGACTTTAAATATATACAATACAGCTTTTGTCATACTGATTTTTTCCTGTTTGTGAATTTTTGTTTGCTGCTTTGTAAATGGGAGAAAACAACTTGAGAGAGAGATACTAAAGTTGTGTACTTCATTTAAAACTGATAGTTGATAACATTTAAAAATAAAATTAGTTGGTAATTTTAAAATTTATATTATTTATTTTTTTTTAATTTTTTCTTTTCAGAATTTTTATTTATTTTTTTTATAGAGGCAGAGATAGACAGGGACAGACAGACAGGAACAGAGAGAGATGAGAAGCATCAATCATCAGTTTCTCGTTGCGCGTTGCGACTTCTTAGTTGTTCATTGATTGCTTTCTCACATGTGCCTTGACCGTGGGCCTTCAGCAGACCGAGTAACCCCCTGCTGGAGCCAGGGGCCTAGGGTCCAAGCTGGTGAGCTCTTTGCTCAAGCCAGATGAGCCCGCGCTCAAGCTGGCAACCTTGGGGTCTCGAACCTGGGTCCTTCCGCATCCCAGTCCGACGCTCTATCCACTGCGCCACCACCTGGTCAGGCAAATTTATATTATTTAATATACCAAAACAAGTTGAGATCATTTTTTATGAACTTTAATAAATAACTTTCTAATGGTAAACTAACAGTGGCTTTAGATATTTTTTAAGTACTTTGAAATATAAGTAAAAGTTTTAGAATTCTGTTTTTGTGTTTGTGTGTGTGTGTGCACGTGTGCATGAGAGAGAGGCAGAGACAGACAGGGAGAGAGGTAAGAAGCATCAACTCATAGTTGATTGCTTCTCATATATGCCTTCACCTTAATGGGGGCTCCAGTTGAGCCAATGACCCCTTGCTCAAGCCAGTGACTGGGCTTAAACTCAGCGACCTTGGGCTTCAAGACAGCGACCATGGGGTTATTTCTGTGATCCCACGCTCAAGCGAGCAACCCCACACTCAAACTGGATGAGCCCATGCTCAAGCCAGCCACCTTGGGGTTTTGAACCTGGGTCCTCAGTGTCCCATGTTGATGCTCTATTCTCTGTGCCACCACTGGTCAGGCAGAATTCTGTTCTTCATAAACTTTCCCCTATGACTTACTCATGACATTTCCATTTCTGATTGGCTAATGAAATTAGGGAAACTTGATTTGAGAAAGAAGAATGGACAGTGTTTTGAATTTGGCGCTGATGTGTTCTCTTTGTGTTTTACTTTTTTTTTTCAGTGAGACCAGCAGTGTGTGTAGCAGTAGTGACACGGGGCTCTTTACCAACGATGAAGGACGGCAAGGTAATCTTGATCCCAGGTTGAGCATGGGATCACATATGGTTATGGGACTGAGTCACTGAGAATATGAAGGTTGTCTGTAGCAGTGGTTCTCAAACTTTAGGACGTACAAGAGCCACTTGGGAAACTGTTCAAACTGCAAGTTTCTGAACTCCTAGAAATCAAATAGATCTAAAGTTGGCCCTTGGAATCTGCATTTTTCACAAGCACCTATGGTGATTTTTATGCAGATAGTTCAGACTTTGAGAATCATTGAGCCAGGGGGGTTATGGTATCAAGGATGGGACTTTGGGAATAAGCATTTTATTAGAACCAAAAAGTATTTTCATGTATTATTAACTTGCTTTTTTGGATGTTAAGATATTCTTATTTTCATGTAGGGAAAATTTATTTGAAACCTTATTTATAAATGATCACAGTGTTCTAGATGAATATATTATAGGAAACATCTTTTTTCTAAAGTTAAAACCTCTCAAGTTTAGCATAGAACACTGTGAATAAGGCTGGTGTATGTTGATTATCAGTTTTTTATTTTTATACCTAAACCGTAATTTGAAACTTTGCTATTGTCCAGTACACTAGCTTAGGGCCACACTAATTGTGTACCAGTAAGGATTTTATATAGTTCCTTTGGACTACTTTTCTTACTCTAAATAAGATTTGTAGATCTTTAAAGTCTCTTCTAGCTCTGAAATCCTTTTAAGTGATTGAAGGACAGAGGCAAGGTGGCTACATGTCTTGGTTGATACAGATTGGCTCCCTGTAACTAAGGGGATCCTGGGACTGAGAATCAGGGTCCAAGTCCTGCTTTGGGAGAGAGACCATGGAGGGGGTTGTATCTCACCCATGCCTCAGAGTTGTGGGCATAGATAGAGTTGGTACGCTTCCTACTGTGTGGAAGTCGTGAGGGCTTTTCTATCCCTTTCTGATTCTGAGGGAGCTAGGTGCTGTTCGAGGTTGTATGTGTATGTTTCCTCGCCTTGATTGTTTTATCTTATACCAGGAGAGTCTGGTTATATTTCCATGAGTAAGCTAGTGCATGTACTTTTGAGAATTAGTAATATTTGCTTCTTTTCTTTGCTTTTAATGCAATGCTATGAAATATTATTATGCACCTCTTAAAGGCTATGATGCATAATTATACAGAGTTGAAGAAAGTATTACAACAGTGTAAGTTTTGGGCCTTTGGTAAACCTTTCTACTGATAAGAAATATTTGGTTTATCAAGGAAGATTGTGGAATATTATTTTTTCTTTCCTTCTTTTTTTTTTTTATGAAGTGAGGGTCAGGGAGGCAGACAGACTAACTCCCACATGTACCCCAACCGGGATCCTCCCGGCAAGCGCCCTACGGGGCGATGCTTTGCCCATTTGGGGCCACTGCTCTGTTGCTTGGGCAACCGAGCTATTTTAGTGCTTGAGGCAAGGCCATGGAGCCATCCTCAGTACCCAGGGCCAACTTGCTTGAATCATTCGAGTCATGGCTGTGGGAGGAGAAGAGAGAGAGAGAGAAAGAGAGAGAGAGAAAGAAGGGGAGGAGGAAAGGTAGAGAAGCAGATGGTCGCTTCTCCTGTGTGCTCTGACTGGAAATTGAACCTGGGACTTCCACACATTGGGCCAATGCTCTACTGCTGAGCCAACCAGTCAGGGCCATGATTGTGGAATATTCTATAGCTCCAGCTTTATTTTTGTGTCTTTCTCAACTTACATATTCTGCTGGTATTTTAGATGCTCAGAGCTCTCAGCACAAAGCTATGTCATTTCCTGCTTCCATGTCTTTGTTTATACTGGTCTCGGCTTGAAATCTCATCCTCATTTTTCCTTGAATGGCTGGTAATTCACCAAGACATTGTTCTTTTTTTGCCTCTCAGGGCAATTTATGAACCATATCAGTGGGTTTTCTTGCACTCATGGGTTTGGCCAATAGGAGGCATGAGAAGAAGAATGGAGAGAGGGAGGTGAATGAGATTGGTATAACAGACATGTTTTTATTATAATACTTTTTAACAACCCCAAAATCAGTGGTTTTTCATATTTATTCTTACTATGGGGCTGGAGGTTAGCTGAGGTTCCGTTGATCTGGCTCAGCTGGTCTATAGGCTTCAGGCTAGGCTTGTATCTACTCTCCATGTGTCTTCTCTGCATACTAGGCTAGAGAACAATGTAATGTCGGTATGTCTCATGGACTTCTCATGATGGAGGACATGACTGCCAAGTGACTAAGCCAGACCATGCATGAATACTTAATTTTTTTAGAGATTTTACTTACTGATTTTAGAAGTGGGGGAAGAGAAGAGAGGGAAACATCAACTCATAGTAGTTGCTTCTCATATGTGCCTTGACCAGGCAAGCCCAGGGTCCTGAACTGGTGACCTCAGTATTTCAGGTTGACATTCCTTCTACTGCACCACCACAGGTCAGGCCATGCATGAATGTTTAAAGCTTTGGCTTGACTCACATTTGTAAACATTCTACTACCTTAAGCGAGTCATGTGACCAAGCCCAATGTCTGTGGGGTAGGAAGTGTGCTCTGCCTCAAGGGGATAGCTCTGTGGAACCCTGTGGCAAAGGCATGGGTGTATCATTCTATTATAGGGAGGAAGTGAGAGGTGCGAACAACAGTGCAGCCTCTCACAGTGGAGCGTAGCTTTCCCTGATTCCCTCTCCGTTGCTCTGCTGGCGGCTGTGGTGCATTCCTCTGCTGAAGGCCACTGCTCCTGTTGGGCAGCCTTCTGTAATCACAGTTCTCGCCGTGGGCTCTGATGACCATTCTTTCCACTTGCTACTTCAGGTCTAGTCATGGTAAAGACTCCTCGCTGTGCTGGCTCCAGGTGCTTCACCGTCCCTTACTGGTTTCTTTCTCTTAGTACTGTCTGCAGTACACCTTTGTAAATAGTCACTGCCTTAAAGTCTCAGTCCCTCTATTTAAATGTGCACGTGTTTCCTAAGGGAATTCTGACTGCTACTCTCAGTGTAGGCTCTACCTCCTAGAACCCATACTCTCTTTCCCTGAACTTGCTGCTTTCCTACCACTTACATATTACATTATTGTTTGTAGATGTGTGTTTTTTCCATTCATTTTTTTCAAACACAGGGTTTTCTTTTCTAATTCTTTGCAACCACAACAGGTAACACATTGCCTGACATATAGAGAGCTTTTAATAAGTAATTATTGGGATGCCCAGTTGAGGGGAAAAATTATCCTTTTTTCCCCTCAAATAGAATTGTGCATAGAACCAAAAAACCTCAAATTGTAAAACCTCAAATTGTTTTGGCTCTAAAGCAAGTTCCTAAGGGAGCAGGATGTCAGGAGCACGGAGCCTTTTCCTTATTCTCTCAGCACTCCTTTGAGGAGCTCTGCATCAGGCAGCTTAGTGACCCCAGGGTGAAGACTACGGGTCTAGATGATCTCACAAGGTTGCTTCCAGTTCAGTGAGTCTTTTTCATGTTATCAAAAATCTTGAGTGAATGCTTGAGATCCACAAAGAATTCCACGATAGTTTGCATTTGTCATCAAAAAACATGATCTACCTAAATATGCTTTTTAAAATAAATGGCCTAAGGAATACTTATGAATAAGAAAGGGATTAGCCCTGGCCGGTTGGCTCAGCGGTAGAGCGTCGGCCTAGCGTGCGGAGGACCCGGGTTCGATTCCCGGCCAGGGCACATAGGAGAAGCGCCCATTTGCTTCTCCACCCCTCCGCCACGCTTTCCTCTCTGTCTCTCTCTTCCCCTCCCGCAGCCAAGGCTCCATTGGAGCAAAGATGGCCCGGGCGCTGGGCATGGCTCTGTGGCCTCTGCCTCAGGTGCTAGAGTGGCTCTGGTCGCAATATGGCGACGCCCAGGATGGGCAGAGCATCGCCCCCTGGGGGGCAGAGCGTCGCCCCTGGTGGGCGTGCCGGGTGGATCCCGGTCGGGCGCATGCGGGAGTCTGTCTGACTGTCTCGCCCTGTTTCCAGCTTCAGAAAAAAGAAAAAAGAAAAAAAAAAAAAAAAAAAAAAAAAAAAAGAAAGGAATTAATATATTGAAATACAGAGAAACTAATTATTGTTCATTCTTATGCCTATTTTTAATTCATCTATGTACGTTGTTTGATGAGATGCTTTTAGAGTCGTGGTTCTCAAACTGTGGTCCCCAAACCAGCTTAGCATCACTAGGAAACTTGTTAAAATTTTTGGTCCTGCCCAGACCTGAATCGGAAGCTCTGGGGACAGGGCCATAGTCTGTGATTTAACAACCCCTCCTTGTCTTCTGATGCATACTAAAGGCTGAGAACCAGTGTTGAAGAGAAACAGCTGTTGATGTTACGGTTTTTTAAGGGAACACTTTTGGGTAATTTCTTTAGTAGCAGTACCTGCTGTTATGCACCAGTATGCAGCTTTCATTTCCCCTTTTAGTGCTCTCTACAGTGATTTAAGAGCTGTCATCATCCTGGGAGTTAGCCCGTGAAGCTGATACTTCATGTGATTGGCATGTCCCGGGCAGCTTCTCTGAGATCCAGTATACATTAGAGAGTGAATGCGTATGAACTCGTCCGGTGTTCTTGTAATAATTTCCTTCACCCTTACTATTTTAAAAGGGGACTGTGGCAGACAAAGTTATCTACACTGCTCACCAAAATTAGGGGATATTTTATAGCTTTATATTCATTTTGAAATGTCCCCTAATTTTTGTGAGCAGTATATTTTACTTTTTGTTGGCAGGAATAAATTTTTGGAAACTGTGATGGTATCATTGTAGACAGTAAAAAGAAGTTTGAACCAAGAATCTGACTATATGGGTCTAGTTTGATTTTGTCATTATTGAAGAGTATGGCCTTGGACAAATGATATAAATAAGCCTTTGGGATTATATTATTTGTTTCTGGTGATTTTTTTCATGGTAGCTTGAATTGCTAGTGTCAAAATGATTGTGTGTCCCATTAATGAGGTACCAAGGAAAAAACAAGGTATGGGTTTCTTTGTTCACCTATTATGAGGAATGCAAATATAACAAGAAATCCCTCAGGAACATCTAATTTTCAATTGAGAAATACTGTGCTTTGGATCTCCAAGTTCTTTTATACCTCTGAGAATGGTACATGAGAGACGGTTTATTTTTGTGGTAAAGACTTTGGAGTTAGTCAGGCTTTGAGTTCAAATCCTGTCTTCATCATGTGCTACCTAACCTTGACTTCTTTGGGTTTTAGTTGCGTCATTTCTAAGGTGGAGTTAGTGTAAGGTTTGGAAGAAATAACATATTTATAGATTTTTAGCATGGATCCTAGTAGGTGGTAAGGGCTTAGTAAATGATAGCTTTATTTTTATACTATTAAAAGCATTCCAATATAACACATTATGACATTTATGTGAAACTAGTTTGATGTCCCAGTTTTCATCATCATAGGGATCAAGAAGAATGATCAAAACAATTTATTGTACTTTGACCTTATTTAAAAGTATACTTAAACCTCCAACACTGAGAAGTCATCTTTTCATTTTGTTTTTGATAGAATGTTAAAATTCCAGCATATGAAAATGATCTCTTTACTTTAGGAGATGATGAGCAGAGTGATTGGTTCTACGAAGGAGAGTGTGTCCCAGGATTCACTGTCCCCAATCTTCTGCCCAAGTGGGCTCCTGATCATTGCTCTGAAGTAGAAAGGATGGATTCTGGACTGGATAAACTTTCGGATTCCACATTCCTTTTACCTTCTCGGCCGGCTCAAAGAGGTGAGTTTTGAGGAGATCAAACTATACTTTATACTTTCATGATTCTCTTTGAGGAGAATCATCCTATGATATGCATACTCCTTCCTCTAAGCACACATGAACTCTCTGAATTTGGGGGCTTGTCCAGACATTTTTCTAGAGGATTTAAAGGTAAGTCTCAAAACTTGAGGTTCTCTCCATTCTTACCCACGTGAGTCCTAGGAGACTCTTGGGAGATTTATATATATAAACAGGGCATTCCTCCCGCTTGCCATTGCCATTAGTGCCAGATTCAGGAAGCATGTCCCAGCTATTTATCCTGCTGTGATTGATGGGCTGTTGACTGCTCACTGGAAGCCTGAAGCATTGGATCTTGGAAAAGGACAGATTTCAGTAAGAACAGCCACAGATAAGTAACAAGGACATTTTTTGAGTGGATGATTTAAAAATATTTTAAAAATAATTTTAATAATTCTATTATTGTGGAGTTTAACACAAATATATATCCCTTCCCTTTGCTTTTCCTTCAGTGATAATGTGACAAGGTGGGGTGGAAAGAGCCTAGGACAAAGAGAAGGGAATCTGATAATACTGTCTGGGAGGGTCTACCGAGCTCTGTGACTGTGATGCTCGCTTCATTTGGAATGTTGGGGCCATTAAGATATTGTGGCATTGAATAAAACTGTTTCAAGAGTTTCCTTTAACTCTATAAATTTATGATTCTAGCATTCTCAGTAATCAATAGCCAACCAGATAGTCAGTTTTCAAGTGTCTGTTGAAGATGTTGATGATCAGAATTTCACTGAGAGCTGTTAACTCCTACAGCATTTTGTTATGATGGATTTGGGTGACTGAAAGTCCTTCTCAAAGAAGTTGGTTCTTGGTAAAGACTTCTCTCTGGCTGAGGCAAATTGTTAATTACACTTATCAAACATTTCAATGACCATATCTAAAAGCTCTTTTACTAGTTAAAATACAAATAAGCAAGAGTAGGAGGAAGAAATAACTTAAAATGGCCTGTAACCCCACACCCAGTAACAGTGTCATTGATAACATTTCTTCCACTTCTCTTTTCTGTATGTAGAGTACATACAGAAGTTAGCAAAATGGAATTAGATTATACACGGTATTTTTACCATTTTTCATGAATTAGAATGTTTTTGAATAATAACTACATTTAACTTATAATATGAAATTGTTGGTAATTCCTTGTCTAGTTTTTTTCAGTTTATTAGTACCTTCCATGTGCTGTTTCATTTGGTTTCACCCTTATAAGATAGGGCTGAGCAAGAGGCTATCCTTCTAATAGATGAAGATGCCTAGGTCAAAGGTCAGTGACATGCCTTAGATCATACTGCTAGTGACAGAGAATGGGAATAATAAATCCTGGACAAATAGCCTAGTGATACTAATTTAAGGGTCATTCTAGTAGATCCTAGGTGGTAAGGCCTCTGGTGTACTAGAAGCATGTCATTGCTAATGAATCTTCTGCATTCAGTTACTGAGGACTTTTTTTTTTTTTTTTAGGGTACCATGCTCGCTTGAATCGTCTGCCTGGAGCTGCGGCTCGATGCCTCAGAAAGGGGCGAAGAAGGCTTGTTGGGAAGGTGATAGCTCTTACCTGGTTACCAGGCTCAGTGGGAGAGTAATATTTTCTATGGGATTTGTATAATCAAAGGGGCTTGATAATCAAAGGGGTTGCAGAGCACCCTGGTTAATTAAGCCAACTGGAATATTTTGTAAGTTCTTAAGACTGAACATTATGTCGGATATTAACCCTTTGAGTAGTGAGTTTTTTCATGCTTGCTGACCCCCGGGAATGAGTTTTTAAAAAAAGAAATGAAATTAGTTCCAGTTCCAGTTTCATTAACTTAAATTCATGTTTGTTAGATAATCAATTTATGGAAACAAGAAGGACATACATTTGCCTTTTTTTAATGTTGCCTTACACATTTTTAAAATAAAAATTTTTGTGCACTTGTACTCTGGATGGTCAGGAGGCACAAGGACATACATGAACATCCATACTATTCAAAGGGTTAATGGATACACACATAAAGGATGAAGTTTAATACATATAGAAGCTGTGACAAAGCAAACTTTATTGTCTATAAATCATGACAGTATCTATTGTCTATAAATCTACAGGCCTGATCTGTCTCTTCTATTCTTTTGATTCATCTTATTATTATATAAGTTAAAATACTCTTGGCTTCTTTATGACTTCTCCTGAATTCATGATTGCTTCTTCTATCCTATCTTTGGTCTTTTATTCTAGAATTCATCAAAAAACTGGGAAAGAATTTATCAAATTTCAACACACACACTCCCCCCCCCCCCCCCCCCCCCCCCCCCCCCCGCCACTGGCTGTGAGGGAGGACTATCTACCAGCTACTGAGCTCTGCCTTTTCCAGGATCTGTGCTAGGAACTTAGGTTATTTCATCCTCTCAACGACCTTGTAAACAAGGTGATCTTCTCTTTTAGCATGTGAGAAAAACTTGGGTTCAAAGACATTCAGTAATGTCTGATGTTATCCAAATAGAAGTGGCACAGTAGAGAATTAAACCCAGGTCTACTTCTCTTTTGTATTTTTTTAACTGAAATTTAAAAAATTATTTCTTTTTTACTTTAGCTTTGAGATTGACTATAGGTGAAGATTTGGGCTCATACCCAGTCAGAGAAGATGGTGGTGGACAGTGAATGAGGAGGCGGAGACATTTTGGAGCACTAATTAGTTGGTTTACTCAGTAGGCATTTAGAATGCCTACTGTGTGGCAGGCTGTGCCAAGTCGGATATGTAGTGGTCAGAGCCACATTCTGGCTGCCCTCAGAGAGCTACTGTTTTATATTTAATCAGGGAACTGTTTTTCTGAAATAAAAACACTTTAAAGTGTTTTTACTTTACACTGAAATAAAAGCACTGTGAAGTTTTAGTCATGCAGAAGAAATGAGGCCATTTATTTCCAGATGAACTTAGATTCTTTTTACCTTTAAAAGAATGTCTAATTTCAATGTCTAATTAGAATGACGTTTGATTATTGGAAGAATGATACCTTCTTTACATCACTGTTCCCTGACAACAAAAGACTGCTTTTGCTATTCTGGGCACTTATTATTGACAGCTAGCAAGGTAGAAGTGAGGACTTGGGATGGAGGGAAGCAAGAGATTGGGAGTGGGAAAGAGAATGGTTTGATTTTTTTCCTCTTTATTGGTTAAGCCTGATGGACAGTGTTCTTCCTACCACCTGCCTTACTTGGTTTCAGCACCTGTAATACAGGAGCCTTTCACTTCCATGGAAGTAAACCAGTTCATCTTGAAGGCTGCGTTTAGCCTGCCTGGAAGAAAACTAGGGCCTATTTGGACATCTCTAAGGATTTCAGATGAATGGAATAATATTTGTTTAATTCATCTTCATCACCTTAAAAAGGGATATTTGTCATTTCTAGCAGAGGTCACTGTTCTGCCCCCTTCCTCCCTCCCCCACCCCTTTATGCTTTTCTAAGTTGTAATCATAAATAATGAGTTTCATTCACAGCTCCCTGCCAGTGAGCTGCTAATTATACAAAGTACTGCTTGTAATTTACACAGTAATAAACTGTAAATTTAAACATTACGGCACTTTAAGTTAATAATTTTTCTGCTGTAACAAATAGATCATTTTTCACCCATCTTTCCCCTTGGCCCCACACCACGGCTCTGTCTGTGACCAGGAGGCATAAGGGATGAAGGATATGAAGAATACAGTATGAGGAACCTTTTCACTTAGCTCCGCTCCTGCCCAGAATCTGACCTCAAGTTAATTTTTCTAAAGCCAGCTCTGCTAAAATGTGTATCCTAATTTTAAGCTAATTATATACACAGATGAATACAGATAGTAATATTTACTCGGAAACAAATGTGTTTGAGTAACAGGCTTGACATTCTTGACATTCATGCCTGTGACTTATGCTCTCTCATCTTAACAGTTACTCATATGTGCATAACTCTTATTCATCTACTGCTGGTATGCTTCCCAGCTTCTGTGATAGATATTCATTGTAGATGTGCTCACATTAAATGAAGGGTGAGTGCCTTCTGCCATTTTCCAATTTTTGGAGATGATTAGTTTTTTAATTGCTTGTGGTGTTATGGTAAGATTTCATATTGCAATCTTGAGAATCCCAAATTTAAGAACCAATTTATACACACTTCTATTTTTACTATAAGAGATGACATTTAACAGACAAAAGACAGCTGACAAATTTTACAAGTTGCAGAAGTACTCTGACGTGTATACATTTTACTCAGTAAGTATGTAGGTGTTACCAGGGTGGACTCTGTAGCATGCCATTATGAAGGCTGTTGGACTATAATCATGTGACTCTACGAAGCTTGATGTGCTTCTGGCCTGTTAAAAATTAGCTGCTCTTGGGTTTTTTAAAGTGTTTTTATTTCTGTAAACTTTAATAACTCCAGGAGGTATTACTATAGTAAAATACTATGTACAGTGAACAATGTTTCTAATAACTTTCTTGGAACACTAGAGAAAAATAAGTAGGGTAATGTGAAATACTTCTAAGTTATAGTCCCATAAAAAGAAATACAGTTGCTCTTGGATCTTGAGATCGACAGTTGACATATGCCTTTGAAGTTGCTGGCACAGTTTTGGGAAAGTGTGAGCTTGATGACAGGTTGTGCTTTATATATTCCTGTGGTTAGATGACACTCTTGTCTTCCTGTCTTTTCAGGAGCCCAGCATAAGTACTTTGGGTACGGAGAGGATAGGCCACATCATTAGTGACTCCCGGCAGAAAGAGTGAGTGCTATGTATTTATTGGCTGTTCTAGTCTGTTTCTTGGAGAAGGAGGCAGTGGAACGTTTTATAAAGGAACCTAGAAATTCGACTTGAGAGCAGAAAGAGGCAATCTTAAAAGATTTATATTTTATAACAGTCAACATGGCTAATACCCTAAATCAGTGGTTCTCAACCTTTCTAATGCCGTGACCCCGCAATACAGTTCCTCATGTTGCGGTGACCCCAAACCAAAAAATAGTTTTGGTGGCTACTTCATAACTGTAATTTTGCTACAGTTATGATTTGGAATGTAAATACCTGATATGCATTATGTATTTTCCGATGGCTTTAGGCGACCCCACCGGGGTCGCGACCCACTGGTTGAGAACTGCTGCCCTAAATCTATGAGAGCGACTACTTTTTCTTTTCCAGACTAGTTTTTATTTCTTTGCTTTTTTATATCTATAGGTGCTATATTTATAAAAGTAGCTTCCAGTTAAGATATTATATTTTAAACTCATTATTCTGTCTTAAAAATTTTTTTGTTCAAAATGGATGATTGCCTCTACATTTTCTTATATTCTCTTCCCATTTTTATACCTCTCTATAGAGAAATATCTTTTTGTTCTAACTGTGATAAGTACAACTAAAAAGCCTGTATAACTGTAGGAAAATCATTGCACCCCTTCCTGTGACACCCTGGTCCCCTAACATGATTGGCTCTTGGATGTCTCCTAAACACTTCCTGGTCATTACCCAATTATGATCCTATACTTATCCAGCCTGGTCAAATTTTTAATACACAAAGTAAGCAAGATGTGTGTGTAGTTTATGCCCTTGTTGACTGGGATCCAGTGTCACCACACAACTGAGAGTGCATTGATGTCACACCATAATCCTGGAGTTATTTGTAGTGTCTTGTCTAGTCTTTTACATTCCATTACAAGGCTTTGTTCTTTAAAGAGTCATTTTCTGCAAAAAGTTCATACACATTTAACATCTCTTATTTTTTCTCCTCCAGTTCCATCTTTTCCCATTTCTTTCTTTTTCTTCACTTCATTATGCCAACATTTTGTATCTTCTCTTCCTCTCTATAGTTGTCATACCTCTGTTATTGTTTTCTTTACTGTTCTTCTCTCCCTCTCTTTAGTTTCTGGTTACCATCAGCTGGGAAAAGGGAACGAAATCAGGTAAGGTCTTTTCTTTGTCATCTTTATCATTTAATTTCCTTTTCTTTAGAAAGAGTAACGCATTGGCTTCTGCTTTTCCTTCTATTTCTGCTTGTGCACATGAGGTAAGGTTTCTGCTCCCTATGTTATTCCGATGAGGACCGCTTCCCAAGAATAGATGTTCACAGATAAGAACTGTAGCTAATTCCCCTTATTAGGTTTTGATGTGATCTTTAGTATTTTACTTGTAACACATATTTCATAGGAACCCCATATTTCATAGGAACCCCGTTTTTATTTTAATTTTGAACTTTGCAGTAAGAAATCAGAATGCATTTCATCTTATGGTTAGTTCAGCCTCAGAATCGTGTGCTGGGAATTGCAGTGTTGAAGCCTACACATTGGAAGCAGAAGATGGTAGAGCCGCTTTGGGGAAGTGCGGTTGAGGGCCAAGAACCTTGTCCTCTTATTCTTGTCCCTGGCTACCCCAGAGGGAGCCCTCGGCATATCTTTTCCTTTGCAGGGGTCATAATTTAAAAATCACTAACAGTGACTATTGTTCCTTTACATTGGAAGCTTTTGATTTTGGAGGGGAGAGAGGTATCTTATCTTGGTGATTAGTTATAAAGTAGATGTAATCATTATATCAGACTTATTATTTCATTGAAATAGAGTAAGGACAAGGCTGAGTAATAATAACTGATATAAAAATATGAAGTAAATAGTGCAGGTGGTGGGCAGATAAGGAAAAAGTCACTAAGATGGTACGTGAGAAACTTCAGTTTGGGGAAGTCTAAGCGAGAGTGCTCATTGTGTTTGTGTCAGAGGATCTAACGGCGGAAGGGGACCTTTGGAGATCACCTTGTCCAGAGCTGTTATTTACAGATGAGGTTTAAACTAATACTCCAAAGTCATAGAGCTCAAAGAACTGCTACTAAACCTCTGACACAGAGAACAGTTCCATGGTTGGTATTCTTTTATGTGCCTTTGAAATTTAGAGTTCTTTCAGTCTTAAGTATATTTAGTTCTGAAAATTTAGCCTGGCTTATGGTGGCACAGTGGGTAGAAAATCGACCTGGAACACTGAGGTAGCTGGTTTCGACACACTGGGCTTGTCTGGTCAAGGCACATATGACAAGCAAGCAATAAACAACTAAAATAAAGCAAATACGAGTTGATACTGCTCCCTCCCTGCCTCCTCTCTCTGAAATTTTAGAGGAGGTTTATTAATTGTGGAAAAAGTCCAAAGAAAGCTAATAAACATATATTGACGTACTTTTTTGAATAGTATCCGTTTGATCCTCGCTACCACCTTTTGAGGTCCACAGATGTTTTATAGATGAGAAACTGAAATTACTTTGTAAACTGAAAGCAATGTTTCTTTCAGTCTTCATAATAATCCTGTAAAATAGGTAAGACAAATAGTGGTCCATCCATTTCACAGGTAAGGATGATAAAGCTCAAACAGATTATGTAGTTTTTAATACATAGCTAGTCAGTGGTAGACTGGAACTAAACATTAGCTTTTCTAATTCTTAACGTGGTTCCGTTTCCACTACACCGTGCTGCTGGTATGTGCCAGCCAGGTATTCACCGGAAATACCTGCCAAGATAAGGAAATGAAAAGGTAATTCATGCTTAGGCACAAGGGCTGATCATCAGTAGGCATTAAGTTCCCGTTTCGTTGATTATAAAGTACAGTTGACCCTTGAACAACATGAATTGGAATAGTGCAGGTCCACGTATATATATATATAGATTTTTAAAAATAAATACTGAAATGTATTTCCTCTTCTTTATGATTTTCTTAATAACATTTTCTTTTTTCTAGCTTTCTTGTAGGAATATAGTATATAATACATATAACATACAAAATATGTGCTAACCATGTTTCTGTTATCAGCAAGACTGCCAGTGAACAGTAGGTTGTTATTTAAGTTTTGGGGAAGTCAGAATTATACGTGGATATTTGACTGTGATGGGGGTTGGCACCTCTAACTATCCCCCCATGTTTGTTCAGGGGTCAACTATACTGTCTTCTGCTATTTAATTGATTAGTTATCAGAAAAATTTGAAAAAGAAGCAGTCTTTCTGTGAGATGTGGCAGATGAGGGGGCTAGAGTACCCTGTTGGAGGTGCACAGCCTTTCTGAATGGTACCTGTGGGACAGCGGGGTTTGAACGGTCAGTGGAAGAAGTAATCACATAGTAGGTTATCCTCTGATCAGGTCGGTTTCATGCAAGCCCTGCTAAAGTGATCTTACTTCTGTTTGCAGTTCAACCCCCTTTCTCCCCTCTACTCCCTGGACGTCCTTGCTGACGCCTCGCACCGAAGATGCTCCCCCGCCCACTGCTCGGCCAGGTAACTGTCCTCTGGAGGCTCTTTCTTCCAGACAGCGCCGTTTTCCTTTTTATAACACTTTGTAAATTGTAAAGTGTGCTTGTGTATGGTATCCAATTGGATCTTTACCACAACCTTTTGAGGTCATTGGACGTTTTACAGATGCAGAAACTGAGGCAGAGTGGCGAGGTATCTTTCCTGTGACTAGTATGTCATTTAAGTTTCAACTCTGCCCAAAGTCTCCTGGCTCATATTTTATATTTCTTCACTATAAGCCCCATCTTCGGAGAACATTAAACAGTCCTTGCCATGACCTGCAGAATCCTGCATCATCTGCCTTCTGCCTGTGTGTGCAAACCCCTTTCATAAGCGTCTTCCTCCTCGTGGGGGAGAGACGCGGCTGCACTGGGGGGGGGGCTCAGCCCTGTCCCGCTGCTGAGCCTTCCCCCACGCTCCCCTGGCCTGGACTGCGTCCCAGAGCAGCGTCAGCACTGGCTCCGTGGCATCTCGGCTTGGGCCACCACCTCTGGGAGGGCCTCTCGAACATCCTGTTTAAAGGGCCATCTCTACCACTCTCTACTTGTTATCTGTTTCTTTCTGGAGCTTGAATACCTCTATAATGACATTGTTTATTAGCCCCCCCCCCCAAGAATACTGTAAAGCTTCAAAGTGTAGAGACTTTGTCTTGGTCCCCGATATATCCTCAAGCATTGAACACAGTGTCCGGCACTTACTAGGCATTTAGTATGTATTTGTCAGAAGGAATCTTGAGCCTGCATAGCAGAATGAATTTAGCGCCTCTCAATATAAATTCTCTTAAGCTAGGCGACATGCAAAGTAATACGGTTTTAGTTGTAGCGTCCTCTCACAGGGTTATTGTGCACGAAAGAGCAGTTAATAGGCTGAACCAAAGGACTTTTCTTAATTCTAGTAGCACAAAAATTTCTTTCCAAGGTTCTGATGATTTTTTTCTTCCTAATACATTCTTAAATAGATATGCTCGTAGCTTTGGGGTACAGAATTCACAAAGAAGTTATAATATTCTTTCATGGATACAATTAGAACTTCCACTATGGCCTATAACAAACTCTATACCATAAACTGTCAGACCTTCTGCTGGAGAAGTATTTAAATGGAAAAAGTTCTTTGACCCTAGTCTGTGGCTCAGTGGATAGAGTGTCAGCCTGGTGTATGGACGTCCTAGATTCAATTCCTGGTTGGGACACACAGGAGGAGCGACCCCCTGCTTCTCTCAGGGAGGTTTTCTTTGGAGGAAGTGGCGTTCAAGCTATCTTGGACGACATAAGATTTCAGTACATAGGAAAGCAGTCCTCAAGCTTTTTTGTCTTAATACCAAATAAAATAATGGCCATGTATGCTCTTGGGAAAGGCTGTAAGTAGCACCTATCGTGTCAGACGTGAAAGTGGATTATTAGCCTGCCTGCTTTTACCCCTGCTGCAGGAAGCTGTACTTGCTCAGTATCCATGCGTTCTCAGGTGTCCCATTGACTTTAAAGCCTCGTCCTGGCTGGAGTGGGTGCCAACTAGTTGTTTCTCTGTGCATCTCATGATCCACATGATTGTTGTCATTTTTTTGCTGGCAGTGGTTGTAGCTGGACCTGGAAATAGGAAGCCTCGGTGTGCTTCTGGTGCCCTCAGCTCTAGGGAAATAGTGTTTATTGCTGAAAGCAAGGTGAGAGCATGTGGGCAATTACAGTTCACAGCTTGTCCTTCTACACATCTTTCCTACGGTAGTGGATTCAAAGTGGGTTGCATATGGGAGGTTACTTGGAAAGGGGAAGAAAAATTTTAAACTTACATTTATTTATTTTCTTATCCTTTAATTATTTTGTTCTAAATTGTACATATGTTAGTCTAGCAGTACTTGTTTTTGTTTCGTGTGTATGTATTAGGTATCTATGGCGTGTTTGCTCAAATACTGTACTCATGAGGTGCGCACTCAGTAAAGTTTGGTGAACCACTGATCTGTGGGAATGGTCAGCACAAGTGACCTCTATGCAGTTTTTAGAAAATGTGGATGATGAACGAGACACTGAGCCCCTGGGGCCCCATCTCATTCCTTTGAAATAGTGGGGTCCCTGCCCGGCAAGGGAGCAGTAAAGAAGAAGCAGTCTGGTTTCAGTGTGGCTGTCAGATAAGCTTGGATTCAGCACTGGATGGTGGTTTTGTGAAGAGCGGACCATTTAACAACACCTGGCACCTAGGAAGGGCAGTGTTAAAGGGTGGTGGTGGTAGGGAAGAGGCCAGTGAAAGACTATTAAAACTGTTTCGAATGGAAATTTTATCTTTTTCTTGTTCCACTTTATAGTAGGAAACATTTCTTTCAACGCATCTGGACAGCTTTGGGAATTTCATACCCATCATTAGAACGACGTGTGTGTGTGTGTGTGTGTGTGTGTGTGTGTGTGTGTGTGTGTGTGGTGACTATGTTATCATTAGTGGTATAATTTTATTTTGCGAAGAGAGAAGTGTTTCCTGTTTTATCACAGCTTTCCCTGAGGAGGGTTGGTGTATTAATTTGCTGTATTGCCTCCTGGCTGTTCCCAGGCTGTTTTCCTCTTCATCATGGAATTTTTAATGGCCCTAGTGCCTCTTGGGAAGCATGTGAGGAAGAGTTCCTCGGGGAGTGCTTTTCCTTTTTCACATGCCTATAATTACTCTCCTTAAGAGCACAAAGAGTTTAATAATCATGCCTGCACTGTGCATGTTTCCCTGTCAGGTTACTGAGCGAGGCTGCTTCCTGCCTGGGCACGCCGGTTCCGCAGTCCTCCCCACTCGGCTGCGTCGGGGTGAGGACCCCTTAACCACCTCCTCACTGCCAGAGCGCCACACAGCTCTGGTTCTCAGCGTGAGGCCTGCAGGCTGCTGGGGGCCAGGAGTGACCTCAAGGCACTCTCTTGTTTAGTGTTTCATCGCTGTGAACAAAGAAATAATGGGACCATGACTTTAAACGATCATTTGGATATTTCATTTCAATATAGCCCAGATGACAGGTGCAGTAGATGGGAGAGGGGTCTTTGTGGTGTCTGTGCCACGTAATAGATTTGTGGGTTAAGAGCTTTTCAGAAATACCATTCTCGAAATACTTAAGTTTGGTGGTTTTCAACCCTGCTGCACTTTGGGATCACCTGAGAAGCTTTAAAAACTGTATCCGTGCTGGGCCCCTCTTCCCAAGATTATGATTTAACTGGTCTGGGATGAGGCCCAGGCATTGGCACTGTTTTAAAGCTTCCAGGTAACTAATGTGCAGGCAGGTTAAGAACTATTGCTTGAAATGCATGTGGTTTGGGGACTGGTGCTTTGTAATTTGCTTAATGGGAAGTCTCATTTCATAAATGACATGAACTCTGCTTTGATAGCGTGAGCATGACTCCTGGGAGGCAGGACACTGGACTTCTCTTGGCTTTGGAGAACTACTGTAGGTAAGAAGAGAGTGCTAGTTAGCGCTTAGCACAGTGCCCTGCATGTAGTGATGAACAGAGGGGTGGGGGGCTGGGTGGGTGTATGGGTGGTTGGATAGTTGGCAGGGTGCAGGGATAGTTCTTACACCGCTGTTTTGGTTTGGTTGTTTTGGTTGTTAGTACTGGGGTGTTTTTATTAAAATAGTAAGCTTGGTATAGGTGTTAAGAATTGCTGCTGCTCAAACAGCAGATGGTGTGGTTGGTGTTCTGGTAGAGGCAGTGGTACTGCTGTCAGGGACACAGTCAGAGAATAGTAATAAGGAGCAAGTGCTGTAGGCCGGTGGTTTTCAACTGCAGGTCCGCCGGAAATTCCTTTGTTCAAATCAGGGGGGTTAACTCTTTCGCGGACCAGCGGTTGAAACCACTGCTGTGGGCAGCTTTTCCCAGAATGAGAGATGTATTGATTATTCAGGATAGCTTTTCTTGCCATGATTGCCTTCAGAAACCATAACTAGAAGTTATCAATTGCCACGTCGGGGCATGATGCACAGGCCACCAGCTGTAGGATTTGAACATCTCATGGCAGCTTTGAGTTTTCACCAACTTCCCTGACCTCTCTTTTGGGTAGTGATTTGGTAATATATCACCATTTACATTTATTTCTTCTTGAAGTTCTTAATCTCATATTAGTGGACATTAGACCTAGGTAAGAATCTTGGCTTTACCTGGGCAAATGATTTAACCTCCCCATACCTCGATTTTCTCATCTTTAAAATGGAAATATTAATATTTAATTGGCTAATGGTGATCAAAATAAAATAATATATTTGAATATTTCATATACCAGTAGCTAATGTTTTTGTTATATAGTTACTGCCCTACCTTTATAACCTCTGAGTTGGCGTCTAGAGCTCTTGGCTAATGGCATGTAGTACAGATTCTTGAGTTGCTTAAATGGCCTCAAATGGACTATAAGAGGAGGCATTGGGCCCTGGCCAGTTGGCTCAGTGGTAGAGCGTCGGCCTGGCATGCGGAAGTCCTGGGTTCGATTCCCGGCCAGGGCACACAGGAGAAGCGCCCATCTGCTTCTCCACCCCTCCCCCTCTCCTTCCTCTCTGTCTCTCTCTTGCCCTCCCACAGCCAAGGCTCCATTGGAGCAAAGTTGGCCCGGGCGCTGGGGATGGCTCTATGGCCTCTGCCTCAGGCACTAGAGTGGCTCTGGTTGCAACAGACCAATGTCCCGGATGGGCAGAGCATCGCCCCCTGGTGGGCGTGCTGGGTGGATCCCGGTCAGGCGCATGTGGGAGTCTGTCTGATTGCCTCCATTTCCGGCTTCAGAAAGATACAAAAAAAAAAAAAAAAAAAAAAAAAGGAGGCATTTGGACAGTGTTTGGGTAAAAAAGAGAAAGCTCTTCCTGCTCATGAGAGATTTGCGATATGATAGGCTGTGCTCATTGTAATTCATTTTATCTGTTCACAAACGTTATGATCTGCATATCAGAGTTGCTTGCCCAGCTGGCTGTGCCACTCGACTAGGAGTTTCAAAGAGCAAGAAGAAGACTCAATTCATGCTATTAATTTTGACCTTTGGAGCCACAGTAAACAGCCTCAGGTTCTACCTCAGGGTTTTGGGGAAGGAACCTTTTGTTAGTCCGGTGTCTGGGGGGGGGTGTCTGCTGGGGGTGCTGTGACGGCAGCAGCCCCTGCGTGCCACTGGAGTGCCTGGTTTTGCCCATGTGTGAGGAGGTGTCTCTGCTGTCGTATCGTCCACAAAGCTGCCGGTTCTACTGGAACTCCCCGTTATGCAGCACACAGCTCTTGACTCTTTTGTCCTCTCTTGGAGGGTCCTGTTACGGCAGCTTTCAGCCAGCTGGCATCTTACTGTCCAAATAGGTGATGAAAGCCTTTTCTCTCAGTGTTGCCATTGTAATATACCCATCTTTCCAGCCGACGGGAAGCTGTTCTCCTGTGGGTGGCATGAAACAGCTTCATGGTATGTCAGCCTTGGCTCAGCCAAGGGAAGTAGATTACAGAGTTTTCAGGTGCTAGTGAGCCATTTGTCACAGACTACTGAGGCCTGGTTTTGAGTGGAAACACTGGTGGATTGCCAGGATCTCTTCCTGTGTCCTACAGTTGTGAAGTGGTTTTCTCTCCCTAGCTGCTGCTAGTGTCGGAGGCCTGGATCCTTTCCTGTGTGCAGGTCTGGGAAAACAGTTCCCTTCCTGGGTGTTTAATCAACGCCAGTTAACCCAGAAGATAAAATCATGTGTGAGGAAAGGGATGACTCTTCTTCCCTAGATTTAATTGTTCATGCTCACCTTACCATAGCACTTTGCTTATTCCTTCATGACATTTCAGTGTCTGGTCTGTTTTTTTGTTTGTTTTTTACAGAGAGAGAGAGTCAGAGAGAGGGATAGATAGGGACAGACAGACAGGAATGGAGAGAGATGAGAAGCATCAATCATCAGTTTTTTGTTGTGACACCTTAGTTCATTGATTGCTTTCTCATATGTGCCTTGACCGTGGGCCTTCAGCAGACCGAGTAACCTCTCGCTCAAGCCAGCAACCTTGGTCCAAGCTGGTGAGCTTTGCTCAAACCAGATGAGCCCGCCCTCAAGCTGGTGACCTCGGGGTCTCGAACCTGGGTCCTACGCATTCCGGTCTGACGCTCTATCCATTGCGCCACCACCTGGTTAGGCTGGTCTGTTCTAAATGCACCGGCTTCCCTCCTGGTGTTGTGAGTGCAGTGGCAGGCCCTGGGCTCGGCTGCTTTTGTGTGCCCATTCCACACCCAGCATAGTGCTTTACATGGGGTCGGCCTTTATCCATTGTTGTTAAAAATAATTGAGCTGAAGAGATCAGTAATTAAGGAGAATAATTATAATATATATGACCTTTGGTCCTTAGGAATATCAGTCATTCTCTCTTGATGTTACTAATATGTAGGTGTTTAAGGAAAAGTATAGCATATAAATACCATTTCACAATAAATTTTATGAGAAGAAATGAACTTTCCATTGGGTTTTAAAAATGAGTGAATTTTGAAGGTGAACAGTTCCTTAAATTAGTTTGCCACTGGCACATAAAGACTGTTTTCTCTCCTTAGGAGTGACTCGACACATCTTTGTTCTAATCTAAAGCACTCACTTCAGTTATTTTTTGCCAACATTGGTTCTATTAAACATGCATGTTTTTCTCAAAGTAGTTTTTTCCCCTAAAAGAACATTCCTGCCCCTGGGACATAGTGATCTGCCCAGTTTCCTAAGTAACACTGCAGTTTTAACAGCTCACCTGATCCTTCAGTTACCTGCAGTACAAATTAAAATAGAAATGTTGTGTTTATGCGTGGAGATACAGAATGCTCTCTCAATTAGTTGTTAATCTCCAGCATTCACCTTCACACTTACGACATGAATTTAGTGACTTTTCCTGAAGTAAGAATTTTTAAAGAGTGTATTTGTTGCTTTAATGCTCATTCCCCCATAAATTCTTTTGGGCAAATGCTGCTGAGTGTGGTGCTCCAAGGGGGGGTGGGGGTGGGCAGTGCCGCCCTGGCCTCCTGCTGTGGCAGAGTCATGCTGAGGGTGCTGAGGCCCCCCTGAGCCAGACAAAGCCTGGCCTGTCTCTCTGAAGGTCCATTGTTTATATCCTGGGAAACAGTATTTTTGTCTAAATTTATATTCATTTTAATCATTCTGTTACTCTTTAAGTTAAATAGTTAGATCTGTTTTATTGACTAGCTTATTAGCTTTGGAAATTTGGTATATTTGTTTTTAACTCAGTAATTTTCACAATAGGTAGAAGCTTATCAGTATTACTTGAGGAAAAATTTCAAAATAAACATATGACTGATTCTTCTCCCACCCCAGCATGGTGGGGGATGTGTATTTTACAACATTCTGATAACATTTGCCACTTCAGTTGAGAAGGAAGTTTTAGTAACTTGGTAGAGATTTTAGCTTAACTTACACTTAGCCTTTTTTGCCCCGACATAATTGAGAGGAACCCTCCCCCCACGTACAGTAGTGCATCATTTGTGACACAAAAGCAGCTGTACACTGCTCTTGAAAAAAGAATTTTTAAAAATCTAGCTAAATCTTCTACCCTTTCAACCTATAGGGAGGAGACTGTGTTGAGAAGGGGGAGCTCAGACTCTTTTCCCCTGTCCTTTGTGCTGTTTCACTGGTTCCTTGTCCTTTTCAGTTTATATCTTGTAAGTAGACAGTGATACTGTCAGAGTAAAATAAAACAAATTAGAGAAGTAACACATTAAAAAGGAAAGAAGCAAAGATGGTTAAACATACCGAAATGAAGAGAGTAGGTCAGTCTCCTTATTTTTCCTTCCCTTCCTTAACTCTGTGTCTCCAATTGACTGGTATGCAGTTATTTTAGGATAAACAAAAGGTGGAACCACCTCTTGAATTGGAAGCTGAGGCTGCAGCAGTGGCTTGCCGCCATGCTCGGGTTCCCGCCCCACGCGGGTTATTTCTTGCTCCTGAACAGGGCTGTCCTCATCTTCTGCATGTGCTGCAGCATGGCGGGTCCCATTTCCTGTCGCCTTTAAACCCGCCGGCTCCAGACACCAGCTTCCTCTTTGCTTCCCCCAGGCTTGTTCTGGGTCCGCTTCCTTTGTCCTCTTAAGGTTCTTCCCAAGCAAATGTAGCCCTCACAGGAAAGAAATGGATTTCCTCAAGCTATAAACTCTACCATTGCTAGTGTTTACTTAGAACTCCAAACAAGGACTAGGTCTTACTGGCCTTCTCTAACAATTTGATTGTTTCTCTTCCTCCCTTTCTAGATTTTTTCTAGGAAAACAGATACACATAGAGATAAATATTCCTTCTGTACTCTTTCCTAAGGTGTGATGTTATTCTACCTCTATGAAATAGTTCTCCAACCTGGAAATGGTCTTAAGAGAAATTTTTTAAGAAGAAAGAAGCATTAAGTGGAGTTTTAAAAATGAACATGACTTTTCTTTATCCTTGCCTCAGTTTCTCTGTGATTCAGATTCTGTAACTGAAAAAGCTGTGCCCTAGAGATAGGACTAGGCCACATGTCCATGCATTGGTATTCAACCGTTTTACACTTGGGGACCGGTGAAAATAGAATTATTTTGGGGACCGCCAAGGCAGAAATCACCCTGTGCACAAGCAGATTTGACTAAGATCATTGGGTCTGTAATCTTCATATGACACTAGGTGGCTAACTCTTTCACAGGCCGGCAAAAAATTCTGGCAGACCCATTCGCGGACCGGTGGTTGAAAAGCACTGCATTAGGGAAGAGAGTGTTTTGTTCACCATCTCACCCCAGTGCCCACTAAAAACTCAGTGAGTGATGGAAGAGGCAAAAGACCTGCTGAGTGGGAGGGAAATAGTTCACACAACAATACATACTTTTACAACAAAAAAAGGTTATTACCGGAAGTTTTGTTACTTGGTTTCCTTGGAAAGCCTTCAGTTCTTTCCAAAATTATAAACAGAGATTTATAAAATTGGAAGGATTTAGAATGTTCAAAGTAACGATGAGGAGTAGGAATGAGGTGGTAGAAGTAGAACATTCACTGCAGAGAAGTCACAGGCTGCAGGCTTAGCAATTGGGGGCATTTAATGTAGGGACAGGTTAACCTGAAGCCCGTGACATCACTGTGCAGGGAAGAGTCGGGATCCTAGAACCAGCATCGTTAGGACCACCTGAACCTCTGCGTTCACTGCAGTCCCCTAAGGACGTTGCAAAGTAAGTGCAGTCTAATGATGTGTGTAGAGTAGTAGGTAAGTAATACTTATTTCATTTTACTAAAATAGGTATTTTTAAAAATCACTATATATTTTTTTTTCTCTCTTCTTTTAAAAGTGAGAAGAGGGAGGCAGAGACAGACTCCCACATGTGCCTGACCAGGATCCACCCGGCATGCCCACTAGGGGGCGATGCTTAGCCCATCTGGGGCGTTGCTCCGCTGCAATTGGAGCCATTCTAGCGCCTGAGGCGGAGGCCATGGAGCCACCCTCAGTGCCTGGGCCAACTTTGATCTGCAGGAGGGAAAGAGAGAGATAGAGAGAAAGGGGACGGGGATGGGTAGAGAAGCAGATGAGCGCTTCTCCTGTGTGCCCTGGCTGGGAATCGAACCTGGGACTTCCACATGCCAGGCCAACGCTCCACCACTGGGCTAACTAGCCAGGGCTATTTCTATTTAAAATGATTAAAAACTTAAACATTGGTACATAAATGGTTTCATCTTTTTACTCCAAAATATATCATTCCTTGAAAATGTGATATAAGTGATACTGACTAGGTCATAAAGGAGTGATATAATAGGTGCCCTTACTGACATACTGTATATCAAAACATGCAAAGCTGTAAGAATGATGGATGCTGTGTAAATAAAAGGCACTATTTATTTAGTTCAGCCCAAGTTGATACTTTTGAGAATCAGCATCTTAAAGCTTTCAAATACTTTCCTTAGGCTTTTCATTTTGCATCTGTTTCCTAAAACAGCATTTTATAAATATTGATCTTGAAGAGGCAGTGTTTTTTAATTAATTAAAGGACAATGTACATGTAGAGAAGTTTTAAAGAAATACATATTTGATGAGTTTGAAACATCCAGAAACAGACCATTGCTACTATAGAAAGAACCCCAGAAGCTCCTACTCCTTGTCCTCTTTCCCTACACCTCACAGTTCAAAGGTAACCACGTCCTGATGTCTAATAACATATTTTAATTTGAAGAAATGGTGTTAACATTAAGTAGTTTTGGAGAGTCCCTTAATGAGCTTGTGGTAAAGAAGAGCATGGATATAAACTGTTAGGCTTTGTTTGACTTGTTTCTCTTTCCGAAGAAGGAGGATTGAATTAGAACAAAGTGCTTGGACAGTTTGTGTTTGAATTTGAATGGACTCAAGTACCTTGTTGTAGAAAAGATGGAACTCTATTCTGTACATTTCTCTGCTTTGAGGAGAAACAAAATTTTGTAATGTCAGTTTCTTTTTTGGCCTGTGTCCAGCTTCAAAGGGAATTTAGACTAAAGGCCTGTTTGCTTTTGACATTCTGTCATCTTTCTTTTTTTTTTTTTTGTATATTTTTGAAGTGAGAAGAGGGGAGGCAGACAGACAGATTCCCACATGCACCTGACCAGGATCCACCCGGCATGCCCACTAGGGGGTGATGCTCGGCCCCTCTTGGGCGATGCTCCGCTGCTACTGGAGCCATTCTAGCGCCTGAGGCAGAGGCCACAAAGCCAACCTCAGCGCCTGGGCCAACTTTGCTCCAATGGAGCCTTGGCTGCGGGAGAGGAGGAGAGAGATAGGGAGAAAGGAGAGAAGGGAGGGTGGAGAAGCAGATGGATGCTTCTACTATGTGCCCTGACCAGGAATCAAACCTGGGGCTCCCATACGCCAGGCTGACGCTCTACCGCTGAGCCAACTGGCCAGGGCCTGTCTTTCTTATTATTAAGTCAGTGTCCTTATTTACAGTTATCCCCAGGACTTATGTAAGGTATGAAAAATGTTTCCCTTCTTTACACACTTCTATTTACATTTTACATTGGAATTTTGGAATTAACTGTTATAGGTTACTTAAAGTTAACTTTTTTCCATACAGAAGAGAGTGGTCAATAAAAGGTGATTTGGATGGATTTTTCCAAACCACAGGCTTTATACTATAAATCTTTGCCTATTTTAGTGTTCTTTGCATTCTAAAAAATCTTATGATTTCAGTCAAATTGTTATCTTTCCTTGTTTATGAATTGAATGGTCTCTTAAGCTTTTGCTTAAAAAAGAAAAGAGCACGAGAGAGAGGATGAGGGAACATGCGTGAGCACTTTCAAACTGTGTAAGTTGCCAGAGTGGGGACCCCATAGGAAAATTGGTCCATTCAATCATTGTCTTGTTGCCTTGCAAACTCGGTTCTCTTAGATTTGATTGAGATTACACTTTAAGACTACTATAGGAGACTTGGTCCCCAGCTAGGACTTCCAATTGGGAGTTCATCTGGTATATTTTTACTGGATTCCTTTTTATCTATTATATATTCTGACTGTTTCTTGAAGATTGTGATAAAATACACATAACAAAATTTACCATTTTAATAATTTTAAGTGTACAGTTGACTATTTGGTTTTTAGAACTTTTATTCATTTATATCAGGTCTAGTCAACAGACTTTTAAAATTGAAAAAATTTTTTATTGAATTTATTGGGGTGGCATTGGTTAATAAATTATACAGGTTTCAAGTGTACAGTGACACATTATCTGTATATTGACGTGGAGAGAGACTTGACTTGAAGTCTCATCTGTCCCCCCTCTACCCTCCTATGTGGATCAGCTGTGTGCCTTCTGCTGAGGTTGGTAGATCATTGGAAAATTTTGAAAGAAATATAAATATGGCCCCTGTTCTCAAGAAGATTAAGTCTCATTAGGGAAACAAGATATATGTGCAGCAGTTAAATAATAATTCATGTAGATACGGCCTTGAATATTCAAGGAAAGCTTTGTGTAAAGGTTCTTAATCGTGGTGGTTTGAGAGGAAGGGGGAAGTGGGACCTAAAATAGCATGTAGCATACCAGCTAGTCCAGTGTTAAGCCTATTGTCTTTCTTAGTATCTTGTGTTTTCCTAGTGTTGAAACTCCCATGGTTTTTTTTTTTAAATAAGCTGAACTTTCAGAAAAGGGGATATCTTATTAGCACATAATTTATATATTTTTAAAAATCATAGAAACTTGCTTTGCAGACTCTATTAAAAACCCAAATGTATAGTGATAGAAGGGTTAAACTTCCTATTAAAATTTTATGCAAATGTCTGTGTTCATGCAGCATTAAACTTTTCAATATACATATTACCACTCGGGAGTAGGTATTTCATTAGTGAATTTAGAACAGTTGAGGTTATAGTTTTTATGAAAAATGTGTAAAAATCAGCGTGTAATGAAACATATTTACTGAAATTAATCTTGAATATCTGCTATTTTGCTAATCAGGTAAAAAGTTTAGAATGGGTATATTTTGTGAGTAAAGAATGAGCTATTAATTGTGAGTAATTTTGTACTGACACGTGATGGTGAAAGGTGATGCTGATTTTGTTAGTAAAATGTCTGTGATGGGTCAAGGATTTTATCTGGGCTGAACATAATGTCATAAACAGTGAGAATTACAAAGTGAAAACGTTTTTTCTCTTGTTACCTCTGTAGACAGGCAAACGCACACTTGGGACCCCCCTGTTCACGTGACATCAAGAGGAAGCGGAAACCCGTGGCTGCAGCCTCTCTGTCCAGTCCAAACGCAGGTAACACCTGTCGTTACTCACTGAGCGCCTGCTGGGCGCCAGGCCCTAAGTTATGTGTTTACATACCTTTTCATCTAACTTTTAGATTAAGGCAGGCCATTTTAGTCCCATTTTACATGGGAAAAATGAGAATATGAGAAGTCATTTCCCAAGGTCACACATATTTTAAGAATTTGAACCTAGTTCTGTTTGACCCTGAAGTCTGTGTTTTTCGCTGTGCCACATGGCTTTTTTGAGTTTGAATCTCTGTATTTTCCTAACAACAATCTCTAGTCATCTGTGTTTTTGTTCTAGCACAGATAGGAAATTAGCTCTTGTGTTAATGAAAATCCCATTAGGGTGGCAGTTTCATCAGTAGCCAAGGAGCCACATGGGTTTATTTACTTTTTTATTTAGTACACAGTACAATGCATTCTCACTGTTTTTATGTATTGTAGAGTGCTAATATTTTACCAGTCTTGACATTTCTAATAAAAAAACTATTTTTCAAGTTAAAACCTTTTCATTTTCTGAACAAATGGGGATTACATAAGTATATACCTATGTCAAGATTCACTGAACTACATACATATTTATGATGTGTATGCACTTAATTATATGTATGTTATCCTTAAATGAAAACACAGGGTCATAGTTATTTATATGTATCTGTAGACTATTGGATGTCTACAGATTTTTTTCCTTTGGAGTTAAGAGAAGATAGTTAAATGTAATTAGTAATTATAGGAAATCCTTTATGTTATTTCAATATAATTTAGGGTGAATTGCTCTGGATAAAAAGATCATATTTGGTTGTAGGATCTATTCGAAATAACTACAGTTCTTTTTCCCCCCTACTTTTTATTATGTAAGGTTCAGGTATACAACATTATAATTCGACATCTGTATACAGTACAAAGTGTTCACCCCCAAAAGTATTGTTATTATCTATCATCGTACAGATGGCTTCCCTACCCCCTTTTACCCACCCCCCAAACCCTTTCTCTGGTAACCATTTATCTCCTAATTACTGTCTTGATGATAGTGAATTCACTCTGTGGAATTTGAGTAGCATAGATTATTTTCTTCAGAAAACACTGTATATTATAATAAAATACTGTGTGTTGATATGTATTATATGTAGATTAGAGCAATTGATGGTTGAGTTGAGAGTGGATTCTGTGGAGAGGTAACTCTTTCCCCTATCTTACCTCAGTAAGTTTCAGCTTGCTCTGAAATTGACCTCTTTAGCTTCTGTTTGAGAAGACTGCTTGATAATGGCTCAGACTAAGATCCTCATGATAATGGCCATGTCCTGAGCTAAACCCTTTGCATACATTATTTCACTTAATCTTTGCAACAACTTTATAAGGTAGATGCTGTTTTTATTCCCAATACGCACGCAATATTTGAGGCTTAGAGAGGTTCATCACTTCCCCAAGGTCACATGGTTGGGAAGTGCAGGGCCAAGGTCAGACCGGGTTTCCTGTGGCTCTAGTGCCAGCTGCACTCTCACAGACCGCAGGTGCGCTGTCTTACAGAGCAGAGGACGGATTGCTTCCGTGCTGTGACTCCGCCCCGGAACCCAGACTGCCATCCAGTCTGTGGTCCTGGAAACATTACAACACTGGCTACCCTTTTCTCTTTACTATCTAGCTTCTGCTTTTTGTTTTTAATTGTTTATAAGAGAAGAGCTATTGAGAAGAGTTTAAAATCTTTATTTCATATTCAAATTGGGAAATGTACTGGGAGGTTTAAACAAGACTTGAGCATTAAACCCTTCCTGGACTGATCTGAACTCCTCCCCACACTTGTTGACTGAGGCTTGCTTCCCTGAATGTTTCTTTTTTTCCCCTTCACAACCTGAGTGCCCCACGGAGGTGAAGGACATAGCCTGAGCCTGCGCCATCAGTCAGTAGAACAAATGGGCTTGCTCTGCCTAACATTGGGCCATCTCGGATTCTACCTCTTTTATAGAAATGACTGATGAAGAGGGGTGCGTTCCGCTTTGCCGCCGTATTAATCCACATCAGGGGCCAGCTCCTGGCACTAAATCACGCTCCTGCATACATCTGTTATCGGATTCCTCACCAGTGTGATGAACACGACTGCAGATAGAGGCTTCCTTGTGTCATTCTTTATAGGATTTTCCTAAAAGAATAAATAGCTCAGATCTCGGCCAACACTCTCCCCTGTCACTGTGATGAATTCAGCTTCTTTCTTAAACATGCAGCCACAAATCTTTTCCCTTTTCCCCTCCCCCACTGGTGGAGTATTTTGCTTTGGAATTGACTGAATTTAAAGATATTTAATAAGGCTAGCGAGGTAAAGAGCAGAAAGGAGTAGCATGCCTTGTCTTTTTCACTGATACTAACAAAAGGCTCAGGAAAAGGATCTTTCCATACGGTCAAGTCATTGAGTAGATCCTTTTTGGAAGTGTAGCACCTTTAATTTCTTGTTTTTATGTCCACTGCTCTTCTTGTTATGGCTTTATACACACAGGTGTGTGGTGCACAGAGCCACTGTGGATCTGAGTGAGTAGCCATGTCACTCTGCTCATAATACCTGACATACCAGAACAGGGAGCCCGGCAAGGTATGACCCTAGGCCGAAGTGGATTTGCTGTGTATGCTTTGAAAGAGTGTAACTGGAAAAGAAATAATGGGTTATTTTCCCAAAATTTGAGATTAAGTAGCTATAAAAACCAAAAGGCACTCAGGCAAAACCCAGATTTCATTTCCTTGAGATGGTTTTCTTCATCAGAATGGCAGAGCAGAGCATGTGTGAAAGAGAAAGAGGGAGAGAGAGAGAGAGGAAGCATCAACTTATAGTTGTGGCACTTTAGGTGTTCTTTGATTACTTCTTATATACGACGAGGGTGGAGAGGGCTCTAGTTGAGCCAGTGACCCCTTGCTCAAGCCAGTGACCCCTTGCTCAAGCCAGCCGCCCCACGCTCAAGTTGGTCACCTCAGGGTTTCAAACCAGGCACCTCGGCGTTCCAGGGTGAGCTCTGTATACTGCACCACCACTGATTAGGCTAGTTTTGAATGTGTTTGAACCTTGCATTAATGGAATGTCATATTTTATAAGTTACAGGTATTATCCAGTTTTGTTCTTGAGATTCATTCATGTTTCATCCTGCCAAGTCTATTTTTTTTTTTACTGTTTGAATATGATGAATATACCAAAATTAAACATTCCTGATGGACATTTGGATTGTATCCCATTTTATGCTGTTGTGAAAAATGCTGCGTTGTTCTGTGGGAGAGCACGTGCAATAGTTTTTTCTGGGCCACTTCACACTTTAAGGATGGCTGTATCCCCAAACAGGAAATAGCCAAGTGTTGGGAAGGATGTGAAGAAATCAGAACCTTTGCACATTGCTGGTGGGAATGTAAAATAGCGCAGTCGCTGTGGAAAGCAATGTGGCAGTTTCTCAAAAATCTAAACATAACTTTTTCAGCTGGAATCACCATCTTCCAGTAATTTTCCAAAATGGCCACACAAAGGGAAAGAGGAGAGGCACCCGCTATGTGTTCTCTAGGCCTTTTAGAAAACATGGAGCTGCTCCTCTGGCCACATGCATGCAAATCTACAAGAACGGTGATATTGTAGACCTCAGGGACTGGGCACTGTTCAAAAAGGAATGCCCCACAAATGTTACCATGGCAAAACTGAAGTGTCTACAATGTCCCCAGCCTGCGGTGGGCATTGTGGTAAACAAACTAGGTGAGGGCGAGATTCTTGCCACGAGAATTAATGTACATCTTGAACGTACTAAGCACTCTAAGAGCTGAGATGGCTTCCTGAATCATCTGAAGGTAAATGATCAGAAAGAGAAGGAAGCCAGAGAGAAGGTACCTGGGTTCACCTGAAACACCAACCTGCTCCGTGCAGAGAGGCACCCTCTGCGAGAAGTGACGGAGAGGGGTCCGAGCTGCTGGAGCTCAGGCCCTAGGAATTCATGGCATGATAAGTTGTAAAAATAAACTAAAATAAAATGAAAAGATCTCCATACTGTTAAAAAAATCTAAACATAAAACTACTGTATGATCCAGCAGTTTTGCTTCTGGGCATATGAAAGAATTGAAAGCATAGACTCAGATAGGTGTTTGCACCCATGATCTAGCAGCAGCGTTCACAAAGCCGAAAGATAGACAGTTCACCTGCTCCTTGCTGGATGAAAGGATAAGCAAAATGTGGAATGTCCTATGTACTAGGGAACATGGCTCACCCGAGCGCCTGCATGATTCCGAGTGAAATTCTGATACATGCTGCAGCATGGAGGAAGACATTCTGCTAAGTGAAACAAGCCAGACACGAAAGGACAGATAGTATGTGATTCCAGTATATGAGGTACCTGGAATAGTCAAAGTTATGGGAAAAGAAAGTAGAATGGCAGTTGCTGGCGGTGGGAGAGGGAGAATGGGGAATCGCAGTTCATTGATGTACAGAGTTCCCCTTTGGAATGATGAGAAAGTTGCAGAGCGGATGGTGGTGATGGTTGTGAAACAGTGTGAATGCACTTAGTGCCACTGAACCGTGCACTTACAAATTATTAAAATGATACGTTCTATGTTATGTATATTTTCCATAATGAAAATCATATAGCAAAAAATAGTTTTCCTAGGGTAGAGTTTTTTTCACTTCAGTTAATGACCGTCTAGCAATGGTAAATACAGTTTTGTGAAGTTTTAGTTAAATGAGTGAATGAGTGTGTATGTGCGCGAGTGTAAAAGAGAGAGATTGATTGGGGTTGTGAAGTCAAATGTATTTCTTGCTCTTGTTGTTTGAGGTTCCAAAACATTGGAAAGGCACTGCCCTCAAGAAACTCTTGTACATGTGCCATAGAGTGATAGCTTTCTAAGACTGTTTTTCCAGTAACTCACTGTAAGAAATTCCTGTCTGAATATATATGTGGGTGTACATGTAAATCTGAAATCCTTGGGCGTGCTCTGAAAATTTTTATTCTTTTTCATTAAGAAGAAAAAAAGTGCTGGTCATGACCCACTAAACTGACTTTGTGGCCCACAGTTTGAAAATTACTACTGTAGGTTACAGTTCTGGAGTGGAATTATTGAGTGACAGGGTAAAAATGAAACTTTCTAGATTTTGCTCTATGTTTGTAAGTGTATATTCACTGTCAGCAGAGTGGATGTGATGGTGGTTTGTGCTACTCGTCTCGGGAATTTGGAAATGTGAGGACAGTGGCTGGTTGTCCCAATGACTGAGGAGTGCTTTTGGCATTCAGTAGAGAGGGTCCAGAATGTTCAGCATTCTAAAATACACAGGACAGCCCTGCATAAACAGTTCTTCTGTCTAGAATGTGTTTAGTGTTTTTTTGAAAAGCTGGGCTCAATTGTGTGATTTCTGTACCATTTTCCTTTTTGTTCACTATTTATTGGTGACACTGTCATATTGGAGGCATGGGATGTGATAGAAGGGATATAGGGCTTGGAGTGCAATAGCTGAATTTGAATCTTGCTATTTAAACAGCTCTATTTTGTTCCTAAAGAATTTTCTGTTCTCTGTATGGCTTGTTTTTCTGACCTGGAAAATGGAGATGACAATACCAAATAATCTTACTAGGAAATAAGATTATGAGTGCAGTGTTAGCCTAGTATAGTGCCTAGTACATGAGTGCTTGCTTAGTAAGTGGTAGTTACTAGGTTGTAAATTCATCTTTCTGAATTTACTCATTTGTTCAGTTAAACCCGTTTTTGGGGGTAGAGAAATTCTTATTTTACTTAAATCTTGCCTTTATTTCTTTGTAAAGGAAAAAAAAAACCTTATGTGGCCACTTGGGTTAGTAAGACATAAGATATTAGAATTGAGAATATTTGGGGTTGAAACATCTCTCATTCTAATTTTTCTCCCTTTGATTTTTTCCTTTTTCCTCTTCTGGTCGCAGTCTTACCAGCTCACGTGGATGCCATGGAGCCAGCCACAGCAGCGTCACAGGCCCAGAACTCCCCAGACTCCGAGTGGGTGGTCAGGACCTGTGCCACAGAGAAAGCCAGTGATGTAGCTGCAGCGACGTTTTTTAAAATGCCACAAGAAAAGGGCCCTGGGTGCAGCTAGAGAGCAGAGTTCACCCACCAGGAGCCGATGGGGTGTTGTGAAACAAATATTAGATTTTGTATTATGTAGTCTTGCATATCTTAATTGATATTCCTAGTCTGTTTATCACCAGGACTGGTTCCTTCCTCTTCAAAGCAGTGAACTCTTTCTCTAAGAAAATCATGTTATGGAAATCTGTGTTTTTAAAAAAAGTTAGTAAAAGAATTGGTGCAGCGATTTTTTAAAAAAAATAAGGTCATCCTATATTTGTTGCATTGTTATTGCTATTTCAACAGTTACCTACAGCTCCATTGACCGAGCTGTTGGGTTTTTACAGGTGTTGTTTTTTTCCCTTGTAAAACAAGTAACTGCTTTTGCATACTTTTTGTGTAGAGCTTTTAACATCATTTGAGGAAGTTCCAAATTTGCAGTCAGTTCCAGATAGATTTAAACATTGAGTTAAGACCTGTGTGTGGAATTGTGTTTGCAGGAGGAAGGCTGGCCTTTGACCCTGGCCTTGACCCACTCAGTGTGCCAATAACAGCAATCCACCACGGTCTCAGTTTGGAGCCTCAGAAGCAACACCAGCAGCATGGGACTAGGGGACTTCTTCCAGTCTTCTGGATGGCCTATGGGATCACCAGCAGCTGCATTGTACCTTGCCTCATCTCCAGAGCTCGTGTTCTTCCAAAAGAGGACATTTTATAGACACACATACACAGATTGGTATAATGAAGAAGGTGGTTTAACTGTACAGCAAACTTAAACTAGTCAGTGGATTGTGTGTTAATACTTCGTGTTGCAGTGTAAGCTTTTATATACTAAACGGGATTTTATTGTTAGTTTATAGGTCAATAACCAGCAGCAGAAATTCATACTCTGTTATAATAATGGCTTCTTGGGGTTATACTTTGGGGAGGAGAAATGTCTCTAGCCATACCTTTATACTTGGCGTGTTTATGACAGCCCAGCTGCGTGGAGAGTAATGCGCACAGCCATGCCTGAAGCTGGATGCTATTTTATCAAAATGAGGAATAAGTGACTGCCCACAGTTGCTGGAGAAAAGCCACTCTTTCTAAGAAAAGTATTATCAAGAGTGTCTTTCATTTAGGGGCGTGGTTGATAGAAGAGTTCTTTTTTTTGTACAAATTGAGTACATTTACTGAAATTACATAAACTGTTCTCTAGTGCTCACTGCTCTGGTAACGTTCTAGAGGAGTTCCCACTCTTGCACCTGCATAACGTGCTAGAGGAGTTCCCACTCTTGCACCTGCATAACGTGCTAGAGGAGTTCCCACTCTTGCACCTGCATAACGTGCTAGAGGAGTTCCCACTCTTGCACCTGCATAACGTGCTAGAGGAGTTCCTACTCTTGCACCTGCATAACGTGCTAGAGGAGTTCCCACTCTTGCACCTGCATACGTGCTAGAGGAGTTCCCACTCTTGCACCTGCATAGTTTCTGTGCTCAAATCGGTGCTGAGGGGGACAGAGCCTCCCTCCCTAGAGGGCAGATGTCCCTTTTTCTCACCCAGAATGTGATGGTGGCTGTTTTATTGTGTTCCCTTTGAAACTTACAGTCCTTATCAGTGGTAGCTCCAGAACTTCCTTGTCTGTGGGGTTGGTTGTCTTTATGCGGCACTTTATGTAGTTCTCAACATGTTCGTTGTCCCTTAAAGGAATATAGTGGAGGGAGGGGCAAGTGGTGATATGAGGTGAGGGGCAGCCGTATACCAGCGTGGTATCCCCAGGAGCCGCCTGGTTCTGGTGTGGTAGTGAGTGCATTACGTGGCCCTACAGGCTGCCCGTAGCCTAGACGATGTGATGTCTGTTGACCACAGGATGGTGCTCCTGAATTTAGTGGTGAAGGTAGGCCTGATTGCCATGTTTGCATGCTTACCTAGCCCCCTAGTGTCCTGAGGCACACATACTTTGTTGGATTTGAGGCAGAAAACTGTGGACAGATTTTATTTTCATTGCACTGAACTCTGGGGTTCATGCAGAGCTTGGTCCTGTGATCGTAGCTTGTGAAGACCTCTAGTTCAGGTAGCATCTTTTCTTCATGGCATGTTGCTTGACAGTTCTCTGTTTTACCTGTGATTAAAAAAAGTTTATTTATACAGCTTTACATTTTTAACCTCTCTGATGTAAAGGTAGGTGGCTGCTGCCATTTTACAGAAACAAGAGCTGTCACTGTTTAGTAATTTGCTCAAAGTCACATAATCAAGCCAGGATTAAAATCCCGGACTTTCAGACTTTCTCTGCCCTGGGTTAAAATCTTTTGTTTTTCATCGATAAACCTGAGTTGCCTGAAGACCCCCGTGTTTGAAACAGTATGCCATGAATGTTTGTCGTCTGTCTTGGGCATGCTTAACTATGTGTTTCAAATACTTGCAATAGGGATCACCCCCAAAATGTCACATCTATCTATAATAACTGGGGAAGAAAGTTAACTGCCTAAGAAAATAGCAATTAAGTACACAAGTACTTTGCAACACAGGTTTTTATTTTTATTTTTCTGATGTTTTTCTTTTTCTTTTTTATTTAGAAATTAAATTTGATGGGGTGACATTAGTCCATGGGCACACACAGGTTTCAGGTAGACATCTCCCTGGCATATAATGTGTGCTCATCACCCAGAGTCAAGCACAGATTTTTAAATTGCATTCTCCTTGTCAGTTGCTGCAAGAGCACGCTTATGGCTTTATCAACAAACTTACTCTGGTTGTTTCTGTGTAAATCAATTCCAGAGGAACCTGAGAACCAGGTGTAGTTAGAATCTTAAATTTTAAATCTCTTTTTTATATGGCAAATTTTATAATGTCACAAATTTAAAAAAGTCTATTACCTTTTAACAAAAGACAATTTCAATATCAGGTTTATAATATAAAAAACCTCTAATAGCACTACTTCCTTCGAAGGTAATCTTTGAGCTTACATGTATTTGATCAGCTCAAAAGTAATAACTGAAGCTGGGTTTCATAGTTCTTCCTTATTTCAGGGTTCTGATTTATCCCAGCTGGCTACACAGTCTGCCTGTCTGAATCCTAACGTATATTTTCCTCAGCAGACAAAAGTCAAGACCTCTACTGCTATCATTCATAAAAGTGAGTTTGCTTATGAGTTAAGGGAACTGGAGATTCTTTTTTCAGATGCAGTATTTTAAAGGGAGCAACTTCATTCGCATCAAAGCTCTTGTGTTGCTTTTTGGTAAGAACTGTTCAGAAGAGGAAATTAGTGGCTATGACATGATGCCAAATTTGGGAGGGACGGAATCGGTTCTTTATTGACTAGTATGTGCTTTAAAACTTGAATTATTTCAAAGTCAAATATAATTGAGAATTTCAGATGGCATTGTTTTGCTGGGCTATGAAACAGATTGTATAAACAAGCCATTTGGGCAGCAAAATGACCAGAAGCTGAAATAAATCTAGTCTGCAATGCCTGTGACATTCTTTGCTAAGTAAAACTCCACACCTAAAACAGGTAATTAGACTATTTATGAGTCCCAACTAGATTAATCTATCTTTGCATGTTGCAACCAGGAACACAGTTCAGACCACAGCAGGGGGAGTTCTGATGCTGCAAAGTAGAGGGGCAGAGTTACCACAGAAGTCACCTGGAGAAGAGAGCTAGGCTGGCACTGTCATCGCTGATGTGATGGCTTCTCCGCTGTGGGTCCAGGCGAAGGCTTCTGAGGATGCATGATTCATTTCAGGTCTTTGCTGTGGTGAGCTGGACGCTTCTTGTTCCTGGGCTATGTAAAATTCTCAATGTTAGAAGCCATACTCAGTACTCTCTGTGTGTCTGGTGAACCTTACCGGAGCTGGATGAGAGCAGAGTGGCTTACTCGAGCAGCTGTGGAGGCAGTCTAGTTAGGGGCATCGCTTGCAGAATGCATCTTGGTTCATGAGGTGGCAGGACGGACGATAGAAACAGTTAGCTAAGCTCACTGTCAGCTACTTCCTTTGTTAATGCTCGAGCTCTCCGTTTTACTTGTCAGTATTTCCTTATCTCACACTTCAGTCTTGACAGTTAGTGGAGTTACAGATGGTGGATGCAATTAAGAGAGGTTCCTACCGCATCAGAACACAGTGCAGAGGGAAAAGGTGAGGAAGTTGGTGGGTTTTGCTATTAGCACTAAACACAAAGTGGCCCAGAGGTGTTTCGTCTACTTTAAGATCACAACAGATGAATGTCAAGTGCCTGCAAGCAGCAACATGGAAAAGAAACAAGGAAAATGAGTGATATTGCCAAAGAGTGTGGATTACAAGGTGTTTAACAAGCCTGGCAAAACAAACTTATGCCATAAGAAGAAAATCTGCCACTGCAGACCGACAGGCACTTAGTAAAATTGCCAAATTTGGGGAATAAAAACGCTGAAAGCACAGTATTGAAGAATGGGACATATTCTGAAGATGTTCACCAAGGAAAGCAATCTTGGCAAGGCCCAGAAGTGAAAAGGCAAGGGGAAGAGTGGAGACGCTTTCAGTAGGGCTGCTGGGATGCTCAGATCAACAGCATCGGTGCACTCGGCCCCACCTCACCTGCTGAATCCAAAACTCGGTGACTGGGGCCCGGCTTCTCTCACAAGCCCCCCAGAGGACTCGGGCACACTGACATTTGAAAACTGCAGGCTTTGCCACAGTTAAAAAGAACTGTTTTAATGTACTGGTAGCCCCCTGAGCTCTGAGGTGCTCTTGTGTTTTTCTCCATCAGAACAGAGATGATTTGTGTATGATATTTTGCAGAAACTGTTAATGCTTTTATTTCCAATAACTTTTTCCCTCAAACTCCTGAAAAATCACCTGGAAATACTGAGAAAGGATCATGGGGAGGAAAATGCTATCAAGGCCAAATTTAGATGAATGGAAACAAAGTTTTTAAAGTGTATTAAAATATAACCATGAATTTTTAGTCTGTGAGTGATAGTCATTTTTCACAATTGATAGTAAAACATTTGTGTACGATAATGCCATTCATGATTTTGTGACATTTGCTCATTATATGTTGGTTTCCTGGGAAAATGCTATGCATTTTCCAGCATCACAGTGGTGAAGCCCTTAAAGCATGATTCACAAAAATGGGAAAAAAATTTGGAGGAAAAGCCACCCTGAGTACATACCATATTTCCCCGTGTATAAGACACTCTCATGTATAAGACGCACCTTAATTTTGGGGCCTGAAATTTGTAAAAAAAATGTATTACGTAAAGTTATTGAACTCAAGTTTTATTCATCATAAAATTTATACAGTTCCTCTTCACTGTCAAAACTCCCATCCATGCCTGACCTGTGGTGGCGCAGTGGATAAAGCGTCAACATGGAAATGCTGAGGTCGCTGGTTCGAAACCCTGGGCTTGCCTGGTCAAGGCACATATGGGAGTTGATGCTTCCTGCTCTTCCCCCCTTCTCTCTCTCTTGGTCTTTCTCTCCTCTCTCTCTGTCTCTCTCCCTCTCTCTCTCTTTTCTAAAATAAATAAAAAAAAAACCAAAACTCCCATCCATTAGCTTGTCCTCATCTGTGATGACAAATTACTGTCTTCAACAGTAAGTGCACAAACAAGTACAAAAAAGCCAGAAATGCAAGTTTAAAAATCTACAACCACTGTAGATGCACCCAGATTTTAGATCCCAATTATTTTTTTAAAAAGATGCATCTTATACATGGGGAAATATGGTAGTTTTTATACTAAATAACTGTTGAGTTATTTGTAATCTTTTGCTAGGATTTAATCTCAGTATCTGCCAGCCTGTTAAAATCAATTTTCAGTTATCCCACGTACTCATATCCTATTGTCTTTGTTTTACATTTCAAGTAGTGCTTCTGTAGGGGTTGGTTGGGGACCAGTAGCGACAGCATGTTATATATAAATATTTTTGTCTGACTCATGGGTTCAGGGTTTTAGAATATGGTATTCTATCGCTTCTCGGCCTTTTGGCTAAGATCATGTGTAGAATATGGTATTCTAATCTTAAAGTTTTGAAATGAAATCATGCCCACTTTTTTCATTAGATTTTATTTTTTTTGAATTGAGCTGGGTCTAGCTGACTACTGAAGTCTATGAATCCAAGTCTTCTCTTTTTGGGAATGCGTGTGGCTAAGGAGGAGTACTCTAATATCATTTCCTCAGACACCCTTGTTGTTTTGTGACCAGGTCTTAATTTATAAAGGTGACTGAGTGACGATATGGAGGTCAATGCCATTGAGAGAAAAGTTGAACGTTAGTTTCCTTAGAAACACGAGGCATGGCTTGCCATGCAGGGCCACAGGGTGAACGCCAGGTTCGGATCCGGAGGTGAGGATCAGGAGCAAATGATAGGTTTAGGCCCGAGCCTGTATCAGAGTTTCCTCCCTAAAGGCAAGGCAGGGAGGGTTAACAGTTTAGGAATGGCTACTCTGAGTAACTCTGGGTCCTTTGGACTGTAGTGTGGCCTCTACGTGCCTGGTACCTGGCCCTGGGATGTTTGCTTCCTGGGGTGTACAGGCCAGATGGGGGAGGTATGGCTGGTAAGTTCGCACATCGAAAGTGCACTGCTGGCTGAATCCTTCACTCTAAGAATTGGCTAGCTCTGGGAGGGGCTGTCTCCCCCCAGCCAGAAATGTTTCTGAAGATGTCAAAACATCATCATTTATAGAAAATTAAAAAACATGATTAATGTACATGTGTAGTCTGTTTACCTCTCATTTTTATTTTTACAGCCTTTTATTTTTAAATTTTTTTTGCAAGATTTGATTGCATTGTTCTTGTCCTTAGACCATATTATACTAAAGATGTATCAAGTTTTGTGCACAAAACTTACTTAAATGTATTATTTTTTGTGTCATTATATAAAAAAACAATATACAGGTATATCCCTCTTACTGATTATAATAAAGGATTTGATTTTTTTTATCCCTTTACATAAGATTGAATTTTTGAATATTTAAAATCCTTATGTAACTCTGTAGACAGGTGATATAAAAAAGTATTGTAAAAATTTTCCATTAATATTGCTAGTCTTCCAGTGTACCTTTAGATAAACATTTTTTAATATTAAGTTTTTTACTGAATTTATTGGGATGACATTGGTTAATACAATTGTACAGGTTTCAGGTGTACAATTCTATCATACATCATCTGTATATTGCATTGGGGGTGTGTTCACCCCAAGTCAAGTCTCCATCACTTATTTATTCAAGATGTGGGAATATTAAAAAGATTAAGATGTAAATTATGAATATTAATGTTTTCTTTAGAAGTGAGTACTGACCCTTGCATATCTCTTATTCAGATGTTTTAATTGAAAAAGAGAATATCAGAGAACTTATAAATGACCTTGGTGGTTTTGGCTTAAATCAACCCAATTCACTATGAATAGATTCTGTGTCTTGCTCCTTCCAGTGGGCCATGTATTTCTCCATGAAAATTATCACTATGCAAGTCTCTACCACCCCCTAGTCATGGCGACATTTTGAATTTCTCTCAATATTTATCTCACTCAACCTCCCCACCTGTTGTCAGCACCTATTGCAAACTGGCCATTTAAAAAATTTTCTAACCCCTCCTCAACCTTAGCAGCTCACCTCCCTTCCCCTTACAGATAATAAGAGCATTGGACAGGAGTCCCACTTATGCACCTTCTCATACATCCTTCCTCACCTTTTTTTCTTGGAAGTGCCTGCCCTGCTCAGCACAAACCAGTTCTCCAATGCCCTAGATCCCTCTCTCTTGATCAAATAGATGCCTTAGTCAATCTAACTACAGCTTCTCACTCCTGCTCATACAGCTTTGCATTTAAACATGTTCAAAGACTCCGTCTTCAAACAAAAATACCCTTCCTTAGCCCTTGGAACCCCTTGACTATCACTGAAGCACTGCCCTCACTTGTACTTCTGTCCCTTAGTTCTCAATTCCCTGAACCAGTGGTTTTTATCCCTGGCTCCACAGTAGGACCACCTGGGGAGATTTTTTTAACATTCCAATTCGCCCAAGCTGAATCACAAAGCTGAATCACATTGAGATGGGGGGTGGGGTGGGTCAGGCTCCAGTCTTTCTGAAGCAAAGTACAGGAGGGGCTGAGAAGGGGCACTCTCAAGCCTGGCCACCACCCTCACCACCGTTAAAATTGTTCCTGCTGGGTTCACCAGTGACTCCTCATTGTCAAATTTCAGTCCTTAGGTTGATCTTCATGGCTTGATCCTAGCATTAGAATTCTTTCTGGGCCCTGCTCTCCTGATTGTTCTCTACTCTTTGTCAGTCTCCAGAGGTGGGCAGGTTGGTTGGTAGGTCAGTCCAAAACACTGAATGTCTGTCTCGCCTCACCTCCAGTGCTTCGGTTAATACGTATGTGCTGGTGAGTTCCTTTGCCAAACCACCTTAATTCACTGACTTAAAGCACAGGCTTAGAGGGAAACATTTACCTATACTGTACATTTCTAGGAACACCTACTCAAAGTCTGCTCCTTCCCTCATTTCTCTTTGCTCCTCCTCCCAGCCCGGTAAGGTAGGGAGAATTGCTTATCACATCAGATTCTAAGCTGGATCATCCTACTTACTAGTGCATGGAGTTGCTGGTCATGAAAAGTCAGGCTTGAACTGTGGTCCCTCTGCTTTCTCCTTTCCAGGGACTTGAACTGGCAAGGAGGCCTGGGCCCGCTTCTGCACGCAGGGAGCCTACCCCCACCCAGAGCTCTCTTCAGTTCTTTACTTTCTGCTGCTGCTAAGGTTTTAGTTTGGATATAAGGGGTAAGACAGACCCATTTTATCACCACTTTTTGATCTTGGGTACTGTCTTGGGTCTTTATCAGAAAACTACTAATTAGCTCTACTACTAATAAGGTAGAACTTGATATCCTGCTTCACTGCCATCACTGTGTGCTGCCTCTGGAACTACACCAAAGGGTCTTGTGTGTTCCTGGGTTTTTTGAGCCACGAGTTTGATTCAAAGTCTGGGATGGGTGAATCTGATGTGTAGTCACGTGCCTTTGCCCTGACTGTAGGAAGTGAGAATGAGGTTATGTGGGATGTTTCACTGGACTGGATGAAACTAAGGACACTTCAGATGCTGGACAGCTGATAAGAATAACAAAGGTCCCCTAGAGCCATTGCCCTATTCACTGATTCAAAAAACATTTCTTGAGCACCTACTAAGCCAGTGTTCCTCAGAGATCTTGTGGGGAAGAGGATGGCTGTCCTAAGGCAGGGTATCCTGAGGTTCTTTGGATATATTCTGCAAACTCTAGAAACTAGTAGAACCCTTTTCAGAGCTGGTAACAACAACAAAAACAGCTATTTACTGAGGGATAATTATATGCCTTCATATAGTCTCACTTAAATTGAAATAATTTTAATCCTCAACACCTCTAAGGCAGATATTTTTATCTCTGTTTTAAAGCAATGAGATATGCTTACAGTTATAGATTAACTTGCTCAAAGCCACATAGCTAATCAGCATAGATTCAAACTCCAAGTCTGTCTGATGCTAGAGTTTCTATTACCAGTCCATTCACAGTTGCTTCGATAGGGAAACAGCCTGAGTATCTCATATGTTCAGACTGTTGCTAAACATCTCATAGAACTACTAGCAAAATGGCTTTCTTGACAGTCTTGGCCTTTTTTCAGTAGATGTATATAGAACATACTTTATGCCAAACACTCTGCTAGCTGCTGAGTATACAAAGATGAATGATGCCATGGGGGTTGTGGTCTTCTGAGGAAGACAAGGAAAGCAAATTATATATATATATTTGTGTGTGTGTGTGTGTGTGTGACAGAGACAGAGAGAGGGACAGATAGGGATAGGCAGGAAGGGAGAGAGATGAGAAGCATCAATTCTTTGTTGTGGCACCTTAGTTGTTCATTGATTGCCTTCTCATATGTGCCTTGACTGGGGGACTACAGCAGAGCGAGTGACCCCTTGTCAAGCCAGTGACCTTGGGCTTCAAGCTAGTGACCTTTGGATTCAAGCCAGTGACAATGGGGTCATGTCTATGATCCCATGCTCAAGCCAGCAACCCTGTGCTCTAGCTGGTGAGCCTGTGCTCAGACTAGATGAGGCCACACTCAAGCCTGCAACCTCGGAGTTTTGAACCTGGGCCTCCGTGTCCCAATCTGATACTCTCCACTGCACCACCGCCTGGTCAGGCAAGGAAAGCAGATATTACAATGCAAAGTGACAAGTTTTGAGATAAGAACAGGGTATTTTGGCAAGAAGGAAGCCACTCTTGTGGTACAGGCACATGCACAGTTGGAATGACTAATGGAGCAGAATAGAAAATTCAGAAACCCAATTGCATATGAAAATTCAGTATAGCCCTGGCCGGTTGGCTCAGCGGTAGAGCGCCCATTTGCTTCTCCACCCCTCCGCCGCGCTTTCCTCTCTGTTTCTCTCTTCCCTTCCCGCAGCCAAGGCTCCATTGGAGCAAAGATGGCCCGGGTGCTGGGGATGGCTCTATGGCCTCTGCTTCAGGCGCTAGAGTGGCTCTGATCGCAACATGGTGACGCCCAGGATGGGCAGAGCATCGCCCCCTGGTGGGCAGAGCATTGCCCCTGGTGGGCGTGCCGGGTGGATCCCGGTCGGGCGCATGCAGGAGTCTGTTTGACTGTCTCTCCCTGTTTCCAGCTTCAGAAAAATGAAAAAAAAAAAAAAAAGAAAAAAAAAAAAGAAAATTCAGTATACAGTAAGGGTGATATCTTAAGTCAGTGAAGGGAAAAGATGGACTGTAGAATGAATGGCATTGGGATAACTGGATAGCTATATGGAAAAAGACAGTTGGATCTGTTCCTTACATTACATACCAGAATAATTTTCGTATTGATCAGAGATTTGATTGTGTAATATTAAGCCATAAAATTACTAGAAAAACTGGCCTGTGAGCCAAATCCGGCCTGAGGCCTATTTTGGGGCTGCTGGGAGCTAAGAAAGAATGGTTTTATTCCCTTTGAAAGGGTCTAATACACAAGAAGGAAGAGGTAAAGGACATGAAATTATCTGGTGGCAAACCCTAAAACACTTACTAAAATATTTTAAATATTAAAAAAACAAAGATTGTCAACCCCTGCTCTAGAATCTGCGAGTGAGGAACGCTGGCCTAATGACATTGGTTGGTTCCTGCATAATGCCACTGGGCTCATCTGGACAGCGCTGCACCACGTGTCTTTGGGGCTCCTTGGACCAGTAGGAAATACTCTCCACCCATTTGGTGGGAGAGATTGTAAATTCACATAGCAAAGGGTGGGATAGAGTGAAAGGTAAAGAACTTGGGTCAATCATGTAATTCTTCAAATTAAATAAGACTTAAAAATCTAGATACAACAGAGATATATTTGACTATGCTAAAACAAACAGGAAACAAACACAAAATAACTCTGGCATGCAAAACATTTCATAAGCAAAATAAAATACAAATGATAACTGGGAAAACACATTTGCATTTTATCTCACAGATTAAGGGTTAAGGTTCCTAATTTAACAGAGCTTCTAAAAATAGAGAAGATCACATGGAAAAAAGAGATAGGAGCAGAGAGTTCACAGAAAAAAATGCAAATGCTCTTTAAACATAAAAGATGCTCAACTTTCTGTTGTCATTTGATTTTCACAACAACCAAATGAGATAGGTATTCTTATCATCCCCATTTCACAGATAAGGAAACTGAGTCAAAAAGGGGTAAAGTATTCTGCCTGAACTCAAATAACTACCATATTTTTCGCTCTATAAGACGTACCTGACCATAAGACACAACTAGGGTTTTAAGGAGGAAAATAAGAAAAAAAGTATTCTGAACCAAATGGTGTGTTAAAATATTTAATAAAATATTGTATTTTTTGCTCCATAAGACGCATGGGCATTTTCCCCTCCACTTTTTGGGGAAAAAAAGTGCATCTTATGGAGCGAAAAATACGGTAATAAATGATGGTGCTAGGATTTGAACCCAGTCAGGCCAGCTCCAGATAAAAGAGTAATTCACCATGACTAAATGAGGCTTATTTCAGAAACATAAGGATCATTTAATATCGACTAGTTGGTTGTTGCCTTAATATAATAAAATATATTTATCTCAATCCAAAGCCAGCATCATGCATAATTGTGAATTAGAGAAGCGATTTCATTGCAGTCAGGAACAAGAGAGATATCCACTGTCATCACTATTACTTAAAATCATTCTGTGGGACTTAGATAAGACAATTAGGAGAAAGTAATTCAAGGGACAGACATTAGAAAGGAAGAGGGGATAAAATTATAATGTGCAGATGATATGACTGAAATGTTCACCTAGGAACTAAAGAGGACTAAACAAAAACAATAATTTAACAAATTAGATGGCTACAAAATTAATTTTCAGAAATCAGTAGACTTTGTGTATTCAATGTCCAATTACATACATAAGGAAAGAAAAGACCCTTTTTATAAAAGCAGCAGAAAACATGCAATATTAAATACTTGGCCCTGGCAAGTTGGTTCAGTGATGGAGCATCAGCCCAGCATGTCCTGGGTTTGATTCTGTCAGGGTACACAGAAGTGCCCATCTACTTCTTCCCTCCCCCTCTCACTTCTCTTTCTTCTCCTCTTGCAGCCATGGCTCAATTGGCATGAGTTGGCCCAAGGCACTGAGGATGGATGGCTCCATGGCCTCTGCCTCGGGTGCGAAGAAAAGCTCAGTTGTTGACCAACAGATTAATGCCACAGATGGGCAGAGCGTCGCTCCCTAGTGGGCTCACTGTGTGGATCCCAGTCGGGGCACATGCAGGAGTCTCTCTGCTTTCCCTCCTCCTGCTGAATAAAAAGAAAAAAAAAACCCTTAGGAATAAAATTAAGAAATCTGTAGAAAACTTGAAAATGCTAATAAGATACACAAAACAAGACCTGAACAAATAGAAAGATATATTGTGTTCTTGCATAGAAACAATCAGCATCATAAAGAAGTAAATCTCCTTAGTAATTCTATAAATTTAACGGATATCCAATAAAAACACTAATAGGATTTATTTTTTTTAATATATTTTGTTTTAAATAACAAAAAATGCTTTAAATATCTGTATATACCTGGAGAACAGTGTGGTACAATGAGGGGAAGAAACACAATCTTTGGAAACAGAATTGGCATAAAATGTTAGCTCTGCTCTTGATGAACTCTATGGCTTGGAAAAATTACTGACCTTAGCCAAACATTAGTTGATCCAACTTTCATTGGGGGTCATATTATAACCCTCACAGTATGTAAGTCTTTGTATGGACATATTTCATTTTTCTTGGTTAGTTACTTAGGAGTGGAATTGTTGAGGGTATATGGTAGATTTACATTTAACTTTTTAAGATGCTATCAAACTATTTTTCAAAAATGTCAGTATCATTTTACCTTTCTGTAAGCATGTATGGGAGTTTCTGTTTCTTTTTCTTTAAAAATAATTTATTGTGTTTACATAGATTCTAGTATCACCCCGAATTCCCCTCAACATCTCCCTTACCCCCCTGCCCATAGTGCCCTCCCCCCTTCCCTTCAGGTTTATCCCATCCTATCATCCCCTTTCCCTCTGTCCTCTTTTCCTCTGGTCCCTTTGATCCCTCCTCTGTCTCAATTCTGTTCCTCAGTTCACATTGTTCATTGGATTCCTCAAATGAGTGAGGTTATATGGTATTTTTCTTTCTCTGCCTGGCTTATTTCACTTAACATAATAGTTTCCAGGTCCATCCATGTTGTTGTAAAAGGTAAGATTTCCTTCTTTTTCATGGCCCCATAGTATTCCATTGTGTATATGTACCACTGCTTTTTAATCCACTCGTCCACTGACAGACGCTTGGGCTGTTTCCAGATCTTTGCTACTGTGAACAATGCTGCCATAAACATGGGGGTGCATTTCTCCTTTTGAAACAGTGAAATGGTGTTCTTGGGATATATTCCTAAAAGTGGGGTGGCTGGGTCAAAAGGCAGTTTGATTTTTAATTTTTTGAGTAATCTCCATACTGTTTTCCACAGTGGCTGCACCAGTCTGCATTTCCACTAGCAGTGCAGGAGGGTTCCCTTTCCTCCACATCCTCACCAGCACTTACTCTGTGCTGTTTTGTTGATGAGCGCCATTCTGACTGGTGTGAGGTGATATCTCATTGTGGTTTTAATTTGCATTTCTCTAATGACTAGTGATGTTGAGCATTTTTTCATATGCCTATTGGCTATCTGTATGTCCTCTTTGGAGAAGTGTCTATTCATTTCTTTTGCCCATTTTTTGACTGATCTTCCTGGTGTTGAGTTTTACAATTTTGGTTATTAACCCCTTATCAGACGTATTGTCAAATATGTTCTCCCATTGTGTGGTTTGTCTTTTTATTCTGTTCATATTGCCTTTAGCTGGGCAAAAGCTTTTTAGTTTGATATAGTCCCATTTGTTTATCCTGTCTTTTATTTCACTTGCCCATGGAGATAAATCAGCAAATATATTGCTGCGAGAGATGTTGGAGAGCTTATGCCTATGTTTTCTTCTAAGGTGCCTATGGTTTCATGGCTTACATTTAAGTCTTTTATTCATTTTCAGTTTATTTTTGTGAATGGTATAAGTTGGTGGTCTAGTTTTATTTTTTTGCAGGTAGCTGTCCAATTTTCCCAACACCATTTGTTGAAGAGGCTGTCTTTACGTAACATTGTATGCCCTTACCTCCTTTGTCAAATATCAGTTGTCTATAAAGGTGTGTGTTTATTTCTGGGTTCTCTGTTCTGTTCCATTGATCTATATGCCTGTTCTTATGCCAGTACCAAGCTGTTTTGAGTACAATCGCCTTGTAGTATAACTTGATATCAGGAAGTGTGATACCTCCCACGTTATTCTTTCTTTTCAAGATTGCTGAGGCTATTCGCGTTATTTTTTGGTTCCATATAAATTTTTGGAATATGTGTTCTATATCTTTGAACTATGTCATTGGTATTTTAATTGGTATTGCATTGAATTTATAAATTGCTTTGGGTAATATAGACATTTTAATGATGTTTATTCCTCCTAACCATGAGCATGGTATATGCTTCCACTTGTTTGTATCTTCCTTGATTTCTTTTATCAGTGTTTTATAATTTTCTGAGTACAAGTGTTTAATCTCCTTGGTTAAATTACTCCTAGGTACTTTATTTTTTTGGTTGTAATAGTGAAGGGGATTGTTTCCTTAATTTCTCTGACAGTTCATTGTTGGTGTATAAAAATGCCTCTGATTTCTGAGTATTAATTTTATATCCTGCCACCTTGCTGAATTCATTTATCAGGTCCAGTAGTTTTTTAACTGAGACTTTAGGTTTTCTATATACAATATCATATCATCTGCAAGTAATGATAGTTTTACTTCTTCTTTACCAATTTGGATGCCTTTTATTTCTTCTTCTTGTCTGATTACTGTGGCTAGGAATTCCAGATCTATGTTGAATAAGAGTGGTGAAAGGGGGCACCCCTGCCTTGTTCCTGATCTTAAGGGGATTGCTTTTAATTTTTGCCCATTAAGTATGATGTTGGCTGTGGGTTTGTCATAGATGGCCTATATCATGTTGAGGTATGTTCTCTGTGTTCCCACTTTGCTGAGAGTTTAGATCATGAACGGGTGCTGGATTTTATCAAATGCTTTTTCTGCATCTATTGAAATTATCATGTGGTTTTTCTCCTTCCTTTTGTTTATGTGATGAATCACATTGATTGATTTACAAATATTGTACCATCCTTGCCTCCCCAGAATAAATCCCACTTGATCATGATGTATGCTTTTTTTTTCATATATTGTTGGATCCGGTTTGCTAATATTTTGTTGAGGATTTTAGCATCTAAATTCATCAGGGATATTGGCCTATAATTTTTTTTCTTTGTGTTGTCTTTGCCTGGTTTTGGAATCAGAATTATGCTCGCCTTATAAAAGGAGCTTGGAGTCTTCCTTCCTCTTGAATTTTTTGAAATAGCTTGAGAAGGGGCCCTGGCCGGTTGGCTCAGCGGTAGAGCGTCGGCCTGGCGTGCGGGGGACCCGGGTTCGATTCCCGGCCAGGGCACATGGGAGAAGCGCCCATTTACTTCTCCACCCCGCCCCCCTCCTTCCTCTCTGTCTCTCTCTTCCCCTCCCACAGCCAAGGCTCCATTGGAGCAAAGATGGCCCAGGCGCTGGGGATGGCTCCTTGGCCTCTGCCCCAGGCGCTAGAGTGGCTCTGGTCGCGGCAGAGCGACGCCCCAGAGGGGCAGAGCATCGCCCCCTGGTGGGCAGAGCGTCGCCCCTGGTGGGCGTGCCGGGTGGATCCCGGTCGGACGCATGTGGGAGTCTGTCTGACTGTCTCTCCCCGTTTCCAGCTTCGGAAAAATACAAAAAAAAAAAAAAAAAAAAAAAGAAATAGCTTGAGAAGGATAGGATATTCTACCAAATATTCTTCTTTGAATATTTGGTAGAATTCACCTATGAAATCATCTGGCCCAGGGCTTTTGTTTGTTGGGAGTTTTTTCATAACTGTTTTGATCTCATTTGTTGTAATTGGTCTGTTTAGGTTTTCTGATTCTTCTGGATTGATTTTTAAAAGATTATATGTTTCAAGGAATTTGTCCATTTTATCTAGGCTGTCTAATTTTTTGGCATACAGTTCTTCATAGTATTTTCTCACAATCCTTTGTATTTCTGTTGTGTCAGTTGTTATTTCTCCACTCTCGTTTCTAATTTTGTTTGAGTCCTTTCTCTTTTTTTCTTGGTGAGTCTGGTTAAAGGTTCATCAATCTTGTTTACCCTTTCAAAGAACCAGCTCTTGGTTTCATTGATCCTCTGTATTGTTTCTTTAGCCTCTCTGTCATTTATTTGCACTCTGATCTTTATTATTTCCTTCCTTCTACTAGCTCTGGGCTTTACTTGCTGTTCTTTTTCTAGTTCTTTTAGATGCAGGGTTAAGTTGTTTATTTGAGCTTTTTCTAGCTTCTTAAGGTGTGCCTGTAGTGCTATGAACTTCCCTCTCAGTACTGCTTTTGCTCTGTTCCATAAATTTTGAGTTGTTTTATGCTCATTATCATTCGTTTCTAGGAATTTTTTTATTTTGTCTTTGATCTCATTGTTAACCCATTTATTATTTAATAACATGCTATTTAGTTTCCAAATGTTTGAGTATTTTTTAGTTTTTCTGTTGTGGTTGATTTCTATTTTCATGCCATTATGATCAGAGAAAATGCTTGATATGATTTCAATCTTCTTAAATTTGTTGAGACTGCTTTTGTACCCTAATATGTGGTCTATCCTAGAGAATGTACCAGGAGCACTTGAAAATAATGTATATTCTGTTGCTTTAGGGTGAAAGGTTCTGAAGATATCTATTAAACCCAATTCATCTAGTGTGTCCTTTAAGTCTGCTGTTTCTTTGTTAATTTTCTTTCTTGAGGATCTATCTAGTGATGTTAGTGGGGTATTGAAATTCCCTACTATTATAGTATTGCTGTTGATCTTGTCCTTTATATCCATCAAAGCCTGCTTTATATATTTAGGTGCTCCTATATTAGGTGCGTAGATATTTATAATGGTTATATCTTCCTGTTGGATTGCTCCTTTTATCATTATGTAGTGACCTTCTTTATCTCTTACTATAACCTTTTTTTTTTAAAGTCCAATTTGTCTGATATAAGTATTGCTACCTCAGCTTTATTTTCATTTCCATTTGCATGAAATATTTTTTCCATCCTTTTACCTTCAGTCTATGTACATCTTTTGTTTTTAGGTGTGTCTCTTGTAGACAGCATATTTACGGGTCCTGTTTTCTTATCCACGCAGCTACCCTGTATCTTTTGATTGGATCATTTAATCCATTTACATTTAAAGTTATTATTGATATGTAGTTGTTTATTGCCATTTTATTCTTTAAAGCTATATTCCTCTTTTTCTATATTCTTTCCCCCTTTGATCTGTTTACAACAGGCCCCTTAACATTTCTTGCAGCATTGGTTTGGTTGTAATGAATTTCTTGAGTTTTTTTTGTCTGGGAAACTTTTTATTTCTCCTTCAATTTTAAATGATAGCCTTGCTGGATAAAGTAGCCTTGGTTGTAGGCTCTTGTTCTGCATTACTTTGAATAGTTTTTGCCATTTCCTAATGGCCTCAAGTGTTTCTGTTGAGAAGTCAGATATCATCCTTATGGGGGCTCCTTTGTCAGTGATAGCCTTTTTTTCTCTAGCAGATTTTATAATTTCCCCTTTATCTCTTAGCTTTTGTATTTTAATTATGATGTGTCTTGGTGCAGATTTCTTTGGGTTTCTCCTAAATGGAATCTCTGTGCTTCTTGAATTTGTGTGACTTTTTCCTGCATCCATTTAGGGAAGTTTTCAGCTATGATATGATTGAACAAGGTCTCTATCCCTTGTTCTTTCTCTTCTTCTTCAGGAACCCCTATGATGCAGATGTTATTACTCTTCATGTTGTTGCAGAGCTCTCTTAGAGTTTCCTCAGACTTTTGGAGTCTCTTTTCTTTTTCTGCTCTGCTTCCGTGCCTTTGTTTATCTTGTCCTCTATCTACCTCACTAATTCGATCCTCAGCTTCATCCATCCTGCTTTTAAATCCTTTCATTGTGGTCTTCATTTCTGATATTGTATTTGTCATTTCTGACCGATTATTATTATTACAGCATCTTTTTTATACTTGCTATCTCTTTATTTAGGTATTTGTTATGTCCATCTATTGTTATTCTAAGATCTTTGAGCATCCTAACAATCATTATTTTAAACTCTGCATTTGGTAATTTGGTTATATCTGACTCATTCCAGTCCTTTTCTGGGGATTTCTCTTGATTCATTTGGGTTGCGTTTCTCTGCCCTCCCATTTTATCTGTGTATAAGAAGGTTGTGGCCACTGGAGTCCAATGGGTGTGGCCTCTGTGTTCCCTAGGTGTAGTCTGTCTGCAGGCCTGCCACCACCACTGCCGCTGCCTCCAGCGTTGCTAGGAACGGCCTGCTGCGGCAGTTCCTGCAGTTTCTGCCTCTCCTCCATGGGAGGGTCTATATTCATGTACCCAGGTCTATAAGCCTCGGTCTGCCTCGGCCTTCACCCTGCCCCCACGGGTGGGGTTACATGCCACACTAGGGCCTCAAGTCTTGGCACTGTGGGCAGGGCTGTGCATCTATGCTCAGCCACAGGTCTCTGCCTGTTCCCTGGCTTTTGCCCTACCCCCTGCAGGCAGATCTGTGCTCTTGCACCAGCCGCAAGCCCCAGCTCCATGAGCGGGTAGGGCTGCACACCTGTGCTCAACTACGGGTCTCTGCCTGTGCCCCAGCTTTTGCCCTGCCCCCACAGGTGGAGCTGCACTCTTGCACCAGACCACAAGCCTTGGCTCCACAGGCTGGGTGGGCCTGCGTGCCTGTGCTCAGCTGTGGGTCTGTGCAGTTCCCCGGCTTTTGCCTTTTCCCTGCGGGCTGGGTTGCAGGCAGGACCGCTCTTGCTCACATGGCCCACAGCTGGGTAGGACCACTTTCATGCACCCTTTCCACCCCCGCCAGGTGAGACTGAGCTCATGCCATGCCTCAGTCATGGCCAGCCAGCTTCCACCCCCGCCCACGAGACCGTGCTTCCACCTCCCGCTGCTACCCACCCTCTGGTGAGCCCTCAGCAGTGTAGGTGGGGATGCTGCTGCTCAGACCTCAGCACTCAATACTGTATTCCTGAAGGCTCCCTCCTTCTAAGTGACTCTGCTCTGAGTGCCGCAGGAGAGCTTGTTTGGCTGGTGTCCTGCTTCCCTTTACTGGTATTGCTTGTTCCAGGGGAAATACTCACTTCAGATTTGGGGGGTGATTCAGCCCAGGAGTTAGGGTGGCTATCCCTCAAAGTGTTTCTTCCTGTGCCTCCTAGATTACACTCTCTTCCTGCTACTCCTGTCCTCTCAACTCTCCCCATCCCCAGAGTCTCGGGTGAGTGGTTGTAAAAGAGGTTTTCTGCGCGGTCCCTTTAAGAAGAATCCTGAGTCTGAGAAATCTGTCTCTTTCTCACAAACAGTATCCTGACTTGTTTCACAGCTAAATACTGTCCATACACTTCTTCTAGGCTCTGGGCTGTAGGCTGGGGCTTTGTTTCTGGGGCTCAGGACCCTCCCCTCTCCACGAAACTCACTTCCTGCCACATGAGTCCCTCTGGGCTGCCATTTGCTTCTGGGAGCTGGGCAACTCCTCCGCGTTTCCGCTTTTCCTACCAGTCTCAGTGTGGCTTTTTATTGTTCCTTGGCTAAAGAGTCCTCTTAGTTTAGTCCAGAGTTGGTTTTTTGAGATGAGAGTTCTTAAAATTAAGTTGAAATCCACTTTGGTTCTGGGAGGTGGAAGTTGGTACTTCTGCCTACTCCATCGCCATCTTGCCACCCCAGTCCTGGGATTCTTTAGGGACACCAGGCAAGTGCCCGTGGTGGGGCTCCAGACACCACTAATAGGATTTAAAGAAATGATTTATGTGAGTGGATTCTGAAGTTCATGTGAAAAACAAGGATAGCTGGGAAAGAAAGGGATAATGCTAGAGGCAGATTAACTCTATAAATATTTTTAAATTAACATATGTAATGATTAAAACAGTGTGGTAATAATTTGTGAATAGTTAGATCAGCATAACAGAACAATTCAGAAATAGATCTAAATACATATGGTAATTTGAATATATGATAAAAGTGGCTTTTCAGTTAGTGGGAAAAAAGATTATTCAGGAAATAGTGAATACTAGTTGGATTTCTGGAAAAAAAGATTAAGTTGTATACATACTTTGTGCCTTATTTTACAACAAATTGCAGTTCAAAGATTTAAATATAAAAAATGAAACTCTGATATGTCAACTAAAATTTAAAAATAAATTTTAAAAATGAAACTCTAGGTGTACTAAACAAAGGAAAAGTTTTTTATAACATAAGAGTGGAGAAGGCCTTCCTAGATATGTTAGAAAACCCAGAAGCCCTAAAAGAAAAGATTGCTAAATTAAGATTGCTAAATTTTTGTAGAGATAAAATTTTTCTTCATGACAATAGCACCATGGGCAAATACAAATGAGAATCTGGGTAAGATATTTGTAACTCCATCAAGGTGAGGACTAATTTATCTAATGTAAAAAGAGCCTCTCAAATAAAAAAAGAATAGATTGGTAATATAACATATAACATAAAACACAACTTAACATAACATATAATATCAATATAATATATATAATATAATATAAATATAGGCAAGAGAAATGAAAAAACATTTTATAGAAAATACAAATGACTCTTAAGCATATGAAAATATGCTAAATCTCACTTGTAATAAGAAAATTTTCACTTATCAAAAATAATGAAGTTTGATAACACTATAATGGCAAGCATGTGGTTAAGTGGGCACTTTAAACATATAAATTAGTACAAATTATGAAGGTTGGCAACATCTATCAAAATTACAGAGGCACATTACAGCTTTTAGCCCAGCAATTGTAGGAATATTTTCTACAGATACACTTGTATATGTGGGAAAGGACTTATTAGCATGGCTGATCATTAGAATTACTGAAGAGATTATACAAGGGCTTGAATACCTGGAGGTGGGGATCATTTGGGGTCACCTTACAGAGGCTGCTTACCACATGGAACAATATTTTTAAAAACCTAACATTACTTTTAAGAGGCATACTTTCCATGTGTAAAGACAAAGAAAGATTGAAAATGATGGAAAAAGATACACCAAACAAAGACCCAAAGAAGTTTAATGTAGCTATACACGTATCAGTCAAGGTAAATGTAAGTCGAGAAGCATTATTAAAGATATCAGATGGGACAATTTATAAAAATAAAAGGGCAAATCTACCAGGAAGATATAATTTTGATGCACCTAATAATATAGTTTCAAAATACAGAAGGCAAAATCACAGAAGTATAAGTAACTGACAGTACAAACAGTGAAACAATCATAAATATGGAAGGTTTTGACAACACGAGCAATAAATTTAATTTAATTGATGTATACCAACATTGTCAGAATATGTATTTTCCCGAGTACCCATTGAACATTTATCAAAATTTACTATATGCTGGTCCTTGAAGCAAATCTCACCAAATTACAGAGGGATAAGTCATCAAAAATATGTCCTCTGACTGAAGTAGGATTAAGCTAGAAAACCGTAACAGAAAGGTAACTAAAAAATCCTCAAATGGCAGGACCAGGTGGTAGTACAGTGGATAGAACAATGACCTGGGATGCAAAGCACCCAGGTTTGGAATATCAAGGTTGCTTGCTAGAGCACAAGCTCATCTGTCTTGAGTGCGGAGTTGTTGGCTTGCTCATGGGATCATAGACATGATCCTATGGTCACTGACATAAGCCCAAATGTTGCTGGCTTGAGTAAGGGGTCACTCACTCTGCAGAAGCCCCCCAGTCAAGGCACACATGAGAAAGCAATCAATGAACAACTAAGGTGCCGCAATGAAGAATTGATGTTTCTCATCTCTCTCCCTTACTGTGTGTGCCTGTCTGTCCCTGTCTTTGTCTCTCTCACAAAAATAAATAAATAAATAAATAATAAATCCTCAAATATTTGGAAATTAAGCAATATATTTCTAAATAACCTATTGTTCAAAAAGAAATTACAATGGACTTTACATGATATTTTGAGTTAAATGACAATAAAAATGTGACATACCAAAACTTGAAAACTAACTTTGTTCTTAAGGAAAATTTGTTTCTTTAAATATACATGTAATACAGATAAGAAAGGCTAAAAATCAATTTAAGTTTCCATCTCAAAAAGTATATGGAGAAAGAAGAGTAAATGAAATCCAAAGATAGGAGAATGAAGAAAATAATAAAGGTAATAGCAGGAATTAATGAAATAGAAAAATATATAAGCTAGAAATTCAACAAATCTAGAGATTGGATCTTTGAAAGATTAATAAAATTGATAAACTGCTAGCAAGACAAGAATATAGAAAAAGAAAAAAGAAAGAAGACACAGTTACCCATATTGGATATTATGAAAATATTATGAAGAACTGCATGCCATTAAGTCTAAAAATTCACATGAAATGGAATTTCCCCCTGAGATTAGGAATATTTCTAATACTACTTCTACTCAACATTGTACTAAAGATCCTAACCATGCAATAAGGCAAAATAATCTAAAGTTACAAAGACTAGAAAGGAAGAAATAAACTTTATTTATAAATGCTATGATTATTTATGTAGAGAATCTTTAAAAGTTTATAGTTCCTTAGAATAATTAGAAATAAATATAGCAAAGTCACTAGATTCAAGGTGTATATATGTATATAATATATACATGGTAACTATAGGATATATAAATATGTATGATATTTCTATCTATCTGTATTAAATAGAAAATGGAAATTTTAAATATTATTTATAGTAGTAGCATGAAAAACATGTAATACCTGGGAATAAATGAAAAATATGCAAGACATTTACAGAAAAAACATTATTGAAAGAAAATAAAGAAGACCTAAATAAATGGAAAGATTTATTGTGTTTGTCAGTGGATAGGCTCAATGTTGGTTCTTTCCAAAATAGTGTATAGAGGGAATGCAATCCCATTCAAAATCACAGCAATTAACAATTAACAGAAATGAACAATTCTAAAATTGTTGGAAATTAAGCTAATTCTAAAATTTATATGAAAAGGTTAAAGACCAAGAATAAAGAAGACCATTTTGAAGTAACAAGGCCGGAAGACACTGTCAGGTATCAAGACTTTTTATAAAGCTGTACCACTGTGTGGTATTGGTGCACAGATAGACCAACGGCAGAATAGAGACCAGGAGCAGATCGCACATATTGTAGTTTGATGTCTGAAAGCTCAGGGCAGGGCATGTGTGGACCCTACATCCCCTTCAATCTCAGGACCTGGACAGAAGAAGCCTTTCTTCCTGGATTTTGTGAGGGTTCCTACCACCCTGTTGTTTGGGGATCCTTGAGGGCCTTGGCATATCCTTTCAGAATAGGCCATACATAATTCTTCACGTTGTTTGACAGCAGAGGCCATGCTGGGACTCTGCCTGGCTCTTCTGGCCAGCATCTGTCTGAGGGTATCCTGTTGTGAGAGTAAGCAGCTGCCCACAGATGTCTTTAGCATGCTTCACTCCAACCTCAAAGGGCCTGACCCCCTGTCTGGACAGCGTGGCATAGAGAATAGAACTTAGGAAGCAGGAGAGTAAGATGGACGGAGTGCCAGGGCCCAGGGGGGGAGTCAGGGGCAGAAGTGATGTGGGTAGAGCTCAAGGCATGAAGAGGATCCCTTGGGGAGAGATGGATCTAGGGAGGTGTAGAGAGGCAGCCCCAAGACCATTCTAGGATGTTCAAGTTCCGCAGCCTCACTGGTGGCATTTTTTTGCAGGTCATTTGTGAATTAACATAAAGCAAATCAGGTTCCTGCTAGAACACATGCTTTTATCCTAAGATAGTAAAGCCAGTAGCTTATCTTAACACAGATACAATCCTATACATCTAGAAATGGACTGGAAAAAAAAGTACTGCTTATAAGTCTAGTGGAACTGACATCCACAAGGTGTAGGTATGTAAAACGTGAGTTTCTCAATACAAATAGAAAACAGACCCTTAGGCCCCGCACTCCAGCCTGCCCCACAGGGAACCCACAGAGTCCGAGAGTTGCAAAGCCCACTGGAGCTCACCTGGTCCAGCCTCACCCAGGCAGAGAGCTGGGTCCATGATTCCTGGCCCCAGGGAACAAGGTGAGTGGAGAAACTATGTCTTTTCATTTCTCCTGGGGCAACTCCAATACGAAGGGGAAAGATAGCAGTAGTTAACAGACAATCCTGGCGCTTTCTGGAAGCGACAAAACTTTATAGGTTCAAGTGGCTGTAACGTGGAGGAGGTTAAATGCTAATGAAAAGCTCTGTGTCGAACCAAAAGGATACTATAGCTCTAGGTATCGGGATATTACTGGTTTGTACCTCCACTTAAAAGACAGTGAAGTGGTATTGCTTTCTCTTCACCCTGAAACCCAAGAGGGAACAAAAATTCCCCTTTCTTTTAGATCTAAAATTCTCAAGCATTTTATTTCAAATGTTGGGTTCCTTTTGGGAGAGGGGAACACAAACACGTTTGGTGTTTGATTTGTGTGTGTGTGTGTGTGTGTGTGTGTGTGTGTGTACACAAAGAAAGGTTACTTCTTCCTTCTTACCTCCCTGCATCACAAGTCTTTGCCTCTTTCTCTGAACTTGTATCTTTCAGCATTGTGCCGGGGGCAGGCAGTTTCTAGGTTGTCGGTTTTCCAAGGTCATCCTTTGAGATGAGCAGACTGCTGGATGCATCTGTAATAATCAGACAAGGGTTTCTTTGGCTGCCTTGGTAGGCTCTTCCCCTCTGATCTGAACTTGCTGGGGAACTTTCTGTGCATCCTGTAGCCTTTAGTGTCTGTAAATTCCCAAAAGAAAATGAAAGTGGAGTTTAATAACTCCTGGTGCCTGCTCCTTATCCCCCCCTCCCTGTCCTTTGGTGAGTGTGAAAGGACAGGGCAGTGTCTGGAGGAGCTGATGGAGAGAGAAGCAGTGGCCTGTGGGTTGGGGCTCAGAGAAAGAGGTTATCCTAGGATGAAATACAAACCATATCACATTGATTTTCCCTTTGGGAGACCCGGATATCACAACCTTCCATTTCCCTCTAGTCCTGCCTGCCATCGACAGGGAAGCATTAACAGGGAATAATCAATGGCGCGCTGTCCTGAAAATAAAAGGCTTGTCATGTCTCTCCATTTGGTGGAATGGATGTGGGACCAGGGGTCATGTGGCCAGCCTCCATCTGTCACCTGACACAGGCACTGACTCAGATGTGCTCTCCATCCGAGGGCTGCCACCCACAGCCAGGTGATTGCAAACACTCCATGGGCAACAGGAAAAACAAGACTTCAATTTCTTTGAACTCTTGCGTCAGGAGCTTGGCTAACTATCAAACATGGCAGCTTAGGAGTGGCTTTACTGAACTTTATTTAATTTCTAGGTTACATAAAGGATTGATGTTCCCTAATATGATGGATGCTGTGCTTGCAGTCAAAACAAGGTCGTACAGTCACTGTTTCAGGATGGAATCACAGAAAGTCAGAATTAAAAGGGATTTACACCTGTGGCCCAGCCCACTTGATGTCTGAATTTGCTACAATTTTCCTGGTAAACCCCATGGTTGCCTGGATGCTACTGTCTCCCAATATTGTTCATCCATTGTCAGAAAACTTAACTCTTAGAAAGTTTTTTGTGTTTTTTTTTGTTTGTTTGTTTACAGAGACAGAGAGAGCAACAGAGGGTCAGATAGGGACAGACAGACAAGAAGGGAGAGAGAGGGGAAGCATCAGTTCATTGTTGGAGTACCTTAGTCATTCATTGATTGCTTTCTCATATGTTCCTTGGGGGGGGGAGGCTCTAGCCTGAGCCAGTGACCCCTTGCTCAAGCAAGCGACCTTGGGCTCAAGCCAGCGACCATGGGGTCATGTTGATGATCCCATGCTCAAGTCGGCAACCCTGTGTTCAAGCTGGTGAGCTCATGCTCAAGCCGGCGACCTCAGGGTTTCGAACCTGGGTTATCCGCATCCCAATCCAATGCTCTATCCACTGCACCACCGCCTGGTCAGGCAGAAAGTATTTTTTTTAAACTAACCAAAATTTGTGTTCTGCTACTCATGGCCTTCACTGTGTATTCTCTCCACAGGCTCTCACCTCTTTCATGTATGTCCAGTTCCCACTTGGTTCCCAACTCCTAACACCTGATTTCTTCCTGTTCGCAACCCTTCTAAGTCCCTTTAGATCAAACCCTTATAGTGGGTTATCCATCAAAGGCTCTGGCGTGGAAGCATGGGGCTTTACCATTTAGTATTCATTCTCTCATTTGATTCAACCATATTTGTCGCCAAAAACACACAAGAATTTCTATAAAAATACTTTGTGAAATGCCATTCATATAGCTAGGCTGTTATAAAAGCTCCAACTCTCCTCTTCTAGAACAATGGTAGTCAACCTGGTCCCTACCGCCCACTAGTGGTAGTCAACCTGGTCCCTACCGCCCACTAGTGGTAGTCAACCTGTTCCCTACCGCCCCCTAGTGGTAGTCAACCTGGTCCCTACTGCCCCCTAGTGGTAGTCAACCTGGTCCCTACCGCCCACTAGTGGGCGTTCCAGCTTTCATGGTGTGCGGTAGCGGAGCAACCAAAGTATAAATAAAAAGATAGATTTAACTATAGTAAGTTGTTTCATAAAGATTTATTCTGCCAAACTTAGCGAAAATCTGACATGAAGTACCTGGTAAGTAATTATTATATGCTTTAACTTTGCTTTATAAATTTTATAAAGTAAAGTTACTTCCCTATTTTATAAATCTCCATTACTGTGGAGATTAGAACTGGTGGGTGGCTAGAAAATTTTACTACTAACAGAGATACAAAAGTGGGCGGTAGGTATAAAAAGGTTGACTGCCCCTGTTCTAGAATCTTCTATCCTGGTTGCCTCCAAGATTTCTGATAATATTTTAGCAATCCCATTTGCAAGGGTTATCAGCATCCAGGGAAGTAATTCATCGAGGTAAGCAACTTTAATTCATTAGAGTAGCAGGAGAACAGGTGCACTTTTTGTAATCTCTTCACTCAGGGCTTTAATTCTCTATTATCAATGTTTATGCTACCCATGTCCTGCTAAAAGATTTTATTTGATAGAAAAGATGGAAGCAAATTAGGGGTGCATAGTTCTGCCTTCTTTCTGATAAAAATCTCTGCCATGCCATGCCTATATCATCTTTTTCTTTCTTTTCTTTTGACTTGTTCTAAACTTAACCTTCAAAGGTAGAAGCCATTTTTGATGCCCAGGGTTCTTTTTGTAAGTCTCCACTCATTGCTGGCTTCAGCTTTCTGACACCCTTTAACCAAAACCCCTCTTTGTTTATGAAAGTTTTCATTCACATTCTACTCTGCCAGGATTTCATGAGAATAGAACTGTTCTTTGGGGAAGGGTTTCGAGCACTGTATCCATTCCAGACCCTTCTTTTGTCTCAACAAAGGGCTAAATTCCTGCTGTTAGTATTAACCTGGAAGTGACCCTAAGGGTCCACCAGGCTGCAGCCCTTGTTACAGAAGACTCACATGACCCTGTCATCATGAACTGCTCTTCTGCAGCGCCACCTGTCACTGCTCCCAGAGCTTCAGGCCACTTGCTTGGTTCTGTATTTCTTCCACTCCGTATCTGTGCTTGTCAGAGCTCCTCCTGTGCTGCTCAGCTGTCCTTAGGTCCCATCGCTCTCTCTCTTTCCTGTTGGTGCCATTTTTAGTTATGTAGCCAGGGATGAGCTTTTGGAGTTTCCCAGTCATGAACTACTCATCCTCCTTATGCTAAGGAATCATCACTATGTGGCAAAAATTTTAAAAATAAATACACACATTTTTGATTATCAAAATAAGTTACACATATTGGCATACTGTAAACCGTTTGAAAAATTTAAAGAAGTAGAATTTTAAAAAAAAATCACATTACCTTCCCACCCTAAAACAGCTACTCATTGGCATTTTAGTATAATTCATCTAGACATTATTCTACATGTATTTTTAAAATCTATATACCTTTAGTGATAATACTATACATCATTTTGTATTAGACATGTTACATTAATGTCAATTCTTAAAAAGTGCTGTATTTAATGCTGGAATAATATTGCATACATGAAACACAGTGACTCTATTACTGAACACTGAAGTTGTTCCCTGGAATTTTTTTCCTTTTAAATAAATAGCCCTGTGTAAGGTTAGGAGGCACAATCCCCAAGACTGCCTTCATTTCTGACCCCAGTGGAGAAATTAGGGAACAGTTCACAAGACCAGTCTTACTTGTGACATCAGTTGTAAGTTTAGGGGTTTCCAAAATCACCTTGAGTTTTGATAAGTCACTAGAAGGACTCACAGAACTCATGGGTAGCTATTATATTCATAGTTATAGTTTGTTTCGGTTAAAGGATATAGATGAAAATCAACCAAGGAAGAGACACATGGAGCAGAGGTCAGGAAAATCCCAGACATGGGACTTCCAGCTATCTTTTTCTCCTGGAGTCATGGGCCATGTTACTTTCCCAGCAACGATGAGTGACAACATGCACCAAATACTGCCAACCAGGGAAGCTCCCCTGAGCCTTGGTGTCGAGGGCTTTTACTGGGGCTCCATGGTTCATGTCTGACTGGTCTTTAGTCTCCAGCCCTTTTAGACTTGAATGCCACATGGGCCAAAGCCCCCATCAGAAATCAAAGTGTTAGACTATCCAGTGGTCAAGGCCACCAAGTAAACAATGATACTCTTATCAGGCAGGACATCCCAAGAGCCTACGAATCACCTCCTAGTAGCTAAGGGCAAAGGCTGGACTGCTCTTTGTGTAAGGTGAGTTCTCTACTACACATTTGTAATGACTATCTCTGTGCATAAGCTCTGTTCATTTTGAGGGCTATTTCTTTTGGGCGAATTCCCAGAATTTGGAACTACTGGATCAGAGCATATAAACATTTTCAAGATTCTTAGTACATACCAAAATGCTTTCCAAAGAGTGTACCAATATATACTCTACCCCGCCCCACACCCATCCAGCAATGTATCTGAGTATCTGTTACACCACACCCTTCCATGCAATGGATATTGCTATTTAAAAAAATATTTCTGGCAATCTGGTAGACATAAAGTAGAAGAATCACATGATTATCATTTGTATTTTTATGATTATTAATAAGGGTATATACCCATATGTTTGTTTTTAAAGCTTTTATTATGCAGGGTTTTGAGTACTCACAGAAGTGGACAGAAGAGCTTAATGAATTCCCTTGTTCCCCTCATACCAGCCCCACAACCATCAAAGAATTCTACCTCATCCATTGCTCCACCTTCTCTCATACCAATAGTTGTTTTTTGTTTTGTTTTGTTTTGTATTTTTCTGAAGCTGGAAACAGGGAGACAGTCAGACAGACTCCCGCATGCGCCCGACTGGGATCCACCCGGCATGCCCACCAGGGGGCGATGCTCTGCCCACCAGGGGGCGATGCTCTGCCCCTCCGGGCATCGCTCTGTCGTGACCAGAGAGCCACTCTAGCACCTGGGGCAGAGGCCATAGAACCATCCCCAGCGCCCAGGCCATCTTTTGCTCCAATGGAGCCTCGGCTGCGGGAGGGGAAGAGAGAGACAGAGAGGAAGGAGAGGGGGAGGGGTGGAGAAGCAGATGGGCGCCTCTCCTGTGTGCCCTGGCCGGGAATCGAACCCGGGACTTCTGCATGCCAGGCCGACGCTCTACCACTGAGCCAACCGGCCAGGGCCTTTTTTTTTTTTTTTTTTTTTACAGGGACAGAGTCAGAGAGAGGAATAGATAGGGATAGACAGACAGGAACGGAGAGAGATGAGAAGCATCAATCATCAGTTTTTTGTTGCGACACCTTAGTTGTTCATTGATTGCTTTCTCATATGTGCCTTGACCGTGGGCCTTCAGCAGACCAAGTAACCCCTTGCTCGAGCCAGCGACCTTGGGTCCAAGCTGGTGAGTTGTTTTTTTTTGTTTTTTTTGTTTTGTTTGTTTGGTTTTTTTTTGCTCAAGCCAGATGAGCCCGCGCTCAAGCTGGCAACCTCGGGGTCTCGAACCTGGGTCCTTCTGCATCCCAGTCTGACGCTCTATCCACTGCGCCACCGCCTGGTCAGGCCCAATAGTTTTTAAAAATACATTATTTATTCATATTTAAGTAACTTGTAGGGGGGAAAGTATGGGGAATTGGAGAAGATAAATAAAGAGGATTTTTTTTTTTTTAGAGAGAGAGAGAGATAGAAAGGGAGATAAGAAACATCAAGTCTTAGCTGTGGCACTTTATTTGTTCATTGATTGCTTTTCATATATGACTTGATGGGGGTGGCCAGGGAGGAGCTCAAAACGAGCCAGTGGCCCCTTTCTCAAGCCTAGCCAGTGACCTTGGGCTCAAGCCAGCGACCCTGGGCTCAAACTAGTGACCTTGGGCTTCAAACCAGTGACCATCTGGCTCAAGCCAGTGACCTTGGACTCATGTTGATAATCCTATACTCAAACCGCAACCTCGGGGTTTTGAACCAGGAACCTCAGCAACCCAGGTTGATGCTCTATCCCAGGGGTCCCCAAACTACAGCCCGTGGGCCGCATGCGGTCCCCTGAGGCCATTTATCCGGCCCACCGCACTTCCGGAAGGGGCACCTCTTTCATATGACGCACATCTGGTCTGCGAAGCCCCACATCACCAGAAGCAGTGTGAAATAACAGCAGAAGTAGGAAGAAAGGCAAAGCACTATAACCATTACTACACAGTACAATGGCCCCATACTCCCCCAAATGTACAACAACATAATGGCCCCTGTAACCTCCCTTTGCCCCAAAGTCTCCCCCCACATTACTAAACATCATGTTTCCCCTATTATAAGACCTTGTCTTATATTAACTTTACCCCCAAAAGACGGGGGTTGTCTTATTTTTAGGAGGTATCTTATAATAGGGGAAACATGCAGCAGTGGGCTTCCCACAGAAGAGGCCCACCGCTGCTGCTGCAGATGTCCAGGACGCTGTATACACAGTGTCACAGGCTGATCACCGCCATCCCTGAATACAGCACTGGAGGCGGTGCTGGGCCTGTGACACTGTATACCGCTGTCTGGGCTAGTGGAGGCAGCAGCGCTGGCTGTGAAGGGTGTCACACCTTGCACAGGCCCTTCACCACCACCCTATACAGGCAGTAGTATACACAGTACAGAACCTCCTCCCTCCACTTCCCAGATCCCCGCTCACCATGCTGACATCTTCCATTGTGCAGCCACATAATCCTTTGCGCCGCGCCTTGTTCTGAGAGTAACTGAACCAGAACGAGGCGCCACGTGAAGGATTATGCGGCTGCACATTGGAAGACGTCAGCATGGTGAGTGGGGACCTGGGGGAGGGGATTCCGCACTGTGTATACTGCTGTCCGGTATAGTGGTGGCGGTGATGGGCCTGTGCAAGGTGTGACAGGCCCATCACAGCCAGCGCTGCAGCCTCCGCTATCCCAGACAGCGGTATACAGTATCACAGGCCCAGCACCGCCTCCAGTGCTGTATACAGGCATCGGATAGCTGTGATCTGGCCTGTGCTATCAGCCGTGAGCCTCTACTGTGAGAAGCCCACCACTGTCACTGGGTGTTTTATAAGACACCCCCTGTTTTTGGGGGGTCAAATTAATATGACAGTGTCTTCTTTTCGGGGAAACATGATAGTATAATGGCCCTCAGACTATTTCCAGAATGAAACATCTGAAATATCCAACCAGATCTAGACTAATTGATGCACACTTGCCTCACTTGTTACGGCTTGCAGTGACAAATATGGAACCGGACATTGACCATCTCATTAGCCAAAAGCAGGCCCATAGTTCCCATTGAAATACTGGTCAGTTTGTTGATTTAAATTTACTTGTTCTTTGTTTTAAATATTGTATTTGTTCCCGTTTTGTCTTTTTACTTTAAAATAAGATATGTGCAGTGTGCATAGGGATTTGTTCATAGTTTTTTTTTTTATAGTCCGGCCCTCCAACGGTCTGAGGGACAGTGAACTGGCCCCCTGTGTAAAAAATTTGGGGACCCCTGCTCTATCCACGGTGCCACAACCAGTCAGGCTCATTCCCATAGTTTTTTGTATTTTTAAAGAAAATTCTCTAGACATACCATTTTATCTTTAATATTTCAGTATGAAATTCTAAAAGCAGAGGACTCTTTATTAGAGGTCCATAAATACAATGATCATGCTTTAATAATTAGTGATAATTTCTTAATGTCAATTGATATTACAATTTCTAATTGTTTCCTAAATAACATGAGTTGTTTTACATTAAATAAAGTCAGGATCCAAATGAGATCCAGATATTGAGATTAGTAGAGACAGCTTTTCCTCTGACATTTGTCCTTTAATTTACAGACCCTTCCCCTCCCCCTCACTCTTGCTCTCACTCTCCCTGTTGATGGCTTTGGAGAAGCAAGCTGTCATGAAGCAGTGACTTGTGTGACAAGGAACTGCGGGCCATCTCTAGGAGCTGAGGGTAGATTCCAGCGAAAAAAATCTGAAAGTCTCAGTCTGGCAACTACAAGGAGATGGATCCTGCCAACACTCTGAGGGACCTTGGAAGCAGATTTTTTTTCTCTGTTGAGTCTCTGATGGGAACACTCCCTAACACCTGGACTGCAGCCTGGTGAGACCCCGAAGCAGAGAACTCAGCTACACTCTCTGCAGACTTCTGACCTGCAGAAAATATAGCTTGTAAATGTGTGTTGTTTAAAGCTGCTAAGTTTGTGGTAATTACTGAACTGGTATAGAAGAGGAATACAGTGGGTATCCTCTATATCAGGGGTCCCCAAACTTTTTACACAGAGGGCCAGTTCACTGTCCCTCAGACCGTTGGAGAGCCGGACTATAAAAAAAAAAACTATGAACAAATCCCTATGCCCACTGCACATATCTTATTTTAAAGTAAAAAAACAAAACAGGAACAAATACAATATTTAAAATAAAGAACAAGTAAATTTAAATCAACAAACTGACCAGTATTTCAATGGGAACTATGCTTCTCACTGACCACCAATGAAAGAGGTGCCCCTTCCAGAAGTGCGGCAGGACCGAATAAATGGCCTCAGGAGGCCGCATGTGGCCCGCGGGCCGTAGTTTGGGGACCCCTGCTCTATATTTATGTCGAAGTGAATGAATGAATCCGTAAGAAGGCTCGGTAAGAGCCAAGCAGACACTGCTTTTAGCTGAATGCGTCTTCCAGTCGATGAGCGGACGGTCAAAATCCACCACCACTGCTGTTGCCTTTGAGGTGGTTTTGTGACACGTATCAGTGCTGACGGAGTTGGGCGGGCCCGCTGTGGCACACTCCACCAACACTGCTTCACCCGCCACCCCGCCCCTGCCCCCAGAACCTCCTCTTTGCCTGCTTACACTGACTTAGGATGTGTTTCTGGAGAGGTGAGCACCCCTCTGAGGTCCCCCCCTAAAGGACTTGTGCCTTCTCAGTACACGGGATGGTTCTTCTCTCATGCGGACAACACAGAGCACATGGTTGTTGGATGTCTGCCTGCACTTCCTTCCCCTGGGACCGTTTCTGCCTTTGATAGAATTTACCTTCTCCTCCGTACATAGCCTCCCCGATATGATTTCTGAATGGTTATAAATTGCTTCCAACAAAAATAAGCGTGTAGCCTTGTGCTGACCCTGTGTGATCACCGTGCAGACAGGCCACCCTGGGAAATGTCCTCACTCCTCCACTCTGCGGGGACAGGTCTCCTTTTTGTCGCCACGGCCCCAGACTTCACAAAGTCTATGCTCTCTGAGTGTTCTTCCCCCCCCCCCCGGCCCCCCTCCATATTCCATCCCACCTGGTGTTTAAAAACAATTATTGTCAGAATATGCCATTTAATCTGTTTTCATTTTTTATTGTAAAAGGAGGAAGCAAGGACTAGCGGTAAGATTGCAGATGAATAATGAAAGAATTCCTCACAGCTGTTCAGGGATATATATTTTTCCTGCAGTGGAGCGAGACGGGTCCCCATTGCAGCTCGGGGACTTGTTCCATGAAGCCCCTCATCTGTCATGCCCCAGGGGAAGGGGACGGTGGAGAAGTGTCATTATGGATGTACCTGGGCTCAGAAGTGACTGGTCAAGGTTGACGTGGCAGTCCTGTCGGAGCTGTTTATGGAAATGTTCTTGGGAAGCTCTGCTGGCTGGTCGCGTGGGCAGCCCCAAACAGCCCCTGCTCTGTGGCTGATTCCTGACTCCTTTCCAATCAGCCTGTCTTGAAGCTGAAATAAGTCCTTCCAAGGTGGCTGCCCGAGGAAAAGACCCTTGGCCTGTTCCAAAGTAGACGGGAAATCCAAACAGTTTTGCAATGAGTTGGAACCAGATGCCCCTAATTGTCTGTACTTCCCTGTCCTGAGGCCACGGGGGCCCGTCTCCCTGGGTACTGAGCAGAGCGGAATCAGGATGGTCTAGGCAGCTGGTGCACTGCGCCCACAGGGAGAAATGCTTGGGATCTGGGGAGCCTGCAGCGGCTTTGCCAGTGCTGTGTGGGTGCTGATTTGGTCTTCAAGTGAGAAGACTGAGAGAACAGAGGTAGGTCCATCTCATAAGATGAAGAAGCCAGAGCTCCGTTCCTCTTCTCACCCGTTTTCCCTAGCCTCTCTAACAACTTGCACAAAGAGCTTCCGGCCACTAACAGCGGTTCTGGCCCCCTCTTTGCTCCTGCTGGTCAGAAGGTGACCCTGACTGCAGTGCCCACGGCCACCACTCTGGAGTGCATCAGGGAAGGCCCGTGGGACCGATGGCTGTCCCACTCTGCCTCTCCTCCCAGGCTTCCAGTTTGCTTGGGGAAAGAATCTCCTCCCCCCCCCCCCGCCCCCGCCACGCTTTAAATTTATTTTATTATTGTTGGTTTCATTCCTAAAAGGATTTGAAATGTCTGGCAAAAATGCAGATGATGTGGCAAGGGAGATGGCAAGGGAAGAGAGTCAGGCGCGGAAATAAAGGTGGGAGAAGTCAGATAGGCGCGGGAGGCTCTTACACCGAAGGCTGATTGGTGTCTGCTTGCTAACTGGTTCTGAGATTTCTGGAAGAAAAAAAAAACGTAATGATTCCTTCACAGTGTCTGCAAGATGTAAGGAAGCTAGTTGCTTGGGAGAAAGTTCTGAAGTTCCAGACACATCTCTAATGGAATGTTCTTTTAAAATGTGAAAAAGGCCCTAAAAATTGCTGGGTTTTATGGGGCATAAAATTATTTAAACTGTTTAACTTTCTTATTAAGTCTTTTGTGAAGATCATTGCTGTTTGAATACTGTGACTGTCTTTAGGAACAATTGATGTTATGGAATAAAGTTTGAACATACACGATTTTTTTTCTCCTCCTCGTCCCGCCACCTCCTCTGCAGTCTCCTTCTTGAAGGAACACTGAATGTTTTCCACGTCCTGGAATCAGGGAACCTGGCTTCTGCAGTTGACTTCGTGAGACGTTTTCTGTATCACTGCGCCGTGTGTGTCCGGAACTCTGTGTTTCCGCGCTTGCGTGTTTGAGCACAAACGAGAATAAATGAAAGCGTCCTGCCCATCTGCTTTACCAAGTCATTATTAATGCAGTGAGTCAGGCGTGAGATTTTTCTAAAGCAGTGATTCTCAAACTTGAGCATCTCCTGAAGGCTTGTTGAAACACAGGTGGCTGAGCCCCACCTACAGAGTTTCTGACTCAGTAAGTCTGGGACAGGCCTGGGAATTTGCATTCTAACAGGTGTCCAGGTGGTGCTATTACTGTTTGTCTAGGGATCATGCTTTGAAGACCACTGTTCTAAAGAAACTTCCTTGTCTAGACCATCCTAAGTTGGGCAACTAGATGTGGTCCACTGGGGAGTTCCCATCTCATTTCCTCATCTTGCGCTAGCCAAAAGTAGCCTTTGTCTTTTGGCTTTATTCTGAACCTAAACTAGACATCTGGCTTGGCAAGATTTAGAGCAGTTCACACTGTAGTCACAAGGAAGCAAAAATTTATACTGTGTGAGCATGCACATTCTATACTATACTTCACTAGACTGTATTGTACTATACTGTACTAGGCTATGCTATACTACACTATGTTATGCTATAATGTACTAATACTATACTATTCTATACTATACTATACTATACTATTAATGTACTATACTGTGCTTCACTATATTATACTATAGTATTGTATTTTTCCATAGATTTTATTTGAGCAAAACACTATGTGGTGCCACCCAGATTTTTGAGGCCCTTCTGAAACTGAAGAGATAAACATTATCCATATGTGTTGTAAATATAAGTATGCCAATCCAGGCAGCAGTCTAAAAGGTCTAATATGCTGGGTAAAGAGTGAGGCTCCTTTCTCAACACTGTCATTTGAAACTAAAAGCACTTGCTAATCAGGATCCGTTTTGACCTGCGTCTGGCCACTGTCACCAACCAAAGGGTTTAGGGAAGACGAGGAACAGGTAGGAATAAGATTTCTTAGCCATATAACACCTAGGACAGGTTGGCCGCCTTTGCTGGTACATCTTCTGTGGTTCTGCTACTGGTGCCAGTTAAGTGGAAAGTATGGAATCAGTACCATAAGAGGTGGTTTCGAATTATGTTCACAAAACCTTCGCTACTCCTCCCTTCAGGAGGTGAAGTTTAACTTTCCATTCCTCGAGTATATATAGGCTTCACTTAGTGACTCTCTTATTATAATAGAACATATCAGAAGTCATATTTTTCCTGAAACTTGACAGCTTCTGGAGGAAGGTCATAAAAGGCATTGCAGCTTCCTTCGTCCTCCCTCCCCCCCGGGATCACCCAGTCCGGGGAGCAAGCACCCACATTGTGAGGACTGTTGAGCAGCCCGTGGAGAGGCCCGTGCAGCAACAGCTGAAGCGTCCTGCCGACCGCCTGGGAGTGAGCCACCTTGGAAGCGGGCCCTCCAGCCTCCAGATGACTGCCACCCCAGGAAACAGACTACAGCCTCAGGAGACACCATGAGACACTGAGACACATCACCAAGGTAAACTTCTGCCAAATTCTTGACTCACAGAGACTGTAAGATCATAAAAAGTTGGTTGTTTTAAGGCCCTAAATTTTGGGATAATTTGTCATACAATTACAGAAAACTACCCATATTCCCCATGTATAAGATGCACCTTAATTTTGAGGCCTGAAATTTGAAAAAAATATTACATAGTTATTGAACTCAAGTTTTATTTAACATCACAAAATTCATACGACTCCTCATCACTGTCAAAACTCCCATCCGTTAGTTTGTCCTTATCTGTGCCTGATGGCGAATCACTGTCTTCAACAAGGAGCACAAAACCAAGCACGAAAAAGCAGGAAATGCAAGTAAAAAAATCTACAACCACTGTATTAAACGCACCCAGCTTTTAGACCCCAAATTTTTTGAAAAAGGGTGCGTCTTATAGATGGGGGAATAATGGTAATAGATTATATAATCTGACAAACCTTCTACTATCATGACTCAAACTGATTCTGTCACACTCCTTCTAAGAAACTTTGAGTGGCTATCGCCTCAGATTAAGTGCTCACTGCTCAGGTAGGTGACCGATGTCACCTCCCACACCTTCCCTAAACAGACCCAACTGAGCATGTGCTGTGCCCCAAACACCCCTCACATGTTTGTACCTTTGCCCACCAGCCTGAAATTACTCACTTGCTCTCATCTCCACCTGTGCAAAGTTGTGCATCCTTCGGGTCCTGCCCCCAAAGTTGCCTTCTTTATGGAACTATTTTTGAGTCTCTCACCCAGATGTTCCCCTCTTCATCCAAACCCCCATCGTGTTTTGTGTTCCCGATTGTTGCCACCAGCAGTCTGTCCCTTTCTGTTCCTGCTGGCAGAGCCCTGGTTAGGTTTAGATGGCCATTCCTCATTTTGACTTGGGGCAAATCCTGATTGGTTGAATCCATCCACAGTGGTTCCAAACCCCTCAGCAGTGGTTGGTGCAGGACTGGTCATGTGGTATCGTTTTGGTCAATGACTTATGATGACAGGTCTGCATTTTGGGAAAAGCTTTTCTCTTTTTAAAAAAGATATTCTGGAAGGAATGGTTCCACTGAACTGTGTGGGGATGGTTTCTAGAATCATGGAGGGCATCTTACAAACACAAGGGAAGCTAGCCCAAGGGTGGACAAGCAGAAGGTGGGAAGAATTAGGGTCCTGTATGATTTTTGTTAGATCATGAATTAGCCAGTCTTATTACTGCCCTAATTCTGGGCTTCACAGTATGTGAGGTCCTGTTTTAGATATTCTAGAGTAAGTTGGTTAAGTTGGTTTTGTTGTTATTTGCAGCTGAAGCTGTCCTAATTAGCACAAAAACCTGGTGACACTTTTTAGGACATATTAAAAGAATCCTAGGGCTGCCCTGGCCGGTTGGCTCAGTGGTAGAGCGTCGGCCTGGCGTGCAGAAGTCCCGGGTTCGATTCCCGGCCAGGGCACACAGGAGGAGCGCCCATCTGCTTCTCCACCCCTCCCCCTCTCCTTACTCTCTGTCTCTCTCTTCCCCTCCCGCAGCCAAGGCTCCACTGGAGCAAAGATGGCCCGGGCACTGGGGATGGCTCCTCGGCCTCTGCCCCAGGCGCTGCTAGAGTGGCTCTGGTCGCGACAGAGCGACGCCCCGGAGGGGCAGAGCATCACCCTTGGTGGGCAGAGCGTTGCCCCCTGGTGGGCGTGCCGGGTGGATCCCGGTCGGGCGCATGCGGGAGTCTGTCTGACTATCTCTCCCGGTTTCCGGCTTCAGAAAAATACAGAAAAAAAAAAAAAGAAAAAGAAAGAAAAAAAAAAGAATCCTAGGGCTCACTTTTTTCTTGTATCCTATTCTAATCTGGAGGTCAGGGATCACATGTTTTATCAAAGTAAGACATACACACAGAGAAATGCCTAAAGAGGCCCTTTATAACCACAAAAGAAATATCTATAGAAGTTACACAAAAGAAAAGAATCAATACCTATCAATACAAAAAAATGGTCTTTTTATTTGCAATTCGAATACAGATTATATTTTAGATAAAAGTACTATATCAGTATTAAATTTTTTAATTGAGGTATAATTGATACACAAACATTATATTAGTTTCAGGTATACAATATTATGATTCAATATTTTTATGTGTCGTGAAACAATCACCACAAGAGTCTAGTTATGAGAACTTTTAAGATCTCTCTTAGCAACTTCCAAATATGCAATACAGTATTATTAAGTAGAGGTGCCATGCTGTACATCATATCCCCATGATTGATTGGTTTTATAACTGGAAGTTTGAACCTTTTGACTACCTTACTCATTTGGCCACCCCTGCCCCCAGCTGCCTGGACAATAACCACCAATTTGTTCTCTGTGTCTATGAGCTTTCTTCCCTCTGAATTTATTTATTTATTATTTATCTATTTAAATTTATTGGGATAACCTTGGTTACTAAAATTGTATAGATTCCAGAAGTACACTTTTTTTAAGTGTGATGAGGGGAGAGAGTGACACAGACTCCTGCATGCACCCTGACGGGGATCTACCCAGCAACCCCCGTCTGGGGCCAGTGCTGGAATTAACTGAGCTACTTTTTGCACCTGAAGCTGATGTGCTCAGACCAACAATGCAATCCTCAGTGTCTGGGGCAGACAGGGGTACTCTTCTGTATTGTTATTGTGTGTTTGTCACCCAAGTCAAATTTCCTTCTGTTACTGTTTATTTATTTATTTTTAAATTTTTGATAGAGACAGAAAGAGAGTCAGAGAAAGGGGACAGACAGGGACAGACAGATAGGAAGGGGGAGAGATGAGAAGCATCAATTCTTCATTGCAGCTCCTTAGTTGTTCATTGATTGCTTTCTCATGTGCTTTGATCAGGGGGCTACAGCAGGGCGAGTGACCCCTTGCTCAAGCCAGTGACCTTGGGCTCAAGCCAGCAACCATGGGGTCTTGTCTAAGATCCCATACTCAAGCCAGCAACCCCATGCTCAAGCTGGTGAGCCCATGCTCAAGCTGGATGAGCCTGCACTCATGCCAGCAACCTCAGATTTTCGAACCTGGATCTTCCGCATCCCGGTCCAACACTCTAGCCACTGTGCCACCTCCTGGTCAGGCAATAATGTTATTGTTTTAAAAGGAAGATAGCAAGAAAGAAAAAGAACAGCAAAAGAACTACAAGAAAAACAGAAATTGTTTTGAAAAGACAATAGTAAATCCTTCACTACCAATAATTACTTTAAATATAAATGGCCTAAAATCCCCAAATAAAAGATACAGAGTAGCCAATTGGATTAAAAAGTCAAGATGCAACTTTATATATTGTCTATAAGAAACTCACTTTAGATTCAAAGAAAGGCATAGCCTGAAAATGAAGGTATAGAAAAAGATATTCCATGCAAATGGTAACCAGAAGAAAACAGGAGGGGCTATACTTACACCAGACAAAGGAGGCTAAGTAAGTAAAACACTGTGTCTAGAGACAGTGAAGGTCATTTCATAATGATTAAAGAATCAATTCACCAGGAAGATATAACAATTGCACGTATATGCACACCAACATTAGAGCACCTAAGTATATAAACAAATATTGACAAATCTGAAAGGAGAAATTGACAGCAATGCGATAATAGCAAGATAGCTGAATACCCCACTTTCAATAATAGGTAGAGTATCCAGAGAGAAAATCAAGAAAAGAAACAATGGATTTGAACAACACTATAGATCAAATGAACCTGACAGACACATATAGAACTCTTCACCCAACAGCAGAAGAATACTTATTATTCTCAAATGCATACGGAACACTCTCCGGTACAGATCATGTATTGTGTCGCAAAACAAAGAAGATTGAAATCAATACCGAGTATCTTTTCTGACCACAGTGAATGAAACTAGAAATCTATGAGAGCAAGAAAATAGGAAAATTCACAAACACGTGGAAACTAAATTGTACACTCATGAATAACACTGGGTCAAAGAGGCAATCAAAAGAGAATTTAAAAAATACCTGTGATAAAGGAAAACAAAAATGCAACTTACCATATCTTATGGATGCAAGCGACACAGTACTAAAAAGGAAGGTTATAGTGGAAAACATCTACATTAAAAAAAGAAGAAATATTTTACATAACCAAACCTCACACCTCTAGGAACTAGAAAAAGTAAAACAAACTAAAGCCAAAGTAAGCAAAGGGAAGGAAATAATAAAGATTAAAGCATAAATAGATTAAATAGAGAACAGCATATAGTAGCAAGTCAACAAGACTAAGAGCTGTTTTTTTTTTCAAAACTAAAAATGACAGATCCTTAGCTAGACTAAAAAAGAAAGAGAGAGAGAAGACTCAGAATTAAAAACAACAGAGAAAACATTACAATGGATGCCTCAGGAATTAAAAAGATCACAGAGGACTATTATAAACAATTACATACCAGTAAATTAGAAAACCTAGAAGAAATATATAAATTCTTGGGAAAAACAACTTATCAAGACTGAATCAAGAAGAAATAGAAAACCTGAAAAGATAAATAACCAATAAGAAGATTGAAGTAGTAATCAAAAACCTTCCAACAAAGAAAAGCCAAGGACCAGATGGCTTCATGGGTGAATTCTACCAAACATTCGAAGAATTAATATCAATTCTTCTTAAACTCTTCTAAAAACAGGATTAGAGGAAATGCTTTCACGCTCATTTTATGAGGCCAACATAACACTGATACCAAAGCCAGACATAAACATCACAAGAAAACTACAGACCAATATCTCTGATCAACATAAATGCAAAAATCCTCAATAAAATACTATAAAATTAAATTTAACAACACATCAGAAAGATTATACACCACAACCAAGCAGGATTTAACAGATGCATATAAAGTTGGTTTAACATATGCAAATCAAACAATGTGATATACCACATTAACAGAATGAAAGATTAAAACCACATGGTCATCTTAAAAATATGTATCAGTACTTTCTTTATTCTCATTGTGAGATAGCATAAGTAAACCACAATTATGTGTTCGTTTCACTATTAATGGACATCTAGGTTCTTTCTAGTATGGGGCTATGACAAAGAGCGTTGCTATGAACATTCTTATACATTTTTTGGTGAATATATGTGCATATACTTAGAGCTTAGATTGATGGGTCAGAGAGTAGATGTCTATTTAGTTTATATTTCTCCATCTTTGTATCACTACTCACATACATTCTTTTTCTTGTGGTCTTCTTCCCTTCAAAGGAACTACTTTGTACATAATGAGTATTTAATTATTATATACATATACACACTCACATATATACATGTGTGTACATATATATCTCTAAGTTGTGTATAAAATTAAATATAACAACAACCATAGCAAGTTAACAGTAAGCATGCTATTACAATGGGTATGGGGTCAGCCAGGGGTGGCTGGGACCCCCATTCCCATCTGAAATTTGGGTTAGCGATGGATTCACCCATAGGTATATTTCAGTTGCCCTTGGTCTGAATTCTGGAAGTTGCTACAACTTCTTTCTCATGGTAGTTGACAAAATGCAGACAGGCTTTTGTAAGGAAGGAAGGAGTACTAATGAAGAAAGGGGTGGTCTTTCTTTCCTAGGGCTGGAAAGGGGGAAGAATGAGCCATGTCAGGGTGCTTGGCGAAGGGGAACAGCAGTTTTGGTGTGCAAACAGGTCAGTAAAAGGCTGTCAGGCCAAGGCTCTTAGATGAGGTATTGATTTTCTTAGAGTGATTTTTGTTTTCAACAAACTGCCTTTTCCTGAATGCTTTTTTTTTCATTCAACCCTTTGAAAGGACTTGGTTTTCAAAATAATATTAACATAGCTCTCTGTGGATTGTTTTATAAAACTAGGAACAACTTACAGAATTTCTATGAATGGAAATATTCCAGTGTTGGGGGATTTTTTTTTAATTACAAGAAAACTCAAAAATATGTATTGTGATTTGCTCCAATCTTGATTGGCCTCATGAAAAAATTTAGTGTCATTAAGAAATATATAATTCCCCAGCTGTCCAATCTCTACATTAAACTGTTAATATCCAGGAACTCTGTGTGCTCATGGAAAAGGCCAGAATTCATGATTTTGGCTAACCTCTTACCTGCTTTCAGTTTCTAATGGAAAAATTAGAACTCAGTGATTGCAACCCAGGGTCTCTGTACAACAAAACTGTGTGTGTGGAGGGGAGGCTTATCAGTATGGGTGATTCACACTTACGTGGCAAATACACAGCTCTTTAATTCAAGTAATTAGAAAAATGGCAGATTCCAAGTAGATCTACACATATGTATCAGAAAATACCACAAGATTCATAACAAACCAAGTTGATAGTTTTGAAGCCAAACCAGCAGTAACTAATAATCTAAATGAAAGAATGACAAGGATTGAAAACCCTGACTGACTCAAGATGACACTGATGACGGATGGCGCGCTGGTAGGACACTGTCATTGTTAAAAGCTATGGGGACCCTGCCTCTGCCTGAGCAGGGTGGCCAAGGACTGTACCAATGGCTTAGCAGACCCAGGACTGAAAGTCCTCGGGGAGCGCTGGGAAGGTGCTAAAGTAAGCCTTTGACTATGAAGCTTCAGTAATCTTTAATAACAGTCTTAGGAGGTTATAAGAACCTCTTAGTCATATGAAAAAAAGGTCTTTGTAGTTGCTCATTATTTGTCCTAAAGAACCAAGAAAGGACTCATGCTAGTTCTTGGTCCAATAGGCGACCCCACGCAGCCCAACGGTAGGATAGACCCACTGAGAATCACAGTCCTACACTACTACTTCCTCTTGTGCAGGTGTTCAGATCTTCCTGCAGAACTTGGACAAGATGGGTTGAATAGGAGGAGCAGCCATGGGCAGCACGAGCTGTGGCTATGCAGAACCTGCAGTATTAGCTGTCAAGTGAGTTCGGTTGAGACTTGGGTAGAGACTATCAATTGTCATGCATGTTAGGTTTGGGGTGAATGTGGGTGTTGGAGGTGGCCTAGGTTGGGGAAGCCAGCTCAGCACAGTGTTTGATTATTTCTAGTCTTCTCTTTTACTCCAGGAAGATTTTCAGTTGCCTCTTATGGCTTATATAGACCCTTAACTGTCAAATAATGTCCTTAAAAAGCAATCAGTAACCCAGGAATTGATTTATAGCTGAACTCAGTTTCTAGGTATGTTGTTTGGTTCCAAATATATATTTCAAAGCTCTGCATGATATACAGAACCATACAGAGATCAGAAAACATACAAAGATCAGATCTTGTCATTTTGAGTTTGGTGAATTCTACCATTTGAATCACCACTGGAAGGTTTGTTGTTTCACAAGTCTTATGAATTTCTCTAAATAAAGGGGTCTCCAGATACCTGGGTGTCCAATTGCCTCTCCTTTTTAGCTACCCAATATATTTTGCATTAATCTCTACTTTGCCTCTTTTAGTCCTCAATAACGAAGCGTTACTCTAACCAGAGTCCCAGTTGATTATTCTTTAAACGAGTGTGCTTGTGACGGTTGCTTATAAAGATAGTTTCATACCCTGAGCTCCTGCAGGACATCAAAAGACAGAATTAGACATAAGCATCCCCCTCTGTGTTCACCATAAAACTATTAAATAGAATAGAGGCCCGAGGAAAGCACAAGAACACACACCTTTGTAGTTATGTTTTTCCACCAGAACCTGTGGTTTTTATCTTCATTTTGTGGAATATTTTTACAAATGTGTTTATTGACTGAGTTTTAGAAAGGTAGGTGTTCCTGCGGTTTATCCTGTGTTAGCTACCAGTAGGTTGACCATTTCCTGCCTAATGTGTTAACTAGGTGTCATGAACCTGTCACATCTAGGAAGCAATCGAAGGCCACGGGAACCTGAGTAAATGCCTTGTGCATGGACAACTCTATAATGGACTTGTCGACATACCTAGTTTGGTCTTGACCAAACATAGATGAATTTAGAAAGTCTGCTTTACTTCTCTCTTTGAGATATCTTTATTTTTTACTCTGACCTGGTAGGAACTCCAGTTTTTAGCATCCCAACCTGTTATAATTGCATTAGAAGTTGCCAAATACTTCACAGTTATTCTTTCTGCCCCTACAAATGGAACTTTTAAATAGAGCCACTTTCTATACTGTCAGGGAGAAATGTGAACTTTGCTATAATTATTTTACTCTGTCTCCTACCCTCCCAAATGTTTGGGGGTAACACAAAGCTTGATATACTTGGTGAGGTGTGTGCGTCTATTGGGAGAAGCAGGTGGGGATGAGAATGTTTGGAGCTGGAGAAAGAAGGGAATTGAGAGACTGGTGGTTTTGATGGTGGAGTCTAGTCCTTGGAAAGCTGGAGAAAGACTAGCCCTGATAACCATCCTTGGTGTACTCATCCAACTTGAAGCAGAGAGGATTCTAGGACTAAGAGTCCTTGGTACAAGCCTTCCCCTTTCTGTGTGTGCACATTTCACAAACCCAAAGGCAAGGGTGCCTTTGCTGTTGAGGGAATGGATAGTTCATCAATTAAATAATAAGAGCCACTGTCTCCTCCAGAAGGACTTTTCTACATGAAGAAAGCAGGCCTGCTTGGTTGTGCCTGGGGCTCACTGCTCAGCGTCGCCTACCATGGGAGGAAGGGGAAGAAGAGGAGAGGGAGTCACCATTTCTATATCTATTTCAAGGGTCCTGATACCATCTCTCTTCCCGTCACCTGAGTGACTCCTTTTGCTTTTGTAAAGTGTGTTGGTTCCACAGAAGGTCTTTATCTATGTGCTTCTCACAGATAGAGCTTTCTATTTGTTTCTAACCACACTTTAGTGGCAAAGAATCCAAGGAAGATGATGAATTAATTAGTGTTATTGACTTCCTAAAAGGGTGAGCAGTTCATCTCCCAGCACCCAGTACTTTTCTAAAGGGAGAGGAAAGGGTTTGCGCCTGTGGAGTTGTGTGTACATAATAAACTTTTAGATGTCTAGAGTGTCATGCACACTGAGGCCATTCCTAAAGAATTAAACAATTCTCATTTAGTTTTGTTCCATAGCCAATGAAGCCTGGAAGATGAGTGATGGGTGATGGGGCTGGTCCACTAGGCAAGCACTAGTTCCAGTTCCAGAGTCAGTGCTCTGATGGGCTTCTAACGTACACTGGACAAATGCACAAACGCTTTGACAACACACATTATTTTAACAAACAGATCCAAAAGTTTCTCTTCTTCTCCCATGGAGCCTTGGCTGTGGGAGGGGAAGAGAGAGACAGAGAGAAAGGAGAGGGGGAGGGGTGGAGAAGTAGATGGATGCTTCTCTGTGTGCCCTGGCCGGAATCGAACCCGGGACTTCCACAGGCCGGGCTTATGCTCTACCGCTGAGCCAACCGGCCAGGGCCTTCTCTCAACTCTACTTCAAGGCACTAACACAGTTTGTCCTTATTTCCTCTCTTTTTCCAATCCATTTTTAAATGGATATTCTGGGGAGTAAAGAAACCATCAAAAGCAAAATATCACCCATGGGTGATCTTCAGAGAGGAAGTTATCTGTGGAAATCTGTTAACAGAGTAGAAGTGCCTTTTATGTTGGGATTTGTTGTGTGTCTTGACGGAATATGGGGCCAATCTCTTACCTCACTCCCTCTCTGTTCCCCTCTAAACCCAATTCCACTCCGCCAGCTCCTTCCCCAGGCTTGTGCACTGCTGGTCATCTTACAGAGGAAAGGGTCAGTGGGGAGGGCAGCGCCCGCCTGCGCCCACAACTAGTTTTGACCTCGTTTGCTTGCTGTGTATGTGTTGGTGTGCGTCCTCCCGCACGTGCATATTTCTTGATTCTCTTTGCATGTCCCTCTAAATTGATCTTGAAAAGAAGGGACAGTTAAAGAAGACGTTAAGGTGAAATGAAGCCATAACTGCAGCTGGAGACTTTTATTAAGTGTGGCAAAGTTCCCTGGGCTGCGCTGAAATTGTTTATTGATTTTGGTATGGTTGGGTGCTCGGGGGTAATCACCCAGAATGCCGCTAGAGAGAGCGTCCTGTTAGCGCACGCTCAGCGTCTCCTCAGCAGTGCTCACGCCGGAGCTTGCCTCTTTAACCTGTGAATAAACACTGCTGGTTAACTCCTGAGCTGCCTCTGCCTGGGCCCGGAGCTGCCGCTGACCTGACCCTGCACACCCAGCAGCAGTCAAAGCCCAATCAGGGTTCATTCCTTCCGTTGGAAAGGGTTGTCTTGAGGAGGAGGGAAATCGGGGTTAGGTTTGATATTAGAGACCCATATCATTTTCACGTTCAGTGTGTATTTGGGTTGTTTTGATCTCATTTCCCTTTTAGTGTTAAGGTGGAAAGTTTGAAGAGACAAAGCAAACACATTTTTTTGGTGGCGGTTCTATCCTTGTGTCTTTCCCTGTGTGCTTGCCATTGTCACGGGCTTTGCGTTTCTGGTTCTCCCATCGCTGTGTATATAACTCAACTTTCTCCAGGGTGTCAGTAGGGCAGAGGTGCCATTCTGTGTGGGGCAGCTGAGTGGCGAGAAGAGGGGGAGTCCAAAGTCACATGGTCCATGCCCTCAGGCTAGCAAGGCGATGAGAAGAAGCCTGGTTACAGGATTATCTGAGGGAAGGATCAAATTTTGGAGAAAGCCAGGAAGCTTGGGACAGTCGAAGGAGGGCTGGCTGAACCCAGGGCATCCCCACGCCAAACACAGGGTAGGTCAGTGTCTCTTGGGCTTCTCAGGATGACTCTGAACAAAGTCACGTTCCTCAAGCTATTTTGCTTCAGAACTAACGTTGGCGGCCATAGGGAGCTGCCATTATTTGCATGGGTGGATTTTATTCCACACCATCCAATGAAATACCCCCATGGTTGTGCTTTCCTTGTCTTTGATGTCCTTCTGTAATTCCCGGGCACCGTTCTTTGCAGGTTCCATGACCACAAGCTGCCAGGCTGCTCACAGCCTTGTGCAAATGGCTCCATAGTAACAGGTGCAGCCCACTTGGGACAGTTGCTATTCAAATATCACACTTCATACCTTTTCCCTTCACTAGTTGTCCTTAAACAGTCTCTCTCAAGGCAGTGTCGTAATGTCATCAGTCCTTTGAGAATCCCTCTGGATTTGCCTCCCTGGCCCCCAGTGTAGTAACTTGTTTCTCCTAAAATCACACTGTATCTTTCCTTGCTCCATTCTGACCACAGTGATTATTTTTTGCTGAGTTTTACAGAGGATCAGAGATTCTTTGGCCAGCACTGCGTTCCGCCGTCCTAAACAGTATCAGCTGCGTCCAGGATCTGAGGTGATGCTGCTGCCGCCAGGGAAGGAGATAAACGACAAACGCTCAGAAAACTTGGGTTTCATTCCTAACTCTCTATCGACTGTGCCTTGTCATTGCTTTTCCGTGCCTCCACCTAGCCTCCTATAAGAGAGGGCTCACATTTGTCCCCCATGCAACTGGTCAGTGTTGGTCAAGACTAAGGAGGAAGTTGGAGCTATCAAGATGAAACGGACCATAAGCTAACTCAGTGACAGACAGCATCATCCAGGAATCTCAGTATAACTGAAAGATTCCAAAGCCTAAGATGGCACTTTCATTACCCTTAAAGCTACTCGGCCAAATGACAATTCTAGTGAAACAGTAGAGTCTGAACACGCCTTGGGCTGTATTTGACTTCCAGAGATATAATTTCTATAGATATTTGACGAATATAGATGGCATTGTTGAGAGTGAGCATAAACTCTTCGGAAAGTAGGACATGTCTAGGGGAAAATTTCTGTATCAAACAGACCTGTATTCAAATCCCAGCATCATTCTGCAGTCTGATCCCAAGCGAGTTATTTAACCCTGATGAGTTTCCTTATGTGACATGGAGATATGACAGTTACCTAAGATTCCACAGACTGTTTGCTGGTAAACATTTTAAGCTTTGCAGGCCTTAAAGTCTCTGAAGCCACTGCCTGACTCCACTGTTGTAACAAAACAGCCATAGACAATATGTACACGAATGGGCACGACTGTGTTTCAATAAAACTTTATTTACAAAAATAGCCAGTTCTTTGAATTTGGTTGTAGTTTGCTGGATCCTGCTATAGATGAAGTCTTCAGCAGATGATCTGGTGTTCATAAATACAAAATGTCTTCCCTTTCATTAACCATAGAATAGTTCCCCAATACTTTTAACTACATTCAGCAACGAGGTTTGGCAAATATGGAAAACTAATTTTAAAAAACTCTTCTAAAAGCTTGTCCTGGGTGTGAGTCCTCAGGTGTCATCCACACTATCTTCCTAGTTAATTTTTTCTTGTCTCCCTAATCTTGTATGTCATAGACTTCATTCTGCCCCTCCCTCCCCACAGCCTCCAGCTTGGCGTTGGGCTGCCTTAGGCTCCCATTACTGCCCTGGCCCGCACTTTTAGAGAATTTAGAATTCCTGTTAGAATTCCTCAGTCTGTTGCCTCCAGTGGAAAGAGTTATTTTTGACCTACCCTGACCCCGTCTTGAACAACAATAAAATGGGGATTGGGAGAAATGTGACACAAATCAATAGGTTATCCCAACAGACGTGATCTTTGAAGCTGTTTTGTGTATTTTTTTCCGGACACTTGCAGCAGTAACAAAGATAAATAGCGACTCCCTCACACTGCCATCTGAGCAGTCGCTCAGTGGATCACGGTGTGACCTCCAGTCCGGGTGAGCAGCAGGTCTTAGCAGGATGAGGGACAGGGAAGAGCAAAGATTCTGGCCACGAGCAGGAAGCATGAGACGACGAAAGGACCACCGGCACCCCAGTTTCTCTTTAGTCGTTGGCACACGTGGGTTTCCTGACTGCTTTTCCGCTTGGTCCGCTCACTTACCCACTTTCTCCTGTGTTCTTCTCATCCTTCTTTTATAGTTACTCAATAAACATTTATTAAACACTTACTGTGTGCAGGGGCGCTGGCATGATAACAAGGACATTAGTCGTGGCTTTCGTGTCCCTTTGCCTGATTCTGAGCAAAATGAGGTTAAGAATTGATTGCTGTGGCTGATTTCAGGACCTAGGGCCGGCGGTGTTAGTAGGGGGGACGGCAGCGGCTAACGGCAGTATTGATCAGTTACACACACAAGGTACAATCTAGCTGTGTTACCTCTGTTTACTCATATAATTCTTACAGCCACCCCGTGAGGCCGATATGGTTATCATTCCCATTTTATACAAGAGGAAAAGGCCAAGAGAGTCTAAGTCACCTGCTATCACGCGGCTAGGCTGTGGCGGAGGTGGGAGGGGAAGCCAGTCAGCCTGGCTTGTCATCACATTCATCTCACTGTACTGTAAACACCCACTTATGTTTCTGCTTACCCAACCTGACTGTGAGTTTGTTGGTGATAAGAACATTAACATTAAAAAAATAATAATTATATTCTAGCCTGACTGATGATGGCACAGTGGACAGAGTATCGACCTGGGATGAAACCCTGAGGTTGCCAATTTGACTACGGGCTCATTCAGCTTGAGTGTGAGGTTACTGGCTTGAGCCCAAAGGTTGCTAGTTTGAGCCCAAGGTCGCTGGCTTGAGTAAGGGGTCACTGGCTCAGCTAGAGTCTCCTGGTCAAGTCACATATGAGAAGCAATCAATGAGCAACGGAAGTGCCACAACTATGAGTTGATGCTTCTCATCTCTCTCCCTTCCTGTCTGCCTCTCTCTTGCTAAGATATATATATTTTTTCTAAAGTATCCACATATACAGAAAATTGCACAAGACATAAAATATAAAGTACAATAAATTATTGCAAAACAAACGTCTGTGCATTCACTGCCAGACATTACCAGCCTCCCAGAAAGTCCTCCCAGCCCCTCTCAATCCTTACCTCTCCTCTTCCCCTACTGACCACTCCCCTGACCCCTAGCACACAGTTAGTCTGTTTCTGAACTAGAGCTACATGGAATCACAATGTAAGTTTTCTTTTGAGTCTGGCCTCTTCTGCTCAACTTCATGTTGTTACATACAGCTGTAATGTATTTATTTTCATGTTGATATAGTAGTCCATGGTAGGACTTACTTATCTCGTCTATTGTCAAGGGCCATTGGGAAGTTTCTAGCATTTGGATATTATGAAAAGTCCTACCGACTATAAACATTTTTGTCCATGTGTCTTGGAGTTCCAGTACACACATTTCTCTTGGTTGTAGACCTAAGAGTGTACTTTCTGAGTCAAAGTGTAGCCCTCCGTTCTCTGTGGTCTTACAAGTTTCCTTCTCATCAGCAATGGACAAGAGACCCTGTAGCTTCACGACTCACTACCACGAGGGCTGCCAGGTGTTTTACATGGATAGTGGTAACTCATTCTGACCTTGATTCACATCTCCCTGGTTTATAAGAGGTCAGCATTTCCGTATGTTTATTGGCTCTTGGGAATCTGCTTTTTGGATTGCCTACTTAAGTCTCTTGCCCATTTTTTTTTGTCATGTTTGCCCTTAAAAAAAACAACAACACAAAAACTCTGCTATCTGGGAGTTAAATATTCAAACACAAGTCCTTTGCTGATTGTATTGGCAAATAGTCTCTTACTCTGATGCCTGCTTTTTATTTACTTGACTGTGTCTTTTGATATGGTGAAGTTCTTAGTTTTAATGAAGTTAAATTCATTGACCTCTTCTTTATGAGTAGTGCTTTTTGTCTTATTTATTGTCCACTAGAAGCTTTATTATTCTGTTTTCCTTATAGATCTATAGTCTGCTTGGACTTAATATTTGTGGATGATATAAAGTAGGCATCATCTTTCTTTCTTTTTATCTTTCTTATTGATAGTTAATGAACCCAGCACCATTTATTTAAAATACCATCCTTTCCTCACTGCTTTGCAGTGTTACTTTTATTGTCTCTATATGTGGTTTTTTTTCTGGACTCTATTTTGGTTCTTTTACCTATTCTTGGGCCAATGCCATACTCTCTTAATGACTGTAGCTTTATAATGCCTTCTATTCAGCAGTGGAATGCCCACGAAGATCTTACCTGAATTCTATCTTGGTATTCCCAGTGCCTATGACAGTGGTTGGTACATAACGGATGCTCAAGAAGTATTTGGATGAAAGGATCTTTGGTGCTGCTTTCTGTGGAGTTGCCTTTGATGAAGGCAGTAAACAGCTGTGGAAGGAAGACAGCTTCACTCCTCACCCAGGATGGAGGCTGGGTTTGGGGGGTGCTTTGGACCTTGGGTGATTTTTGGGGGGTAGTGAGACTTTGATGTCTACATGGGGGTTAGTGGAGCTGGGGAGCTCTGACAGAGATTGGCATTAGGGGTGAGGTAGCAATGTTGGGATGGGCTAGCTGGATGCCCTTGGCAGTGACAGTGGCATCCAGCTGTGCCCACAGGGGAGGCAGAACTATGTGGAACGTATGCGGAGCATTAGCAAGCTGAAGCTCTCACCAAATCTAACCCGGTAGCTCTTACTCAGCCTCCTCGCCACCCACGGAGGCTGGATCTCTTTACTCAGTCAACTGAATCAGATGTTAACCTCTTCCACAAACACCCTCATAGACATACCCAGAAACAATGTTCTACCAGCTACCAGCCGCCTCAGCAACAGCTGTAAGAAGTGATAGAAGCTCAATAGATGAGAGAAGCCAGAGGTTGATTATAGTTGGCTGCTCACTGAAAACGTTGCGAGGTACGTTAAGCCTCAGGCGCTAAGCTGGGGGCAGCTAAGGCTCAGGGCTGGGAGCAGAGGGCATGTCAACAGGAATTCTGGGGTAAGACAGTGAAGGGAACAGGGAAGAGAGCCCTGGGAAGGACATACAGACTGCAGGTTGATGGACGGAGCAGGTGCAATTTACTTTCCACAGCTTGGCCTGGGCACATGTGGTTCTCCTGGGGGCCTGTCCTGCTGTCTCCTATTTGTCCGCGCTAATACTTGAGCTTTGCCGTATGAGCGAGGGCAGGTCTGCCTGGCTCCTTCCGATGCTTCTCTTTGTTCCTCTTTTCAGACTTCCACACACTAGAACATTCAATCTAGAGATTGCTCAGCTCATTGCAGTAGAGCGGAGTGATTAAGGGGGCAGCCTGTAGGTGGTCTGCCTGGCTATGCCACTTAGTTGCTGTGTGACCTTAGGCAAGTTGTTTAACCTCTCTGAGCTTCAGTTTCTCTATGTGTACTGTGGGGATAGATTACAGGGCTGATAGATTATATAGAGCTGGATAGATCATAGAGCTGAGATATTCCACCCAACATTCTCAGGACAGTGCCCTGCTCACTGTATATGCTCAGAAATAAATATCAGGGATTACTGACTCAAGGCTAAGAAGCCAGGTTGAACAGGGGCTGCCCAGCCCAGAGCGAAGACCCTGGCAAGCAGAGGCGAGCTGGTTCCTTGTTCAGAACATTCCTACATCCTCAACTGAGAGTCACAGTGCCCTTTGGGGGAGAGGTCAAGGGTAGGCAGGCAGGGTTATATGAATTTGCTTGCCTTGAAGTGGGCTTAGAATAAGCTTCTCCAGAAAGCCTAAACAGACCTATCAGTAGAGAAGAAATAGAAAAAACCATTAAAAACCTCCCCAAAAATAAAAGTCCAGGCCCTGACGGCTATACAAGCGAATTTTATCAAACATTCAAAGAAGACTTGGTTCCTATTCTACTCAAAGTCTTCCAAAAAATTGAAGAAGAAGCAATACTTCCAAACACATTTTATGAGGCCAACATAACCCTCATACCAAAACCAGGCAAGGATGGCACAAAAAAAGAAAACTACAGACCAATATCTCTAATGAATACAGATGCTAAAATACTAAACAAAATACTAGCAAATCGAATACAACAACATATTAAAAAAATAATGCATCATGATCAAGTGGGATTCATCCCAGAATCTCAAGGATGGTTCAACATACGTAAAACGGTTAACGTAATATACCATATCAACAAAACAAAGAAAAAAACAACATGATCTTATCAATAGACGCAGAAAAGGCTTTCGATAAAATACAACACAATTTTATGTTTAAGACTCTCAACAAAATGGGTATAGAAGGAAAATATCTCAACATGATAAAGGCCATATATGATAAACCATCAGCTAACATCATATTAAATGGCACAAAACTGAAGGCTTTCCCCCTTAAATCAGGAACAAGACAGGGTTGTCCACTCTCTCCACTCTTATTTAATGTGGTACTAGAGGTTCTAGCCAGAGCAATCAGACAAGACAAAGAAATAAAAGGCATCCATATCGGAAAAGAAGAAGTAAAGGTATCACTTTTTGCAGATGATATGATCCTATACATCGAAAACCCCAAAGAATCCACAAAAAGACTACTAGAAACAATAAGCCAATACAGTAAGGTCGCAGGATACAAAATTAACATACAGAAGTCAATAGCCTTTCTATATGCCAACAATGAAACAACTGAGAACAAACTCAAAAGAATAATCCCCTTCACGATTGCAACAAAAAAAAATAAAATACTTAGGAATAAACATAACAAAGAATGTAAAGGACTTATATAATGAAAACTATAAACCATTGTTAAGGGAAATCGAAAAAGATATAATGAGATGGAAGAATATACCTTGTTCTTGGCTAGGAAGAATAAATATAATCAAGATGGCTATATTACCCAAAGCAATATACAAATTTAATGCAATTCCCATCAAACTTCCAATGACGTTTTTTAAAGAAATAGAGCAAAAAATCATCAGATTTATATGGAACTATAAAAAACCCCGAATAGCCAAAGCAATCCTAAAGAAAAAGAATGAAGCTGGGGGCATTACAATACCTGACTTCAAACTCTATTATAGGGCCACGACAATCAAAACAGCATGGTATTGGCAGAAAAATAAACACTCAGACCAATGGAACAGAATAGAAAGTCCAGAAATAAAACCACATATATATAGTCAAATAATTTTTGATAAAGGGGCCAACAACACACAATGGAGAAAAGAAAGCCTCTTCAATAAATGGTGCTGGGAAAACTGGAAAGCCACATGCAAAAGAATGAAACTGGACTACAGTCTCTCCCCCTGTACAAAAATTAACTCAAAATGGATCAAAGATCTAAACATAAGACCTGAAACAATTAAGTACATAGAAGAAGACATAGGTACTCAACTCATGGACCTGGGTTTTAAAGAGCATTTTATGAATTTGACTCCACAGGCAAGAGAAGTGAAGGCAAAAATTAATGAATGGGACTACATCAGACTAAGAAGTTTTTGCTCAGCAAGAGAAACTGATAACAAAATAAACAGAAAGCCAACTAAATGGGAAATGATATTTTCAAACAACAGCTCAGATAAGGGCCTAATATCCAAAATATACAAAGACCTCATAAAACTCAACAAACAAACAAACAAACAATCCAATAAAAAAATGGGAAGAGGATATGAATAGACACTTCTCCCAGGAAGAAATACAAATGGCCAACAGATATATGAAAAGATGCTCATCTTCTTTAGCTATTAGAGAAATGCAAATCAAAATGGCAATGAGATACCACCTCACACCTGTTCGATTAGCTGTTATTAGCAAGACAGGTAATAGCAAATGTTGGAGAGGCTGTGGAGAAAAAGGAACCCTCATACACTGTTGGTGGGAATGTAAAATAGTACAACCATTATGGAAGAAAGTATGGTGGTTCCTCAAAAAACTGAAAATAGAACTACCTTATGACCCAGCAATCCCTCTACTGGGTATATACCCCCAAAACTCAGAAACATTGATACGTAAAGACACATGCAGCCCCATGTTTATTGCAGCATTGTTCACAGTGGCCAGGACATGGAAACAACCAAAAAGCCCATCAATAGATGACTGGATAAAGAAGATGTGGCACATATACACTATGGAATACTACTCAGCCATAAGAAATGATGACATTGGAACATTTACAGCAAAATGGTGGGATCTTGATAACATGATACGAAGCGAAATAAGTAAATCAGAAAAAACCAGGAACTGTATTATTCCATATGTAGGTGGGACATAATAGTGAAACTAAGAGACATTGATAAGAGTGTGGTGGTTACGGGAGGGAGGGGGGAATGGGAGAGGGAAAGGGGGTGGGGAGGGGCACAAAGAAAACAAGATAGAAGGTGACAGAGGACAATCTGACTTTGGGTGGTGGGTATGCAACATAATTGAACGACAAGATAACCTGGACTTGTTATCTTTGAATATATGTATCCTGATTTATTGATGTCACCCCATTAAAAAAATAAAATTATTAAAAAAAAAAAAAAAAAAGAATAAGCTTCTCAGAAGAAGTGCATCCCAAGGAAAAATTTTAAGAATGGGAAGTTGTTGACTAATAGGCTGGCATGAAACTTCAAAAGCTAACCTTCGTAGAAATTTAGTAAAAATGGAGCAATTTTACATCCCCCGGTGTAAATTGAGATCTCCTTTGCCACGGAAATCTATATCCACTGATAACCCCAAATGAGAAGCATCAATTCTTCATTGCGGCACCTTAGTAGTTGTTCGTTGATTGCTTTCTCATATGTGCCTTGACCGGGGGGCTACATCAGAGCTAGCGACCCCTTGCTCAAGCCAGTGACCTTGGGCTCAAGCTGGTGAGCCTTGCTCAAACCGGATGAGCCTGCGTTGAAGCCGGGAACCTCGGGGTTTCGAACCTGGGTCCTCCATGTCTCAGTCTGATGCTCTATCCACTGTACCACTGCCTGGTCAGGCCTGAATGCATTTATAGCTATTTTGGTAGGAGGTTTACTTCATAATCATGATTATAGCTTAAATTAATATGGAAATTAACCCTGAAACCCAAAAACATTTGAAACGTAGGATATTACAGGCCTTGAACAACTTTATTTTTTATTTATTTATTTTTTATTTTTTGGTATTTTTCTGAAGCTAGAAATGGGGAGAGACAGTCAGACAGACTCCCGCATGCGCCCGACCGGGATCCACCCGGCACGCCCACCAGGGGGCGATGCTCTGCCCCTCTGGGGCGTCGCTCTGTTGCGACCAGAGCCACTCTAGCACCTGGGGCAGAGGCCAAGGAGCCATCCCCAGCGCCCGGGCCATCTTTGCTCCAATGGAGCCTTGGCTGCGGGAGGGGAAGAGAGAGACAGAGAGGAAGGAGAGGGGGAGGGGTGGAGAAGCAGATGGGCGCTTCTCCTGTGTGCCCTGGCCGGGAATCAAATCCGGGACTTCTGCACGCCAGGCCGACGCTCTACCACTCAGCCAACCGGCCAGGGCCCAGACCTTGAACAACTTTAAAATAAATGTTGAAAATGTGAACTGCATAAAAAGTAAAAGTTGATAGTATTCATTTAACGTAAACATTAAAAATATCAGAAATGATTTATTGAACTTTTAAAAGTAAAAAGGCAGATGTCCGGTTATAGGCATGTGACACTTGCAGATGTAGGTTGTTTGAATGAAAAATAATGCTTTGGCCAGATGCTAGTTTATTGTTGGATCCCAACTGGGAACCTAGTTCCGTGGGTTTCGCTTGAATGATAATCTCTATGAACGCTTGTCTTCGTGCAGAAGCATCTGATGTTTTTAGCAATATGTAGCTACATACCAGGTTTCATCACCTTCCAGATTCTGGGGAGGTTAAACTTGAAAGCGTTTTTACTATGGCTATGAGTTTGTTCACTCACAAATATTATTGAACACTAACACTGTGTTATGTGTTTACGGAAGACAGTGGGTAGAGAGAGCAGACACGGTCTCTTCAGGGGCAAGTAGCCTAGGGGGCAAAGGCGACACGAGGGAAATGAGCCCAAATGAATATAGGCAGTGGTGGCATTCGAATAATTTAACGACCGGTTCTCTGCCCTAATGCCCATTTTAAGTATAAAAAAAAAAAAACGCTATGCCAAAAGGTAGCTTATTATTTCATGCGTTTAATACTTAAATAAGGACAATAAAAGAGGTACACGAAACTAGAATATAAGAGTTTTAAAATAGTAATGAAAAAATATTAAATCATATCTGACAAAAAAAACCCAATAAAATGGCTATTTAAGATATTTCCATATTGCTTGCCCTGGCCGGTTGGCTCAGTGGTAGAGCGTCGGCCTAGCGTGCGGAGGACCCGGGTTCGATTCCCGGCCAGGGCACACAGGAGAAGCGCCCATTTGCTTCTCCACCCCTCCGCCGTGCTTTCCTCTCTGTCTCTCTCTTCCCCTCCCGCAGCCAAGGCTCCATTGGAGCAAAGATGGCCCGGGCGCTGGGGATGGCTCTGTGGCCTCTGCCTCAGGCGCTAGAGTGGCTCTGGTCGCAACATGGCGACGCCCAGGATGGGCAGAGCATCGCCCCCTGGTGGGCAGAGCGTCGCCCCATGGTGGGCGTGCCGGGTGGATCCCGGTCGGGCGCATGTGGGAGTCTGTCTGACTGTCTCTCCCTGTTTCCAGCTTCAGAAAAATGAAAAAAAAAAAAAAAAAAAAAAGATATTTCCATATTGCTTCTTGATGGGCGTCCTCACTTGCAATTTTTTTCACCTACAATGGAATGAACATTGCTACGGGTGCTTAGAATACGCTGTTGCACAGACGAACGTTAAAAAGGAGTAAAGAATGTAAAATTGTGATTTCCACATTGGGCGGCTGCCCAGGCGCCCACGTTAGAGAGAACCCTGATGACAAGTGTCATTTTAACAACTGGTTCGTCGAACTCAACAAAGAATTAGCTATCGGTTCTGCGAACTGGCTGAATCCCACCACTGAATATATGGTAGTCATTTAAGATAAGTGTGCTTGAGAGTGGACATGGGAGATGGTGTTCAGTCTGTGAGGGGTCTGGGAAGGGTTCTCTGAGGACGTGACATAGCCTGAGATGCAAAGACAGGTGAGGACTCTATTCATGCACATGCAGGTCACCCCTGTACACGTGTGTAATTATGTATCTATGGAAATAGCGGCGTGTGCAAGGATCCTCAGCACACGATGGGGTTGGCTCAAGGTGAGTGCGGAGAGGGACTTATAGGCAGATTCTAAGTGTGCATCATTCCCAGCTCAGAGGAGCTGTCACCTGCGCCCAGTCTCACACCTGATAGGTGGCACAGATGGGATTTGAACTCGGGTCTTTGCATCAGAGTGTATGTTCTTTCTCTCCCACGTAAGGCCTCTCAGAGAAGAGGAGCTTTCTCCATCCTCCCTCAAATTTTGAGTGCTTCAAGGAGGGCCTCGCTCTGAGCAGGAGGAATTGCAGCTGCCCTCTTCGGTTTAGCGGGAGGCAGGCGGGTCCTTCCCTTCCCCAGAGGCCGCCCGCACCAGCAGACCCTCCCAGGCCGCTTCGAGGCTGCGTCTGTCTGGCAGCACTTGGTCCTGACAGCGCGGGCGACCGGAGGCTTACACGGAACAATCGTCACCAGAGCCCAGGAGTTCCTTTGGATGTCGAGAGGCGTGTTTAGTTTTTCTTCCCCCGCAGCTAGGAGCTTGCAGAGATCACTCCGTCACCAGCCCCAGGAAGGGGCGGGGAGGCCGCGGGCTGAGGATGCGTGGGCTGGCCTGGGGGTGGACAGCAGTAAGACGGCCACCTCTGTGGGCGTGGGGTGATGCCAGGCACTCTAAGCCCAGAGAAGAGCGGCTTCTGGCCTTTATTCTTTTTTTTTTCTTTATCATTGAAATTAACAACAACAATCCGGGTAAAATTTATATGTAACAAAATGCACAGATCTTAAGTTCTGTTCCATGGATTATGACAGTGTGTACAACCTATGAAACTGCCACCCTGAACTAAATACAGAACATCTCCGTTGTTCCAGAAAGTTCTCTTTTCTCCGTTCTGGTCAATCCCCGCCCTCGTCCCTGCCCTGGGTCACTGGTGTTCTGACTTTGTCACCATGGGTTACTTTTGTCAGGCCTTCTTTTTGTAGACTGCAATCCTGCACCGTATAGGCTTCTGTCCGGCCGCTGTCACTCCCCCAGGGTTGACGGGCGTCGTCGAGTTTGCTGTGTGCATCAAGAGCTGGTGCCCGTGTACTGCCAAATAGAAGTCCGTTGTCTGGATTTACCACAATTTGTTTATCTGGTCCTAATTGGTGGACATTGGTTTGTTTCTGGTTTGGGGCTATTATGAATAAAACTGCTATGAACATTTGTGTTGAAATCTTTTTATAGACATGTTTTGACTTCTCTGAGGTAAATATCTAGGAGTAGCATTGCTGGGTCATAAGGAAATGGTATTTTAGTACCTGTACTTATACAGGAAGGGGAAGCAGCAGGGAGGAGTCTCGTGTGCTGTCTTACATGATGGATTTTAACACAGGGAATTTATACCCCAGCCCCATGCTGGTGCTGATCAGACAGCCCTGTTGTGGGCTTCGGTCGGGATGGAGCCAGCGACCAGAAGGCTGGCTCTCACCCTCTTCATTCCCTGTCCTTTCTCAGTTGTCTAACTCCAACTGGCCCGTCTCCACAGGTCTGCCCCTCTTGCTACAGGAAGGTGGTTTTGTAGATATAATCGGCAAGCTTTGGAGTCAGGAGGATTCGGTCTGTCTCCTGGCTCTGCCGCCTGCCGGCTGAGTGAAATGAACAGAGACTTGATACCTCTGAGCCTTGGTTTCCTATGAACTGTTGAAAACACCTATCTTGAAGAGGAGTTATAGGGATTACAGCAAGGCTGCAGGTGTGCCCCTGCAGGTTGCTGGTGCCCAAAGGGACCCAGCGCATGCCCTGCAGCTGAGCCCTGTGTCCCCACATGGGGCTGTGTCAGCATAGAGGAAGGGACATCTTTTGTCATTTGTCTGCCAGAGGGGAAACCTTTCTGGATTTTTTTTTCCACCCAAAATAGGTGGTCTCTTTTTGTAATTCATACTAAGGCAGATATAGTCATACCATGAGATGTACAGTATCCCTTATTCAGACAGCACTCAGTAAGTGGTAGCTACTCTAATGCAATCATATCAGGCAGGAGTTTTGGTTGCAAGCAACAGAAATTGGCTCTGACTGTCTCATGGAGAAAAAGGAATTTGCTAATGGGACAGTGAGGGCTCACAAACTAGTTAGGAGGCAGCAGAGCCAGGCTTGGGAATGAAAGGAACCAAACGGTAGGGGCTGTTTTGAGGACAGCTCAGCAGGCACTTTAGTCAAAGCCTCTGGAACAGGAACTGGCCAGTCTGTGCCCTGCAGTGGCCGCTGAGGTCTATATGACTGCCCGCTGTCCCATAGCCTCGTCTCGCTTGCTCCAGGGAGGGAGAGTCTGACTGGCCGACTCAGAGTCCCGTTCTTGCCCACTGTTGGGTATGGGCCAGTAGATTCAGGACTGAATTCCAGCTTCCTCAATGATGGGCAGGCCCTCTCTACCCCCAAGATGTCACCCCATGTGAGATTCACTATATGATGGGCAAGCACCCTCTTTCCCAAGATGTCACCCCCTTTCACAGGATTCCCCGTAGTGACTCACGTGCTCCCTACCACCAAGAAGACACCCCATGTGGATTTCCCATATTGAGATAGTAACAGGAAAGGGGATTACATGGCAGACAGCCAACAAAGTGACAAATCTACTACTACTTAGGTCAGTGAGGAAGAATGGAAAAGGTTCTATTTTGTTGCCAGGAGTCCTCATCACTCGGTAAGCCACAGCTTAAAAATGCAAGAGCCCGTTAAGCCGGGTCTTCTCTCCAGTTGATGGAGGAACAAGACCTTCCCACAGAGCAGGGCACAGTGCCTCAGCCTTTTCCACTTGGGTATTTGCAAAGATACTCATTCATTGCTATGAAAAAAAAGCAGAGTCACCTGAGGAGATACTGTTGCCATTCTGGGAGGGCTGCTGCTGACTTCCAGAAGATTTATTCTTCGCGTTAATGACTGTTAGCATAGCAGAGTGAGAGGCGCCCGAGAAAGTGTGAGAGTAGTAATGATCCTGGCGGTGCTCCAGGCTGCCTGGAGGATGCTCCGGGGGAGCGCTGAGGTTTTGATTTACAGCGCCGGCATCCCAGCGTCGCGAGCCTCCCTGTCGCAAGCCACACTGGTACCTGATACTAATCGTGGAGGCGAGATGGGCTTCCAGAAAGATGCAAGATGACTATGATTTTGAAGGGGCACGGATGCCAAGGAGAACGCATTATATGTTCTCTGGCGGGGCGGCGATGTGGAGGGGTGGGAGGGTAAGTGGAGCACCAGCATCATGGGCTCAGGTCCTAGAGAAGGAAGGGCAGCCTTGTGGAGCAGGGCCGAGGGAGGCGCTAACACCAGCAGGGCATTGGTGTGCTGAGACGTCACCTATCTCAACTCTCAGCTCACTTGGACCCTCATAATAGTTGAGGGTAGTGGCATTATTTCCGTCATACATATGAAGAAACTGAGACTCCAAGAGACCATGTCAACTGCAGTCTAGTCTCACTCAGATGGGGTGGTGTACAGCTGGGAGCTCTAAAGGACATCTCCAAACACAGCCACATACTTGAGATCTGGAATCAGTGGGAAGAAAGGATACAAGCTGCCTCATCAGCCAAAAGATAAGAGACCCTTATCACCTCTGCGGCTGCGTGACTCTTCGTGGTCATTCGCATGTCCCAGTGGCCTTCCGCATGCGGGTTCTCACTGCAGATGTTCCCCGATGGCAGCTGAGGGCGCGGAGCCTCTTTCCCACCACACTGATGACTGCTCCTACGCAGTGGGTCCACGAGCCGCTGCTTGTCAAGGAGAAGCAGAAGAAGGAGGGCAGGGAGGAACGGGGAGAGCTGATACGTACTTGAAGCATGGAGGCCCCTTTCTGTAAGCAAACGGCCAGCGGAGCCTCAGAGAGGCCTGGAGTTCATGGTGCCCCAGGCTGCACTCCTAGCTTTGCCTTGGAGACTGTGAGCGGATGTGACTGATCCTTCCACATCATGCTTCCCATGTTTTGTGTGTCCTGAAGAAACACCCCGTCCCAAAGCTAGGATATCCCGAACTAACTGAAGAGTGACCGTGATTATTTGGTTAGTAACCACTTCCTCTGTTGACCTTCCTAGAAATTGCCTCTGCTGACGTTATCCAAATGACCATTCACTCCCTCGTCCCACAAATACTCGCTCAGCACCTCCTGTGTGCTGGGCACCATTGTCCCAGGGTGCAGCAGGCAGTCCTTGTCCTCAGGAAGCTTACAGTCTGTCTGGTGGGGAAGACAAGCTCTTCTCTTTAGCTGCCACCTCCCCTCAGCAGCTGTGCCGCTCTCTCTCACACACTCAAGAGCGTGCAGCCCCTGGGCCTCCCTGCAGGCCAGACACCATGATGACGAATGCTGGGCCGCTCATCAGAGATTCCACTGACAGCTGGTCACCCCACACAGAGAGCAGTAGTGTCAGTCCTGAACCTGACCCTGAACTGGGAGCACAGCGATTGTCAGTATTTTTTGATAGCCCTTGACAGCAGGTATCCATCCGTCAACCCTCCGTTTCTCCACCCCACACTACCCCCCCCCCCACCTGGAAGTGTCATTTCCATTTGGAAAGCATGGAGGAAGGGAGGTGGAGAGAGAAACCAGTCAACACACTGCCTGTTGACTAGGGAGGGAGATCAGGTGTGGCCAGAGGACACATGCAGCTGTGCTGAAACGTCCCAGGAGTGAGATGTAGGTCTGCACTCCCATGGGCCATCATCAGAGTACGTCTCAGTATCTCACCCCGTGGAGGCCATGTTTCCCTAGGGGAGAGGCAGGGTGATCCATGGGAGGAAATGTCCTGGTGAAGGGTTTGAGTCCTCAGAGACTGATTTGAAAGGGAAGAGAAACAGAGTGAATATAAGATAGTGAGTTCCAGCTTTGGGGCAGGCAGACCTGGACTCAGATCCAAAATGTGATCCAGCAATTCCACTCCTAGGTATCTACCCAAGAGAAGTGAAAACACCCACCCATGAGAAGACCTGTATGCAGATGTCCACAGCAGCATCATTTATGGTACCCCTCAAGAAGTAAAGCAACCCAACTGCTCATCAACTGATGAATGGAGAAATAAAACCTGATGCATCTATACAGTGGATCCCGATCTGACCAACAGGAACGGAGTCCTGGCACAGGCTGCAGCGTGGATGAACCCTGAAAACTCACACGTCAGCTCAAATGTGTATGGTTCCATTTACATCAAAGGTCCAGAGAAGGCGGATCTCTAGGTATGGAAAGCAGATGAGGGGTTGCCTGGGCTGGGGCTGGTGTGTGTGTGTGTGGGGGGGGGGGGTTAGACAGGGAGTGACTGCGAGTGGGCACAGTGGTGGCCTTCTGAAGGGGGTGGAAATATTCTCAAAGTAGGTGTTGGTGAGGCTTGCTCAACTTCGTACATTTACTGAAAATCAATAGATTGTGCCAGAGAAAGAGGGAATAACAAACGGGCTCCTCAGCGAGCTCTAACTTTCTTTCTTTCGTTCTTGAGGATTGAGCTGGTTGGGAGGAAGGGAACAGTGGTATCTTAGCATGTCTGCGACCGTGGGTGGTTAGGCACGGAGGGTACGCGGCGTGGAAGGGAAGCTTCCGGAAATGTGTGCCTTCTCCTGGAGGGACCTGTACTTCACAGAATCTAAGTAAGAGAGAGACAAAGGAATGAGTTCTTATTCTTACCTCTCAGGTGTCTCTCAAAAGAGCCTTTACTCTGCGTTTGTGCCCCTCGGGGCCCGAGGAGCCCTGCAAGGCCACGGTGTGACAGAAAACAGCCAGCCGGCTTCAGGAACACCGGCGTGGGTCCAGTTACTGCTTCTCTCCCAGGCAGGGCTCTGCTATGATGAGGGGCTCTCACTGCCCAGATCCCCCCGCTGTCGCCCCTGGCCGGCCGGGCGAGGCTGGGGTGGCCTGCCCCTGGGCTGTGCGTGCGCAGGTCCAGATGGCCCGGTAGATCTGTCCCCCTGCAGGGCAGTGGCGGCAGGGCGGCCCTCCGTGCCTGTGCACGCACCCACCTGCTCACTAGTATGCTCTCCCTACAGGGAGGTTAATAGAGATCTACAGCCCTCGTCACCGTTCGCTTTCATAAATAAGTATGTTAAATAGGTAAGCCGAGTTTATTTCAGCAACAGCTTGCTGACTGCACCTCCCCCTCCTGGTCATGGTTCCACAGAAACTCCAGCCTCCCCCCCCACCCCCACCCCCCAGCGTGACTTTCTCTCTTAAAATTTTATTTTTAATTTGTTGTGATGAATGAATGACACCTCTGACAGCCGATTCGCAGAGATTAATAGAAACGACACAATATTTACGTCGGCGCTACGAACAATTATCCTGCCATCCATCTCCGAGATTATCTTCCTGATTGAAAACTACTCATCCGTGTAATCGGAATTATTTGGAATTAGAAGGGAATTTATAGCCCCCCTGGTCACACTGTCTCCCCTGCATCCACACCTCGGGCTCCATCATTCTAGTCCCTCCTCTGGGCCGTTCACCTTCTCCTCCGTCTTGATGATAGGACAGAGAAAACTCTCCTCTACTCCAGGAGGGCTGCTTGTCAGGGCAGTGGGCTTGGAATAGGGTGTGTGTGTGTGTGTGTGTGTGTGTGTGACCCAGGTGTGTGACCACCCAGATGTAGTGGTTGGTGAGAGGGAAGGTCTTGGTGATGTTTTAAGAACTAGCCCAAACCCCTAATTATAAAATGATCTGAAGAAAGAGGTTTAATGGGAGGGTGGAGAAGAAAGGTGATGTTGGCAGGCATGCGGAGTCAGACTGTGCCACTGTCAACAGTCTGAAGGTGCAGAACAGGCTTCTAACAAGGAGAGTTTGCTATTAAGAAAGGGTGGTGTGAGCATCCAAGGAGTCTGAACCAGGGGATCCGAGTGGACCATGCTAAGAACCACACCTGGGTGGTGGGGCTGAGTGAGGGGAGGCTGGGTAATGGCATATGGAGATCTGGACAGGTCCGAGAGCCTGCTCGTCACACTGGGGAGGCCGGCAGTGGCACTCAACGTGTGAGATAATACAGATGCTGTGTGTTCTCTGTTCCCTGCCAGTCCCTGCCTCTAAACCCAGCAGCTACAGAATTGGACAGACCTTGATGTGATGCTGCACCCTGCCATGTCAGAGCTATGTGACCCCAGGCAAGTTTCTTAACCTCTCTAAGCTTCAATTTTCAACCCCTAAACCCCCAACTTGCAATCTTTCCCATAGGAGTGTGCACATCTGTAAAGTGAGTGTGGCAATAGTGCTTCCATTACAGGGATGTTGTGAAGATGAACTTTGCACAGTTCCTAGGACGTAGGAGAGGCTCAAATGTGTTGCTGCCAAAGATGAGGTACACCTGAACCCCAGGCCCCTTTAGGAGACAAGGACCGGGCTCCAGGAGAAGCTCAGCTGCCAGGTTCCTCTCCCCACCGTGGCAATGCTCATCCTGACAACCTGTCAACCTCGGCCTTCCCCTCCTCTCCCCTCTATGGTACTGGAATGCCCCCCCCCCCATGCAGCAGCAAAGGAGGCAGCTACCTGACTTAGGGGTGTGTCTTAGGATCTTAAAACCCTTCTCTGTGATTTCTTGTGTCCTCTAATACTTGTAATTTCAACCATTAAACACATGCTCTTCCCGGACACTGTTCTAAGGTCTTTACCTGCACTCATATGTTTAATCCACACAATATCCCCAGAGGTTAAGTGTTATTGTTAACATGCCCATTTTACAGATGAGGAAACGAAGGCACGGAGAAGTAGGATAAGATGCCAAACTCAAATGGCTAGTGTGGTAGGCAGTCTGTAAGATACCCTCACTGATCTCGGCCTCCGGTATCTACACCATGTGCACCCAGGGGTGTGGGCTGGACCTAGTGACTTGCTTCTCATGAACAGGATATGACAAAAGTGACGGGCTGCCACTTCAGAGATTAGATGACAGAAGACTGTGACGTTTGTCTTGCTCACATGCTCTCTTCCTGCCTCTCCTCAGGTCCCTTGCTCTGATGAAGCAAGGCACTGTGTTATGAGCTGCCCTCTGGAGAAGCCTTGGGGAACTGAGGGTGGCCTCCACTCAGCATCCCCCAAGGAACTGAAACCTGCCAACCACTGGGTGCGTGAGCCTGGAGGGGAAGCCTTCCTCAGTGAGGCCTTGAGATGACACAACACCTGGCCAGATGCCTTGACTGTGGCCTGTGGGGAAGGCTGAGCCAGGGGACCCAGTCAGGCAGCTCGCAGACCCACAGGAACTGTGAGGTAATAGGGTGTTTTCAGCTGCGGAGTTTGGGGATGATTTGTTACACAGCAATAGATGACCCATACAACTGGTAATAGCTGAGCCAGGGTCTAGACTTGGGCTGTTGGACTCTAGAGCTTGTGCTTGGCCACTTTGCTTCCTGGCACCCGAGGAGCCTTTGGGAACTGAGCCACTCAGGTGGCTGAGTCCTATCTGAGATGGGCGCACGAGCTTGGATGGTTTTCTCAGGTTGTGACTTCATACATAGATTCAGACTGAGATGCAATGCAAATGCCACCTGGAAAATGTCCCATCTTCCTTAGGATTAGTTTAGCCCTGCCCAAGAGGAAGATGAGAGATACATGTTCTTTAGATCTAGAGAAGGTTTGTTCTTTAGTGACCTGGTAAGTTAGGAAAGAGCCCTCCTTTTGTAGGAAAGGTCGAGTCATCAGGGGTAACATGGACCCAGAAAAAGAGAATAATCCCTGATTGTGTCCTCAAGAAATACTTCTAAGTCATGGAAGCCGCTGTGGTGTATAAGGCGCTGCCTCCAGGACTGGGAGGACTTTGTCTACAGCAGGGGTCCCCAAACTATGGCCCCACGGGCCGCATGTGGCCCCCTGAGGCCATTTATCCGGCCCCCACCGCACTTCCAGAAGAGGCACCTCTTTCATTGGTGGTCAGTGAGAAGCATAGTTCCCGTTGAAATACTGGTCAGATTGTTGATTTAAACTTACTTATTCTTTATTTTCAATATTGTATTTGTTCCCATTTTGTTTTTTTACTTTAAAATAAGATATGTGCAGTGTGCATAGGGATCTGTTCATAGTTTTTTTTATAGTCCGGCCCTCCAACGGTCTGAGGGACAGTGAACTGGCTCCCTGTGTAAAAAGTTTGGGGACCCCTGGTCTACAGCAAGAAAATAACCCGGACTTTACCACAGTAACAGTGGGAACAAATGCAACCAGTCTGGGTTTCTTAGTGTGCTCTTTAAATAGTGAAATTCTGCCATATCTCTCCTGGAAGTAAGGACAACACACATTTGTCATTGAGACATTTTTTTTCTCCTTCTTAATGAATGACTTCCTTCAGCTCTGGAAGAATTGGCAAAGTCTCTAAGAGGGAGACTGGAAACTTTAGAATTCAGAGGCCTCCAAAGCTCATCCTTGAGTGACAAAGGAAGCCAGTGTGGGGCATTTATGTTGTGGGTGGGACGCATACGGAGCAAGAGGGAGAACAGAGGCTATGTGCTCATCGTGGGGAAGCACTCTCTGAGGCAAGAGTGCCTTGATAACTGGAAAGGCATTACCATTTCAAGTTGGGGTTTGCACTGTGTTCTCCTGCCAGACTGACATCGTTTGGGGAGCTGTGTGTGTGCCTCCTTTCACAGGCCCGTAGACAGAGCACCTGGCTCCCTGAAGCTGCACAGGGTGAGCTACTGGAGGGACCCACACCCACCCGGCGGCCCAGCGAACCTCTTCCCTCCCAGCTTGGGTAGATCCCACTGGGGTGGATTCAGCTCCATCCTGACCATCTGATCGAGGTCTGGTCCACGAGTCCAGAATGAGAGGCTCAGACAGGGAGCACCGCATGGAGACAGGAGAGCACAGCCACAGAGAGCCCCGCCGTGTTCGCAGCGTTCTCCAGGAGGTGGGGGAGCTGCTGAGAAACACTCTGAGGAGGCAGAGACCCAGGGACGTGACGAGGAAGGCAGAACAGTAGCCGTTCATCTCCTTTATTGTAATTTCATTCTAAAATCATCTAACCCCTTAATAAACCTGATCATGGGAGGTAAGAAGGGAAAGAAGGGTTAGGCTGTCCAGGGCATCTCATCACCAGCTCCGTGCAGTAGAAACTGACCAAGCTAACTCAAACCAAACTGGGATGTAGCGGAAGGAGGGATAGGGCCCAGCCCCAGAGGGCACTAACGATCTGGGTATGGTTGGCCATTTTCAACCTTTGGGACACCTGGTTCAAGACTCAGCACCCACAGAGAGAGCATTGATTGGCCTAGCTTGAGTCACATGATTGACAGTACTACCAAGGCTGCAAGAAATGGGTATGGGACAGGTCCCCAAAGCAAAATTGGATTGAAGTTGCCAAGAAAAGGGTATGCTGGGATAACAAAAACAATAGGTCATCTATTACTTTACAACTAATTACACACACACACACACACATACGTGAAATCTTCATGTTTGTCTAATAAATTAGTATTTGGCAAAGACAGCTCTCTTTGCATGGATCCCGGGCTCATTTGCAGACACGAGATCATCAGCACCTTCTTGTGAATGACCCTCTTTCCCTTCACCGACTCCCATCAAACACCCGAGCGCTCCTTTCCGTTGCCCGTGTCCAGTGTGTGTCCTGGAGACATGAGCAGGCCCAGTTAGGAGCTACAAAAAGCGTGTGAAATAATATGTACAGTCGCCCCTTCCTTGGGAACCTCTTTGGATGCAAATAGACGTTTCTACAGAGGACCAGGGCAGGGCCCAGGGACAGGAGCTGAACCTTATTTAAAACGACAGTGAGATGTCTGTATTTGTTTGGGAGTGTGGATTGCCGGGGCAGGGGGCACCACAGTGAGGTGTGCGTGATTCCGAGGGGGCCTGGGAGCAGAACAGACAGGGCCATCGGTGTCGTCTTTCCACCCCGAGCCCAGGGACACGAACTCGCCTATCCTTGGGAAGCGCCTGGTGCTGAAGGGAAATGAACCCAGAGCAAGTCCTCTGAGAGTAGCCTCTTTGTGAGGAGGGCCATGGGGGGCGTGCAGGAAAGTCACCAGGGTAACCAGCCTTAATAAAGGTAGATGAGATGCAAGAGGGGTGGGATGGAGCGGAGGGAGTCAGAGGGAAGGAAATGATTGCGGGAGAAACAGATGCAATTGAACGAGACTCATGGAGATGGATTTCCCTGCCTTGGTCCAAACTCAAATCCCTGTGCTCAGATTAATTAGCAAGGAAATATTTTTCTGTCTGCAGAAAAAGGCTGCTGGATTGCCAGTGGGACACGAGGGTGGGCAGTCTATCAAATAACTACTAATTAGGTTACTTCCCACTGCTGTTGACATGCTGGGGACACGTTCCTGGGCCAAAATAAAGGGGGGAGGGAGGCAGGGGAGAGGAGCAGAGACAGAGATAGAGGTGCAGGCCAGGAACCTCTCTGCTCGTTTCAGAAAACTGTTGGCTGGGATTAGGAAGGAGAACCCAGTCCAAAGCCCAAATCGGAGATGGCAGGAGAGAAGCCACGTGCTGAGTAGCAGGAGCCCAGGGCCGAGACCCGCACGGATGCTGGCGTCTCACGGCTCTCCACAAATACTCTGGAGCACAGCCGGGACGGCCAGGCACGGGTGAGTCCACACTCTGGGCGCAGGGGCCTGCACGGGGCAGGGCTTCGGAGAGGGGTAAACACGATGGGTGCTGGCGTCTCACAGCTCTCCACGAGTGCTCTGGGACACAGCCGGGACGGCCAGGCACGGGTGAGTCCACACTCCGGGCAGAGGGGCCTGGACGGACGGGGCAGGGCTTTGGAGAGGGGTAATCACGATGGGTGCTAGCTGAGCGCTCACCAGCTGTCAGGGGCTCTCCATTCAATCACTCAACAGGTAAGGGAGTGGGGGGGGGGGTGGCTAGGAGATGGATGTACATTTGCCTTCCTGGTCATCACAGCCGTGAGAAAGATACGTTAGTCCCTTTTTATGGATAAGGAAATTGGGACTCAGAGAGGTTTACTCACTTACCCACGGTCACACAGCAGGTAAGGAGTGGTGAAGCTGAGTTTTGAACCCCAGGCTGGCCCGACTCGACCCGCCTGCCCTAACCACTACTCAATGGGTAACACGCACATGGCCCCACGCACTCTCTGCCTTTGTGTTCCTTTGCCTCCGTTCCCTAACTCTGCCCTTAAGTTCTCAAGGCATGTTCTTCAGTGTGTCCCAGGCAGGGACCTTTACCGGACTGCAGGAGGGGCCCCACCACTTTGGTGAGGTCTGAGACCTGGAGGCTGTCACCTAGCTCCTTATTTTGGAGACCCCCACAAAGGAGGGTTGGATGACGCATGTCCCCACTGAGCCATCTTCATGCGCCCATGTGGAGTCTACCCTGGAGACAGGGCAGGGGGTCGGCCGCTGGGCGAAGTGGCCCTTGGCCGTTCCTCCTCCAGGCTGGTCCGCGCCTCCTTGCACCCCGTCCCTGTACGCAGGGCTGGCGCGGGGCGCCCCGCTGCTCCCTGGGCGAGCCTCCTGCCAGTGGGTCCTGCTCTTCACCGCTGTCTCTCCCTTTCTTTCCTTAAAGTGCTCCGTGTTGCGTTCCTCCTGCTGTTTCCTGTTAAAGTAGCTACCTGGGGCCTGTGCACTAAGCCTGTGAGTTTCTTGAGACCAATGTCTTCTTCACTTTTGTGTCCCTGGCGCGTGGTTTTGTACCGGGCACTTAGCGGTGATTGTGCGTGAATGCTGAATGCAGGAGCCAGTGCCTGGACGGCTCTGTTCGGCTCCGGTCCAGCCTGCACGCGTCTGAGTGTTTTCCGAGTTTCTCATGCTGCACCGGACGCCCCTCTGGAGTACTGGGGTGTCTAAGGTTTTCCTGCTGAATACAAAAGAAAGATGACAGTGTCCCCAAGATGCCATTTTACCTGCATATATATGTCCAAGTTCCTTTTTAGCAGTAAGTGAACGGAGACTTTGTACAGAGGTGTGGCTACTGCTACAGACAGAGATTGGGGTTCAGATGCTGTGCTGTTGATCTCAGGCCTTGGGAAGCCGGGTCCAGACCTGAGGGCCTGCGATGCCGGGGAGGGAACGGGGCGAGACACCAGGTGGCTGGGAGGCAAAGAGTGTCCAGAAAACCTGCTTCCTCGGAGCCGGTCCTGTGTGAGCACAAGGAGTCTATCCACAGACGGGTGAGAGAGCAGAGCAAGTGGGTTACCTAAAAATAGCAGCGCTGGTTTCCACAGTTAGAGATGGGTTCCCCGCCACTCGGCTGGGCCGGCTGGCGCACGTTTGCTTATTTATCGCGAATCAGAGAGAAGGATCGGACCATTCAGCCAAAGATGGAAACGTGCCGCCCCTTCTGCAATGAGCAACCGGACAGGTGAGCTGAGCGAGGAGCTCCCGGAGCCCCGGAGGCCTCGGGCTGGCTGTGAGGGAGGCGGCCAGGCCTAGGAGGGCCCCCTCAGCTGCCTCTGACTTCACGGCATGGTTGATGGTGGGCCGGACCTCGACCCAGTCAAGGGGAAGTCTGTGGAAAGGGCACGTGTATCTGTGCCAGTGCATGAGTGTGTATCTCTCTGAGGGAACGGACGATGTGCAGAACTCACCTAGCCCAGCACAGCACATGGGATCGTTGCTTATTGAATAGGGTGTCAGTGAGCTGGCATCCAAAGGCCAGGCAGGAGGAGGAGACGGGGAGCAGGGAATTGTATGTAAAACAGTCAGAGTGTTCTTGAAGGAAAGGGAAGGCTTTTCTAGTCAGGTAGCTGTGGGTTCAGATCCTAACTCTAGGGAAGGCGTTTTAATATTGTAACTTCAGGCAAGTGACCCTGCCTCTCAGAATCTGAGTCCTTGTCTATACATTTTAAAAATGGGGACAATGATACCTACCTTATTTTGGTTTCTGGGATTAATAAGTGAAATAATGTAGAGAGAGTGTCTATACAAGGCTGAGTGGAATAAACTATAGATATTTTTCTTTTTGTTTTCATTTGTTATGAATACCAACAATGAGGATCCTAAGATTATTAACAGTTAGAATATTACTTTAGAAAAGAACTCGAATTAAAGATGCCCATTTCCCTCAAATTGATCTATGGGTTTAATGCAATTCCAATCAAAATGCCAACAGGCTTTTTTTTTTCTTTTCTTAAAGAGAAAAAGAGAAGGGGGGGAGAAGCAGGAAGCATCAACTCCCATATGTGCTTTGACCAGGCAAGCCCAGGGTTTCAAACAGGTGACCTCAGCATTCCAGGTTGACACTTTATCATTGTGCCACCACAGGTCAGGCCCAGGAGGCTTTTTAGAAATAGAAACTGACAAACATATTCTAAAATCTACGTGGAAATGCAAATGCCTCATAATAAGCCAAAACAATTTTGAAAAAGAAAAATGTTGGAAATTTTATACTACCAGATTTCAAGACTTCCTATAAAGCTTTAGCAATAAAGTATTAGTGTAAGGACAGGCATATTGACCAATGGAATAGGATGGAGAGTTTAAAGGTAGACCCAATCTACATTTGGATGCCCGGATAATTGGTCAAATATTATTCTGCATGTTTCTATGAGGATGGTTTTGGATGAGATTAACACATCGGCAGAGTGAGGACAGCAGATTGCCCTCCCCAGTGTGGGTGGGCCTTATCTAAGCAGTTGAAGGCCTAACTAGAACAAAATGGCTGATACTTCCTTGAGTAAGAGAGGATTCCTCCTGCCTGACTGCCTTTGAACTGGGGCACTAACTTGTTCTTGTGTTTGGACTTGAACAGAAGCCTCAGCTCTTCCTGGATCTCACACCTGCCTGCTTCCAGACAGGAACTATACCATTGCCTCTTCTGGACCTCCAGCTTGCTAACTCACCCTGCAGCTCCTGAGATTTGGTAGCCGTCTATTATCTATCTATCTATCTATCTATCTATCTATCTATCTATCTATCTATCTATCTATCTATCTATCTATCTATCTATATCTATCTCTATCTAACATCTATCTATCTACCATCTATCTATCTACTTTCTGTTTCTCTGGAGAACCCTGACAAATCCATACACTTATGTTTATTGAAAGACACTTTAATGGCTTCCCCAAGATGTCAATGTCTTGATCCTGCAACTTGTGAATATGTTACATGGTAACAGAGACTTTATAGATGTCATTAAATTAAGGATCTTGAGCTAGGGATGATTCCTTTGGTTATCCACTGGGCCTAGTGTAATCTTAAGGGGCCCTTTTTAAGAATGAGACAGGAGTAAGAGAGAAGGTGGCTGGTGGGAGCAGAAGTTGAAATGCAGGTAGCCTCTAGAAACTAGAAAAGGCATGGGAGTAAATTGTCCCCTAGAGCCTCCAGAGGGAATGCTGCCCTGCCAACATCTCGATTTTAGCTCAGTGGAATTGACTTCTGACCTCTCAGACTATCAAATAATAAATTTGTGTTGTTGGAACCACTAACTTTGTGATAATTAGTTACAGCATCAATAGGAAACTAATGCAGACACTATAAGCAAACACATGCACATACACGACTTGTAGCAAGAATACATAAAGGGGTCTCACAACTCAATAACAAGACAAACAACCCAATTTAAAAATTGGCAAAAGATTTGAACAGATAAAAGAAGATACACAAATGGCCAATAAGTACATGAAGAGATCCAAGTCATTAATTATCAGGAAAATGCAAATTAAAACTACAACAAGACACTGTCTCGTGCCCATTAGAATAGCTAAAATTGAAGAGCTTGCCAATACCAAGTATTGATGAGGAATTGGACTAATTGGGACTCTCATACACTGCTGGTTGAATGCAGAATGGTCAAGCACTTTGGAAAATTGATTGCTAGTTTGTTATAAAGTTGAACATACATTTCCTATACAACCCAGGATTCAACTTTTAGGTATTTCCTCACTATACTAAATATATATATTTATATGTTTATGCAAAGACTTTATTTGTAAAAACTAAAAACAACCCAAATGCTCATCAACCAGAGAATAAATTATGATATAACAGTATGGTGGAAAACTGCTCAGTAAGAAAAAGAACTATAGGTACATACAACAACATGGACGAATCACAAAAACCTTATGATAAATGAATCAAGTCAGACACAGAAAAGTATGTTCTCTATGATTCTGTTTATATGGAACTCTAGGAAAGGCAAAATGAACTGAGGGTATCAGAGGCAGATCAGGACCAGGAGTGGATAGGCAAAGGGGCAGGAAGAAGCTTTTGAGGCATAATGGAAATATTTTATATCTCGACTGTGGTGGTAGCTAGAGGTCAGCGGCCCTTCCTTCTATAAAGAGCACAGATAATAAGTATTTTTAGTTGTGAGGACCATATGGCCTCTGTTACCACTCAATTTTGCCACTGTAGCATAAAATCAGAAATGAATAATCAGTAAACAATGGCTGCAGTTGGGTCAAAGACCCTATTTGCTGACCCCTAGAATAGGCTCCTCAAACTATAATCTTAAACGGCTGTATTTTATTACCCATAAATTTTATCTCAATATACTTGATAAAAATAAAAAAGAAAAAATAACGGGTAGCTCTTTTTGAAGTTATTTTTTTTGAAATCTATATACAGCAAATACACAAATCATATGTATATAGCTTGATGAATTAGGATTGTAGCTATTCTGGTAGATGTGGTTCATCCGATTGTGGTTCATTTATATGTCCTGATACTAACTGATTATGGGCCATCTGGACAGTTTCTGGTAAATCTTTACCTAGGAAGCCATTTGGGCCTGGAGACTACAGGTTAAAAATTCTTTCATTTATAGAAAGAACTATTCATCTTTTCTATTTTTTCTTATTACTTTTAAGTTTTATTTTTAAAGCAGTTTTTGTCCATTTCATTTAAATTTCTATTATATCAGTACAAAAGTTGTTATAATATTCTCTTGTCTTCTTTTTAAAGTCTGTAGTATTCCTAACAGTGTTCCCCTTTTAATCCCTTTTGTGTGTCTGTGTGAATCTTGCTTGGTAAGGGTTTAATAGTTTTTTAGTCTTTTCCCAGAACCAGCTTTTGGCTTTGTTGATTTTCTCAGCTATACATTTATTTTCTATTTAAATAATTTTTTCTTTAATCTCTATTATTTCCTGTCTCTGTTTCTTTCTTAGGACTTAAATCACTTAATTTTTAAATTCTTGAGATAAATTCTTAGGTCATTTGCTTTCAGCCTTTCTTGTTTTATAATATATATATAATTAGGGGTATAAATTTTTCTCTAAAATGATATTAAATTCATGTCATAATTTTTGATATTCCATATTTTTATTATTCAGTTAAAGATTTGTTCTAATTTCTACTGCAATTTCTTTTTTTACTGATTGGCTGTTTAGCAGTGTTTTACTTAATTCTTGAACATTTGGAGATTATCTAGTTATCCTTGTGTTAATGATACCTGGTTTGATTCCTCTGTGATCATAAAAATAAGCTGGTTTGTTTTAGTCTTAATCTTTTCTGAGTGTTGCTTTTATAGTTTAGCATAAGGTCAGCTTTGTTAGACATTACTTGTGCACGTTTAAAAAATGTGTATTCTGGCCTGACCAATGGGGGCACAGTGGATAGAGTGTCAATCTAGGACACTGAGGAACCGGGTTTAAAACCCTGAGGTCATCGGCTTGAGTGCGGGCTTATCTGGCTTGAGTGCAGGCTCACCAGCGGAAGTGTGGTGTTGCTGCCTTGAGCATGGGATCCTAGATATGATCATTGATATGAGATTATAGATATAATCCCATGGCCACTGGCTTGAAGCCCAAGGTCACTGGCTCAGCTGGAGCCCCCTAGTCAAGGCATGAATGAGCAGCAATCAATGAACAACTAAAGTGCCACAACTATGAGTTGATGCTTCTCATCATTCTCCCTTCCTGTCTCTCTCTCTCTCTCGCTAAAAATAAAAGTAAAACAAACAAACAAACAAACAAAAAGTGTATTCTGAAGTTATTGGATGAAGTCCCCAATATATATTGATTAATTCAAGTTTGTTAATCATGTTGGCAAAGCTTCTGTATTCTTGCTTTTTTTGTCTGCTTGTTCTATTACAACAGTTGTTTTTTATATTTAATAACTTTTTAGATTTATCTACATATATACCCTTTCCACTTTTCATAATTCTTTTATTCCTGTGTTTGCATGTGGGGGTCGTTTGCTTTCTTCCCGAGAAGGGCTGCCTTTAGCATTTGACTGGGTCTGATTACAGCAAAATATTTTTGTTTGCTGAACATGTCTTTATTTTGCTTCCACTTTTTTTTTTTTTTTTTTTATTCTGAAGCTGGAAACGGGAAGAGACAGTCAGACAGACTCCCGCATGTGCCCGACTGGGATCCACTCGGCACGCCCACCAGGGGCCACGCTCTGCCCACCAGGGGGCGATGCTCTGCCCCTCCGGGGCGTCGCTCTGCCGTGACCAGAGCCACTCTAGCGCCTGGGGCAGAGGCCAAGGAGCCATCCCCAGCGCCTGGGCCACCTTTGCTCCAATGGAGCCTTGGCTGCGGGAGGGGAAGAGAGAGACAGAGAGGAAGGAGGGAGGGGATGGAGAAGCAAATGGGCGCTTCTCCTATGTGCCCTGGCCGGGAATTGAACCCGGGTCCCCCGCACGCCAGGCCGATGCTCTACCGCTGAGCCAACCGGCCAGGGCCTGCTTCCACTTTTGAAGCATTTTCACTGACTATCATAAGTTGGCTGTTACATTCTATAAGCACTTTACAGATGTCATTCCTTGGCTCCATTGTGGGTGCTAAGAAGTCAGCTGTCTGAGTTATTGTCACTCCTTTGAGTGCAATGTATCATTTTACTATGGCTGGGGCTGGAGAGGACATGGAGATAGAAAGCAAACAACAGATAAGAACGAATAATATTTTACAAACACAGTAATTACCATTTGGGGATTGAAATAAGATTATGTGCATGCTAATGGGTGACTACTGTGGATGGTACTGTAAACGTAACTAGCCAGTTTGGTCAACGACAACTCTTAGGTTCTTTTTGGTGATAATGGGAGTGGCTAACGAAGCTTATAGAGGATGAGTGTTAGCTCCCCCCACAATTTCACAACCATGTTATAAGAGAAGCAATTACAGACCATATTACAGGGCATTAAACTCTCTGGTTACACCTGCTTTTCGCAGAGCAAGCTCCAGTGGTGATGGAGAAAACAGAAAGAAAAAAGAAAAAAATACAGGTGCTGGGGGTGGGAGGTAGCCAGGACACTGGCCACCCAGATGCGAGTGAGCCCAGGTGGGCAGAGGGGTTACAGGATGGGGCACCCATAGCACCCTCTCACATAGATCTTGAAATTTTCATAGGAGAACTCATTTCTAATTTACCAATAAAAATCCATTTCTGACATTCACTTATGCTGCTTAGCCAAGTGTTGTTTATTGATGGAGACACAAATATCAGATGCTCCGACTATGGGCCTCCTGAATAATGACCAACCCTCACTGTGCCTTCGTGACTGAAATGCTAGCAACCCTGGGTCACACACATAACATTACACTTACATGCTGGTGTCTTTTAAGGTAAATCACAGACACTTTAACAGGTGGGTGGCCAGAGAAAGCCTCTCTGAGGAGGTGACCACAAAGTTGAGATCTGAATGACAAGAAAGAGTCCACCAGGCAAGACTGAGCATTTTGGCACAGGGACCAGCTCCTGACCATCCTCCTCCCCCCCTCTTTTTCTCTAGGCATGCCAGGACCTTATATGTCTTATTTGTCTACCTGAAAAACAGCTCCTGTCTGCTTCTGGTTCCCGGCAAGCTCCTCTTCAGGCTTCAAAACCCAGCCCAAGTATTGTACCTCCTTATAGCCCAGGGGTCGGGAACCTATGGCTCCCGAGCCAGATGTGGCTCTTTTGATGGCTACATCTGGCTTGTCAACAAATCTTTAATAAAAAAATAATAACGTTAAAAATATAAAACATTCTCATGTATTACAATCCATTCATTTCCTACTGCTCATGTTCATGGTTGCGGGTGGCTGGAGCCAATCACAGCTGTTCTCCGGGACAACACCAAATTTTTATTGGATAATGCGTAATGTACACGGGTCATTGTATGGCTCTCACGGAATTACATTTTAAAATATGTGGCGTTCATGGCTCTCTCAGCCAAAAAGTTTCCTGACCCCTGTTATAGACTCTCTTTCAAAAACTTGAGTATCTCAGAGGCACTCGGTTCTACTTCTGCCTTAGTATTTGTTTTGTTGTATTTTATTTTGTCTTTTCTTTGTTTGCCTTCTTAAGAAAGCTCATTGTCTCTGTATTCTGGTCCGTAGCCCAGTGCTTGGCTCCAGGCGGATGCTCAGCAAACATTTATCCAGTGAATGCTGTCAGCGGACTGGGCAGGGAAGGGAGGTCAGTCAGGATAATGGCCCAGCATTGGCTCCTCTTCCTAAGTCATTACTACCATTTCCTCCTACCTCCAGCCCAAAGCTATCTGCCCAGAAGTACCAGGAAGGGAAATGCTCATAATGTCTGGAAGGGTGAGACTTTCCTCTGTGTGAACACAAAGTCAAGTCTTTGGGGAGCTGCTATGGAAGTTCGGCGCTCTCCCATTCCGTGGTTTAATGTGTAACTTGTCACCTTTCTTGAATGTCAGTTTCTTCTATTTGCCTGTAACACTTTCACCTAGTTCGGGCTCCTTGGTTACAATGTGCTGTTCTAGGCCCAGGGCCAACCTGCCCCCCGCCTGGCCACCTCTGTTCCAGGCTGACTGACAAAGGCTCTGGCACCCTTGTCTCCAGCCCTGGGGGCCTGATCCTGGCTAGACCTCTCAAATCTGCCAGACATGCCCACAGAGCCTTGTACACTGGGGTGCTCTGAAAGTGTTTGTGGAATTAAACTGATTGCTGTCCCTTCTCCTGCTAAGATTCCTTCATTCAAAGCTTCTTTCTGTCTCCTAAATGAGTTCAGGCCAACCTATAAGCTCTCCCTCCCTCCTTCCCTGCTATCCTCTCCCTCCCCCCTTTCCTATCTTTCTTCTACAAGTATTTGAGGTGGTTATTTTTTTTTATTTTTATTTATTCATTTTTAGAGAGAGAAGAGAGCTAGAGAGAGAAAGAGAGAGAGAAAGAGAAGGGGGAGGAGCAGGAAGCATCAACTCCCATATGTGCCTTGACCAGACAAGCCCAGGGTTTCGAACCAGCAACCTCAGCGTTCCAGGTCAACACTCTATCCATTGTGCCACCACAGATCAGGCCCTACAAGTATTTGTTGATTATGAATACATGTCAGGCATGAAGGGTCCTCATGGTAAAGAAGACATTTCAGGTGCCTCTTTTATGGAGATGACCTTACGTGGGAACTGAATCAGCAAATCCACAAAGTGACCTCAAACTGTGGGAGATCCTATCAGGGAAGTAATCAGAGGCCCTGGACAGCGTGTAGGACGGGGGTCTGCTCCAGAGAGGGTGGTGAGGGGCGGGCGTCAGAGGAGGTGAGAGCACACCCAAATGAGCAGAGTCAATGTCTTGATGTAAAATTTTGTTTCTGGGGAAAAAAACCCCATCCTGTAGCTAATGGCATAAGGTTAAGATTTGTTCATTTTAGTGGCAAGTACTTGGGCATTTATTACCTTTTGTACTTTTCTGTGTTAAAAGTGTTTATATATTTAAAATGTTTTCTGCATTAAGTCATCTATTTGAAAACTTCTATACCAACAATTCACAGTTTGTGATTCATGTGAATGAAATGATGAGTAGTCCTTTGGCCCGTCATCACTGGGCCCCTGGTCCACCCTTGCCTTCCACCTTTTCTTTCCTGGCAGACTCTTACTCATCCTTCAAAACCCAGTTCAGGTATCACCTTTCCAGTGAAGACTTCTTTTACCCCCTCTTAGGAAGATTCAATTGTTCAATGGATTGTGGTCGCTCAGTATATTTGGTTTATATATTTCTAATAGATCTTAGCCTATTGTATCATAGTTTATTTGCTTGTATATACAGATTCTTCTAAGGCACCCTCTGAATCTTGCTCATCTCTTTATCTTCGACTTCTAGCACCGAGCCCATAGTAACACATTATAGACTCTCAGCAATGATTCTCCAGGATGCCTATTGGACGCATGAATAAATGTTTAACCTTCAAACAGTAAGCTCTCGAAAGAGTATTCATAGAAGATATTTGTATACAAGGAATCTGCTAATTAAAATTAGTTTTATTTATTCATTCACACAAACTCAGCAAGAACTCCATTTGGCTGCTATTAATGTTTAGTGTGATTTACTCTAAGTGCTTGAAAAGTAAAAAATGTGTTTCTTTTAAAAGGAAAGCCATAGTTCTTTTCGGCTTTCCCCCATCCCTCCCCTCATTAATCTGAATTAGTAAGGCTTTGCTTTAGTTCAGGTCTTTTCCTGAGATTTGCAGGCTGGTTGTGTGGTAATTTAATTACTTCTGAACCTATTGAAGGCAAATACCAAGCAATCTATGGGGAAAGATTGTGGAGTTCCAGGTTATTTATTAAGTAAGGCTTGTGTAGTCTTCATGGAGGCGCTGGACACCCCATCCGTCACCCCTGCCCTGGGAGTGTCAGCTCCTGGAGGGAAGCCCAATTAGAAAACTCTGCATCGTGAAGTTAGCCAGCAGGAGGACAGACAGCAGAGCCCTTGGTAAAAGGCTAGCAGAGATGGAGGGCAGCTTTGTCTCTCGCAGGGCTCTAGGCTTCTTCCTGGAGGGACTGGAGTTCATAAACACCGAACCTGAAGGCTCCTGGGCGGGGCGTGTAGGTCTGGGGCAGGGCTGACTGGGCTCACGTTCCAGTTCTGCCTGTCAAGGTGGGGCTACTCCGGGACCTCAGGTCACTCTTCTGTGAAATGGGGATGGAGCACGGTGTCTCCACTTCATAGGGCTGCTGTGGGATCAGGTGAGTTAACACGTGTGAGGCACATAGCGTAGTGCCTGGCACATGATAAGTGCTCCGTGTGAAAGGAGCTCGCCAAGAAACACACCCATGTGGCCCAACTGATTTAGAGATAAGCAGTGATCCTCACTGCTGTCACCTGTCCCTTGGCTGTTTCCTCATCCGTTTCATGCCATCTGCCTTGGGGGCTACTGTGACAACCAATGGAAAGTGATTTTGTAAAATGCTACTGAAATGTGCAGGGTGTTTTCTGGCCTCAAGATTATTCATTTGGGGGGAAGCTAAGGGGAGACTGTGCCAACTTATCATACTTAAGTCAGAGAAATGAAATAAACCCAAAATATGGAATAGAATTCATGCATTGACACTGATCCGCCAATGTTCGCATTTGTGGATTCTTAACCTGTAAGATCTCTGGGCTCTTCTGCTAATTTACATCTGGTTTACATTAATTGGCTGGCTCCCTGCATGCATTCCCCTTTTTAGCACCCCCCCCCCCACACACACACACATCCCAGTAAATCAGTTAGAATGCTTTAGTACCAGAAAAGTCACTAATCGTGATCTAAGCAATGAAAATATGCATCATCTCCTGTAATAAGGAGTACGCGTTCCAGGGTTGGTTTGGGTTAGTGGGTCGCCGAAGCCATCAAGCCCCGTGCCTTTTCCTTGTGCTCTGCCATCCTCTGCTACTGGCTTTTCTTCTCCAAGCTCCTTCTTCATGGTTGCAAGATGAATTCTGCACCTCCTTCCCTCTGTCTCTCTCTGTCTTGATCATGGAGGAAAATATTGCCCAAATGTCCCTTCTCCCCCAACAAACTCCCCCTAAAGTTTCATCTGGTTTGGACACACGGCAACCTTTAACTAAGTCTGAGAAAACAGGTGGTATTTTCCACCTTTACCGTGTGAGAGAGGTCCAGTCGGCCAGGAAAGGCAGGAGAGAAGACTGTAGGTGAGGTGACCTGTCACGTCTGTTACACTGGCTCAGGCTCCTCCTCTGTGTCCCTTTTCCCAAAGTCCCTTCCAACTCATATCAGCTGACTGGTTCTTGTATTCCTGGAAAGAGCATCTGTTGCTTCCTAAGTTGGTTCTTTTTATGGAGCTGCTGCCCAGGTTGTGACCTGCCTGAGCCTAGGACCTGCACATGAATGGTGCCTCCTGGGGTTGGACAGCGACAGTCTTCTCAACCAGCAGCCCTGCGGACCGTTCATTTCTCACTCAGACTCTCGCAGCCTCTTACCTCACTCTTCATCCCCTTACTCTACAACAGGGGTCGGGAACCTTTTTGGCTGAGAGAGCCATGGACGCCACATATTTTAAAAAGTAATTCCGAAGCCCTGGCCGGTTGGCTCAGCGGTAGAGCGTCGGCCTAGCGTGCGGAGGACCCGGGTTCGATTCCCGGCCAGGGCACACAGGAGAAGCGCCCATTTGCTTCTCCACCCCTCCGCCGCGCTTTCCTCTCTGTCTCTCTCTTCCCCTTCCGCAGCCAAGGCTCCATTGGAGCAAAGATGGCCCGGGCGCTGGGGATGGCTCTGTGGCCTCTGCCTCAGGCGCTAGAGTGGCTCTGGTCGCAACATGGCGACGCCCAGGATGGGCAGAGCATCGCCCCCCTGGTGGGCAGAGCGTCGCCCCATGGTGGGCGTGCCGGGTGGATCCCGGTCGGGCGCATGCGGGAGTCTGTCTGACTGTCTCTCCCTGTTTCCAGCTTCAGAAAAATGAAAAAAAAAATAAAAAATAAAAAAAAATAAAAAAATAAAAAGTAATTCCGTGAGAGCCATACAACGATTCGTGTACTTTACGCATTATCCAATAAAAATTTGGTGTTGTCCCGGAGGACAGCTGTGATTGGCTCCAGCCACCCGCAACCATGAACATGAGCGGTTGGAAATGAATGGATTGTAATACATGAGAATGTTTTATATTTTTAACGTTATTATTTGTTTATTAAAGATTTGTCGGCAAGCCAGATGCAGCCATCAAAAGAGCCACATCTGGCTCGCGAGCCATAGGTTCCCGACCCCTGCTCTACAATTCCTAATTTGTCAGCTTTCGTTTGTTCGTTCAACAAACATGTATTGGCCATGCGGTAAATGCCAGGACCTGGGCTGGGCACTGGTTGGGCACGGGATGGAGGATGCTGTAAACATGCAAAGCTGGTCCTCATCCACTGGGAGCCACAGTCTAGGGATGGAGACCAGAGTGTGAACACATGTCTACAATCCTGTGCGATGAGTGCTACCACAGCTGCTGTCACAGCGTCCTGTCCTGTCGGAGCACCGGGGAGGGTGTGGCTAATGTGGGGAAAGACTTCCGAGGAGGCAACCTTGGAGCTGGCTTCTGTAGGCTGCATGGTACGTTCCAGACGGGGGTACGGAAGGGAGTGAGTGCAATGCCGCAGAGGACAAAAGCATGGAGAGACATGGGGAGACAGGTGACCAGGGCCACAGGCAAGAGCAGAATTATTATATGTAGGTTAGAGGCGGGCAAAGGACTTGTATTTTATCCCATGGGACACGGGGAGGGCGCCAGAGCAGAGATGGTTAAACTGGCTAGGAGCGCAGGTTTTCAAGTGAGGCGGCTGTGGTTCCAAATCCTGATCCACCACTTCCCCACCTCGGCGACCTTGGGCAAGTCACTCCCCTCTGACTGTTTCCCAGATGGTGAACCGGAGTGGGGCATGGTGAGAACCATCCCTGTCCGTTAGAGTAGTTGTAAGGGTTAACTAACTAAGGCAATGCAGATCAGGTGTTGGACACAGACCCGGCACACAGTAGATGCTCAGTACATGGTGACTTATTTCCCTGATGAGTACTTTACTGTAGCATGAGGCAAATGCAGCTGAGAAGACAGCACACAACTTAGGCAAAGTGGGATGTGGTAGGGACACAACATTACCCATAAGAGGGACTGTTGGCAGTGGGGGTGACCTGCAGTCAGGACCCCGAGGGGCAGGGAGTAGGCAGGTAGGACGTTGCATTTGATCTGGATGGCGAAAAATGGAGAGAAATTAGGTAAGAGAAAGTCGAAAGGGAGCAGAGAGGACGCACCAGCAAGGACAGCTTGCTTTGGGGATGCTGTGCTGGTTGGTTGGGCAGCAGGGTAGGTCCTGTCTCTCTGGGTAAAGGGACGGAAAAAAATCAGGCCTGGGGGTCTGGGGCCTTTGATTTGCTGACTTGGCTCTGCCTTAGATCTCCTGTGAGTGCCCTTCTTCTGGCACCTGCCCGTCCTCCAGGAGGAGTGCAAGACCCCCGGAGGGGGCTGCAGGTGCGTGTCACCCTGCTGGGCCTGGCAGTTCCCCGGCCAACTGTGATCCTGGTCAAGAGGTGTTTTGCATCCGGTGGTGGTGGGAAGTGGGGGTATTTGCTTCAGGGAAAGCACCTCCTTTCTGGCCTGACCACCTAGGGTGGGGTCAGACCGCCCCTCCCACCCCCTCCTCCCGTGCAAGATGTCACCAGCCTCGAGCTGTGCTACCCCGGTTCCTGTGGAATGCCCTCCAGACGGAAGAGCTGGCAGTGTCCCCGGCTCCACCTGGCCCTGTGTGTAAAGCCAGTGCCCACAATGGCTGCTCCCTGGTCTCGTGTCCTGGGGGAAGATGATTAATGGCCTTGCTGTGCTGATGGGTTGTATTTAGGTCTATTCCCAAGCAGATAGATTTTTCTTTCCAGATAAAATGAATGCAGGCCCTTCCTGGGCTGTGCGTCCCTGCCCACCCCTCCCGCTTAGGGAGCTCGGAAAGGTAAATGAGTTGATAAGCTGGTGGGGGCAGGGAAGACTGTACCTTCAGTGGCCCTTGTAAACAGTATAAAGTCACCTTGATGTGCCGGGACTAATGACGCTGGAGCAAGCCAAATGGAGTCCGGTGGCACTGAGCCAGGGCAGGAGACGGCGTCCCTCCAGCGGGGAGAGGGGCCGTGAAGGGCTCACCTTCCTCTGTCTGTGTCTTCTTCCTGGTGACACGCACTCAGCCCCGTCTCATGCTGAGTGCAAAACCTCCTGGACTCTTAGTGGCTTCCTCTGTAAAAACGGGATGTTATGGTTGAATTGTGTCCCCCCAAATGCTGTGGATGTCCTAACCCCTAGTACCTATGAATGTGTTATTGCAAGTGATCAATTTAAGAAGAGGTCATTAAGGTGGGTCCTATTCCAGTATGACTGTGTCCTTATAACAAGGAGGATTTTGGACACAGAGACCAACACCCACACAGGGGGACCGCCAGGTGAGCACGAAGACAGAGGTCAGGGTTGTGCTTCTGCAGGCCCCGGGACACATCAGGGAAGCGAGGAGGGAGGCTTGGAGCTGATCCTCCCTCGTGGCCTGTGAAGGAGCCAACACAGCCCACACCTTGATCTGGGACATGCAGCTTCCAGAACTGTGAGGCAGTGCATTTCTGCTGTTGTGAGCCCCCGGTTCGCAGAAGTTTGGGAAACAGATATAAGAGGAATAATAACCCTCCTCGTGGGTTGGCGGCGAGGATGTCACAAAGAAACCCATGTGAGTGGGAGTTCACAAACAGTCATCAAATCTCTGGGCCAGGGGCTCACCCCAAGACACGGGGGCAAGAAGAGGGGCGAGCCAGACAATGGAGGGCCGGCGAACAACAGGAAGGGCTGCACGGTGGTCAGGCTCCTGTGTCTACAGCGCAGACGCATCGGGTGGGAAGGTTAGGCAGCGGCCACATAGCGTCTGATTCCATTTATATGAAAAGTCCAGACTAAGCAAATCCAGAAACAGACAGCAGCGTAGTGGCTGCCAGGGGCTGGGGGGGGGGGGGGTGAGAAACAGGTAGCGGCTGCTTCCTGGGTACAGTTTCCCCTTTGGGGGTGATGGGATTGTTCTGGAACTAAATAGTGGGGATGGTGCGCGACATTGTGAGTGTATTAAATACCACTGAATGGTACACTGTAGAATGGTAAAATGGCGAACTTTGTGGTATGTGTATTAAGCAATAATAAGAAATAGTATATATTGCATGCTAAAAAGAAGTTAGTACAGAAAATTCAAGACATCCCAGAGTTGAAAAGCAGGAGGCAGAGCTCATAACTTCAGGGAATACTAGGTTAAATAATTGGGGGTGCAGTGGTACTTTCGTCACCTTTTAAAAAGCCATGTTCTGGGAAGCTGCTGAAATGTCGGCTCAAGGTGCGATTCTCGAATCTTCCGAATCTTCCAGGATCCCAGATGCTCAGAATACTCAGGGTGGGTGGAGCATCTCTGGGGAGAATGGAGGGTTTGGAGGGAGGGGTGAGGGTTATAACTCTGGGTCTTTCAGTGGTCAGGGAGAGATTCAGGGTCCTCTGGGCCCTCCTGTTCTCCCCTCACCTGCCCCTGGGCTCATGCACTAAAACCCCAATCCTCACAAGGTGCTCTCTTCCTGACCTCTGACCTCTGCCAGGCTCTGCCCGCCAGAGCACTTCTAACTGGCAGCTGCTTGCCCTGCCAGGACCGCCTCTAGCTTCTGGGAGCTCAAGCACTGTGGCTGAGGTAGGCAGGGCCACCTCCAGAGTGGTGCCCTCAGCGCGCTCGGGCTGGGAGCGCTGCTGTGCATTTCGGAGGGCTTCTCCCCTGCCAGGTGCTGTTCTTCTGAGCTTCTCCTGGCATTGAGGCATTTTGTTGTCATGGCAATCTTAGGAGGTAGACACTTAATTGGCAAAGAGGGATCCCCAAACACAGAGAAGTTAAGGGCTTTCACCTGATCCCTTATACCAAGCGAAAGAGGGCAGATTCCAACCCAGAGAGTCCTCACCCAGAGTCAGTGCTTGAACTGCTGGAGTCTGTGTCTGAGTGTGTCTGCCCCGGGAGAGTGTGTCTGAGTGTGTCTTCCCCGGGTGAGTGTGTCTGCGTGTATCTGCCCCGGGAGAGTGTGTCTATGTGTATCAGCCCCGGGAGAGTGTGTCTGCGTGTATCAGCCCCAGGAGAGTGTGTCTGTGTGTATCTGCCCCGGGAGAGTGTGTCTGCGTGTATCTGCCCTGGGTGAGTGTGTCTGCGTGTATCTGCCCTGGGTGAGTGTGTCTGCGTGTATCTGCCCCGGGAGAGTGTGTCTGAGTGTATCAGCCCCGGGAGAGTGTGTCTGAGTGTATCAGCCCCGGGAGAGTGTGTCTGTGTGTGTCTGCCCCGGGAGAGTGTGGCTGTGTGTATCTGCCCCGGGAGAGTGTGTCTATGTGTATCTGCCCCGGGAGAGTGTGTCTGAGTGTATCAGCCCCGGGAGAGTGTGTCTGAGTGTATCTGCCCCGGGAGAGTGTGTCTATGTGTATCTGCCCCGGGAGAGTGTGTCTGCGTGTATCAGCCCCGGGAGAGTGTGTCTATGTGTATCTGCCCCAGGAGAGTGTGTCTGAGTGTATCTGCCCCGGGAGAGTGTGTCTGAGTGTATCAGCCCCGGGAGAGTGTGTCTATGTGTATCTGCCCCAGGAGAGTGTGTCTGAGTGTATCTGCCCCGGGAGAGTGTGTCTGAGTGTATCAGCCCTGGGAGTGTGTGTCTATGTGTATCTGCCCCGGGAGAGTGTGTCTGTGTGTGTCTGCCCCGGGAGAGTGTGTCTGAGTGTATCAGCCCCGGGAGAGTGTGTCTGTGTGTATCTGCCCAGGGTGAGTGTGTCTGCGTGTATCAGCCCTGGGAGAGTGTGTCTGTGTGTATCAGCCCTGGGAGAGTGTGTCTGTGTGTATCAGCCCTGGGAGAGTGTGTCTGAGTGTATCAGCCCTGGGAGAGTGTGTCTGCGTGTATCAGCCCTGGGAGAGTGTGTCTGTGTGTATCTTCCCCGGGAGAGTGTGTCTGCGTGTATCAGCCCCGGGAGAGTGTGTCTGCGTGTATCTGCCCTGGGAGAGTGTGTCTGTGTGTATCAGCCCCGGGAGAGTGTGCCTGTGTGTGTCTGCCCCGGGAGAGTGTGTCTATGTGTATCTGCCCAGGGTGAGTGTGTCTGTGTGTATCAGCCCTGGGAGAGTATGTCTGAGTGTATCAGCCCCAGGAGAGTGTGTCTGCGTGAATCTGCCCTGGGTGAGTGTGTCTATGTGTATCTGCCCAGGGTGAGTGTGTCTGTGTGTATCTGCCCAGGGTGAGTGTGTCTGCCCCGGGAGAGTGTGTCTGCGTGGATCTGCCCTGTGTGAGTGTGTCTGAGTGTATCAGCCCTGGGAGAGTGTGTCTGTGTGTGTCTTCCCCAGGAGAGTGTGTCTGCGTGTATCTTCCCAGGGTGACTGTGTCTGCGTGTATCTTCCCAGGGTGAGTGTGTCTGTGTGTATCTGCCCAGGGTGAGTGTGTCTGCGTGTATCTGCCCAGGATGAGTGTGTCTGCGTGTATCAGCCTTGGGAGAGTGTGTCTTCCCCGGGAGAGTGTGTCTGCGTGGGTCTGCCCTGTGTGAGTGTGTCTGCGTGTATCTGCCCTGGGTGAGTGTGTCTGCGTGTGTCTGCCCTGTGTTAGTGTGTCTGCGTGTATCAGCCCCGGGAGAGTGTGTCTGCGTGTATCAGCCCCGGGAGAGTGTGTCTGCGTGTATCTGCCCCGGGAGAGTGTGTCTGCGTGTATCAGCCCCGGGAGAGTGTGTCTGCGTGTATCTGCCCCGGGAGAGTGTGTCTGTGTGTATCAGCCCCGGGAGAGTGTGTCTGCGTGTATCAGCCCCGGGAGAGTGTGTCTGCGTGTATCTTCCCAGGGAGAGTGTGTCTGCGTGTGTCTGCCCTGTGTGAGTGTGTCTGCGTGTATCTGCCCTGGGTGAGTGTGTCTGCGTGTATCAGCCCTGGGAGAGTGTGTCTGAGTGTATCTTCCCCGGGAGAGTGTGTCTGCGTGTATCAGCCCTGGGTGAGTGTGTCTGAGTGTATCAGCCCTGGGTGAGTGTGTCTGCGTGTATCAGCCCTGGGTGAGTGTGTCTGCGTGTATCAGCCCTGGGTGAGTGTGTCTGCGTGTATCAGCCCCGGGAGAGTGTGTCTGTGTGTATCTGCCCCGGGAGAGTGTGTCTGCATGTATCAGCCCTGGGAGAGTGTGTCTGCGTGTATCTTCCCTGGGTGAGTGTGTCTGCGTGTATCTTTCCAGGGTGAGTGTGTCTGTTTGTATCTGCCCTGGGTGAGTGTGTCTGTGTATCTGCCCCGGGAGAGTGTGTCTGTGTATCCCTGCCCCAGGTGGCCCTCAGCACCTGGCTCTTGAAGCTGGGGAGGCTTTATGGTGAGAAAGGGAAGCTAATGAGAGCTTCCTCAAAGTGAAGGGCTGCAGACAGCAAGGCTCAGTTCAGCCAGGACAGTTGAGACTGAGACCTTGAGTGATGTAGAGATCGGCCTGGAGGTAAAAAGCCTAACTCATGGTTCCCCAGGACTTTCTAAGGAGGATGCCTTCTAGGAGGAATGGCTTGATTCACCCATCTACCCAGGGCTCTTACTACAGAGAAGACACTGTGCTGGTGGTGGTGGCTGGGAGGCTGCAGCCAGAGAGAAAGACTCAGGCCTGATTTTCGGCAGAAGTTGGTGGGGGTGGGGGTGGGGGTGGGGACTCCCAATAGGCACAGGTGGAGAATTTGAAAAGAAAGCAAATTATGATGGTTTGCATCAAAAGAGGCATCCATCATGCATCCACTCACTCACTCGTTCATTCGTTCGTTCAATCAGTCAGTCAATCCGTACTCAGGAAAGGCGTACTATGTACGTGTCAGGTATCAGGGCAGGGCTGGGAGGCAAAGGTGAAGAAGACAAGCACACTGTCGTTCCTCCCTGGGAGCTTGCATTCCGGAGGCAGACCACTCGTGGAAATGGTTGCGGTTCTGCATTGTTGAACAGGCTCTGACTTCACCAGCTGGGGGACCGCCCCATCCTCACGGCTTCTGTTAACCTGGAGAGGAAAGAACAGAGCTGGCAGGAAGACGAAATCCAACTTCACTTTTTAAACAGTGGGGATCAGAAAGTTTGAAGGACTATAAAGTACCTATCCTTTATCACACCAGCAAGGGGCTAGTCCCATGCGTGACCCCTCCAGACGGGGGAACGTCACCTGAGATTCCTCCTCAATCAGTGTGTACAGTAACCAGATCAGCGCAGCAGATGGCCCTTGTGGATCAAAGCAAGTGGGTATCCAGAGGGCGGGGTGGGGGGGACCCGGCCGATCAAGAACTTGCTGATTAGTTGTTGGACAGCCCACACTTCTACAGCTTCTCCCAACTCTTCCGGAGACTTTGCCCAGCGTGGGGCTGGCCTGCCACAGGCACGCTGTCCCGCCTTTGCAGACGCTGGGACAGGCAGTGCTTCTTAGAGACCTCAGCATCCTGAAGATTGGGGCTCCTTTCCTCAAGAGGAAGCTTTTCCAGGAAATTTAGTCTCTTAGAAAATCTTTCTGGAAAGAAGTAGAGACACCAACACCCACAAGGTCTTTCCATTTTGGGCAATTCTTCTGTCATGAATGTCTTCCCTGTCCTTTGAAAAACCCATGACGTGCTGTTATGGGGCCCACTGGAGCCTGCCTCACCAGGCACAGGTGACTCCTGACTCCGTCCCAGCCCCCCCTCCTCCAGGAGCCTCCTGTGGGTCCCCTGAGAACCCTGTCTGGCCCCCGGGCTGGGAAAGCTCTGTCTGCCCCCCCCCCCCCATCTGGCAGGAGGGACGGAAACTTTCATGGAAAGCCCTTGTGCTGACGAATGCTCCCAAGTCAGGACTTTGAATCCAGCCCTGACAGAGCCACCGGCTCAGGTTCTGGGGCCTCTCCTTCTTGGGTCAGAACCTCCTGCCCCGGCTCCTCCCCTTGCTCTCTCTGCCCACCTTCAGTCGTGGGCTCCCGGGGACCCCAAGTGACGGCTGACACTAGAGCAGTCACTGTCTCTCACACCCCTGCACCGTGTTCTGTGCGCCCCTCTGGCCCCTCCGTTCTATCGTGCACTCCTCTGCCCTGTCCAGTGCCCAGCAGCGGCTGCCTGGTCTGCATGGCGCTCGGTGCAGTTGAAAGTCTAGAGCTTTTTGCTGTTTTGTTTAAGACCTGGTTATGGTTGTGGGAATTTTTTTTTTTTTTTTTTTTTTTTTTTTGTCAGCTGCCTGTTATATCAATCACGGAGTCGGGATCTATTTATAGGTTGGGAGTACTGTGTCCTTAGTCACAAAGAGACACAGACAGGGGACTGTCAGCTGGTGCCGGAGGAGCTGAGCAGCGAGTCAGCAGCAACTGGAAACACCTGAGGGGCAGACACGCCACCGGCCCGGTCCTCTTCCGGCCCCAACATGTGAGTACCGCGACTTCCCCTTCTCTGCCCGAGTGAGCCCTGCGCCTTCCTGTCCTTCGCCCTACACACACACTCCCCCTTCTCTCTTTTGCTCTCTCTCTCTCTCTTAAATGGATAAAAATATCTCCCCACGCCTGCTCTTTGATCCTGGTTTTCAGCGCTGCAAAGCATCTCTGGGTGGCCGAGAGGAAAAGCTGCCTTGTGCAGATTGTCATGGGAAGGTCAGAGGGACCGGGATGGCTGGTGGGACGGTGTCACAAGCTCATTTGGAATCAGTGGGTTCCCTTTTATTTTTATTTGTTTTCGCTGAGAAAAAGTAGGTAAATCAAAAGGGCAAGGGAAAGTTTCCAGGCGGCTCAGCGGGGTGGGTCTGTCTCCCAGCGTGAAAACTTTTATTTGCTGGCAGCTCAGGCGCCCGGGCGAGCCGGGAAGGTTACAGAGGGACGCTCAGTGCTCACAGGACAGGTGACGATGGAGGGCTCCCGGAAGACCTGGGCTCGGCCCCGAGTCCCCACGGCCAGCTGTTCTATAGTGCCTCAAAGGAAGTGACTTTTTCCTTTTGCTCCAAAGAGTGAGTTTGCTCAGAGTTGACGATTTGTCTTGCCTTACCAGCTTTTGTTGGCTCACTGATCTGGTGTGTTTTCTCTACCCTGAAAGGGGAACTTGAGTAGGGGCTGGGGGTGCAAGGTCTCTGAAAGGAGGAAGCCAGGTGTGGAGTGTGGCTGGTGCATCTCTGAGCATCCTTCCTGAAGGGAGAAACTTACTATTGCGATTCTTGTCAAAGCCATGCTTGTTTCGGGCATTCAAGGTGCAGGCTCTGTGAGCACGTGGCGATGTGGGGGGGGGGGGGGCTTCCAGAGATGGCAGTCCCCAGATAGTGTCCGGTGGTCCACCTGGCTAAGGCACCACCAGCTTTCTGTGGGATACGTGGGACTTGAGTTCCTGGAGAATGTATAGTATTAAGTAAAAACCCTGCACTTGAGGAGGTTTGCTATGTATTATTTACAAAGGAGTAAAAGCTCTAAGTTTTTTGGGGGGGAAAATCATGGTGCCTCATATATACGATATACAGCTTTTAAAATGTATCTCATTCTTCGTGCAAGTTGAATAATGCCTGGGTTTCTATTTACTAATACAGGGCTTACCATATTCTATATTGCCGAGGACGATGTCTTGATTTGTTTGGGAAAATCATATCCTCACAAAGACATCTTTCCAACAATTTGAAAGCATTACACAAAACAGGTCTGTCTGGACTGTTTGTGATTCAAGACAACATCGTTTTAGCAGCAGACCTACCTTGAGGAAAGTTAAATAATGTGGACACTCGAATGTTCAGAGAGGCAACTTGATCTCATTTTACTTTTGACCTTTATGAACTTCAGCTTCCCTTCTTGTGATTCTTTATTGTCCCCAGCGTTTTATGTAGGACTGTTGTTGCCTGGAATCCATCCGTTTATGATTTTGGAGGGGAGAATGGGTATCAGGAAGGAATAAGAAATTAGAAGGTAAACTCCACATGTTCAAGTAGTAAGTCCACATTGATTGGTGGAGAAATTAAAAACACGAAGTTTGTTGGCAAATGGAGACGGGGAGGGCACGTCACTGTTGAAAACCTAGTATGGTGGGTAAACTCCAAGAAATGGAGGGAAGAAGAAACAGGAGTTGAGCGTATTCTCCATGCTGCATTCTTGGCTCTCTCTTCCAAGGGCTCTGTTTTGCTAAGCAGAGCCTGCTAAGGTTCCCCACAATAATGCTGAAGTGGGATTTGGTGGGTTACTGTTAATTAAAGCTCAAGCGAATCGAGTGATTGAGACATTGCATTCAGAAATCACAGCAGTCGGCTGTTTGCAAAATTGAACTATCCTAGGACTCTCAGATCTCAATGGCTGTTCAGAGAAAGTGTGGCACTTTTTAACCTTTTAATAGAAGAGCAAACCGTTTTCTCCCCTCCTCAACATGCACGCCGGAGCCCACTGGCCCACCATGCAAGGCTGTGGGAGAGACTCCTGCCTCTCTGAGCAAGTTCTGTGATCTCATGAGCGTCAGCGGTTGAGAGAGAAGAATATTTGTTGGAACACTTAGGCAAGAGCTGCTCCTTCTTTTGGCTACCTGTGGATGCTTTTAGGGGGGATGGGGGCTTGTTCGGCAGTGTGATGGAGGGCCTGGCCTTCATCCTCAAGTTCAGGATGTGGTTTTCCCCCTTCGGGCTTAGTGACAAAGACGCAACAGGAAAGCTTCAGGACATTTGCGTAAGGCAGCCTCTGATTGCTTAGTTTCTGCTTCAATAACAGTTCATTGTATGTAGACCGAGCTCCTGTCAAACTCATCATTTTTTTTTTCTTTCCCAAACTGATTTTTTAAACGCAATTGGGCATCGGGCTCTCTGTGACTTTGTGTCTGCAAAAATCTAACCCGTTCCATCCTTGTTGTGGTTTATGTCTCCGAATGTAGATGCACAGTTAGTTGCCTGTGTGCACGCAGTGTTGTTTTATGTGCCCCCTCCCTCGAGCACATGGAAACCCAGCCCCAGCCTCCTCCCGCATTGGGGCCGGTGAGGCCAATGAACAGGTGCTTTGGAATACAGCAGGCTCAGGTGCGGGACCATCAATCTCAAGGAAGAAGGAATTGCTCCCCTAATTCAAACAATGTTGCATAGCTGGGGTCTCTCCAAAGACCACATACATTTAAAAAAAATGGCAGCTGGCAGGATTTTTAGACCCAAGACCATGCCCAGCTCTTTCTCCCCATCACTCTGTGTCTGCAGTGTGTCTGCCCATCTTCTTCTTATCTCTGTTTTTACATTTCATTATCCTCCTGCTCTTTCTCCCTCCCTCTTCCCTCTCCACCCCCTTCTCGAGTTCCCTGCAAAACACATTTCTATCTGGCACAGAAAATAAACTCAGATTGTGGGTAGTTATGTTAATCTAATTCAATCCTCAGTGGGTTAAGAGTGAAATTCTAATAGTGGAGCTGTTGAGGGCTTTTTTGTTAATGGCTTGGGGATTACATTGAGTTAAAGGCTCATTTCCTAATCAAACAGAGAGGGAGAGAGTGACTCCGAATATTTATGAGTCTCCCAGCGAGAGTTTAAAACATTCAACTCCAAAAGCAGGGTCTCTGCAGGAGGAAAGAGTTAAAACCCCTCAGGGCTGCTGGGGAAAAAAAAAAAAAAATTAAACCAGTTAAGCCATCAGCATTTTCAGGCTGCGGCACAACCTGGGCAAAGCGGAAGGTGGGGCGCGCGGGGAGTCGGCGCACAAAGCGAAAATGGAAACTGTGCCAGGAGCTCTGAAGCCAGAGTCAGCTGCTGCGCTCAGAACAAAGTCCCCCGGAGCAGACCGGGGTCCTCGGTTCACCACGGGCCCCGGAGGGGCCGTGTGCCTGCAACTCCCCAGATCGGTTCTTCCCCCGCAGTCCAGAGGTGAGAACGTGGAGACGGGAGTATGGCTCAATTTGCCGGCAGCTGGAGGGGCCCCCTCCCGCCCAGTGGAGCTGGGGGAGAGACCCCCCCCCCCACTGCCATCCTGCCCGTGAAATGCTGAGGGCAGTCTTCCCCTTCAGGAGCGAGTTCACATCGCCACAGGCCCCGCCCTCTCTTCCGCTCCGCTCTGGGGTCCGTCCAGGTCCCTCGGTCCCTCTGCTCGGGGCTCTGTGCCCACAGGGACCTCAAAGCCCGCCTGATTCGCTGTGCCCTGGCAAACGCAGGTCGAGAACTCCCCGATCTCCCGCCAGAGATGGCGCGAGGAGCGACTTGGCCAAGGTCAAGCAAAGTCAAGGCAGAGCTGAGGCCAGGAGTTGAGTTCTCCATGCGCTCTGGCTGCTCTCTCCTCATCCTCCGGGGGACAGGAGAGGAGAGGGGACCGTCGGAGCAGATGGCCAACAGAGCGTGCCCTGGCTCCCCCGGAGTGCTGCTTCCTTCTCCAGCTCAGAACGGAAGGGCGGGAATCCTTGGTACAGGAGGATGCTGGATGCCCTGTGGACACCTGTCTGTTTTTCTGCCACTAGAACGAGCAGTTCCGAGTCCTTTCACTTGGGCCTTTTTTTCCTGCTCCGTGGGGTCGGCAGAGGCACCAGGCTGCTGACTGTGTGTCTCTGGCTCCTCTGCTTTCTGTGTCCCCTGTCCCTGGGCACTGATCTTCCTCTCGCTGCTTCACGCTCAGGGGCCTGCGAGTGCTCCTGCGTTTGCCCTTTCTGGGTCCAGGCGGCACGTCTGTCTGCAGCAGCGTTTCCGGAGCCTTTCCCACGCGGTTGGCACGTCCCTCTTCCGGGAGCCCCTGGCTGCTCTGCCTGCGTTATCGCATCATCCCCTGTGGTGTGATCGCTTCTGTGGGGTCCCTCACTGCACCTGCAACTGCCCAAGAGCATGGGCAGCATTTCATTCCCCTCTGTGAGCCCTGGGCATGGGCAGCATTTCCTTCCCCTCTGTGAGCCCTGGGCATGGGCAGCATTTCCTTCCCCTCTGTGAGCCCTGGGCATGGGCAGCATTTCATTCCCCTCTGTGAGCCCTGGGCATGGGCAGCATTTCCTTCCCCTCTGTGAGCCCTGGGCACGGGCCGCATTTCATTCCCCTCTGTGAGCCCTGGGCATGGGCCGCATTTCATTCCCCTCTGTGAGCCCTGGGCATGGGCCGCATTTCATTCCCCTCTGTGAGCCCTGGTCATGGGCAGCATTTCATTCCCCTCTGTGAGCCCTGGGCATGGGCAGCATTTCATTCCCCTCTGTGAGCCCAGGGCACGGGAAGCATTTCATTCCCCTCTGTGAGCCCAGGGCACGGCCAGCCATTCCTGCCCTACGAGTGCCTCGCACGGGCCGCACGGGCCGCACAGAGCTGTGGTGGAGCCCGCACTCCGAGTCAGACAGCCAGGCTTCCGGTCCGGCACCGCCTTTTCTCAGCCATGAGACTTGAGCTACGTAACCCTGAAAGGTCTCGATGTTCCCATCTGCTAACTGGGGGTCATTCTAGCACCTTCCTTATAGGGTTGCTGGGAAGATGAAATGCGTATGATGTGTTAGCCCTCTGCCCAGTAAGTGTCAGCACTTCGGTTTGCTCAGCACAGAGGAGTCACTTCTCATGTCACAGCACGGAAAACAGGCCCCTTCGCCGCCCACTCACGAACTATTGATATGTCTTAGCTCAGGCGGCTGTGACGAAATACCATAGATTAGGTGACTTAACCAACAGAGATTTATTTTCTTGGTTCTGGAGGCTGGTCCGAGGTCAAGGTTCCAGCACAGCTAGGTTCTGGTGTGGCCCCTCTCTGTACGCAGATGTCTTCCTCCGACTGTGTGCTCAGCTCAGCTCTGGGTCTTCCTCTTCTTGGAAGGACACTAATCCCGTCATGGCAGCCCCACCCTCATGACCTCATCTAAACCTAACTGCCTTTCAAAGACCCCACCCCCAGATCCACCTCACCAGGGATTAGGGCTTCAGCGTATGAACTGTGGGGGGCTGCAAACATTCAGTCCCTAACAGGCCAGAGCCCTGGGCCAGCAAGACTTCCAGCTTCCTCCTCTCACCGGCTGTTCCATTCAGAAGCCACAGATCAAGGCATATCAAGAAAGCCCCCAACCTGAAAAGAACTCGGGGCTTTAACCCAGTCTGGAGAGCAGAGGATGTGAGCCCAGCTTTGGGTAGCAGTCCCAAGTCAGGGGAGGCAGCCGTGTGTGTGCCTGCTCCGTAGAGACAGCGCTCCCCTCCCTTGGCCCTGGCGAGCCTTCCAGCGAGCAGTGTTGATATCCTGGGACTCCGACACTCCTGCACTCCCCTCCCCCCTGCACTCCCAGAGGGCGGTGTGGGCTCTGCCCAGAGTAGGCCAGGCTGGTCCTGGCTGTGAAGCCAGCGGGCTATGTTTGCAGGGCAGCAGGTGACAACTCTGTCCGCCTCTCTCTCAACGTGTTCACTTGACAAATTAGTCCAGGAGCCAAGTGGGCCTCACGGGAATTCCTGAAGTGGTGTCCTCCCGTGGGCTGCCCTCATCCCAGTGTCCTCAACACCGCTTGTGGTCCCTGGGCAGGGACTATGTGAGGGTGTGAACCCCATCCTTGTCTTTCCCCACGGATGAGCCACTGATGTCCTTCCTGACACAGGGGATGGGAGTGTGAATCACAGTGCCACCCACACTTGCAAAGTGCCCTGTATTCTTCTCACTCCCTCCTCTGCTCTCCCTGCTAGAGCTGGAGGTACCACAGCCAGACACTCCCCTCGCCGTCCCTCCTGCTTCTATAGTCCTCTGTCCAGAAAAAAAGAGAAATGAGGTGGGTCCTTCCTTAAGGTAGGCACCAACCTTCACTGGACTTTTTTTCTTTTGTAAGTGGAAGGCAGGAAGGAAGAGAAACAGATTCCTGCATGCACCCTGACCAGAATCCACTCAGCAATCCCTGTGTGGGGCTGATGCTCTGCCCATTTGGGACAGCTGCTCCGTGGCTTAGCAACCAAGCTATTTTAATGCCTGAAGTGAGGCCATGGAGCCATCCTCAGTGCCCGGGGCCAACTTGCTCGAACCATTTGAGCCATGGCTGCGGGAGGTATAGAAAGAGAGAGATAGAGAGAGAGGAGGGGGAAGGATGCAGAAGCAGATGGTCACTTCTCCTGTGTGTCCTGACCAGAAATCAAAGCCGGGATTTCCAAATGCCAGGCCAACTCTCTACCACTGAGCCAACTGGTCAGGACCTGTTCTTTGATTTTGTTGTTTATTTTTTTGTCTAAGTTGATGCCAAATTTAATTGCTAAACTGCTATTTCCCCTGTGACTCTTACTCTCATTTGTCAGGCTCTGCCCTCTCCCTTCTGGGCTGTCCCAGCCCCCTCTGGCCATCCCACTCTGTGGGGCTATGCTCCCCCTCTTGCTTCTACCACGCTGGTCCTGGGTGGTGCACATGAGAGGGACAGCGTCCCTCTGAAGTGCTCCAGAGTGTCTGTTTCCGTTAGCACAGACACGGCTTTTGAATCGCGGCGTGGTAGAAACATTACCTTGGGTCCTGGACTCTTCCCAGAACAGCATCTCTGCTCTCCTTTGGAAGACGGGATAAAATCTCATGCTGCTGAGGGTTAAATGATCGCAGCGAAAAGTCAAGGCATCTCTTGGGGACTGGCGGCTGGCTGAGACAATTGATTAGCTTGGCTTAGTGATTGTTTTAGCAATATTCAGGAGTGAAATTATTGCTGATTAGGCCGTGTATGTGCATGTGTGTGAGCGTGTGTAAGGGTTCGTGGCAATGAAGGGGTATGGTAAGATCTGAGAAAGAGATGTCATGGACTCTTTGCTCCCCAGTCAGTCTCAGGAAGAGACCTGTCACCCGACATGTATCTGCGGTTGTATTAGAACTCTCTCTGGACCCGTCAGCTGGGAGAGGCGGGAGGAAGGGTGCACAGGACCTCCGGTACATTTTCTCTGTGATTCCCTGTGGATCTATAATTATTTTGACATGAAATGTGGAAAGACACAGTCACTTGAAGGGAGGCTGGATGCTGAGGGCTGCTTTCGGCTGTGGTTCCGAGGGGCCAAGGGGCAGCTACCAGGGGTCCAGCCCAGGCTCGGACCAGTGCTGATTGAGGCACACGTGCTCTCGGGGTCTCAGTTCCCTCGATCAGAACATGAGGGCTTGGAAGAAATCTCTTGGGCCCTTCAGCTCTGAAAGTTTCCACTTCAGAACTTGTTCAAAATGGACCCAGAACATTGTATTCCTAACAAGAGCAGTGATCACCGGCCAGCAGCCTGTGTCCCTCCAGTCCGAGGCCTTGAGCCCAGGTGTGCCTTCGTCACCCTCTGTCAGCCCTGTGTCTATCATTTCCGCAGCTTGTCCTCTCTCCTCACCCCCACCCCCACCCCGTCCATAAGCACACCTGGGCGGTGAGTGGGAAACTGGTCAGAACTACTTGTTCAAAAGCAAATTGATAAATTCTGTGTTTTAAAGTTTGTTTTTAATTTGTAGAGGTCATCATTTCATACGTCTGTAGTCCTGATATTCTCCCCCTCTCAGTCCGCCACCCCAGAAGTTGCCTTAGGCCTCTCTGCGTCCGGAGAAGCCCCGCGCCAGGGGCCTGCTGCTCAGAGCCCTTCGGCAGCCTCTCAGGAAGGAGCGGGCTGGGTGGGGGGTGGACCCGAGAAGACAGTATCCCACAGGGCAGCCTCGGCAAGTCCTTCCCCTGTCTGCACCTTCATTGCTCCACCCACAGAAGGAGACCGAAACCTGCTCCGAGTATCTCCTGATATTGGCGTGGGGCTACAGTAAGAATCGGACCATAAACTTTCCTTTAACAATGGAAGTGCTGCCCTGGCTGGCTGGCTCAGTGTTAGAGCGTTGACTCAGAATGTGGAGGCCCTGGCTGGTTGGCTCAGCGGTAGAGCGTCGGCCTGGCGTGCGGGGGACCCGGGTTCAATTCCCGGCCAGGGCACATAGGAGAAGCGCCCATTTGCTTCTCCATCCCCCCCCCTCCTTCCTCTCTGTCTCTCTCTTCCCCTCCCACAGCCAAGGCTCCATTGGAGCAAAGATGGCCTGGGCGCTGGGGATGGCTCCTTGGCCTCTGCCCCAGGCGCTAGAGTGGCTCTGGTCGAGGCAGAGCGACGCACCAGAGGGGCAGAGCATCGCCCCCTGGTGGGCAGAGCATGGCCCCTGGTGGGCGTGCTGGGTGGATCCCGGTCGGGCGCATGCGGGAGTCTCTCTGTCTCTCCCCGTTTCCAGCTTTAGAAAAAAAAAAAAAAAAAAGAATGTGGAAGTCCTGGGTTCAATTCCCAGTCAGGGCACACAGGAGAAGCACCTAACTGCTTCTCCAGACCTCCCCCTCTCACTTCTCTCTCACTCTCTCTCCCTCTCCCCCTCCCACAGCCATGGCTCATTTGAGCAAGCTGGCCCCAAGTGCTGAGGATAGCACCATGGCCTCACCTCAGGCGCTAAAATGTAGTTCAGTTGCCAAGCAACAGAGCAGCGGCCCCAGATGGGCAGAGCATCACCCCCTAGTGGGCTTGCCGGGTGGATCCTGATCGAGGCACATGTAGGAGTCTGTCTCTCTGCCTTCCTGCCTCTCACTTAAAAAAAAAAAAAAGGAAGTGCTTACCAGTTTTAGACCAATTCCCCTACACTTTGATTTCCATGAAGTAGTTTGGATGGTGACTAAGAGGGCTTTGGGGCCACACTCCTGGACCCATGTCCACCTCGTACTAGCTGGGACCTTGGGCAAGTTTCCCAACTTAGTTCCCTCATCTGTATATATGTGGATGTGATATAATGGATGTGATAAGAACACTTTCCTCGAGGAGCAGTTTTGAAGATTAAAGGAGAGATGTGTCCAAGTCCTTGCACAGTGCCTGTAGACAATAGACGCTGAACGCCCTTCCTGTTGGTTATGATGGTGATGATGGCTGTTGTAATCGTTCTCTAGGGCTCCATGCCATAAAGGCCAAGAGGGAGATTTCGAAGTCCCTATATTCCTCCTAAAGTCTGCCTGGATGGTTTAAAAATATAGCAGAAGGTGCTGCTCTAGAAGTGATCTGGACATACCCTGGTCCCCCATGATTCCCTGGGTTATGGGGTGACCTGGCCAACCCTGTCACCTCTCGTGGAAATCTGCTCTCCACAGTCTAGCACAGATGGCTGCTGAAGTCCAGAAGTTCAAGTCTTCAGGCGGGAAGATTGGAAATGGTTTAAATGGGCTGTCGTGTGTGTCCCTGTGTGGTGGAGTCACTGGGGTGTATTTTCTGCAAAGGGCCAATTCCTCCTCCTTGTGCAGCATGACTGGGCGGGGATTGCTTGTTCTGCACGTCCTTGATGGTGTATCATCAGGGAGCACTTAGCAAAGGAAGAAGAATGGGAATAAGTAAGGGCAATATCTAAGGCCTCAGGGGCGGCAGTGGAGTGATTTGTATATTTCAAGGGACGTGTAGCACCGACATCACGCTCTTAAGGGAAAATTCCAAACCCAGACTTGTGACCAGCCTGTGTGTCTGTGCGCACATGAGCACGTTAAGGGTACTGTGGTCAGCCACCCGTGACTCTCCCCTGTCCCTGTCTTGGGCTGAGAGTAATCTTGAAGGGAAGTGTAATTACTGTTTACTCAAGGGCACTCACTGGAGAACACCCTCATGTAATGACTCTTGAGTTAATTCTGCCTTCAGATGCCCATCTGCTGTTGCTCCTTTGGAAGCTATTGGGAACCAAGTACCACTTTGAGCCCAAGGGGGAAAGGATCAGGCAATGAATATTAGTCCCTCCAAGTTCAGGCTTTATTCTTGGGCAGCGGAAATATGGTGGTGGCATTTTTCTCACACAAAATCTTCACCCAGATCTCTGCCCTTAATAGTAAAAGTTTCAAAGCAAAGCCACCTTAATCTAATGAGCGGTCTTGGTGGATTTGGACAGCCGGCAGTACTGATAAAGCAAGGGTGTTCAGAAAACTTCTAAAGACAGGGTCTAAAACATGCAAAAGATGCCATTCATCACTTAGCGATCAGACTGAAGATGTGCGTGGAAGTGAGAGACGCCAGCTTCAGGAGAGGAGGAGTACGTGCCTGTTAGAGTATTCTGCACACCCACCTGCCAAGGCACGTGTTTGCTTTGGCTTCCTCGGGCCCCTCATTTGCTTTCTTCCCCATTGATTTTTGGAGATGAATTTGCCTACTCATAGAAGGTGGGGGATGGGGCCAGAGGCAAGTGGGTGAATTATAATAAAACTTTGGAATCTATTTGCTAAAAATATCAGAAATATTACTTTGAAATATGACACTACTGAGGTAGCTGGGCGTTGCTTATGGAAATCAGACTGATTTTTGTAGCAATGTATTGAGCAAGCCTTTCTATTAGCTTCCTGAAGCCCCCGGTTCTAGTTCTAGCTCGGCCTCTACCTGATGGCTTTGTCCAGGACATGCCATTCTTCTCTGTCCCTGTTTCTTCACCTGTGGAAGAACTGGTGGCCTCGATGGCCTCCCAGTGCTCTTCTGGTCCAGTCTGAACTCCCTGTGTGCTCCACAGCTGTGAGCACGGTGGTTTCCTCTCCAGAATTAAGGCTCGGCAGACAGGGACAGGGGCTCCATCTCCCAGCATGCCCTGTCCACAGTGGCTGGACATGACAGACACCCAACATACGTTTGAATGTACGAATGAAAGAAATGACATAGGCCAATGCCAACCTCCCCAACCCAGAATGAGTTTTGCTGTCTCCAGAAATGCCACAGGCCCGGCCTGAGTTTTGACCCTCTGCGTCCTCCCTCGTTGATCAGGGGTGGTGGCTCCTGCCTCCACAGTGTGGACTGGAAAACTTTTTTTTGCAATAATATGTAAATTGAGCTGCTTAAAACAAACCCACCAAAAACACCTTTGAGGAATGACATTATTTCCCAACTGCCATACCTACTTCTCTGCATGACCATTGTACTGTCTATTTCTGTTCTTTCCCTCCTCTCTCCATTAGACTCTATTAATTTCAAAATATTACATTTGGAGACTTGCTAAATAAAGAGACCTCAGAGCACAAAGTATCCCTTATCCATTTTCTGGGTCCCTATGTGCTTCCGTGTAAAGATTTTTTTCTGTTATTTTTGACTAAATGGCCTTGATTTTATCATTAATCGTTACGTGGCAATTCTTTCTACCGTGGCTAACTTATTTCTAAAATATTCTCCCATAAGTCCTGAAGTCTACTTCTCTTGATCCCTGCTGCCCCCTTTCACGTCTGTCTTTGCCATTTCATAAGATTTATAAAGTGGTTCCTTTATATATTGGACCCTTGATCTCAGGCCTTTCCTGGTCCTCCATCAGAATTTCCCAGAAGGACAGTTTTTACAATTGGACTTTCACAGTTCAGGCGGTCCTGGGTCTCTGTCATTTCCATAGTGAGCCTGGGGACACGCTTTGTTCTCTCTCCCTCAAACCTCATCTTGTCTTTAACCAGCAGTTTTCACATCGCAGACTGACCGCATTATGAATTCTTCAGCGTCTCTGTGTTGCGCCATGTTGTGAAGGAGTCCGCTTTTCTCCTTGACGATAATCTCATCGCACATTAACGGCACTTGGTATTTATTACCTGGGATCTAATCATGACAGTTCCTTGAAACGTTTCTTTACTGTTGCCTTCCATTGTTTTTAGAGCTTACCTGGTTTCTTGACTTTCTCACGTGACCCATCTCTGCAACGACCCTCCTGAGTGTGGGAGAAGGAAGGAGGCATTTCTCGAGGGCTTGGTGTGTTTGGAAGCTTTACACGGTTTATCTTTGATCTTTGTCATGGCGGAGAGACACAAGTACTATTATTATTCCCATTTTACAGAAGAGAAGACATAAGCACTGAGGTTGGGTTCTTGCTGGAGGTCACCCAGGTCATAAGTAGTACTGTTGGCTGTCATATCTACAATATGCCACAGGGCTAAACGTGAGCAGGCAACCACTGAAAACCACACCAGTAACCTTTTGTATCGTTACCTAAACATTGAACTTGGTCCATCGCTTCTAAACTTTTAGTGTTTTCACTAATCTTTGAAAAGTGTCAGGTTTTAAGAGACCCATACAAGAGAAGCTACGACTCTTGGCTTTTATTCGCCAAGTCCCTGCACTCTTGGAAGTACCGCAGTACAGATGCTTCCACCCAGCGAGTCCTCCGTTCATTCCACTTTGCTCTCCTCTGCAGCTAGCTACTCACCGTCTTGCCTTCCCCCAATTCAATTTTTAAAATCTCTCTGGAGGAGCAGGAAACCCTGTTGGTAAAATGTAGATCTAACCTGTGGCTAAAATGGGCCGATTTTAAAACAAACTGTGACGGGTTCCCCTTTCAGGAAGCGCCTTTCTGTTCTTTCCTGCCTTGTCATGATGGCGTCTTCCCGATGCCCCGCCCCCACGGCCTTTCCCACTTCAGTCAGGCCGGAGACAATGTTGCCATTCCCTTGATGTTTCCTGTGTTGTTTTTTTTCCCTACCATACTCTTTCTATGTGTTAACTTTCTTGACTTTGTCTTCCAAGAGCTTGGTCTAGACCAGGGGGTCCCCAAACTACGGCCAGCGGGCCACATGCGGCTCCCCGAGGCCATTTATCCGGCCCCCGCCACATTTCTGGAAGTGGCACCTCTTTCATTGGTGGTAAGAGGAGCACATTGACTATCTATCTCATTAGCCAAAAGCAGGCCCATAGTTCCCATTGAAATACTGGTCAGTTTGTTGATTTAAATTTACTTGTTCTTTATTTTAAATATTGTATTTGTTCCCGTTTTGTTTTTTTACTTTAAAATAAGATCTGTGCAGTGTGCATAGGGATTTGTTCATAGTTTTTTTTTATAGTCCGGCCCTCCAACGGTCTGAGGGACAGTGAACTGGCCCCCTGTGTAAAGAGTTTGGAGACCCCTGGTCTAGACACTGGTGGTCCATCCGCCCTCCCACCGCCGAGATCATCCCAACTTCTCATTGGGTGTTACGTGTCCTCTTCTGCTGTGTGGGCTGCACCAGGTGCCGCGCACCACACAGGTTTCTCACTGACAGGGCGAGGTTGGGCATAAGGGGACTCTTGCCAATGCCAGAGCCTCGTCCCATCTCTGGTGGCCTTGTCCCCTCTTGATCCGCCCATCTTGGCACCTGGGATGCTAATGACATTCCTGAGGAGAGTTCTGCTCTCCCCCCACCATGGGTGGAGTCCAGCACGTGCTGCCTGCTCTGGACAAAGTGTCATCTCCTGGTTCATGGCCCTCAGGGGGCACAGATTCATTGGGTTTCTGCCTTTCCTCCCGCTGTGCTTTCTCCTGAAGGGCCCTCTCAGCCTGCACTCTGCCGCCTGAATGCAGGGCTGGCGGGCAGCTGGGGGGGTCCCTCACTGGGTGTTTGCAGGGAAATGCTCATAGACATTGATAATCACTGGCAGGATTCCCAACGTTTAACACTTTCCCTGGTCCCCAAGCCTCGGTGTCACACTGAACTCTGTTAGTCCATTGGCGATCCATTGGGCAGCGTTTCTGTCTCTAGTCGCCTTGCTTTCCTTGGGGACTTTGTCTGGCGCCCACTCTGAGGCTGCTGTGGTCTCCAGTCCTCTGTGTCTCTTTTTTAAGGGAGAATACAAAAAATTCTCCTGTGGGGGGAGAGGAGCCTGTTTGATGGGACTATGGTTGCACTTGGTGGAGGCCGCTGGGTCCCCAGCGCATGGGACAGGGTGTGAGGGTGAACTGCAGGGTCTGCTGCTTTCCAGGTCGTGGCCCTGACCCCGCCCGGGTTTGTAGAGTGGAGTGGCGCAGAGAGCAGTGGTGCTCTCTCCTATTCCTGGGGGCACTGCCGATCAAAGCTGGCATTTCCCCCAGGGGGCGTGAGCCATTGCTGCATCACTGCCTCCTCATCCGATGGGCGTGCGAATGTCTCTGCTGGGCCCACTGTTTGTGTGTTCTGTGTTCTGTCACCCTGGCTGTTTGGGGAAGACTCCTGAGAGGCGTGGGACAGTGTCTTTAGTCAGCATCCCTAAAAGTAGAGCCTGCACTCTGGATTCTGGGCAAGAGGTGGGTTGAGGGGGTGCTGTCTGCGGGCACCTGCAGGAGAGTGGGGAGGAGAATGAGAGGAGGGGAGGGGGCTCGGTGAGGGTGTGGCCTCAGCTGAGGTCTAACTTCCGCCCGATCCCATGGGGGCTATGGAGCATGAACGACACCACAGAGTCGTCCCCAGCTTGAGGCAAGAATACAGGTGTGCTGTACCCCCATATCAACCAGCCCTTGGCTGAGAACTGCCCTGCGGTGAGAGAGGAAGCCTGCAGGCCCCATGGACCCAGGGGGCTTCCGCTGGTCACGCACAGTTCTCACAGTTCTGGGGAGAAGGCTGCAGCTTTGGCCCCTGGGGTGCACGGCAGGGGGCAGAGGGGCCTGAGCACAGCACCAGCAGACTCCGCTGGGGGGGGGGGATTAGGAGGCAGTGTCCTGGCGTGGGCCTTGGTCTCTCCGTCCCTTCATCTCCACGTGGGTCACTCTGGAATCTGACAATAAGCTTCAACCACTCTCCAGGGTGAGCCCAGGGAAGAGCCATGATAACGCATCAGGACCCTGGGTATTGAAGGTGGCAGGTTACAAAGATAGGGACTCTGAAGGTGCCGATGTCCATAACTTGTACCACACTCTTCTCTGCATGTTTAAGCTCACCAAAGGCAGAAGGACAGAGACTCACTCACCACCTCTTGCTTTCCCTCCGTGGGAGCTGGAAACAGAGTAAGAGGTGGCCTCTTCCTCTTCTGCACAGGACGGCTTCCCTCCCAGTCCCTTTGATAGAATTAAGAGCCTCCTTATGGGAGAGACTTTAGGCCTTTGATTTGCTTTCTGCCAAAGGCCAGATAGGTATGTGGGCATTACCTGTAACCAGGCAGCATTCATTATAAATGGCATGTGCCTGGCTCTGCCGGGAGAAAATACAGGAAAACCAGTTCCTGGATCTTTTGGAGGTTGCAGTTAGTGGGAGTGAGGCAGGAGGGGTCCCTGCGTGTTTGTACTTGGCTTAGCCTGTCTGGCTGCCTTGTAGTGAAGGACAGGGTCGGGGGTGCGACCTGTGTGTGTGTGTGTGTGTGTGTGTGTGTGTGTGTGGACAGCCACAGTACTCGGGGGAGGGAAACGTGCACTGAAGGGCCATGCTGCTGTGTGGGACCGCATCTGGCGTCCACTGCAAACCTGCTGGACTTAGTGTCTCCGGTTTCTGGCCCGAGGAGCACAGGTTCCCGCATCCGCCTACCTGAGGGCACTGCAGAGCTACGGAATGGTGAACATGGCTTTTGAACTCAAGCCTGATCAACTCTATTGTCTGTATCTCAAAACTAAGCCAGAAGGGCTTGGTGCCCAGCTCTGAGAACATGGAGGTCAGGCCCCTGAAAGCATGCTGGCCCATCAGTTCAGGGTGCCAGCTATCCCATTCCCTCCGCCCCAGGCTTGACGCCCCTCCCTGTGTGAGTGCCTCTGCCCGGCTCAATCCCCTCCTCTCGTCCCTCTACTGGTAATGCACATCGCTCACGCTTCCTCCCCCAGCCCTATACACAACCACATCTCTAAGTTATTTTAAGTTGCCTCCCCCCTGAAGTTGCCCTGGTAATATAGAGCCCAAGAGTGAAGACCCCGTTCTGCACGGCCAGCAGCCATTGCAGATTCCCATGGGGTCTGCACACATCAGAGCACACACCTGTTCACATCCGGGTTCACGGATCCACGTTCACGCTCTGTGTGCAAGGTGCTCCGCACTCCCTTACATACCCACTCAGCGCACCCCTCCAAGGCTGGCCTCGGCGCCCGCTCTGTGCTCTGCACTGTCAAAAACGGGAAAGAAGCTTCAAAACCCAGTGATGTCCCAGCGCCGGCGTAGGGGGTGGCAACCGTCCTGGCTCTGTCGTTGGGCCAACTGGCATTCAAATTCTGACTCTGCTGCTGCTTATGGTCTCAGGCAAGGTAATCCGCCTCTTGTGCTCAATTTTCTCACATGTGCAAAGGAAGCGATCAAATGCAGTGTGTGGGTTGTTGTGAGGATTACGTGAGATGCAGCAGGGGAGGCGTGAGCTTAGGTGGGTTCGGGAGCTCTGCTTGCCCCCTGGCCAGGTGGCCAGAGCTCAGTGACAATGAGGAGAGTTTTCATGGACACAAACCCGCTGTGGTGAAGGGTGTTCTGATACTGACAATATTAGTCTAGTCTAAAATTTTGCCGACTCAAGAATTTGATTATAGACCTGGGAAGAGAGGAGAAATGAGTTTTGCTTCATAAGATGTTTGAGACCACATGACTCTCCACTCCTCCTCTCCCTCCTGGACCCCATGACACTTAAAAAAGGCCACGCTGCCCTCTCCTCGGGCTGTGCCATGCGCGAGGTAGGGAGGGAAGCCCCTCCCTGCCAACAGCTGTCCCCAGTGCCTGGCATGTTGCTTTCCCTGGCCGTAGGCAGGGTCTGGGGTGCGCAGGCCACCATCTGCTGGAACCACCTCGCCTGGCCCAGCCCCGGCCCAGCCTCCAGGGCCCGTCCCCAGCTTCTGGCAGCTCCCTGCACTGGGGGAGCCCAGGCCCAGGCTGGATGACCTCACAGCTGTGCCTTCGGCCCCTCGGGGGCTCGTGTGTGTCTCTCTCAGGCCTGTCCTGGCTGCCGGGCAGAGGGCCCACTGTCCTTCAGTACCAGAGGCTCACACTGCCCAGCCTGTGCCAGCAGTTGGCAGAAGTTCCTCAACCAAAGGCTCTGTGTTTCTTGCATCCATAGCTGCCTGCTTCTCCCACCAGGGGCACGGACCCTGAGTGGGGTGAGGCTTTGCCAGCTTTTCCATTCCTCTCTGACAGGTCTGGAAACTCCTTGAAAGGTCTCTATTCTCAGGTGAGTCAAAGGTGGAAATCGTACAGGTGGCTCTGGAGGCAGAGACACCTGTTACACTACAGCGAAAGGACACCGAGGCTGCGTGAGGAGCGGGCTTTCTAAGCTGACTCCGTGGAAGAGTGTGCAGCTTGTGCTGCCCACGAGGAGGAGGTGGGTGGGGAGGGGCGAGGAGGAGGCAGTCCCATCTGCACACACCATGAAGCAGGCGCCGTGCTTGGTACTCTCCTCTCATCCTTCTTCTCAGACTCAGCGACCCTAGGAAGTGGTACTGTTACTCCCCCATTTTACAGATGAGAAAGATGAGGCCCAGAGGAGTTAAAAGATTTGCCCTAAGCCACCCAGTGGCTAAGTGACAGCACTGGGATTTGAACCAGTCCTCTCTTTAATATCTGTGCCTTTTTTCCCCCTCATAATTCTATATCCACTTTAACATTTGAATCACAAGTATATACTATATACTCAAAAACTTAAAAGAACTTTTTAAATTAAGCGGTTGCTAGTTTATGTTGCAGTTTTATCAGGTTCTTTTTTTATTTTGGTAATATACACATAACAAAATTCACCATCCTAACCAGCTTTAAGTTATTAACTTCATTCACGTTGCTGTGCACCATCACAATCATCCATCTCCAGAATTTTTCTCATCTTGTAAAACCAAAACCCTATAAGGCATTAAATAATAACTCCCCTGCCCCTGGCTCCAGCCCCTGGAAATCACGGTTCTGCTATCTTCATGACTTTGACAGCTCCAAGGACCTCACATAAGTGGAATCATGCAATGTTTGTTCTCTTATGACTAGCTTATTTCACTTAGCACAATGTTCTCAAGTTCCATCCATGTTGTAGTATGTGTCAGAATTTATTTCTTGTGAAGGCTGAATCAGATCTCATTGTATGTATTATAGACCCCATTTTTCTTATTTTTTTCACCTGCAGAGGACTCTGGGGTGCTTGTACATTTTAGCTGTTGTGAATGATAGTGTCATGAACATGGGTGTACAAATATCTCTTTGAGACCCTGCTTTCAATCCTTTTGGATATACACCAGGAGTGGAATTGCTGGATCATATGGTAAATTTTATAATTAAAAAAAAATTTTTTTTTTTCAGAGACAGCGAGAGAGTCAGAGAGAGGGACAGATAGGGACAGACAGGAACGGAGGGAGATGAGAAGCATCAATCATCAGTTTTTTGTTGCGACACCTTAGTTGTCCATTGATTGCTTTCTCATATGTGCCTTGACCGTGGGCCTTCAGCAGACCTAGTAACCCCTTGCTCAAGCCAGCGACCTTGGGTCCAAGCTGGTGAGCTTTTGCTCAAACCAGATGAGCCCGTGCTCAAGCTGGTGACCTCGGGGTCTCGAACCCGGGTCCTCCGCATCCCAGTTCGATGCTCTATCCACTACGCCACTGCCTGGTCAGGCGGTAAATTTTATTTTTAATTTTTAAAAAAGTGCCATACCGTTTTTCACAGTGGCTGTACCACATTAAAGTCCCACCAACAGAGAGGAGAGGTTCTAATATTTCCACATTCTCGCCAACTTCAATTTTCTGGGTTTTTTTTTTCTTTCTTCTTTTTTTATAGTAGCCAGACTTATGGATGTGAAGTAGTATCTCACTGTGGTTTCGATTTGCATTTCCCTAATGATTAATGATGTTGGGCATCTTTTCACGTGCTTATTGGCCATTCATGTGTCTTTCTTTGGAGAAATATCTGTCCGTGTATTTTGGCCATTTTTTAAAATCAGGTTGTTTGTTGCCTTGTGGTTGTTGGGTTTTAGGAGTTCTCCGTATATTTTGGATATTAATGCCTTACCAGGTACATGATTTGCAAATAGTTTCTCATCCCCTAGGCTGCCTTTCCAATAGTGTCCTTTGGTGCCCAGAAGTTTTAAATTATTATGAAGCCCAATTTGTTTCTTTTTTTTCCTTTTGTTGTCTATAGCTTCAGTGTCATAGGCAAGAAATCATTGCCAGGTCTAATGTTATAAAGTTTTGCCCTATGTTTTTTTCTAAGAGTTTTACAGTTTTAGGTGTTACATTTTAAGTCTATAATCCATTCTTATTTTTGTATATAATGTTAGGTAAGGGTCCAGCATCATTCTTTTGCATGTAGATATATCCAGTTTTCCCCAAAACCATTTGTTGAAAAGACTTCCCCTGTTGAATAGTCTTGGAACTCTTGTCGAAAATTATCTGACCATTATGTGAAAATATCTGTATTTTAAGCCACTTCTTTTCTTTTTTTTCCCCTTAACTGAGAAGTGGAGAGGCAGAGAGACAGACTTCCCCATGTGCCTGACCAAGATCCACCTGGCAAGGCCACTAGGGGGCGATGCTCTGCCCATCTGGGGTGTTGGTCCGCTGCAATTGGAGCCATTCTAGCACCTGAGGCAGAGGCCATGGAGCCATCCTCAGTGCCCGGGCCAACTTTGCTCCAATGGAGTTTGGCTGTGGAAGGGGAAGAGAGAGACAGAGAGGAAGGAGAGGGGGAGGGGTGAAGAAGCAGATGGGCACTTCTCCTGTGTGCCCTGGCCGGGAATTGAACCCAGGACATCCACACACCAGGCTGATGCTCTACCACTGAGCCATCCGGCCAGGGCCTAACCACTTCTTATGTTGCATCTCAACAGTGTGCAATGCTGAGTAGCATTATAGAGTATCAAAGCTGCAGATGACCCCGCTAAGGCCAGTGGTCAGAGCACTCTCAGCCCAGTGATGGTGCCAAAGAACTTTGTGAGGGTCCTCACCTCTTGGAGTGAGCTAAGGTCTTGCTGGGATACTTTTTGTGCATTTTAGCAAATGCTCCATTCTATGCACACATGTGTTTTAGAAACCTCAAGTGTAGAAGGTGGAGAGTGGAGAAAAAGCACCCAGAGTGGGCCCAGGAGTGAGGTGACCTGGATGGGGAGCCACTGAAAGCCCCTGAGTCAGGCTGCAGGTCCAGCATCTTCTGGGCGACTCAGGGCAATACCCTCCCCCCAATCTTTGCACAAGTGCAGCAGGCAGCCTTAAAGAGCGTACATGTGTGCAAATGCTACCCTTCCTCCACGGCCAGGGCCCCAGCTAGCATGTCTCCTATGCTCCACAGCCAGCGTGGCCTCCCTCCTGCCTTCACCACCCTGAGTCCGCTGCTCCAGCCGTGTGAAACACTCCGTTTTCTGACCAAGAGCTCGGCTGGGTTGTACTCCTGTGTCTTGGCTCACACGGGCGCCTTCACAACCCTGCTAGATTACCCCCGTCTCAGAAAGGCCCTCCTCCGCTCCTCCTCTTGGAGAAGTCACCGCTCTGTCCCTGGCCCACGCATGTACGCTCTGTCCGCTTCTGTAGGCACCCTGGAGTTACAGTGACATTATCTGTCTTACTAGGGCTGAGATCTCTTGAGCCAAGAACTGTGTGCAAATATTCAAAAGAACGCCCTAGAGTGCGCGCATGCGTGTGTGTGGCCCTCAGTACACACAATGCACCTTGTGAATCCAGCCCAGACAGCAGCAGTGACTGAGCGGTGAGGCTGTGAAGAGCGCTGGGCAGTCAGCACGGTCTGAGGGTGGGAGGGGGGCGCGGGGCTCCGCGGCCACTGTTTTATGGCAGTTTTGGGAAAAAGCAACTGGGTATCTTTTTGGCCACTGAGCCCCACCAACTGCAGGGTAAAAACTGGATTTTCATTTTGAGACGTGGACCACCAATGAGCTTGTTTTCCCAGGGACCAGGAAGGAGTGAAAACGGGGGTGGTTCCGGGCCCAAGGATCAGTAATAGAGTCAGTCTCAGGTTTAATTCCCCTTTGCCCTTGTGTGCCTTACTGTCACCAGGCAGTGCTGGTGCCAGCAGGTCACCTCTCTGTACCACTTCCCACCCTGCCCCCTGCAGAAAGCCGGCGCCTCTGTGCACAGGCCAGGCGGCCCTGCTGCAGACAGCTGTGCACAGCACAGACCCTGCGTGGCCCAGCCCCGCACTGACCTGTGCAAACACAAGCAGAATTATAGCAGCCCGTAAACAAATTAGCATCCTTTCAAAGGTGAAAAGCTCCATAAAATGTCTGGGTTTTGTTTACAGCTTCAAGGTGGGGGTGACAGGGAATTGGATTAAGTCACTGGGGTGCCCCTGTGGCACTGGCTCTCTCTCCTCCCTCTTGTAGCCCCCCTGCCCCGTGGGCACACAGACCAGGGCGCACTGGCATGATGCGCGCACAGCCCCGCCTGAAATGGCCTCTCTGTCCGTCCTGCCGCTGTTCCTGCTAGCCCTAGTCCCAGCAGGTGTTCCCTAATTAGCAATCTCTTCATTTCCAATCAAAGCACAAAGCGGCCCCAAAAGCCTGTCTTTATGAGGGAGCCAGCAGCGGCTAGGGATGTGCGGCGGGGATAATTGTCTTCGCCAGTGGCGGCAGTAAGCGGGCTGGCTAATTCATTATTGTAATAACTTTGCTTGTCCTTGGGGAGGTGAGGGTGGGGGAGGGGAGGAGGGGGAGAAGACCGAGTGGGGGCTGAGGGTGGGCGGGGTTAGGGTCTGGGGCACACAGGTGGGAAAAAAGCACGAATGAGTGACGCATCGGCGGCTCCCACTTCCCACCGCGGGGGAGCGACAGGCTTGCCAGCCCTCCGCAGCGGGCCGCCTGGGCTGCGAGGAGTCCAGACTCGCCATAGTGCAGGCAGGGGTCCTGGTTTCTGAAGGGGACCCTGGACTCCCGGGAGCATGTGCTCCATTACCTGCTGGGTCCCGAGGGCTAAGGACCGGAAGAAGTCTTAGGGTCAGGGCTGTGGGGTGGGGTCCCTGGAACCAGCTCTCTGTCTTCTCAAGGGCTCCAGTCCCTGGACGGCCACTGTCATCCCGCCTGGGCACAGTGGCAGAGAGAGGCCAGTTAGAATGCCCTGAAGAGTTGCGTTGCACTTTTATTGGCAGAATGATATGGGTGACAACTCAAAGATCCTTCCAAGTCTGCTGGGACTACAGAGGCTGAACGTATCCCTAAAATCAGGCTGAGGTGGCTGCTGGCTGGGGTTGCCCCTGGCTCTGTCCTAATGCCTGCCCTGAATCATTTCTCCTGCCCTGAGCAGGGCTCCAGCCTCTTACCCTGGAGGACCCCTCCCCGGCAGGGCAGCTGTGGGCGGGGTCATCAGGTGGCAGGGCAGCTGTGGGCGGGGTCATCAGGCAGCTGTGTGAAGGGTGTGGGACCCCAGCTTAGGCTCCGTCCAAAGTGAAATACAGGTATGGAGGCAGGGAGGGAGGGTGTCCCCGGTGGGGGGAAGGCACAGGTGAATCTGGGACTGCAGTGGAAGGAGGCAGGGCTCGTGGGAAGGGATAGGTGGAGGGAATGCTGAGGACTTGGAGACTCTGGGAATGGAGGGTGAGGTGGCCCAGGGAGGGCCTGACGGAGGGGCTCGGTCTCCAGCTCTCTTGCCTCCGAATCGATAGCCACCGCAGCCCCTGCTCGAGGTCCGGTGGGTGCCGTGCCCTGCTCTGGAGGCGAGGCAGGAGGGGAGACCTGGCTTCCCACAGAGGCAGTCCTGCCCACACTGGGGCCCTAGAGAAATGGCCTGGACCAGAACAAGGACCTTCCCGGGGCCAAAGGGAAAAGGAAGGCTCTGCGCCCCCCCCCTCCGCAATCTCACCCCCACCCCGTGCGGTGCTTGCCATGAGACAGTGGAGATGGATTGTTGACCAGCCCTTGCCTGAGTCCTCACAGCTCCTCACTCCTTGCCTGAGCTCCGAACACTTCCCCTTGGCCTTGGTGCCTGGTGGTGACCAGCAGTGGTTAGAATTGTGGGTTCTAGAAGCAGAAGACCCGGGACCAAATTCTGGCTCCATCCGTTCATTTGCCTCTCTGTGCCTGTTAGGTGCAGAGGGTGAGTCCCTGCCTCCCCTGAGTTAACGCGTGCCCCTGTGAGGTGCACAGCAGGGCTGGCTGGGCGTGAGGGCTCCTGTGTGCTGGCTCCTGCTCTTAACGACACTTGGCTGCGCAGGTGGGTGTGAGCGGGTCCAGGAGGGGGCATCAGACCTGCCCTGCTCCTTCCACCGTTTTCCCCCCTCCTCTGTGAGGTGGGATGGGGAAGCTGGACTTGGGCCCTCTAAGATTCTCCGTTTGAAGGACGCTGGGAAGGGGTTCCAGGTGGGGTGGGGGAGTGCACTGTGCTCTGCAGAAGCCTGTCCCACTATTTAGGGGCCAACTGAGAGATGTCGACAGGCCCGGCCCTGTTTCCTCTCAGCCTTGCTTCTGTCTGTGTGGTTCTTCAGCTCTTCGTGGCCCCTGCCCCTGTGTCTGTGTGTGGGTGTGGGTGTGTGTCTGTGTGGGGGTGGGTGTGTCTGTGTGGGGGTGGGTGTGTCTGTGTGGGGGTGTGTCTGTGTGGGGGTGTGTGTGTCTGTGTGTGGGTGTGTCTGTGTGGGGGTGTGTGTGTCTGTGGGGGGGTGTGGGTGTGTCTGTGGGGGTGTGTGTCTGTGTGTGTGTGTGTGTGGGTGTGTGTGTCTGTGTGTGTGTGTGGGTGTGTCTGTGTGTGGGTGTGGGTGTGTCTGTGTGGGGGTGTGTGTGTCTGTGTGTGGGTGTGTCTGTGTGGGTGTGTGTGTGTCTGTGGGGGTGTGTGGGTGTGTCTGTGTGTGTGTGTGTGTGGGTGTGTGTGTCTGTGTGTGTGTGTGTGTGTCTGTGGGGGTGTGTGTCTGTGTGTGGGGGGGTGGGGGGGTGTCTGTGGGTGTGTCTGTGGGGGGTGTGTGTCTGTGGGGATGTGTGTCTGTGGGGGTGTGTGTCTGTGTGTGGGGGGGTGGGGGGGTGTCTGTGGGTGTGTCTGTGTGGGGGTGTGTGTGTCTGTGTGTGGGTGTGTCTGTGTGGGGGTGTGTGTGTCTGTGGGGGTGTGTGGGTGTGTCTGTGGGGGTGTGTGTCTGTGTGTGTGTGTGGGTGTGTGTGTCTGTGTGTGTGTCTGTGGGGGGGTGTGTCTGTGTGGGGGGGGTGGGGGGTGTCTGTGGGTGTGTCTGTGGGGGGTGTGTGTCTGTGTGGGGGTGGGGGTGTGGGTGTAGGTGTGTCTGTGGGGGTGTGTGTGGGTGTCTGTGGGGGGGGTAAGGGTTGCATCTCTGGCTATGTCGGCTGGGAGTCCCCCTGGCCCTAGACTTGGTATGGCCCATAGAACAGAGTGTGAGAGACCCAGTGCCTGGCCCTCAGCCCTCTCAAAGGCCATGTCCCTGGGGCACTGTGGTTTTGTTCCTGCCTCTCACCCTAGCTCATGAGTCAGAAAAATCTAGAAGCCAGACTTCCGCTTCCTCTTCTGCACCACCCTCGATTTCCAGACCATCCTGCAACAGCCTTTCAACAAATATCTATAAAGCACCTACTGTGTGCCTGGTGGGAGACTCCAGGGCTACACAGCCCACGAGAGGATGACGGAGGGGCTTCTGTGATGGGGAGGCGCCACCCAGGGTGAGCGGCTGGGGAGAGCTCCGTAGGGTCCGTCTGGGCGGGAGCGGTGCTGTCCAGTGGGGATGTAACGCAGATGGGAGCTAGTGGCATAAATTTAAATTTTCTTGTAGCCACATCTTTAAAAAGTCAAAAGAAACAGGTAAAATTAATTTTAATAATACATTTTACTTAATCCAACATATCAAGATACTATCATTTCAACATGTAGTTGATATAAAAGTCAAGACTGAGATATTTTACATTCTGTTTCTTGTACTAAGTCTTTGAACTCTGGTGTCCAACTCATCCTTACAGCACTTTTCAGTTCAGACGAGCCCCACGTGGAGTGCACCATAGCCACTCGATGGTATTGGCCAGTGGCGACAGTATTGACCACCACAATCTCAAGGTTAAGAGTGCAAACTGGAGCCACTTACCAGCTGTGAGATCTTGGGCAAGCTGCTGAACCAGCCTGGGCCTCAGTTTCTTGGTCTGTAAAATGGGGTAGTAATAGAACCTACCCCTTGGAATAGTCACGAGAATGAAATAAGCTTATTAGCACGAAGAGCTTAATAAAAGTGCCTGGCAGGCCCAAAGTGCTATCTGAATGTTAGCCAACAGGAAGAAGAATTAGAAAAATGAAAACGATAGACGCCTGAAGGAGAAGCAGTCCAGACAGAAGACAGAGCAGAAGGAAGAGCCAGAGGCCGGGGCCGGGGCGGGGTGGTGGACGGGAGCGGAGGAGGCCAGCGGGCGGCCACCACCTCCATCTCTGATGGGCTTGGTTTCCTTTTCAGCTCCACGAACAGAGCCTCAGAAAAACCTGGAGAAAATTCTAGGGGCTGAGACTTTGACACCTGTTCCCGTCTCAAGGAATGGGGTATGAGCCCTGGGTGGAGGGCCTGAGGTACCCCTCAGTCTTCCCTATCTTGCTCTGACTCCGAAACTGTTGCATTGCTCCTGTTCACAGCCACCTGGGAAGCGCCAGGGCGTCAGCTGGAAGGGGAATATTAATGATTCAATTTTCAACAGGGTTCCACTCCAGGGCCTCGCCTGCGACATGCATTTTTAATCATAACAAAACAGAATGACAAAGGGCGTCATTTGCAGCAAGGCAGCCCCTGCCGGCTGGCCCCCTGGAAGGATCTGCTTGGGGGGAAGGGGAGATGGCTTCCTAGCCCACAGGGCATTCCCCATTTTTGTGCCCAGATTGCTCCCCAACTTCGGGGCGTGTCTGGCTATGGGCCCAGCCTCTGGCCATGCCATGTGCTGCGTGTCATTCTCTCTAAGCTGAGACTCCTTTCTAGGAGGGGGCTGCTGGGTTGGGGGACCCAGAAACACTTGGGCACCCATTGGCTAGGGCTGGAAGGAGCTGGGGTAGCAGAGACTTGACCACCTCCCTACGGGTTCTGGCTGATCCATAGCAGGGACTAAGAACTGTGGGGGTGACGAGGGGCCATGCGGGTGCGGAGGTTGCAGAGGAATCTCCCTGCCCAGTCTCCAAGCCCTGGTGCCCTTCTTCTTTCTCTGAGCCTCTCAGTCTTGGGGTTGGGTATACCTGAGCTGGCCGGGTGCCTTCTGGGCTGACTTCCTCTTGGTGGTACCAGGTGACTGGCCGACCCCTTTCTGATGCAGGTAACTCCTTAGTTCCCTAGTAGCTCACCTTCCTCAGGCTGCTAGATAGGTCCTGGCTCATTTTGTTTGGCAACTAGCTTTGTACTAAGCGGTCTGGAATGCTCTCCTTCCCTCTTCCTGATATCCATGAGGACCTGGCTTGAATCCCATCCCCCCTGTGAGCCTTTACTGACTATCCAGCCACAGTGACACTCTTTTGGTTTGTTTGTTTTTTTACAGAGAGAGAAAGAGAGTCAGAGAGAGAGATAGATAGGGACAGACAGACAGGAACGGAGAGATGAGAAGCATCAATCAGTTTTTCGTTGCCGTTGCAACACCTTAGTTGTTCATTGATTGCTTTTTCATATGTGCCTTGACCGTGGGCCTTCAGCAGACCGAGTAACCCCTTGCTCGAGCCAGCGACCTTGGGTCCAAGCTGGTGAGCTTTGCTCAAACCAGATGAGCCCGCGCTCAAGGTGGCAACCTCGGGGTCTCGAACCTGGGTCTCCTACATCCCAGTCCGACGCTCTATTCACTGCGCCACCACCTGGTCAGGCCACAGTGACACTCTTCATCAACCAATATCCCTGTCTCCTTTTCACCCACATTACCCGTCGTCTGCACCATTCCCTTGGCAATTCTGCTGCCCTCTGACCATCCTTCTGTCCATCCACCAACTCTCCGAGTACCCAGTAGTACCAGGTGCTGTGCCTGCTCACTCAGTCTAGTGGGGGAGGCCAACAGTCAGCCCATAAACCTTGTCACTACATGGAGAGTGCTATAGAGGGGGGTGCAAAAAAGCTAGAGGGGTACAGGGGCCTGTATACTTTAATGTGCACATGCTATTTATTCCACCCACATTTCTGAAGGACCCACGATGTGCCAGGCACTGTGCCGGGTACTGTCGCTACAGTGGCAAAGAAGATAGACACAATCTCTGCCTTCATAGAGTTCACGGTTAGGTGGGGAAGATTCGACGAACCCACAGGGACCCCGTGCTTCTTCTTATAGCCTCCCCTGGGCCTTGTCCACAGCAGGTGCTCAGTGAACGTCCGCTGGCTGGCTGGTTCCGAGTGGAGCTAATTCTCCGACTGTGCCACTTTCTTCCCCTTGCTTTAGGTTTGTGAGGCTGGTTCCTAGCTTGGTCCTTTACCTACCACCCAGGAAGTCCCTGATTCAGCCAGCTCGAATCTCAGGTGTAATAAATTAATGCTACTGACCACCAACATTTATTAGGTGGCCCATACAGGTAATGCAATCTTATTTAATCTTCACAATGACCGCATGGAATTAGGTACTGTTATTCAACCCATTCTACCAAAGAGGGAAATCAGGCCCAGAGAGGTTGACTCACTTGTCTGAGGTTGCACAGAGCTGGATTATAAACCCGGGCAGTCTGGCTCAGCAGACTGGGCTTTACCACACTGTGTTATCCTGTGGCTGTCTCCTATCATTAGAAAACAGGCCAGAAAGACCCATTTTTACCCGATTTGCAGAAACTTGCTGCCTTTTAGTTAATAGGGAGCCGCTGCTGGGTATATACAAGCTGTGCACCCCCCCCCCCAGGAATCATGGGATGGCAGCACGTGAGGCCCTCAGAGGTCCTCTCCCGCAAGCCCTCATGCTCCATCCAAGGGAACCAAGCCCAGGGATGGGAAGGAACTGGCCCAAGGGCTCCAACAAAGCCTTGGCTGAGTGGCTCTATGACTCAGGTGTCCACAGCCCGGGCTGAGTTCTTGGGCAGTGTCTCACATGGGCTAGTAGAGACTGGGTGGCAGGCAGCTGGTCTCAGACGAAGGGGGAAGAAAGGCCCATGAGCAGCTCCTGACCCCTTGAGTCTATGCCTGCCTTTCAGCTGCCCTAGAAATGGACCCTTATTCCTGGACTCTCAGGCCACTGGTCCCTACCCTCCTTGCCCTATGCCACCCTCTTCACAGTTGGCACCTCCCCCTTCCTTTCCGTTGTCTTTCCCCTGGGGTGCCAGGCAGCAGCAGCCTGTGCTTCAGTCCAGGCTGCCCAGGGAGGAGTGGGAGTGGGTAGAGGCTAGCCCCTGGTGGCTTGGTTGTAACTGCAGCTGCCCTAGCTCAGCTCTCAGCAGGGGGTGCCTGTCCCGGAGGCTCTCCTCGCTCTTCATTCACTCATTTGCTCCAACATACATATGTACTAGCATGTTCTGGGTGCAGGGGCTACAGTGGTGAACAAGACAGCCAAAAGTCCCTGCCCTCATGGAGCTTACATTTGTGTGTGTGTGTGTGTGTGTGTGTGTGTGTGTAAAGGAGACAATGGAGAGTAAGGCAGACAAAACAAGAGAGAGAGAGAGAGAGATAATAGTGCATTGAGTATATCAAATAGGTAAGTGCCATGGAGGAATAATAACATAAGGGAGCCACAGAGACCCTCACTATACTTCCCTACCCCTGAAGTTCAGGGAGAGAGTCCTGAAAAAGTCTGGAGACAAGCATTTCAGGCATGGGGAACAAACAGCACATGCAAAGGTCCTGGGGTAGAAATGGGCCTGGTGTGTTCAAGGCACAGCAAGGATGCCAGCAGCTGGTGTGGAGCAAATGAGAAGTGTAGAAGGAGACGCAGTGAAAGAGTGAACTACTAAGATGGATACCCTCTTAGCTGCTGACCATAGGTGTCCCAGACTCGGCTGGAGCTGAGGCTTCCTGTCCCATGATAGAGGAAGGCCGATCTGGCATCTAACTGAGTGGGAGCAGAGGACTTTCCCCCTGGGCTCAGTCTCCTTGAGCTGACCTGGTTTCTCAAGAATAGCAGAGGGTTTGTGGAGACCAGTCGCAGGTAGATAGAAGGCACAGAGGTAGATATTTCTCTTCTTTCCAACCCCTGCCTCTGGACCAAGGGAGTTCTAGAAAAACACTGGTTCACTTACACCCCTGCCTCCTCTCACCTTCCATGCTACAGTGGGTGGAATCCATAGAACTTTCTAGGGCTAAGTGCTGGGGAGATGGGTATTGGGAAGCAGGTGCTTGCTCTTTCATCTGGCTGAAGCTCCATCACCTGGAATTCTTCCCAGTGGAAATGACCTTTCTCTCTGCTCCGGAGAAGGACTTTGCAAAGCCCTTGTTCCCACAGCTGCCCTAGGAAGGAAGCCTCAGTCAATCATTGACTTTTCTAGGAACCTCTGAGGTCCTGGTCATGGTTCTGAGGGGGCCCATACTGAGAGGACACATCAATGAACACAGCCTCATTTTGGCTCCATCCCTCTGCTTGCTACCTGGGATAGCAGTCCCTAATGAGACATGAGGGCTCATGGGGACAGAAGTCACAAGACTAAGGCCATTTTGTCCATTGGAGCCTGAGGCTGCTGCTTTCTGTGCTGATGTTGTCTCCTCCATCCTGCCTCCAGCCGCTTCTCTCTGATTTAAGGGCAGGTTTTATTCCCGAGCTGCCTCAGGGCTCCTCTTTCTCATAGTATTAAAGTCTCCGTAATTCTCCCCTCATTAATGATTGGCATATTTTTACCTCTCACTAAAGGAGCTTCAAGGCGACTCCCGGGGGGCCCTACTCTCCAAATGAAACAATTTCATACTGCTCCAGAAATGCATTAAAAAGGGTTTGTCAGGATCTTATCAGCAGTTAGACAAAGCTAATCAAATTACTTCTATTTATTAGCTGGTCCAGCGGCGTCTTTCCGTCAAGCCCTGGTCCTGGCTTGACCTCGGGTGGGTGTGAACAGAGCATGCTGGCCGCTGGGGGTGGGCATGCGGCCGGCCAGCCCACTGTCCAGCTCCTCTGTCCCCAGTGGGCACCACTGTACTTACTGGCCCCACCTGCCAGGCGAGCTGGGATGAGATACTGGTCCGTGATGGCTCCTGGCAGGGCCCTGCGTGTTCCCATGCCGGAGGGCGCATCTCAACCCCTGACTGCCGATACGTGGCAGAGCTGGGGAGGAAAGTGCAGGGTGTTTATAAGAACCCGTGTCTCCCCTACTTTGGGAGAAAAGAGTATAAACTATTTTTCCTTTGGGTAATATTTTTTTTTGTTTTTTTTTTTAAAGAAGATAGTATTTTTTAAGAAAATACTACAGAATATAGTATATTTCTACCACCCAGAACAGACAACTGATAATATATTGTTATATATGTTTTATGTCTTAATAACAGAATGAACATTTGGGGTAAGTTAAAGGCTAGTTTGTACCCATCCCTCAGTTGCATGAATGCCCCAACCTCTCCTCAGTGACAAGCATCATGAATTTATTACGTATCTTTCTAGAGGCCCTTAAAAAATTCTTTTAAATAACATCTGTGTGTCCAAGGATGGTACCATCTATTGGGTCCAGTTGCTCCCCTCCACTCCGTAGCTTCGTGGGTATTGGCATGGACTCTGGCATCAAACTGCAGCTTGCAGCTCTGTGACCTCGGCAGTGGAGCCTAACTTCCCCACGTCTCAGCTTCCCCACCTCTAAAATGGGGATAAGGACAGCACCTGTCTTGTCGGATCTGCGAGGATGAAATGCGAGGACTAAAGCACTCAACAGAGTGCCTGGCCCGATAAGTGCTCAGGACGCTGGACATCCGCACTGCCCCGCCCTGTCCTTCCACCTGCACCTCGCAGGGCGCCCTGTGGCTTCCAGGCTGAACCTCAAACGTACACGTTCATGCCCGCCCCACTTTAGGCTGCTAAGGATGTGTGGTGTGTACGGACAGGCCCAGCTGTGTGGACATGTGTGCACAGTGCAAGGGGTCCCGGAATTCTACAATTCACTGTTGGGAGAAAGTGGGCTGGAGTAGGGGGGACCCAGCCAGTCTGGCTCCTGGGCTGAGCATCCCCTGGTCGGAGCCAGGCTGCGTAGAGGAGCCGCCCCAGCCTGGCCGGCCCGAAGCCAGGGGCTCTTCCCGCTGCCCAGCTGCCTCCATGGCCCCAGGAACAGTTCAAAAGGCTGTGCCTTGCGCCCATCACGTCGCACAAAAGGACATATTGATTGGTTTGTAGGAGCATTTCCCGGGGTCCTTTATATCTTTCTTTCTCGCCACCGTAATGAAGAGGCTCAGTGCTCAGAGGAGGGGAGAGGCCGGCACACATCCATCTGGGTGGGATTTCTTCATCTTAGCAATCAGGACTTTAATTAGACACGTCCGAGAGGGCAGTTCCATCTTGGGGCAGGCGGCAATCTTTATCAAGCATGCCACATCTCTAATTACTGTGTAGTGACAGATAACAATTGAGGGGCAGGGTGGGGAGCCCAGGAGGCAGGGAAAGGACAGCAGGGCCCAGAGAGTGGCCGTTCACCCAAGGAGAGTGTCCTTCCGAGACCACCTGGAAGGAACCGCTCAGGCCCTGCCACCCAGGGGCAGGGGATGCGGCCTCAGATAACAGTCCGCGGAGTGAGGGCGGGCGGAGGCATGGGGAATGGCGGGGTCAGCAGGTGGACAGATGTGACTTCCCTGCCCCCACACTCCCCCACACACCTGTGTTCCTAGCACACACTTCTTTTCTTTAGCTCTGAATCTCATTGTACTATGTGTTTTTAGTGACACAGTCGAAAAAGCCAGCGAGTTCTAGGTTTGAATCCTGTGGCGTGGCTCCCTGGCTGCGTGCCGACCAGCTGGTGAGACCTTGGGTGTGTGGCTTACCCTCTCTGGGCTCGGCTGTCTTCACTGCTGACTGGGGACGGTCACACCTACTGGTAGAATGGCCGTGGCCGTGAATCGGTACGAGATGTGCGCAGATGCACGTGTTCTCCTTCTTCCCTACCTCCCTCCCCCCCCCCCCACCTTCCGTCTGGCGAGCAGCTTTATTTAGGAGTGAGGGTGTTAGGCAACCACAGGCTAAAGACAAAGGCTCCTGACTCTCCAGGGTGCGTTTTCTGCCCGGCAGTGTTGACACATCCTCAGGGACAATGAGTCTGGGGGTGGTAGGTAGGGCGCAGCGGGCTGGCAAACCCTGCCTTAGGTGAGGTTTGCTGGCCTGGAGGTGACAGAAATAACCTGGATTTGGGCACTGGACCTGGGTCGGACCGTATGAGCTCGGTTATGAACGGAGTTTAATCGTTCATTCTCTCTGAGCCTCAGTTTCCTCATGAGCAGAATGGGAGTGCTTATCCCTCCTTCTTAGAGCTGGACACCGGGCACAAGAAGTACCCAAAATGGCCCTGGCTGATGGCTCAGTGGATATGGCATCGGCCTGGTGTATGGATGTCTTGGGTTCAATTCCCAGTCGGGGCTCACAGGAGAAGTGACCATCTGCTTCTCCCTGCCCCTCTCCCCCATCTCTCCCTCTTCTCCTCCCACAGCCAGTGGCTCAGTTGGTTCAAACATGACCCTGGGTGCTCTGTTGGAGCATATCAGCCTCAGGAGCTGAAAATAGCTCGGTACTCAAGCATCGGCCCCAGATAGGGTTGCCGGGTGGATCCCAGTAAGGGTGCATGCAGGAGTCTGTCTCACTATCTCCCCTCCTCTCACCTGAAAAAAAAAAAAAAAGAAGAAGAAGAAGTACCTAGACTTGGCCCAGGCTGTACCCAGATTAATGAAAACAAGGTTGCCCCGGCCCTCGGTGTAGCCGACGTGCTCCAGCTCCTGTCCATCAGAGTTCCCTTCTCTCTCCCCCCAGGGCCTGGCCCCTGCCCCCACGCTCTGCCCTCCCAGGTCCTGAGACCTGACGTTTCTCAGAAGAGCGGCTTGCCTGGCACTCACCCTGTGTAGACACCATCCCAGCTCTTCTTTCACTGGTTCTCCGGCTGGCAGACTGTGTCCTGCTGTCCCCTCCCCAGCCACCACATTCTGACCTCTTTCAGAAATGCCTCAAAATTCACATCCCTTCATCTGTGCTTCCAATAACCAGTTCCTGTGATCGCTCCCTGTGGCCTCCTGTCCCCTGAGGCCTGTCTGGTCCCATCTGGCCCTCCTGATGCCATCAGAGCCCTTGTTCCCAGGCCCTGGGGACAGCATTTCTCTCTCTCAAGAGAGAGTTGGCTTAAAAGCAATAAATGCTCCAGGCTGCCGGATCCCAGGCCGGGGAAGGAATGGGCCGTGGGGTCCCTGGAGGGAGGGGGGGGGGGAAGCAGCTGTTAGTTCTTTACAAATCATTTAACTTATCAAAATAACCATACTAGGCAGAGATCTTAACTCCTTAAACCTACCCACTGTCTCTCGGAGCCAGATCTTGAACCTCAATCTGGTGGTCAAGTTGGTATTTTTTAAACTACTCAGACGGGGAAGTGTGAACATTTAAAACCGAATGAGACGGAGCACCCCAGGCTCAGAGACGTCTGAGAATGTCCTTGGAAGAGAATTCAGTGAGACACTGACAAGCCCAGACTCCCCCTTTCTCCAAGCTGACAGCAAAACATCTGTCAGAGAATGATGGTGTGGGAGCTCTGGGGGCAGGGTGAATGTGTCACTGAGGGTGCCCATGGGGCCATGGACCTGGTTGCCCCTGGACTTGGTCTGATGGGGACCCCGGGTGGAGTTTCAGAATGCCGGGCTATTGGGGCGTGGGAGGCCCGGTGGCGGTGGTGGTGGTGAGGTGTAGAGAACGATCAGACACAGTCCAACCATAGAAACATCAGGATGTCAGGAGCTAACACAGGACCCTGCCAGAGAGCAGTGGAGGGCCCCTGGGTGGCACGGGAGGGCGCACAGGAAGGGGTGGGCACCATGGGCCAGAGCTCCCAGGTGTGGGTTCTTGTCTCCCCTTCCCCTCTCTAGATCACACACCTTTCGGAAGAGGTGGCATTCATCCTGGCAGGGAACAAGGAGTATGACAAGCAAGGGCGGCAGGTTAGTGGGGAACTTGATTACGAACCCTAAGCAAGCCTGAGGAAAACCAAAGGGAAGGCCGAGCTCTTGGGCCTGGTCAAGGATTCCTTCCCCTGACACGACGTGTTACAAATACTGCCCCTCGCGTTCTTCCCTAGTAGCCGGCCAACCTGAGAGGCAGGTGACAAGATCATCTCCATTAATCAAGGTGAGGAAACTGAGGCAAGTGAAGAGACTTGTGCAGGGCAGACCAGTGGTTAAGCTCCCGTGCTGTGGAGCCAGAGTTCCGGTTTGAATTTGTTCCGTTGAGCTTTGATTTTCTCGTCTGTAGAATGGATACAGTAACATTCATGCCAAGGAGTTGTTGGATGGCCAACACTTAGCATATTTCCTGGCAGAGTAAGACCTCAAGAAATAGTAACTGCCTGGATTCTTCATTTACTCACTCACTCATTCACTGAGGAAATACTTGTAGAGCGCCTACTTCGTGCCAGGCATGGTACCAGGTCCTGGGATCCCAGCAGTGAACTAGGCAGCCAAGTTTCTACTCCTGAGGCCTTTACGTACTAGTAGGGAGGTGGGCAGTGCACAGTGAATGAGATGGTTACTAGTGGAGTAAGCGGGGATGGAGGCGATAAACAGAGCTGTGGAGACACAGGGGCAGAGGGAGATGGAGGGATCTTCTGACCTCAGGGCTGAAGCGTGAGAAGGACTGAGTCACGCCAAGCTGCTCGGGTAGAGGGAGCAGCCAGCGCAAAGGCACGGGGTCTTCAGGCTGTCAGAGGGACAGAAGTGAGTGGAGCCCAGTGAGCGGGAGGGTGGTCCAAGAAGAAGTTGGACAGGCCAGGCAGTAGGTGCTGGGGGAGCTGGCCAGGGAGGCCAGTCACCATATCATTGCTTCCTGTGTCCTAGGCGGCCTAGCCCCGCCCACGCGCCCCCCTGGGCTGCTGCGGCCTAGCCCCGCCCACGCGCCCCCCTGGGCTGCTGCGGCCTAGCCCCGCCCACGCGCCCCCCTGGGCTGCTGCGGCCTAGCCCCGCCCACGGCCCCCCTGGGCTGCTGCGGCCTAGCCCCGCCCACGCGCCCCCCTGGGCTGCCGCGGCCTAGCCCCGCCCACGCGCCCCCCTGGGCTGCTGCGGCCTAGCCCCGCCCACGCGCCCCCTGGGCTGCTGCGGCCTAGCCCCGCCCACGCGCCCCCCTGGGCTGCTGCGGCCTAGCCCCGCCCACGCGCCCCCCTGGGCTGCTGCCTCTGCGGCCTGCCGTCCACACGGCCAGGCCCTGCGGGTGTCTGCCTGACTGCTCCCGACAGGCTGGCCCCGCCAGGTCTGAGGAGTGTGCCCAGAATCAACCAGAATTTCCTAATTGGACTGTTGTTTTTCCCTTTTGCCATATTGTAGCGTGCGGATTATAGACACCACATGCTATAGATTTCCTGTCAGACCTCATGAATCAAGTCCCACCGTCTTATTTACTGTTGCCCGGTGGCTGTGAATAACATCGCCCCCAACACACACTCCCGGGCGCGTGCTTGTGCAAACCCTGCCCGCAGAGCTGGGCCTGTGCTGGCCTCCAGGCCACTGCCGGCAGCAGGGAGTGAGGCCTGTCCACCCTCCCCAGGCCCTGGCCTCGTGGGAATCAGCAAGGGGTCTGGCCACCTGGGCAGCAGCCTCGCTCCGCAGGGAGATGGCTTCACTCAGACTTGATCCTTTGTCCGCTGAGGGGTCACTCCCTGTGCATTAGGAAGAGTCAGACCCTAGACTAGCCTGTGTCAGTCTGCGCCCATGCATGTGGACACGGAGAAAAGCTTAATATTGTGCACAGGCTCTGGGGCTGGAGAGACGCAGCTCAAATCCCAGCAAGGTCTCTTACTACCTGTGCAACCCTGGGGTTGATTCCACGGGCCCTGAATTCTAGTTTTCTCATCTGTAAAATGAAGTAATTAACAGCATTCATTCATGTGTGTATGTGTGCGTGTGTGGCATGTGTGTGTGTGAGAGAGAGAATATCAGATACGAGCCAACTCACTAATCTGCCCAGCAACTCTTCCAGGGGGGCATGGCACCATTTTGCGTAAAAAAACCCCAAAAAACCCACGGCTCAGAGAGGTTAAGTAATTTGTGCAAACTTGCACAGCTATTAAGTGATAGAGCCAGGACTCAGATCCATCTCCGTCTAGCCCTAAGTTCCAGGGTATCAACTTTGGCCGACTTTGAGGCCAAGAACTCCAAGCCAGCCAACCAGTCCAACGGACAAGGCAGCAGCCCTCATTCCTCTCTCTTGACCATGAGGGGGCTGTGAAGTGGATGTTTATACTTCTTGAGGGGCTTAAACCCTGATCCTGTTGCTCAGGGCTGGTGGGGGGGACCTGGGGTGGAGCTTATTAGATTTTTGCCTTTTGTTATGGAATGTCTTTACCACTTATGGAGTGCACAACAGACTGCAAGCTTCCGAGGGCACGCACCATGCACGTTCCGTTCACTGTTCTCCCTGCACCCGATACCTCGACAGGAAGTATCTGAACGATTGGATAAATGGATGGATGGATGGATGGATGGATATGTCCCTACCAGCTTCATAAGAAAAGTATCTGAGTACCTTTTAAAAAAAATACGTGCCATGTTTCCCACGGCATCTCTCTTGTCCTGTGTCCTCAATAACAGCCCCTTCAAGGTGGCCCAATCCTGGGGAAGTCATCATTGAAATGCAGATTCCTCTGCTTCAATTTAAACAAGGTTTTGGCTCCCAGCAAAGGAAACCAGTGACCCTTCCCCCTGGGAGCAGGGCTGGACGCAGCCCCGGGATGGATGTCGGGGGCTTGGCCCTGCTGGCCACAGAGGCTTGCGAGGGGCTGGACTTAGCAGCACGGCTCCCCCCACCTGGGCACTGTTTTATCACAGCCCCAGCAGGCCCGTTCTTTCTTTTCTCTCCTTGAGTCTTCAGGAGAGGACACTGAGGCTTCCGTTTTTTCTGGGTTTTTCCCCCCAGTCACCTGTGCTAGAACTCAGAATCCTTTTTGACTGATTTCATTGTTAAAGGCAGTGTGATTTCTGAGAAAGCAGGTCACTTAGTGTCTCCAAGCCTTGACTTTCTGATCCATAAAATGGAACTAAGAATACCTGTCTCAGTGGGAAGTCACGGAGAGCGCGGAGGCTTTGAGCTCCCCCCAAGTCTAGGAGGAAGGGGCGTATTTCTTTTCTTCTGCACCTGACAGGCACGTAGACAGAGTGTCTTACCTAAACACAGGTAATCGATGGCGGGGCTCTGGGTTGCCACTAGAAGCTTCAGGGATTCTAAGCACAGGTGCTTTCTCCAGGGCCTGGTGCATCCCACGTTGATGCGTGTACTAGGCCCTTTATTTCCTCCCTTTGCCCAAGAAGATGTACTTCCACAGAGCAGTAAGGCCTGCCGGGCAGATAACATTTGAGTGAGACACACTGCCCTTTGGGGAACCACTGACCTCAAGGCCTGTTCCATGAGTCATCTCCAAACAGGTCCGCCCCCCTCCCCGCTCCCCCAGAAAAGCTTTCACTGCCTTGTTCTGTGCCCAGAGGAAATGCTTCATCCTCAAATGTAATTGTGTCTGAGGAGGTGTCCTCTGTGCCCAGGCGGGTCATGGAGCCCGTGAGTGAGTCAGCACGTCCGAGCTGAGTTAATTAAAGTGGTGAGGGCTGGCAGGGGCAGCTGGAGTCCCAGCACAGGGCTGCAGGGGCCGTGACTCCCATCTGTGCAAGGGCCCCCTGTGGGCCAACTCCCCTCTGTGGTCAGCGGGGCTCCAAATGGTGGAAAGGGGGCCATGGGCGTGAAGGGGGTGGTCTGGGTCAGCGTGGAAACAAAGAAGGAGGTGGAGGCCTCAGTGGTTGTCCAACTAGCTCAACACATTGGCTTAATCTTGGCTGTTTCCACTTTTCCTTGGCTTCTGTACACAATATCCACAAATGATCGAGTTTCCCGTGACTTCACAGTGCCGAGAGAGGCACTGGTCTGGCAGGAAGGGGTGATTCTCTTAGACTGCTGTTCACCCAGGAAGTGTAGCCTCGTGATAGATGCCCAGGACGTCCAGAGCCTAGCACGGTGCTGGCACCCTGTGGGCGCTTCACTGACTGCGTTGAATGAATGAGTGAGATACAGACTCTCCGACTGGAGGTTATCTTAGCTACCAAGAGCTAGGTGGTGGTAAGAGAAAAATGCAAAGAAGTAAGTTGTTAAGAAGGAATGAGAAAGGTGCATCCACTAGACTAGAATGTAGATGCCACAAAGGCAGGTGGTTTGTCTGTTTTCTCACCACCAGTGCCTGGCTCAGAGTGATGCTCCTTAAAGGTGTGTTAAATGTTGAGTAAATAGAGAAGGGGAAGAGGGAGGGAAGGAGGGAGGGAGGGAGGGAGGGAGGAAGGAAGGAAGGAAAGAAGGAAGGAAGGAAAGAAGAAAGGAAAAAGGAAAAGGAGGAAAGGAAGGAAGGAAAGGAAGAGGGAAAGGAAGGAAGGAGGGAGGGAGGGAGGGAAGAAAGGAAGAAGGAAGAAAGAAAAGAAGGAGGAAAGGGAGGAAAGAAGGAAGAAAAGGCAGGAGGGAGGGAAGGAAGGAAGGAAGGAAGGAGAGGAAGGAAAGGAAGAAGGAAGGAAGGGAAAAGGAAGGAAGAAGGAAGTAGAAAAGGGAGGAAGGAAGGAAGGAAGAAAAGGCAGGAGGGAGGGATAGGAAGGAAGGAAGGAAGGAAGGAAGGAAAGAAGGATAGAAAGGAAGGATAGAAAGGAAGGATAGAAAGGAGGGATAGAAAGGAGGGATAGAAAGGAGGGAGAGAGGGAGGACCCACGCAACTGGGGTGTGTCTGCTGGGAACCAGGCAAGCTTGATGAGAGCAGTACGTCCTCTGTACTGTTCTGTCTTTCTCGCCCCACTTCTCGGGCACCTGTTCATGGGGAAGACAAGTATTCTCTTAGTGAATGATGTCGGAGGTTTCTTTTCCCCTTGACACCCTTGCTGCTACCCACCAAACTGCTCTGGTTTCTGAAACATCCACCCCGGAGGAGGCTCCAGCCAAGAGCTGTCTCCAGTCCCAGCGAGGGTGTCTAAACAGAATCTCTGCTCCTTTCCCTCCCTCACAAGCTGGGCCAGACAACCCAGAAGGAACCTCTACCTACTTCTAAAGTAGAAGGACTGTCCCCGTCAAGCCAGCGGGGGCTATGAGGAGGGCAGGCCACGTGTCTGGCTTCCTTTATTGTGGAAGGTACTGTGCTTGCTAGACGAGATGATTCTAACAGCCTCTGCCCTCACGAAGTTAGCTGTCTTCTCCGGAGACAGGGCCTCTGCATGTGAAAGCCTATACCCAGAATAACTCAGTGAGCTGGGGTTACAGAGGGGCTTGCACGGCTGCCCGGGAGATTCGAAGTGAGCATCACAGAGGCCCCAGTCTCCCAGGAGAGTAGAAGCCACTAGGTTTATGTGTATCCTCAGCTTCACGACGAAGGACCGAGTCTCTCCACAGCTTTCAGATTTGGTGCTTTGTGCATTTCCAAACCAGAGTTTCCTAAGCTGAGCGGATCAGTATTCCACCTCCCAGAGCCAGAGCCCTTTGATGAACCAGGCTCGATGACAGCTGTACCAAGCACTTCGTGGGGTGACTATTGAGTAAGAGGGACGGGGCCATGTGTGACTCCCCACCATTATAGTGGCCTCTGTCTGCCACTGTCATGAGCCACCTGGACACAGCTGGCTGGACTAGTAGGACTTGGCATCTCCCCCGGCCCTCCCCTCCCCAGGAATGAATAAGCAGTACATCAGCAACATGGGGCTTTGGCAATGCTGAGTGAGGCTGGCAGGACTGAAGTTGGCACTTGAGGCGTGGGGGCCTGGGCACACCTGCCAGCTGTCTGCCCTACTTCTGCAAACAGGATACACCCCTATCATCCTGGCTGGGAGCCATGGGCTAAATCAGACAGGTAGAGGACAGTGAGGCTGGGACCATGGCTCAATTGTGAGCCTTGCACCAGAGCAGGCCCACAGTAATACCTCTGACCCTGAGCTCTGTGGAGATGGGGTGAGAAGAACACTGGGTGGGTAAGCCAGGTTCATCCCCCTTATTGGGAACAAAATTGAAGTTAATGCCATTAGACTAGTTCCCTAAGGCAGCAGTAACAAAATACCACACACTGGGTGGCTTAAAGCAGCGAAGATGGAAGCCAGAAGTCTGACATCAAGGTGACAGCAGGACCACGCTCTCTCTGAAACCCAGAGAGGACCCCTCCTTGCCCCTGCGTCCCTCCCGCTGATGGCCGGCAGCTCTTGGAGTTCTTCGGCTCACAGGTGCGGCACTGCAGTCTCTGCCTCCGTTGTCACATGGCGATTTCCCCTTGTGTGTGAGTGTGTGCAAATGTGCACGCGTGTGTGTCTTCTCTAAGGTCACTGGCTTTATTGCCTTGGGGCCCACCCTACTCCAGTACCAGCTCGTCATAGCTTGATTACATCTGCAAAGACCATATTTCCAAATAAGGTCACGTTCACAGGTGCTGGGGGTTAGGATTTTACACCTCATTTTGGGGGATACAACCATCAATACCCTACCTTCCAGGTGAAGGTCAGGAATATTATCTCATATGTGGCACCATACACAAAAGCTTGTTTTCTGTTCAATACACATGCCTTCGTCCCATGAACCATCTCACAGCAGGAGCGGGGATAACGCCACTGGAGGATACCCTGTAGCTGATGAGGCAGGTGAACTCTGAGAAAGCGAGAATTTTTGTCTGTCCTGTTGACGGTTGAGTCCCCAGCACCTCAACAGCACCGGGCACAGACTGGGTGCTCAGGAACAGTGTGCTGAGTGAATAAAGGGAGGAATGGGCGGAGATGGTGGGAGGACCTCCAGAAGCTGCCAGGTTTTAACCGTGTGACTTAGAATCACTTACCTCCCTGAATTCGCTTCCTTCTATGTAAAATAGAAACGAGAAGGAGCACACCTAATTCACACAGAGCTGCGAGTGCTGCGTGAGAACGTGTAAGTGCATTAACTCGGTTCCTGGCGCATAGCAAGTGTTCAATAAATGTTAATTAAAGCAGAATCTGTTGGAGGCCACGACTTGGTTTCTGCGTTGGACAGCTGGAGTGATGCCAAAGTGCTGAGTGGAAATGTAGCTACACACCTTCTTTTCTGCAGGGAAGGGGTGAGCGGCTTCGCCCAGTGACCTGCTAGTGAGAAAGTGAGTGACCCTCAGGGGGGAGGGGCGGATGGATTACTAGAGAGAAATGATTAGAATGTGCCCAGTGAGGGCACAGACTAGGGGCCATCCCTGAGGATTCAGTTCCCAGCTGTGGCCCTCGCCAGCTGCACGACCTCTGGCACACTGAGGTTCAGTTTATCCAGCCGTAAAGTGAGGCAGTAATAGCATCTGTCTCCTGAGGTTGGAATGAGGATCAAATTACAGTGTCTGGCACACAGAAATACCATAAATTTGTAAGTTTCATATGGTTAGTATCACTTTTCTAAGTGCCCTGTCCTGATTGCTCTGAGCTTGATCATTAGGAAACTAACCCTCGAGTTCTGGGCTGACATCCAGGAACGCAGGCTCTCTCTCCTTCTTTTGGTCCCCAGCACACATGCCCGTGTTCACCAGCCCACCGTGCCCGCGGGCGCTCACCAGCCCACCCGTGCCCGTGGCCACCCGCGGCGGGCCAGCTCCGAGCACTCGGATCCAGAGCGCCCTCTGGTGGCGCTCGGCCCGAGAGCGGCCGCATGAGGCCCCTTCTGCTCACAGCCGGCGGCGGAGCGAGAGTCACCCAGTGGGCACATCCTGCGGCTCTGATTGCGAGGCGCTCTTGGTGTGGATTTCTATCCTTTGTGGAGATTGTAGGAAAAGCTGTTTGCGGCTTCCCTCGCGAGCGTGCCGCTCTCCTGGAACGCTCTGGAGTCAAACCGGCTGAAGAGTGGGGAGAGGGAGGGCAGCGGCACCCACCTCACCCGGACAGTGCAGGGTCTGCCCTCCCGTTCTGGACAGAAAGGGGGAGCAGAGCTGGAGAGCCACTCTTGCATTCCCCCACTCCACTACTTTATTCCTCAGTATGACGTCAAAACCAGCCAGGCTGCTGAACCCCCTAATCTCTGCAGGTTTGCCTGGTGGAAGGTTCACCCCGGATCTTGGGTTCACAGATGTGGTCTCCGACCCCTAGGGGCGGGGACGGAGTTCCCACCCTGTCCATTTGGCATTTCAACCTCGGGACTTCAGCAGCAGCATCTCTGACTTTTATGTAGACAGCCTGTGCCAGGCAAGGTTCCGAAGGCTTTATGTGTGTAACCCACTGTACCCAGTAGCACCTATAAGGAAACTGAGCTCTGAGAGTTAGTGGCATGTGGAGGATCACACGGAGCGGGGATTGGGATCCTGGCTACAAGCTGATGTCACCACCACTGTGTCCTACTGCCCCCTGTGGATTCTGTCTACTTGTTCCTGCCTCCTGCCCTCGTACATGTGTGCCCTGACCTCCCCCTCTGGCACACCCTTCCTCACCCCTGGGGCATGTGCGTGGCAAACCCTCCCGTGAGTTCTTCCCTGCTGCTCTGTGGCCCCCAGGACCCCCATTCCCACTGCCATCTCTTCATGTGCCTGTCACCCGTGCCCATTGCTTGTCTCTGCTGTTGGGCTGTGACATCCTGCTCTCCCTGCCCCCAGGCACACAGAAGGTACTCCCTGGATGAAACAGGCTCAAGTAGCGGCAGCCTTTTCCCCAGGACACATCCCACCACTACCCTCTTGAGTCGAGGAGGGAAAGTACATTAGTCCCATTTTAGAGATGGAAATGCTGAGCTCATGGGGATAAGGGATTCAGCCAAGTTCACAGAGTGAACCAAATTGATGTTCTTACCACAGGCCCTTGGTCTGTGCTCAGCTTCTCAGGCCAGAGACTTGTGATAAGGTGAAGGCCTGACCCACAAGAACCTGTGAGGTGAGTCATGGGAATGGAAGAGCAGGGGTGTTAGTGTAGGGAGGTCCTGGGTTTTATTTGTATGGGCCCGGTAGGAGAGCATTTGAAATTGACATTTTTAAATTCTCCATCCTTTGGGTACAACTTCCTCCGTCATGCGTCCCCTTTGCAGGCAACCTTCTTTGCAGCCCGAAGCAGGGGCCACTGGCCGGCCAGGCAGTGCGGGCCTGCGTAGGGGCTGGAGGAGAACAGCTATCAGGAGCTGCTCTCCAGGGGTAGGCAGCTGGGGTCTGTAAGGCAGAAGGGCGTGTCTGTTAAGGGCTCGGGCACACTCATTCACTTCCTTCTCCCTGCGGGCCTGCGTAGGGGCTGGAGGAGAACAGCTATCAGGAGCTGCTCTCCAGGGGTAGGCAGCTGGGGTCTGTAAGGCAGAAGGGCATGTCTGTTAAGGGCTCAGGCACACTCATTCACTTCCTTCTCCCTGCGGGCCTGCGTAGGGGCTGGAGGAGAACAGCTATCAGGAGCTGCTCTCCAGGGGTAGGCAGCTGGGGTCTGTAAGGCAGAAGGGCATATCTGTTAAGGGCTCGGGCACACTCATTCACTTCCTTCTCCCTTAGTGACCGAAGTGCTTGTCACCCCCAGGCTCCCCCTATGTTCTTCCAACTTCCCAAGCCCCGTCCAAGGCTGGCCTCGCCTCTTCCGCCCCACATGGCTTATTTCCTCTGCTCCACTGAACCGTATCGCTGAGCGCTGAAGTTGGGGTCAGCGTGGATTACCGTAGGGATTTCCCGGTCCAGCCCTGTTTCTCCCTCCTTGGTGGATGCTTCTTCAGGAGAAGGTCCAGGTCTTCTGTCCTGTCTGCCTCCCCCTCAGTGGCCAGCACAATGCTGGGCGCTACTAGATGCTCAAGAGAAGACAAGTTGCTTAATTTATCTCAGCTTCAGTTTTGTCCTCTGTGAAATGGGAATGATACGCCTACATGTGAGACTGTGTGTGTCAGCGTACCTAGCACAGGGCCTAGCTCCAGGGGCCAGTCACTGGGTGTGAGTTCCCTCTCCTCACAGGCCGCTCAGCCCTGACTCCTGCTCTGATCCGGAATGACCCACTCTGAGTAGCACGTGTCCTCTCTCCTCCCACCCTGGGCCCAGGTGACTCGTGTTCAGAGGGTCAGCTCCCCTCTCCGCTGCAGTCTCTCCTGCAACCCCATCTTGGAGGACTGGCAGGAAAGGGCAGGGGACTGCTGGGCTCCAGCAAAGCGGAGCGCTCTTCTGTTCTTTTCACGTCCAGCTGGAGCCCCGAGGAGCTAGACGCAGAAGGTGCCGATGTGGCTGTTACTGGCCGCATCCTGGGCCCTTCCCACCTTCACCGCCAGTGGCTGATGAATGAATGGGTGGAGGAGTGGGGTCAGGGCTAGGATAGGATTTCCCCAGGAACACTTGTGTTCGTGAGTGATGGTGTGAAGGTCAGGAGCAGACACTTGGTAACCTTTGTCCCCCACTGTGTGTCCTGGCCAGATCACTGGCTCCCCCGGTGTGTACAGGGGCAAGTTTATTGGACGTGCCTAAGTGTCTTCTCATATTAATTCATTTATTTAATCCTCACAATAACCCTATGAGCTAAGTACTATATTTCCCCCACTTTATACATAAGGACCCGGAGAATTTAGCTCTGGAACCTGTGCTGTCTCCTGCTATACTGTCTCCAGGATGACCCAGCCAACATTTTAATTCAAACCCTGGGGACTGATTTTTTCTAGTCCCTGCCTGCCTTTCCGGCCCACGGCCCAGGGGGCCTTCCTGTCTCACGTGGCCCGTGGGAGGGCTTTCCACTCAGACCTCATCCTCCCCTATGGCGCTGCCCAGCTTTCAAGGGGAAGGGGGAAGCCCCCAGGATGGGGAACGAGAAGCGCATGAATCAGTCATCACCGCTGTTCACCCGTCGCTGCCGGGGCAGTGATGCTGAGCTCTCCTGCGGGTTTTCCCCAGTCTTCCGCGCTGCCCAGCCTCGTACTGTCTCCCTGCTCTGCGTCCACCTTCCTTTCCGTCTCCTCCCCGAGACTGAAGGCGTTTGCTGCGCCTTCGACGGCCACTAGGGGCGTCCTACGGGGACCCTAGGTAAGGTTTACCTCTCCTTGACCCCCCCACCCAGGGGGAGGAAGGCTGCCCGGCTCCTGCCTGTTGCTGGGGTCAAGCTGCAGCCTTTTTAATGGGGGGGGGGGGTTCATCAGCATTCTCTGCTCCCACCAAACGTTACCAGAGCGTTTTCCCGAGTCCACAGGACACAGGAGGGTGGGAGAGGAGTCCATATCGAGAATTCTGAGGAAATGCACCGAGTATTATCCAAATGAGACGGGGTTTGCAGTAAAAAAATAAAAATGCAAATGATAAAGAGCCCTAACAAAATGTCAGGGCCTTTGACCCAGTAGTTTGACTTCTGAGAGCTGATTCTAAGGAAATCGTTCCAGAAAAGAAGGAAACGAGAGGTCGGAAGAGGCTCACTGGAGAAGTGAAAGGTTAGAAGCAGTCTAAGTACAGGGCCTGGTGAAACGGATGGTAGAATGTGGAACCACTTTAAAGGATGCTAAGGAGTCTGATAGCAGGCAGCACGCACCCATTATGACGACAGGACGTACAAGACTACATTAAATAGACATGCCATGGAGTGAGCGAAGCTGAAATATTTCAGTGTAAGTGATTAGGGTGGGAACTTTCTTTCTGTAAAATACTTTTCCTTGTTTACAATATTCCTACTATTTAAAACAAAGAAATGAATGGGGGCAGGGGTAGTGACTGAAAGGGGGACCTTGGGGTGCTGGCCATGTTCCACATCTTGATCTGGGTGCCTGGCACAGAAATGTGTTTATTTTATGAAAATTCTGCGAACTGTCCACTTAGCTGTGGGGATACATCTATATGTATGTTACTTCCATGAAAAGTTGAAAAAGAAAAGAAAAAAATGAGATATTGAAAATGGAAAGGGGAGGGTTGCCTCGTGTTTAATCCGGTACACCGTGAAGTACAGACTGCACGATCAGTAAGGGTTTGTTCTCCCCTAAAATGTCCTCCTATGGAAAATGAGTCAAGACTGTTTTCAAAAGTCCTTTTCTCTGAGCCTGTCTGAGCCGGAAGACGTGGGCTGCAAGAAGCTGGACTTAAGGACTTACTCTACTTAATGTCTGTGAAACCTTTGGTTTTCAAACCTGAGCGTGCATCCTAACCTCCTGGGTGACTTGACTGCTTGTTAAAATACAGATTGCGCCTGACCTGTGGTGGCGCAGTGGATAAAGCGTCGACCTGGAATGCTGAGGTCGCCGGTTCGACACCTGCACTTGTCTGGTCAAGGCACATATGAGAGTTGATGCTTCCTGCTCCTCCCCCCTTCCTCTCTCTCTCTCTCTCTCTCTCTCCTCTTTAAAATGAATAAATAAAAATAAAATAAAATAATTAAAATAAAAAAAAAATACAGATTGCTGGTCCCCGCCCATGGGGCTCGCGATGTAGCATTTCCAACAGGGTCCAAGGTGATGCCCCTGCTGCTGGTCCGGAACCCACTTTGAGAACCACAACCCTCAAATAACCCTCTGGAATTCCCAGCGTGATGCCAGGGGAAGACTGCTGCTGATGGACACGGAAGCATATTCTTCCATTTGCCAAACCAAACAGGTCTGCGTGATAAGTCTATAGTTCAAGAAGATGTAAGTGCCTTTGCTCACCTGACTCTCTGCTCTGAGTGAAATGAATGGATGTAGACGGACCCTATTGATGACCCTATTGATGCCTTCGCGGGTGTTGGCATTGCTGGGCGTGAGAGAGAGGGACAGAGACAAAATTCTTCAAGGCTGGGGAATATACAAGTTAAAACTCTTGATGTTGTATCTTTAAATATAAGTGAGTGCCTTTCTAGGGGTGAAAAACCTGTGAGCATTTACTGGGCCAGGCCCAGCACTATGTGGAGAGCTTTATACCACAGCTCAGAGCCACCCTCTGAGGTCAGTCCGGTTGTTTTCTCCACAGCCCTGAGGGTTAAGCAGCCTGCCCTATCCTTGCGGCTCACACAGGGAGGAGTCAGGAGGGAGCCCAGGTCCCGAGCTGTGGCCCTGCCCAGGCGGAGGCCACGGGCACAGTGACCGGCTCTTGGGGCCCCCTGCAGCAGTGGCCGAGGGAGGAGGGATGCCAGGGCTTCTGCATGGGCATACCAGGGGAAGGCTGATTCTGTGGGGAGGAGGCTAGGAGGTGGGCACGAGAAGGAAGGGGGAAGAAAGAGTGTGGGGAAAGGCCCAGCAAGCAAGGTCACATGGGCCTTGTTAGCCAGCACCTTTGGGGGTGAAGGGAAAGCAGCTCGTGGAAGCTAGAGCCCCCCAAGCTCACTTGCCTGCACACCCTGTCAGGTGTGGCTACATCCGGGCCTTCCGGACTCCACTGCTTTTTGTTCCTGACTTTTCTACAGGACATAATAGAAAAAGGAAAAAAAATAGATCTAAATTCGGTGGCCGGGGTCAAGTTTTAGTCCCTGAGTATGGTGCGGACGTCCTCTGAGACCTCCAGGTGGGACTGCCCATGCCAGTGGCTGCTCCCCGCCCCCGGGGAAGTGGGTGTGGCAGGTTGGGAGTCCCTGCCCACCTCCTCTGAGACCTCCAGATGGGACTGCCCATGCCAGTGGCTGCTCCCCGCCCCCGGGGAAGTGGGTGTGGCAGGTTGGGAGTCCCTGCCCAGGTCCTCTGAGACCTCCAGGTGGGACTGCCCATGCCAACGGCTGCTTCCCCCCCCCCCGCCCCCGGGGAAGTGGGTGTGGCAGGTTGGGAGTCCCTGCCCAGGTCCTCTGAGACCTCCAGATGGGCCTGCCCATGCCAGCGGCTGCTCCCCCCCCTCCCGCCCCCGCCCCCGGGGAAGTGGGTGTGGCAGGTTGGGAGTCCCTGCCCACGTCCTCTGAGACCTCCAGGTGGGACTGCCCACGCCAGTGGCTGCTCCCCCCCCCCCGCCCCCGCCCCCGGGAAGTGGGTGTGGCAGGTTGGGAGTCCCTGCCCACAGCCTGCACCTCTGTTGCACTGTTGTGTTGCTCTGCTCTTGTCCAGCCTGGCGTGTGAGGGAGGCAGGCCTGTCCTCCACCCTGACAGTTGTGGACCTCGGGAGGGCTCCCGCTGGTGCCCCTGGGTTTCTTCCTGTAGATGCTTGCTTTCCACTCCTGCTCCCTGCTCCCTCCCCGTGACCTCAAGACATGGGGGTCCTGGACCAGACCCTGGCCCGCTCAGCTGCAGACTGAGGAACTGGAGGGAGAGTGGAATAAGCCCGCTTTGCCTCTAAGAAGCTAGACGCTCTGAAGGTCAAGTGGGAATCTTGAACACAGAGTGGTCCTGCCCCTAGGAGCCAGAAAATGTCCTGGGAACTAACCAACCACTGCTGCCCTTCCTGTGTCGGAGGTGAGAAGGGGCCGACAGTCTCCCTTCTCTTTATATGCACCCTTATATATATTGGGTGGGCGCCTCCGAGCCGAAGCCGACTGCTCCGCAGACTGCTTCACCACAGGGCTCTAGTGTAGTGGCGGCAGTGAGTATACAGGACTGAACAGATGAGGAAGAGGCGCTGTTGCTCGTCTGCCCGGTCTACGAACACCTGACTACCTTTCTGGGCTGTTCCATCCTGAACTCCAAGACCATGCTGTTCGTCTTCAATATCTTTTTGTTGCACACCACCACCCCCAAAAAGGGACCCTGGAGTGTCACACAGAGGGTGAATTGACTGTTTATTTCCCCCTTGCCAGATAGAACGCCTTGCTCTGCCTCTGATCAGGAGCTGATAAGACTCATGATAGAACATCCAGGAAGGGCTTTGAGACGACAGGTCATCTCACACACGCACAGCTCCCACCCTGCTTGGCACTGCTGCCACCTGGCCCCTCCTGCAGACACCGGACAGGGAACTCTCTCCACTGTCGGCCATGGAATCATGAAGGACACATTTGGGAAGCCATCCCTGTGTTTTCATTACACCCAGACCACCCTAGGTTGGAGATGATCCCAGCCCATTCCAGATGACTTGGCTGATCAGTGGCTAGGCAGGTGGGGTCAGGGGCTCACATGCCTCTCTGTCTGGGCCCACTCAAGGTGGCTGCATTGAGAGGTCCCTGAGGGGGGAGGGGAACCTCGGGGTGGTCAGCTCCCTCTCTGCCACAGCAGTGAGGGGAGGACAGTTCAGCTGTGGGAAATTGAATAACCCTGACTCCCCATTAGCTCCGAAAGGCCCCTTGAAGAAGACATGGCCAGCATTTGGATTTTTACCTATTGAAGACTCTTCCTTCAAGATTAAGAAATGGGAGTAATATACACACTTTTGAGGGTTGCCTGGGCGACAGCTGGTGTTATTAACAGGAGTGTAAGAGAAGGAGAATTTCCGAGGATGGAACAAGCCTCAGAGGCTGAAAGGGTGGCAGTTCTTTACATCCCCGTTGAAGGACTCAGATTCAGGGAGGGGTTAGGTCGGCATGAGGGCTCGTGTTTGAGTCACAACGCAGACTCAAGGCCATCTCTAGTGGGTGGACCTGACTGTGGCCTTGATGGTGATATTGAACAAGAGTCTACACTCACCAGGATGGTCCAGGCATTCAACTCTTGGGCTATGTGGTTGGGAGCTCATGGTGAGGTGCACAGAGCGTGGTGGGGCTCTGAGGAGCTGCGCTCCGATTATGGCTGAGAAGATGCTGCTCAGATCCTCAGGGCTCTGGAGATTAGATGGGGGGGGGGGGGGAGAAGAGCGTGTGATAGGGCTGTCGCGGTGAATAAAGTCAGCCACTGACTAATGCCTCAGTTGTTCTCCACTCTGGGGTCTGCTTATAATATGAATGGTGGTTAGGTTATAGAGAAGATGATCACAGAGAGAGGCAGGCTTCTCTCCCCGGAGATGAGGTCAGGACCTCCATTTAGAGAAGAATGGAGCGGAACCAGTATCTATTGACCACCTACTATGTGCCAGGCACTGTGCAAAGTGCTTTATACACACTACCCTGCAACCAAACATTTTAAAGATTGAGAAAAGATGGACAGGGAGGTTCCGTATTGTCCCTGTGTCATAGCTGATGAGGGGCAGAGGAAGGATTTGAACTGAAGTTTGCCAGACTCCAAATCCTGTGATCTTCTTTCCTCGGCCACTGCTCGTCAACACAGCCAGCAGGAAACTTACCTGGAGACGATTTCCCAGCAGCACACAGAGTGTTGCTTGTAATCCACAAAGCATTCAATATATTTTGATTCACCCTTATGCTCCCACTCAAGAAAGCACGTCCCACACAAGTAAATGGAATAACATCACTAGGTACTAAAGGAGAAAGAGTATTGTGCTTGCATATGTTGGTACTTTACCAATATTAACATTCCTAGTCACTGACCTCATCTCTGGTTTGAAATCCACCTGTACATCATGACACTGGTTGAAAATCACCAAGCTACACTCCCCATGATAACGAGTTTGGTCCTTGCTCACAAGTATGCTGCACTTGACCACCTACATGGTCTTGACCTCATTCTGAATGAATGGCAAAGGACACATACAAAAAGCAAAGGTCTTTTGGGCAGGTTACTACCTTTTAACACCGGCCACCTCTAACATGGCCCCAGAGTCTCCAAAGGGGATGTCGTTCTAGGCATGGGTCTGATTTATAGTAGTGATGCTTATTTTATTTATTTATTTATTTATTTATTTATTTATTTGATGATTGATTTGATGCTATTTAGAAAACATTGATTTTAGAGATACCACTTTGATTTTCAAAGTGTGCTCCCAGGGGACGTAAGGTTCTATCGAGATGGGTTATGGCCTCCCTTGGGGGTGGGACTAAAGAACCAAGAGTGAGACACACTTGTTTAAATTAGAAAAGCTGCATTTTTGCTGCTTATATAACAGAATTCTATGTACAGTTAGTTGTAGCTGAAGACCTAAAAAAAAATTTTTTTTAAACCATTGCTTTAAAATAATGCTTTTGCAATCCCACAGACAAAAAACATTATGGGAGAGTCTCTCTCCCGTGGACCAGCTGATTAGCTGTCGTTGAAGAGTTATTAAAGAACTAAGTCTCTGTCCTCTAGCCCAGTGGTTTTTCTACCTTTTTACACTTGGGAGCTGGTGATTGAGCCGACTGGAAACAGAAACACACAACGAATAAAGTTTTATCTTACCGTGCATAACAGTGCAACACAGGACAAGCCAGTGCTTGATTTCCAAACTCCACGTCTCCACATGTGTGATGTATCAAACACTACATAAGTTTGTCCAAATGCTTTTTGTCTATTGTGCTTGATTGGTAAATGCTCTGCATGGTGCAAAAGTTGTTCAAACAAGTTCACAAGTTCCAAAGTGATATAAGACAACCTCAATAGTATTTTCATCAATGGTACAAGCTGATATGTGGCAATCACCCGGAACATAAGTAAATTTGACTAAGATCATCGGGTAGATATGCTTCATACAACATCAGGGTGGTTAACTCTTCTGTGAACTGGCACCAACTTTCTGATGGCCAGTGGTAGAAAACCACTGCTCTGGCCCGTCCTCCGATACTGGGGCAGGAAGTGACTGTACTTAGTTGAATAGGTAGGTAAGCTAGGATTCAAGGAGCAAGGGGAAATGTGCATTGATTGGTGTTGAAAGAAATAGGAATATAAAACCACTAATTTGATCTTATGATGGCCTTTGAAACTGGAAGGGGGAAAGGCTATGAAGTAATGAGCCCTCCTTATTGTATTAGAGCGTTTATCCTACCTCCAGAGGGGACCTCTGGATTTCTTGGGTGTGTTTGCAGAAACCATTCAAGCACGTCCAGCTGGTTTCAGAATTGTTGCCCATTTGAACCTGCTCCAACCAAGCAAATTGGCCCTAATGGGGAAATTGTGCTTGGCAGTAGATCCTCTTCCTTTTCATCACCTCCTCCTTCTTCTTCCAGTCACCTGTCATCTTCTCCAAGTCATAGAAAGTGAAAATTTACCCTTTGGCATCATTCCATAAAATCAGTTGGTCTCTTCCCCAGTGTTACACTCCTTTGCTCATTTTCTCCTTTCAGTGCTGAGAGCATACCTCATTCTGATTTTAAAGAATGTCTCCATCAGGAATGAACACGTCTTACTAAATACCTGCTCAGTGGGGGATAGATTTGGTCCTTGTTGACTTGCCAGAGGCTATGTTCCTAAAGTCCTCTTATAAATTGGTTGTTTGGCCTAACCAGGCGGTGGTGCAGTGGATAGAGCATTAGCCTGGGATGCTGAAGACCCAGGTTCGAAACCCCGAGGTCGCCAGCTTGAATGTAAACTCACCGGCTTGAGCATAGGGTCGCCAGCTTGAGCGTGAGATCACTGGCTTGAGCATGGGATCATAGACATAACCCCATGCTCTCTGTATTGAGCCCAAAAGTCTCTGGCTGGAACCCTAAGGTTGCTGGCTTGAGCAAGGGGTCACTGGCTTGGCTGGAGTGCCCTCCCAGTCAAGGGACATATGAGAAAGCAATCAGTGAACAACTAAGGTACCACAACTGTGAGTTGATGCTTCTCATCTATCTCCCTTCCTGTCTGTCTTTCTCTGTCTGCCTCTCTCTCTCTCTCCCTCCAAAAAATAAAATAAAATAAATTGGTTGCTTGTACCTCAGCACATGTTTTTCCACTTCTCTATGATGCTAAGTAAGGTTCCTGGGCTAGCCCACGAAGGCCTCTTCCTTAGCCATAGATGCAGTGCCGATATGGACTCCCATCAAGGTGACGTGGTGGAAGGGCCAGGTATTCAAGTAAAGCTAGAATTGGGATCAAGTCTCAGATTGTCTTCTGGCCTTGGGCCACTTACCCTCACTGCTTCAATTTCCTCCTCAGTAGATAAAATGAGAGTGATGATGGCCACCTCAGAAGGAAAGTGGGCCTGATTACCCCGTGACAGGGCTCCCACCAGAACAGTGTGGGTGCCCAGCACAGAGTGGGTGCTCAGGAAGTGGTATGTCCCCACCACCCTGCTCCACTCCTCGTCACTGAGGTGGAGGAGTTCATACGAGAGCTAACCTTCTCCAGTGAACAATACAATACAAAGAGACAATGAAAACACAGAATTAACCATATCATAAATAAAAACAGAGTTTCTGTCTTTTTGATGGCATCTGATTAAAGACAGAATTATTCAATTAAAAGAAAATTGAGACATAATGAAGATGCTGAGATTTCTGGACACATATGGGCTCATAATGGCTCCTACTGATCTATCCAGAGATGAATTCCCTTAAAAACATCCCAGGGGAATGTGGACACTCTCCTTTCTGTTTCTGAGGACCATTCGCCCAGCTCAGGGCCGGGGCGCGGGGGAGAGAACAAGAACACCGGGGCAGGAGGAGCGAAGGTGGGCAGACTGGAATATTTAACGCCGGATCTACCCTCCTCTGTACAACAAAATCATACTTAGTGGTAACCATGTCATAATTAATAATGGTCATTATTCAACACCTTTACTAAAATTATTATTAAAATTATTTGCCTGATGTGTCGACTAGTGTAGGACCATAAACAATTCAAAATGAAGAGTACATTCCTATGCTAACATATTATTCAAACTTAATAAAATTTATCATGTAGGAACTAATATTTGAACTTACAAATCTCACATGTCACAGTTCTGCTCTGTGTCACTGTTTTAAAATTTAAATGCAAATTAAAAACTTCAAGTGGTCACATAGAAGGACACAAGCGAGGTCCCTCGAGTTCTCTCCCTGTCTGTTAAATTGTTTTTGAAACCACCATTTGCACAGAGGGTCTACAGTACTCCAGGCAGAGACCCCAGCTGGGCCTTAAGTCAGCGTGAATGATTCTCCTGAAGCACCGTTATGAATTTACTCCTGAAACACCATGTAGCTAAGTTTGCCTGTGTGCACGCGCGCGCGTGTGTGTATGTGTGGCTGACTTTGTAACTTCCACGTGCAATGCAATTTGTATTCAAATTTAGGTAATAAGAACATGCTAATTTGAAGCTTACGTATATAATTAAAACTCAACAGCAACAGCAGCAGTTGGGTAGAACTTAGATCAAAAAGAGACTTTCTTAGGGAGGATGGTTTACCATTGACATTGTTTTGATGAGCAAGGTCATGGCAAAAAGCAGCTGGACTTTTAGTTTTGTTGTTGGTTTCTGTCTGTACAGACGATGGCCTCTCATTGCTGGTAGCCACGGTGTCCTCTGGTCCCCGCCCTGCCAGTGGGCCACCATCGGGTGTGGCAGCCATGGTGTCCTCAGGTCCCCGCCCTGCCAGTGGGCCACCATCGGGTGTGGCAGCCATGGTGTCCTCAGATCCCCGCCCTGCCAGGGGGCCACCATCAGTGTGGCAGCCATGGTGTCCTCTGGTCCCCGCCCACCAGTGGGCCACCATCAGTGTGGCAGCCATGGTGTCCTCAGGTCCCCGCCCTGCCAGTGGGCCACCATCGGGTGTGGCAGCCATGGTGTCCTCTGGTTCCCACCCTGCCAGTGGGCCACCATCGGGTGTGGCAGCCATGGTGTCCTCAGGTCCCCGCCCTGCCAGTGGGCCACCATCGGGTGTGGCAGCCATGGTGTCCTCTGTCCCCGCCCACCAGTGGGCCACCATCGGGTGTGGCAGCCATGGTGTCCTCAGGTCCCCGCCCTGCCAGTGGGCCACCATCGGGTGTGGCAGCTATGGTGTCCTCTGGTCCCCGCCCTGCCAGTGGGCCACCATCGGGTGTGGCAGCCATGGGGGCAGTGGGCCACCATCAGTGTGGCAGCCATGGTGTCCTCTGGTCCCCGCCCACCAGTGGGCCACCATCGGGTGTGGCAGCCATGGTGTCCTCAGGTCCCCGACCGCCAGTGGGCCACCATCGGGTGTGGCAGCCATGGTGTCCTCAGGTCCCCGCCCTGCCAGTGGACCACCATCGGGTGTGGCAGCCATGGTGTCCTCAGGTCCCCGACCGCCAGTGGGCCACCATCGGGTGTGGCAGCCATGGTGTCCTCTGGTCCCCGCCCACCAGTGGGCCACCATCGGGTGTGGCAGCCATGGTGTCCTCTGGTCCCCGCCCACCAGTGGGCCACCATCGGGTGTGGCAGCCATGGTGTCCTCAGGTCCCCGCCCACCAGTGGGCCACCATCGGGTGTGGCAGCCATGGTGTCCTCTGGTCCCCGCCCACCAGTGGGCCACCATCGGGTGTGGCAGCCATGCCCATCTTCTCCTCCAACAGGAATGGATCTGTTTGCCATCACACATCGGTGACCTCGGGCACAGTGAGCCTCTCCCCCAGCTCCAGGGACCGAGCATATTTTAAACCAGCCATGGCGGTGATCCGTTTCTCCCCTGACAGTGATTGGTTTGGGTTGAGTATGTGACTGGATCCCGGCCAAGAAGATGTGAGGATAAGCCTGCTGGGATGGGGATGGGGAGATCCTGGGGAAGATTTTCCTCCGACTAAAATCAAATACCAGCAAACAACTGAGAAACAAACTAGAGTCATAAGGGGCGACATTTCCCCCAACATAACTCCCCCTTCCTGGATGTAAGCACAGCTGGGGGAAGCAGGATGCCTAGGCCACAAGAAGCATCCTTTAATCAGAGGGGGTGGGGCGGGGGACAAGCTGAAGGTGACAGCCAACATGCTAAGAACGACAGAGCAGAAAGATGAAACGGTCTGCCGCTAGGATGTCTGCTGTGTGAGATCATAGACTTCTCCTCCGGAAGCTGCTGGACTCTCCTGGCACTTGAAGCCAAAAGCAACTTAGAGTGATTGTCGGGTGGGTGTGCACGCAGGGAGAAAACCAGGGAAAGGGGAGAGCCCAGTACGGGGAGAGCGACCTAGGAACAGCACACTGGACCCTGTGCCAAGCCCTTGCACAGTCAAAACTCCACAGATAACTCTGACTCCCCCAAAACTTAACCGTTCATAGCCTACCATTGAGAGGAAGCCTTACCAATAATATACCAAGTACATCAGTATATATTTTGTATGTTATATGTATCATATACTGTATTCTTACAATAAAGTAAGCTGGAGAAAAGAAAATGTTTTAAGAAAATCATAAGAAAGAGAGAAATATATTTACAGTATTTACTGAAAAAAAATTCATTTATTAGTGAACCTGCATAGTTGTAATTCTTGTTTAAGAGTCAACTTGTATGTATACACACGGCTTCCCAGGTGAAAGAAAAAAGGAGAGTGGAGAAGGGCTACTGGGCCAGATGGTCCTGTCAGCTGGCTTCAGATGACACCATTGACCTGAACTTCTTGGTGATTGAACCAGAACCAGTGTCTAAGTGAATGGGTCATTGGGGTGGGGTGGAGCAGGAGGGGCAGGGTCTATGTGGGCCTTTGTAAAACAGCGAGTCTGTAACTCATGTAGTGGCTACTCCTAATAATCTGTCAATCCTTGCCTTCAGGATGCCCCCGCTCCTAACCAAAAAAGGGGTCGTCAGTAATAAAACAGCTTGAAAGCAAGTCAGTAGCCCTCGACTGTCTGCTGATTCAGTCTGTATATTAGTCCTGGTCCCCTAGAAAATAGAGCCTGAGGGAAGCATTCAAAATGCTGACACTTCATTGGGGAGGAGTAAGGCCTGGGAACTGAGGGTGACGGGGGGTGAGGACAGATGCCAAGCAATCTGACAATGTGCCACGATGCCGGCTACCACATCCCGTCGGGCCCCAAAGAGACTTACAAGTGGCTTTGGCATGCGTGTCTTTCCTAAAGTTATTTATTTATTTGATTATCTATTGCTGTTTTAAGATTTTATTTATTGATTTTACAGAAAGAGGAGAGAGGGGGTGGGGGAGCGAGGAGTATCAGCTCATAGTTGCTTCACTTTAGTTGTCCATTGATTGCTGGTCGTATGTGCTTTGACCGGGCAAGCCCAGGGTTTCAAACCAGCGACCCCAGTGTTCCAGGTCAACGCTCTATCCACTGCGCCACCACAGGTCAGGCGGGAAGTTTTATTTTTTAAAATCACCATGAGAGAGTGCACAGAGACAGAAAAAGCAGGAATTTGGGAGCGACCCTTCTGAACTTCTGGGGAACATCCTCTGGCCCCTTAGGAGCCAGAGCTTGTGCACTAGAAGTGGAGGTGAGACTTGGTCTGAATGGGGTGATGACCAAGAGACAAGGAAAAATGAGACAGTCAAAGGAACCTGGGACGACACCTACAGCGCGTGCATGACACAGTGCTGGGACCCAAGTATGTATCCATTGTTTATAGGGTCAACCCATCCCACCTTGTCCCACATTTGTTCCTCTCCTGAGGGGCTCAAGACACCCCTCGGGAGGCCTTCAACACCTTCTCCTCTTCTCTTCAAGACCTTTGCTCATCACCCTTCCAGTTTGCTTTCGAAGCAAGTTCCTTGGGGCCGAGCATAAAATTCCATCCACGCCTTGTGTAAGGGAGAGTAAAGAGGAGTTATTGCTGCTCCTTGCTCGGCTGGGTTTTGTAGAATTACCCCAAAGCAGTGTTCATCATGCCATTGAGCTGGAGGCCCATGCTTAATGTGCTATCTGCTCTGACCCCGGGTGTCTCTCTGCATCGCTGCTCTCTCCCCAGCCCCGCTGCCATCCGGCGCCTTCTAGGGTCATTGCTGACAAGTGTATTACCCGTGTTTATCCATATTAAATCTTGTGTCATTGACTGCCTTTTGCCCATTTTTCTAGACTCTCTCTGGTTCTGCAGTTTCCCTTCCTGCCTTGTCCTGCCCTTCTAAGAAAGGCAACCCCTTCCGAGTCAGGAATTCTCCTGAAGCCCTCCATGTTGTCAACGGTTTATGAAGAATAAACATGTTAAAAGGCGGCCCTGCTACAGAGCCCAAGACTTCCTCTGGAACCAGTACTGACCCATTCATAATCACATTATTCAGAGCAGCGGGCAGTTCACCAATGGGACTGGTTTCATTGTAATATACCTTCGGCCAGTAGTAAAAACACAGTGCAAAGCCATCATCTTAATTAATCATGTTTTAGATAGGTATAGCACGTTACAGTTTACAAAATACATTCAATTTTCCCTAAAACCTAAAAGCATTTGCTGTTTCCCCCGCCCCTCCATAAAACATTAAAAAAAAAATCATGAAATAAGCAGTTCTACCTTAATTGAGCCATTAGGAAATGAAAGCATGTCCCAATATTTCCCATTTTGAATCTTCTGTCATTAATGCCAGGGAAACAGGCTCAGTCAACATGTCTCTTTGTTCCCACTTAATAACAACACTTTACATGTGTGTGGTCCCTTAGAATTAATTTTCCAAACATTTCATGTATTTTGAGGTTTCCTTAAGATAATTGTCCTTGAGAATAAAAACATGCACACAGACATAATTTGTGAGTTTGCAAAGCAAATCGTTCATTCTTTCTGTGGCCAGTGTTGAGATTTTTTTTTTACAGTTGTTTCATCATCAAAGAGAAGTTTTCCTTTTACCAATGAAGAGACCGGAGAAACTAACTGTGTGGCTACTTGAAACCAACTATGCTTTATTCTTAAATGGATGCAAAAGTCACAAGAAATTGGGTGACAAATTAATATGTGACACAGAATGAAAATAAGGTCAAATTTTTTTGTTATAAGGGAAAAAACCCATAACCAACTCTCATGGAAAATATTTAATTAGATCATTCATTTAGTCAATAGCTAGTTGTCCCATGTCCCTTAGGTACCAGGTACTATCAAGGCACAGTGCCTTTTCCTTCCACTTCCTCCTCCTCCCTCTTCTTCTCTCTGTACTTCTCCTCTTGTTCCCCCCAGAAATTTAGTAGGGGATAAGCTATCACTGTCATAATGTGTTTCTTTTTTATCTTGAGAGAGGGACAGATAGGGACAGACAGACAGGAAGGGAGAGGGATGAGAAGCATCAACTCATAGTTGCCGCACCTTAATTCTTTTTTTTTTTTTTTTTTTGTATTTTTCTGAAGCTGGAAATGGGGAGAGACAGTCAGACAGACTCCCGCATGCGCCCCACCGGGATCCACCCGGCACGCCCACCAGGGGCAACGCTCTGCCCACCAGGGGGCGATGCTCTGCCCCTCCAGGGCATCGCTCTACCGCAACCAGAGCCACTCTAGCGCCTGGGGCAGAGGCCAAGGAGCCATCCCCAGCGCCCGGGCCATCTTTGCTCCGATGGAGCCTTGGCTGCGGGAGGGGAAGAGAGAGACAGAGAAGAAGGAGGGGGAGGCGGGGTGGAGAAGCAGATGGGCGCTTCTCCTATGTGCCCTGGCCGGGAATTGAACCCGGGTCCCCCGCATGCCAGGTCGACACTCTACCGCTGAGCCAACCGGCCAGGGCCCGCACCTTAACTGTTCATTGATTGCTTTCTCATTTGTGCCTTGACTGGGGTGGGGTGGGGGGCTCCAGCTGAGCCGGTGACCTCTTGCTCAAGCCAGCGACCTTGGGCTTCAAACCAGCGACCTTTGGGCTCAATCCAGAGACCATGGGGTCATGTCTATGATCCCACGCTTAAGCTGGCAACCCCACCCTCAAGCTGGTGAGTGCACACTCAAGCTGGATGAGCCTGTGCTCCCGCTGGTGATCTTGAGGTTTCGAACCTGCCTCCTCAGCATCCTAGGTTGAAGCTTTATCCACTGCGCCACCCCCTGGTCACCTTCATAATGTGCTCCCATTCTCTTGGTGATTAGAAGGGAGAAAGGTCTTTGTTTCTATGGGGAGACACATCTCCCCTGCCTGCCCCACTTCCAACTATGCAAGTTGCCATCTTGCATAATGCTTGCAGGAAGGGGTCTTTCTGGTAAATAGAGAACTTTAACATACTATTCAGCTCTGTTGGTGAGAATAAGATCTTGAGGCTCGAAAAAAAACCTCATAATGGATCTTTGAAATAGCTGGAATTTATTCCAAGACTTCTGGTAGGGATTTCAGATCATGAAGGCCACTGGTGATGGTGGGAGGGAACCCAAGCATTGATCCACTCAGGATGTCGTCCCCTTCATATTTTAGCTTTGGTGTCATGGTGGCAGTGCTAATAGGACGTGAGCCTTCTTGCCCCAATAATGGCCCATTACAGCTTCAGGAAAAGCCATCATGTTTCCACAGCATTTATCTGTCAGCAGGAAACCATTATGGGAGTACAAACTCACATTGTATTAGTGTTATCAGTTAATTATGATCCTTGGGATGTGTGCCAGCCAATGGGCTGTCAGTCTGCTGACCACCACTCAGGGATATAACTCTGCACCCCCAATTCAAGTAGGTGAGAAGAGAGTGAGTGGGACCACAGATGTGTGTGGCCAGGGACATTCTCCCTAGCCTGGAGACCATGGAGCCCTGGCCTGATATGCCCTGTGCCCAGAGATGCATAGGTTAGGCTCACTGTCCTGGTCGGGCCCTCCTTAGTCCCCATGGACTGTCGATGGATGCATTTTCCAGACTCACCTCCCCCAGCGCTGACCCTGGGGCAGAAGAGAAACAAGCGTGGAGTGTGATTCAGACAGTTCCACAGAGGCGTCCTCTCCTGCCTGGGCTGGTGGTAAGAAGTGGCTGCACCCTTTGGGTGTTTCCCCAAGTGTCGTTCTCACCTGGAAACTTGGGTTCGGGAATGTGCGGGAGAGGGAGGGACAGGGATGGAGTAACAAAACAGTCCATGTCCCACATTCACTGGACTTAGGGAGCATGTGCCAGACTCTTTATAAAAAATTCCTGGCCTGACCAGGCGGTGGCGTAGTGGATAGAGCATCGGACTGGGATGCAGAGGACCCAGGTTCGAGACCTCGAGGTCGCCAGCTTGAGCGCAGGTTCATCTGGTTTGAGCAAAAGCTCACCAGCTTGGACCCAAGGTCACTGGCTCGAGCAAGGGGTTACTTGGTCTACTGAAGGCCTGCGGTCAAGGCACATATGAGCAAGCAATCAATGAACAACTAAGGTTCGCAACGAAAAACTGATGATTGATGCTTCTCATCTCTCTCCGTTCCTGTCTGTCTGTCCCTATCTATCCCTCTCTCTAAAGAAAAAAAAAATTAAAAATTCCTGGTGGGTCTTATCTTTTAATGATAAAGCCATCAAGTCCTCTGCCCTTCTGGGACCTGTGTTAAGTCCACCAGCTCCTGATAAGTTGCTTGGCTTGAAAGATGAGAAAAAACTTTTATTGTTGGGCCATGAGCATCACACCACAGGGAGGGGATTCAAGAACCACTTGGGTGACCCTCGAGATCCAGGTACAGGCATTGGATTGGTCCATTTTAAGGACTTAGCCAGACTGGGATGGGAAGGAGAGGTGGTTAACGTGGCCTGTGTCCCACAACGCACCACACATTTGGAACTTTTTATGTCCAGAGAAACACAGGTTTGGAGAACAGAGTGGGCACACTACATCTGGGTACAGTTTCCTAGGTATCTGCCTCCTGGAAACCACCTCCCAGGAAGGCATTGGGGAAGGGTGTGGACACAGCAGCCCGGGTCCCCATCATCTCCCAGGTGACGGGTGGGTGTTGCCAGTGGCACCATTTCCGGGTGGGCTTCCTATTCCTCAGGAAAGAGCTTGAACTTGGGGAAGAGGAGAGGAAGGCAAGTGGAGAGACTTGTGTACAGATCTAGGGGTTGGATAAGTAAAAATCCATGGACAGCGTGCTTTACTACTTACTCGCTGTGTAACCTTGGGTAGGTCACTTTGCCACATAGCGAAATCCACACACTTCTTTATTGTAAAGTCTTACGATGGTTCTAAATGATCCCTGAGCCCTCTTACCTGTAAGGTTGTGTGAATGTAATAAATATTTATTTTAGGGAATTTGTCACAGAAACAAAGTGACCTGCTGTGTCCCCTTTACATTCTCTGCAATGATTGTGCCTAATGCCTTTTGTCCTATTTCCTTTTGGCTGACTTGCTCAGTTGGGGGTGCCAGTATTGGGACATAGGACAGTGAAGGGGTGGCTTAGAGTTTTTGTTAGAAGTGGATTACAAACAGCCTCTGCTCTAGGGGGGCAGCGGAGGTATGAAGTGACGAATGGTTAAGTGAATTTCAAGTTCAAAGGAACCCAAGAGCCCTGCCCATCTGACTCTCACCCCTGGACCACCTTGGTTTTCTGGAGAAGAGGTGACTCTGGAAGGTCACATGGAGTAGTCAGGACCAGATCCAGGAGTCCTCTGCATTCCCTCACACGGCCGCCTCTCCAGCCAGAGGCGTGGAAACTGACCCCGGCTTTGGGGAGGAATCCTGACCCCCATGAACTGGCTGCGGGCAGAGTGGGAGAAAGGCTGGTCCCATGCACTCTGTGTAACCCGGCCAGGTTTGCCTGGGACTGTGAGGCTGGACCAGATCCCCAGGGTGCCCCTGCCGGCAGTCAGCATCGCCCCTGTAGCAGGGTCTGCAGGCTTAAGCTTGCCAGGGAGGCAAAGGAGAAAGAACTCTGCCCCAGTGCTGAGGAGACTGGACAGGCACAGCGGAGGAGGACAGTTTGAGCAGGACTAGGTCTCCAGGACCTCATTCTGGCCTGGAAAGACAATCAGCCAATGCCCAGAAGCCAGGCGACAGAAATAGTGATTGTGTACAGGCGTCAGCCTAGCTTTTAACCAACACAGACCTCCTAGTTTCCCTCATCTGCCCGAGTGGCTCTGCATCCACTGCTCTGGGCTGGGAAGTTGTCTTTTCATGCTCCACCGAGTGTGCCGCCTCCAATTAAACATGGTGCACCCACACTCAGCAAGGAGTCAGCTGATCCCATGCAGCCTGTCGGGGCCTCACCCCCTTCTGGGGCAGCAGGCTCCTGCACCCCACCCCAAACAGCTACAGTTTACCAATTCATTCAACAAAATCTTGATCAAGCAACTCTATGTGCCGGGCACTGTTAAGCTCTGGAGATTCTCCGGTGAACAAAAACAGACATGGTCCCCTGCCTTCCCAGAGCTTACAATCTAGTGTGTGTGTATATGCGTGGGGGGTGGGGGAATCACTCATGCCAAAACACATAGACATAATTTGCAACTGATCAATTACCCAAAGCAAAGTGCAAAGCAGAAGGTTCTGGTGTGGTTGGGAAGGTGGGGTGTTCTAGGTGGCAGACACAAGGACTGTGGGAGCATGGCATGGCCCAAGGAGGAGTGCAGAGGGACACACAGGAGCCTGTCACATGGGGCCTTCCTTGCAACCAGAGCATATTGGACGTGCACTTTACAAAGCGTCCCCTGGCTGCTGTGTGCTTGCAGAAGGGATTTCTGGGGTCAGAAAGGGTGCGGAGAAACCAGTACAGAGGTCTTGGCAAGATATGGTGGTTGCAAGCATAGAAGCTTAAAGAAATTCTGTCGGCACCTTTTCCATCTATAATGTGACCAAGTACTATGTGGTTGAAAAAAAAAAAAAAGAAAGGGAAAAGAAAGAAAAACCCTGGGGCTGCTGGGGTTCCGCTGACAGAGCAGACGTCTTCATCCATCTCTCTGTGCGATACCTGCCCGAGCCCCGCGCGCGGAGGATCCCGCGCTCCTGCACTTCAGCGCTTATGAAAAATCTCAGCTGTGTCCCAGCCTGCACGCACTTCCATTTATCCAAGTCAAGTATCATCTGCAGTCTGGCTGCCCAGTCCCCAGCCCCTCCCAAGCGGCTGTCCCCTCCCGGGGTTTCTCACAACCCTCCTGCTTTTTTTATTCCTGAAGTGTTTGAACACTGCCTGGAGTTACACTCCATTTAGACATTATTTTGATGATAAAATTATGTCTTCCCCCCCCCCCCTACTGCTCATTGTCTTCCGTAGAATATAGGAGAATGAGATGGTGGTCTCTCCTGAGGGCTTCTTCCCCCCCCCTTTTAAATAATTCTATACCTCCCTCCCTCCCACACTCATTTGAATCATCAAATTGATTATTATCCCTGTGGCTGGCACATCTCACAAGATGACAGGCCCCAGAAGAAGAATTGGGGCATGACTTATAGCTCGCTTTGGTACGGTGGCAGCCCGTCACATTCAGGCTCACGAGGGAGCAGCAGACCGGAACGCAGGTGTGTTCGTGGCTGGGGATTCAGGTGTGTATGTTGAAGTTGTCTACGTGTGTGCCTCGAAGTGAATGTGGCAGGTAGGTTGCTTGTTTCAACCACTGTTGTTATTTTCCTAAGTGGACAGGAATTTATTGGCTTGTGTCTGCGTCCTGGGTACGTTTCTGAGAGTTGCCAATGAAGAGAGCAGCATTTTGTACACCTAGAGAGCGTTTTTATAGATGCACACCCTGCATGGAACCATATGAAAGTGGTTCAGAACCAACTGGCCCAGGTGAGGAGAGCTGGGCAGGGAATTGTTTCTCCTCCGCTCTCTCCCACAGTGCCTTACCTGCCCGGCCTGACCCTTTGCAATTCTGCACACCAGACACAGGGTTTGAGGCTGTGAATTTCTAAGGCGCTGGCCTCTTCCCCTTGGTGTGAGAGTGGAGAAATGTGACTCGTTTTTAATCTGGAAAACAGACCTATTCCAAAAGTCTGAGAGGTGAGTTTGCTAGACCAGCCAACTAAAAAGATAGGATGGAGGGTGGAGGGTATATAAGCAGCAAATCTTTCACCACCACCCCACCCCCGCCTCTTCCCTAGTCCCATGAGCCAGTTGGACAAAAAGTGTTTTCCTTTCATGGTGAGAGGGCAGGCCTCGAGGCTCTACAGCCCAGTCCTCCTGCTCCTCAGGAGGTGAGGACCTTGCCTGAGCGTCTGATTCCATTGAAGTCTCACTGGCTCACCCCCCTCCCCCCACCCCAGCTTGATTCTGTCACTTTAAGTCCAGCCCCTGAGAGATAGCCAATAGGAGCCAAACCATACATCAGTCTCCCAGCCTTAAAGCTACAGTAGGGTTAGTGGGCTCCAAGTCTCTGGTGTCCGAACCTCCTCCACGGCTTCCTGTCCCCTCTGCCCACTCGGAGTGTGTGCAGGCGTGGGAGCGCTGGGCTGTGCACGCACGGCTCTCTGCCTCGTTCTCGTTCCGCCACGGCGCTTCCTCCCACTCTGCCTCCTCGGGCGCACTGTGCCCTGGCCGGGACGCGCACCTCGCCTGTGCCCTTCACCCGCTCTTCCGCGTGCGTGATTTCCCCGCGGTCTTTCTCTACCAACTGGGAATGCTAAAGCGGGCCTGATGGACATGTCAGAACTCTGCATCCCGGACCCCCTCGGCTACCACAACCAGTAGGTGCTCTGCTTCTCCGTTGATCGGTCTGTCTGTCCTTCTGCCTGTAAGGCTGGCTGTCTCTATCCTGGGTGTCGCAGTTCTTCTACGAGGCGTTTCTTGAAGTGGCCGGGACCCCGAGGGCACTTGGGGATGTCAGAGGGAGAAAGCCGCACACTTCCTGGGTTTCCTTCTTGGGGGTAACTGCCTCTAACTTTTCCAGTACCCCCCTTTACAAACTCTGACTTTTAGAGCAGCGCTTTCTCATTCACTCTTTCTTCCTCTCACGGAGAAGAAAATGTGCGTTTCTGTGGAATGGGAAGGAGCAAGCCCAGAACAGGTGCGGAAAAGTCGCAGAGATGTTCTGTCCTGTCCGGGAAAGCCTCCCCCCGGGCCCTTTGACTTTGATATTTATTTTCATAGTGGTGATCAAAAATGATGGGCAAAGGGGCGAAATCGTAGGTGGTGTGCGGGTTTGGAAACTGCAGACTAGCCGCGCTGCTCCGCCCTGGGGCCGGGTGCGGTATCCCGAGGGCGCGCACGCAGCGCGGTACCGGAGCCAAGGCGCTCCAGGAGTGCAGACCGCACGGCCCCAGGCGCATTGCGCCCTGCGTGCCCTGTGAGGCGAGCCCGCATCCTTCCAAGCGTCGGGACATCGGCCCCGCGTTGCGGCGCAGGCAAAGTTGGTTTGGGGAAGCTTCGCTGGCCGGAGGAACACACAAGTGAAATGTCCGTGCCCCCCAGCGGCTTTGCACTCACCTGGAGGGAACCTGGAGTGTTATGAGTGGCATGGGCGTAGGTGGCGGCCGGGGCTACAGAACTGGACTCCCAGAAATCGCGCGTCCCCGGGCTTGGGCAGCGCGCCACGCGCGCAGAGTGGGAAAGTGGAGAACTGACCTCCTCCTCCCCTCAAACGCCGGGGTGGGGGTGGGGGCTGCCATGAGCGTTCACCCCTGGGCTCCCAGGGGTCGCGCGCTGGCCACCCACGGTTTCCCTTCCAGGGCTCCACCTGCCCGGGTACCTGCCCAGGTCTCTGGCGCTCTGCGTCCCGCTGCGTCCTGGGCTGTTGTCCCGGCGTCTGGGTGCCCGTAGCGTTGTCCCTCGGAATGCTTAAATAAAATAATAAAAGGAGACTCTAGATTCTTGCGGAACTGCTCAACTTCGTGCTCTTCTACCTCTTTAATTTTTTTTTTCCCTGAAGCTAACTAAACTACCGAAGTCACCTATCGCCCCACCATCCTTTCATTTTTGTACCTCTCCTCCCAAGAACCAGGACGTCCCTAAAATAAATACTCTAGACAATGAATATGGAAGTGCTTTTAACCGCTCCCCCCCACTCCCTCCCCCCGGGTGGACCACGCGTGAAAGAAGAGGCAACTTCACAGCAGCAGCTCTGTCAAGGACCGGGATGTCCCAGCCTCCCGTGCTGACCTTTTGGTTCTAGTTTTAGGAATTCCCTGGACAGTGGGTCCTTTCGATGACACCAGAATTTAGACAGAAGGGTCAGAACCTGGTGAATGGGTTGGGAGATGAGGGGAATTCTTAATTATAATGAATTCAGATTTTCATCCGTTTGAAAAGTGGCTTTTCATCCTGTTGAAAGGTTATGCTGATCCCAGCTTGTTTGTCCGGTGGGGTGGGGTAGTGCCATAAGATGCTTCCTCCCGTGGAAGAAACCTCGGGTGGGTAAGTGAGGCCGTGAACAATGTTTGGTGCTTGTGGGGGGCATTTTCTCACATAAAACTACCAAGTGTGACAAATATTGGAGATACAAATTATTTAGGCTCCCTCTCTCCGGAGGTGACTTCTGTAGTTGAGCTCGAGATATCTGTGTATGTGTCCTTGGCTCAAATCAGAGACAGCACATATGAAAATTCAAATGGAGGGAATGCATCCTTTGATTACATTGACCAGTAAACAAGAGGAGACAGAGGGTTTAGCAGTGGGGTAATCCATCGAGTTGACAGCAGCCCTGGCTCGAGTTTGGGAGGAAATATGGGCAAAGGGGGAATGTCAAGGAAGCAGCAAAGGGGCACGAGGGAGCCGAGGTCCTGGGTGTCCCGGGAGGGTTTTACGTGGAAATCATTTATGAAGTTAAGTCTGACCGTGGTTTAGAGTCCCTACCCTTCCTGGTTTCTTTGCAAAGAATTAGCTTCTCACTCCACGGGGCTCAGGTAAACCCATAAACAGACCCGCCGTTGCTACTGAGGAACTAAGCATCCCTGTGCAATGCCATTTCCCTGTGCGATGCCCTGTGCCCTGGGGAGCCGGCCCCACACACAGGTGCGTGTGCCCTGCGGAGGTTCTAGTCGGCTGTGTGCAGGGTACAAGTTCTCCAAGGAGCAGCTTGTGGAGGGCAGAGGCTGGTGAGGTGGGGAGGCAGCTTTCTGACCTCAAAAAGCTTCATGACAAGTAGCTTTAGAGCCATTCGTAGCAAAATAACAAGACAGCATTTATTATTATTATTATTATTTTTTGGTTTGTTGGTAGGACAGCAGGACGAATCCATTCCTTCTGGTGCTGATGTTTCCTGGGGAACATATACACGAGTGGGTCCGTGTGCTCTGTACACAGTTTCTACCCATGAGGCTTAATCACCGTCCCTGCGATTGAGAAAACCCAGGGGCGCAGGGACCGCTGTTCAGCCCTCCTCCCCTGCTAACGCGGAGAGGAATTATCTCTCTTTCGTGTACACACACACACACACACACACACACACACACACACCTTCATACCTTTCTATCCTTCATTTTCATTTTCCTGAGCCAATCCTGTAGGTGACTCCATTACCATTTCTAATCAATATTTTATGTACAGACATAATCAGCTGGAGTGGGAGTGAGTGCACTGGCCTGCATGTGCCCGTGTACAAATGAATCCGTGACCCGCCAGGCTGGGGACCCCCTGGCATACAAAAGGGGGTGGGGAGGGGGTTGGGGTGGGGGCTGCCAGTGACCACTTTGCTGCTATTAAAGAAACAAAGAACAAATTGTCCCGAAGGTAAAATATGTGGCTTCACACATAGGAAAAATGCCACATGGTAATTCAGAATCAGTGACCCAGAGAAAAACAAAGGGGGAAATTAATTTTTAATGGTACATTTAAAAATAAATCAGAGTGAGGACATTAGTCTGGGTTTTCCAAGGGAGGGGCTCTAGGAAATAAACCTATGTGCTTAGCACCCTTCTGGAAGTGCGGGCCGCCGCCGGGGAAGAGGATGGGGCGATGGGAGGCTGGCCTTGCTCAGGCCCGTGGGCCATAATCTGGGAGGAAACAGGAGGTGAAGGAGGAAGGCCCCGTCCTGGGAACGGCTCTTTCCAGCTCAGTGAGATCCTGACATCAGCTGGAAATTTCCTCTTGGAGTGTATTATGTCCCCAATTCCCTTCACTTTAGAAACAATCCTCTATTTTACCAGTAATGGGGACATATGAAAAGATGTTTCTTAAGAATATGTGAATGAGGAAACAACCTGGCCCATCAATAAATATTCCAGTCAGTCCGAGAGAGGAGGGACTAATGAGAAGGGTCTTTTCGGAGAAAGCGCTGCAAGGGAAGGGGCTGTGGCAGAGATTTTGTGTCACAACCCTGCCTTCTCAGAGCGCCCCCGGCCCAGCCCTAGCTCAGGGGGCCCTTGTAACTTTGTCTTGCATCCTTGATTCATGTTTCTCATCATTGGACATTTTGCTGAATGGTTTTTAAAGATAATGTAAACTCATCGGAAAAGTTTCTTCCTCGGTCCTCTGCAGAACGCCTTGTCTCTTTGGAGTGCTTGGAACTGGAAGAATCTGCACAAGTCTAGCAGGCCAAAGGGGAAGGGTAGGAGAGAGACATTGAACACACGTGTGTACTGGGGACGGGTGGTGGAGTTGCTTGAGTGAGTAAGCAGAATGCAGGAGGAAAGGGAACTCAGACGACAGACAAGAAACGAGGCTCTCGACGCAGTTGTGCAGTGCCCTGCTCTGGAACTGGTCTTCCCAAATGCTTTAGTGCAGTGGTCCCCAACCCCCGGGCCGTGGACCGGTACCGGTCCATGGGCCATTTGGTACCGGTCCGCAGAGCAAGAATAAATAACTTATATTATTACCATTTTATTTATATTTAAGTCTGAACAATGTTTTATTTTTTAAAAATGACCAGATTCCCTCTGTTACATCCGTCTCTAAGACTCACTTTTGACGCTTGTCTCGGTCACATGATACATGTATCCGTCCCACCCTAAAGGCCGGTCTGTGAAAATATTTTCTGACATTAAACCGGTCCATGGCCCAAAAAAGGTTAGGGACCACTGCTTTAGTGGCTCCCTCACCACAAGTAAAATTGTGGTTCTGATCCAAGGGGAAGGGACAGCAGCTATTCAGACCATAATCTGTTCCTTCAAAGTGAGGTCCAGCCCACTGCCTGAACACCCCGTGCTGTGCCTTCCCACACCTACCGGCTGTCATGGACTCTTTCCTTCCATCAACTCCCCGAAAGTGAAGCCTTCCCTGTACTCTTCCAGCTTGGCCAGGAGGTCTGCCCAGAATGAGCCCGAGCTCCCTATGGTTCTGTTGAGAGTTTCTGGCTTGGAGTACAGTGGCTCTTGACTGAATTATCCTGTGGGGACCCCAGTGCGGCTTAGTGTTTAACTTCGAATGTCCTCCACAAGTGCTTTGTTTTTAGAGGATGCATGGTCCCAGGAAGGGGCTTCAAGTAGAGGGTCCATGGACCATGCCCGGAAGCTGGGAAGGGTGAAACTTGGGGATAGGTTGGAACTAGACAAATCTGAGCCCCTATTCTGCCTGTTTGCCCTTGAGGCCATTTGCTGATTTCTAAGGATTAATCAAAGACCTCAAGTGCTGGTGGCTCCTGACTGGGCCTCATCCCTGCTGAGTCCCTCTTTCTCAGTCCCAGTAGCCTCCGACCTCCAGGAACCATTACACATGTGGTCATTCTTTCGAGATAGGGCCCATAGGCTTCTGGTCCTGGTGTCCCCTGGCATGGCGGGTGTGGCCTGGTCCCTGTGCAGGGAGGTGGTGGTGTTTATAATTGCAAATGTAATTAGCAGAGCAGCTCTGGGGGTCTGGGATGCTCAACTTCTCTGCATATCACGGTGACCCTGTGATGACTGGCCATGCGAGTTAACCCTCACCAGGCCAGCTTGCCCCTGCCTCTGTGAGGCCAGTGACCTTCACTGATCATGGCAGAGCGGTCCTGGGTGACGGGGGGGTGGGGCCAGACCCCTCCTCAGAGGGAATGTCAGGGCAGTGTCTGGGAGAGGTGAGTGTTGGGGAGTTATTTCTTCCCTAGGCCCCTGGACAAGTGAGTGGCCCTTGCCTACTGTAACAGTGTGAGCCTGTGTGGCAGGCTGCTCTGGGCACTCCTCCTTCACTTCCCAGCACACTACCGGGAGGTGACGGCAAGACTTGGGGTGCGTGCTGGTCTGTGGCCCCAGAGGCTATCTTGGAGAAAGGCAGGCCCTAAAGGGGTTACATCATGACTTCCAACGAGTGCTCTTGAGGCTCAGTGGGCAGGGAGAAGTGACCGCCCACTGGTTCCTGGGGTCCACAAAGCTGGACAGCCCCAGGGGGCCCACTCAGGGAGGGACTTGTAGGGAAGCCAGCCATGGGAGAGCACAGGTCCCATTTGTCCCTGGGAGCAGACAGCGCCTAGCCAACCATCCAACAAAAGACACCAAAAAGCTAGACTAATGGGGAACCACGGAGCTGCGTGATCTTTCTCTCCCTCTCTTGTGGGTGTACTTGTATCTGCCTACTAGAGCCTCTTTCTGGATCGATCAGGATTAGAATAGAAAGGATCTCACAGCACCTTTATTTATAAGCAGTGGCTTAAGGGAGTGTCAAGATCTTTTCTGTTGCTGTTAACACCCCTGTTGTAGGGAATATCTCTGAGCCCCAAAACATCAAACGCCGCATCCGATCCTGGAAGAGTTCCCAGCTGGAGGGTCTATGTGTGCGCCCGCCCGTGTGAGCGGGCATTCCAGTGCTGTTCCCCCTTAGGATGGGAGAAAGAAGGGGCCGGGGGCTCTGCTGTTTCCACACAGCTCCGCTGCCTGCGGCACCCCGGGCCTGGGCGGAGGTCAGGCTGTGGCCGCATTCCAGTGGGGGCTGTGGAGCCCTGGGTTTTTTCCACGGTGTGAGAGGGAGCACAGAGGGGCCTGAGGGCACTGGGGCGGCAGCCCGAGGAGTTCAGTCTCTCTTTGGAGGCTCTCCAGTGTTCCGGCCTGGCTGGGGCTGCACAGGCCCCGGAGACAGCGAGACGGCAGCCAGTCCTGCCCTGCTTGGGGATAACAGATGGCCACACGCAAAGGAGCATTTGGAGTGTTCTGGTCAGGGTCCCAATTTCCCCTTCTCTCCCTGGATGCGGCTGTGGATGGTCTATAGCAGAAAGGGTCAAATGTTTTCTTAAATCAAGGAAAATCGTACTGGTTAATCTTCCCATGGGACTTTCAGTATGGAATTGGACAAGGTAGGAAAAAAAAAAAAAGCCAAAACCCTAATGGCTGAACGTCTTAAATTCAAATTTATATGATCTTGGGTTAAAATAAACCCCAAGCAAAAAGTTTTCCTGGGGGTTATAGAGACATATATTTTTTTTCATCTTTTTAACCTGTACAGTTTAGTCCCAAAGAATTCTCTCTCTCTCTCTCTCTCTCTCTCTTTCTCTCTTCCTAAGGACTTTAAAGTATCTATTCAATATTATCATTCAGCATCTATGGAATTGAGCCTTTTCTGGGACTGGTTTTCTGGATAATGTTATTTTATTTCTCAATGTCATTTTATCCAGAGGTCAAAAGGCAGTTAAACAAACTCCAACAAGGTTTTGTTTTTATCTTCTCATTTCAAATGTGATCAATTTTCATTTAAAACGGTATCAGCATCCTCTCCTGCCAATTACAGCAGCGGCCAGCCCTGTGCGGGACCATCCGTGTTTACGAGGGACTCCGTTTAAAATTGCCCGGATGCAAAGTGCCCACCAGACTCAAGCTCTGCCGTCGAGGAAACTAGGAGTTTCAAAGCTCCAGATTCCGAGTGTCATTTTAACTTAGCTTTTTTTTTTTTTTTCACTTGAATTAATTTGAATTTTTAAGTTAGCTTTTTGTTTTATGCTTCTTGTTAATTTTTAAAATATTATCATATTCACTTAGGTTTATGGTTTGGGGTTTTTGTTTGCTTGTTTGTTTTTTACCTGGTGTGTATTTTTTTTTTTTAAAAAAAAGATGCCTGGGAAATGGTTTTTGAGCATTACTGACTGACCTTCCGTGTGTTCTTGGTTTCCGAAGGGCAGAGGATCAGGAAGTACAGTCACAAGGGAACGCTGAGGGGGAGGCAGGGCTATGCAAGGTGGTGTTTTCGATGAGATTTTTCTCACGTCTTACCGTTGAACGTTTTCCTTCGTCTTGACTTATTTCCCCCCCCCCCCCTCTGTTTTCATTCCAAGTTCCTCTGTCTGCCCTTGTTCTGTTATCCCTCTTGGATTGTGTATGTTTCGGAGGAAGGAAGGCAGGGTGTGCGGGTGGGGGTGTGTGTGTCCACGCGAAGGTGTGGGGCTGTGGACGTGTGGGTGTGCGTGCCTGGGTGTGGTCCAGCTGTTGCGAGGGCCTGAGTGTGTGTGTGTCCACGCGAAGGTGTGGGGATGGGGCTGTGTGGGTGTGCGTGCCTGGGTGTGGTCCAGCTGTTGCGAGGGCCTGAGTGTGTGTGTGTCCACGCGAAGGTGTGGGGCTGTGGACGTGTGGGTGTGCGTGCCTGGGTGTGGTCCAGCTGTTGCGAGGGCCTGAGTGTGTGTGTGTCCACGCGAAGGTGTGGGGCTGTGGACGTGTGGGTGTGCGTGCCTGGGTGTGGTCCAGCTGTTGCGAGGGCCTGAGTGTGTGTGTGTCCACGCGAAGGTGTGGGGCTGTGGACGTGTGGGTGTGCGTGCCTGGGTGTGGTCCAGCTGTTGCGAGGGCCTGAGTGTGTGTGTGTCCACGCGAAGGTGTGGGGCTGTGGCTGTGTGGGTGTGCGTGCCTGGGTGTGGTCCAGCTGTTGCGAGGGCCTGAGTGTGTGTGTGTCCACGCGAAGGTGTGGGGATGTGGCTGTGTGGGTGTGCGTGCCTGGGTGTGGTCCAGCTGTTGCGAGGGCCTGAGTGTGTGTGTGTCCACGCGAAGGTGTGGGGCTGTGGCTGTGTGGGTGTGCGTGCCTGGGTGTGGTCCAGCTGTTGCGAGGGCCTGAGCACCTTCAGTCTGAGGAAACCCCAGAGCAGCGTGCCTCTCCGTGGCCACCCTGTCCCGACTCGGCCATCAGTACCTTGACGCCCTGTCAGTGGTCTGCTCCCACGCGCTGGTGGAAACAGGAAGGTGACGGCCTCCTGTTCGCAGGCGGCTTCCAGGTGTGCTGTGTCTGTTTCCAGAGGAACAGGGCTGTCGAGACTGGAGGTGTGGGTGAGGATATCAGGAAGACGAAACTTAATTCAAAACCCATTTTTAAATCTCTCCTCTCATCTCACTTCCTGCACTTTGGGCTCTTGTTTGGGACCTTGGAGATGCAGAGTAAATGAGCTGGTGTCTCCTTTTGTTTTTGCCTTCCTAATCGATCAGCAGAAAACATCCCCTTTTGATGGCGAAACATCCCTTCAGCACACATGCAGCGTGCGGTGTTTATCCTTTTCCTTTTAGCCTCACTCTTTGTCATTTGTCTCTTGGGTGTGTTGACATTGTCTACCTAAGCAATCAAGCTAACAAGCTTTGGCAGAAAGAACACTGCTTTTACAGAAATAATAGCAATAATGCGATGGTTGTAATAATTATGATAACGGTAATAACAGCTTGCAGCCTTTTCTTCCCCAAAAGCGCAAAGCAATTCTCATAACCAGTGTTTCATAGTAACCGGATGAGGGTTGCTGTCATTCCCCTGAACATAAATGTTTTTCTGCAAACATAAACATGCGTGTCTACATTCATCCAGGAGCTAAAACGGCCTGGTGCCAGAAACATGAACAGACGGATAGAGGAGAATACAGTGTTAGCCACCTGCCCCGCCCCCGCCCCTGAGAAATGCTGGGTGTGTTGCCTTTGAACTAGGAGGGGAGAAGCATGTCTTGTGAAGGACACTGTGTCGGGCCTGACCCCACTGCCACGAGTTTCTGAGGCCCACGCCACGCTCAGCCTCTCCGTCCCCCCAGGTCCCTTGGTTCCCCGGGCCGCAATCTCAGGAGTGGTTTGCAGACCAAAGGCACACAGAGGACGAGGGGGAGAAGGGGGGTTCTGACTTGGCGCGTGTGAATAGCTGGGAAAAGAACTGTGCGAAGAGAGAGGCAAAGTCACCTCGCCACCCTTGATTGCCTTCTTGGCCATTCAGCTTCTCCGAGGCCGCTGTTCCCAGCTCCTGGTACCTCCACCTGCCCTCCAGAGGCAGAGATTAGAGGGAGGGCACCGGGGAGCTGACCCTCTGGATCCCGTGACCCCTCTTGTGACTCTTCACGACTCGGACCTGCTCATCGGCGGACTGCTCATCTGGGCGTTACTTTAGAAATCGGCCCTGCCTTTGTTATTTCCTCTCATCCCTCCCCCCTTTTTCATGTGTGCCTTGAAAATAGAAGACAGCCTAATCCACCAGCCTCGTATATAATAGGAGGCTCTTAGTAGACCAGGGTCCCGCAGCTGTCTATGTTTTTTTCTACTTTTATATTTTTACTTCTGTTCTTATTCAATTAAAAAAAAAAAAAAAAAAAAAAAAACAGCAGCCCAAAGCTTTGGGTTATTAATTGATTATTAACTGATTTAACAAACAAAACAGCCAGCCCCCAAGGAGCCCAGCCAGAGTCTGGCCATGCTGCTCGCTCAGGTCGAGATCTGCTTTTTCCCTTCAATCGGTGAGAAACGTTATGGCTTCAATTCCCTTGTTGGGCCCTGAGTAAAAAAAATTAATTCATGAATAATAAAAACCAATCAGTCTTGTTGAGTTTAAGAAGGATTAGGAGAAGGGGTGTTTTTTTTCTTACGAAGAACATTTGGAATCTGCATGTCATTGTCACCGGGTGCTGGGATGGCTTGAGTGTGCCTTTATTCACGGCCGGTGAGATGTTTATTGTCCTGGGGTGTACCACATCGCCCTTGGTTGTAAGGCTGACTGACTGAAGACTGGTATGGGTTTTCCTACCCACTTCTCTCCCACAATCCCATACCCCCAGCCAGTGGTGATTTATGGAAATTAAGATGAGATGGTTACCTGTGTAAGTGGCACATAACCAAATATCAATAGCAACAGACCCAGCGTTGCATTATGAATAAGCCGGTTTGTGGATGGGATAGAGTCCTTCTTGTTTCCCTCCCTTTTCTTTCCCTGGGAAGTAATTGACTAGAAATGTACCTGCCTTTGCATGAACTACAGAAACCAGACCTGTAGTTACTCTTTTTAGTTTCCACTAATAGTATCTACCTTCCAGGGTTGTTGTGACAATTAAACAGAGTTCATTCACGAGTGCCAGGACATAGCATACATTAAGTGTTCTGCATTCTTATTAATTTCTTAATGTTGTCTTTTGGAAGTTACTTTTCATTCCTTTGACATAACCTCACAAGGATGAGAGTCCTCAGCAGTAAGATTGGGGTGCTTGAACTGATTATTTTGTTCAATGCGATCAGTGTCACTTGTGTTTCCATATGTAACACAGGGGATTAGAGAAGGAATTATGATTTGGGACAGAGGTGATGAATAGGAAATTTCCTCTGAATGAATCCCTATATCCTCAGTCCTGTGGGGATTTACAGAGTTGCCCAGTAAAATATAGGACATCCAGTTCAATATGGATTTTAGATAAACGATGAATAACTTTTTAGTATGAGTATGTCCCATGCAATATTTTTTAAATCTGGTGACCCTACTTGTGGGTGTTTTTCTTAAGTTCTGATTAAGAAACACATTTCCCTTATTCTATTCTGTTTTTGACAAAGTCCAAAAGAACGATTGTGTGTTGAGTGTTTTCAAATTGTTTTTTTAAATGACTCTCTTTAACTTTTTGCCAATATTAACTTGTTCAGTTGACCATGTCCTTAGAAGTTAGTGGGTACAAGTGATTTCCGTCATCCAGACATATCGATAAAGTTGCAAATAGGTAAGTAAAATCTGCTGACATGAGGTCTCCTCATGTAAGACCCAAAGCTATTGAATTTTGCCTAAGAGTAAGCCCGGCCTTTTCAGGAACCTGTCTCTGCCTGATGCTTCCCTGACAAGCAGGTTGGGGGCTAGACTGCTAGGACCTGAGAGCCAGCAATCGGAAGCTACCCTTGCTGCACCTTGGAAGCCAAAGTAGTGGCCTCTCCCTGCCTTCCCGGACAAGGACAGGATGTTGACCCTTTGGAGACGTCCCCTAGGTGTCTGTGGGTAAACTGCCCCCATCAGTGTTAGATGGTGGAGTAAGGAGAACCAGAGGCTCACCCTTTAACAGCCTGTTGGGAGAATGGATGAACTGGGGCTCACTAATGGGGTACCAGAGAACTCTAGCTTCTCTTCACTCACCTCTATGAACAGCAACACCATTGTTTTAAGCGTGGTAGCTTCACAGCCCAGAGTATGGGGAATGGAAGAGCTCTAGAGCCCCCTACAGGCTTTCTGTGGCACTGCACCTCATGGGCCACTAAGGAGGCTTCCTAGGGTTGGAAGCAGAATTGGAGGGTCCCAGTGGGTGATCTTGAAGGAGTTAGCATATGACTCCTGCTCCATAAAGCAGCTCTGGTCTGGGAACTGCCTTTCGGAGTCATGCTCTATGCTCTTTAGCACACATACTTAAACATGGGTGTGCACACACACATACACACACACACAAGCACACATGCACACTCATGCCTCCATGGCTTGCCTGACCTCCAGACGGGTGGCAAACGCACAGACTGCATTCCATCTGAGGAAACCTTACAGCAGCTGGCTAGTAGAAGCAACGTAGCCCGCAGCATTGTCAGCCCAGGACTTGTACCTGGATTCTCTTCTCCAAGACACCTAACACCCCGGGGATTATGTTAGGGCTTGCTAGAAGAAAAGTTTGGGGAGGACAAGAAAGCTAAAAATAAACCATAGTGTCAGAGGTGGGCAGTTGTAACAATAGTAATGGTAGCAATCATTGAGATTTATTGAGCACTTACTATGTGCCAGGCTTTATCCTCAGACCATTTCATGAATTAAGTTATTTCTTCCTCACAACAACCCTGTGAAGTGGGTCCTGTCCCCCTCTTTATTTAATTGGTAAGGAAACTGAGGTACAGAGACATTCGGTCACTTGCCCAAAGTCACACAGTTGGGATTGCTCAGGGCCAGGCTGGCTGTGAGCCTGTTCTCCTCAATACCAGGTTAAGTGTCACTCGTTGTGTCTGGAAGTTCAACTTTCTAACTCCGGCTTTCAGAACACTCCTTCTTAGCTGTCTGGGTCAGACACATAGGCAGAGTTTGGGGTGGAGGTGAAGAGGGAAATTGGGCCCCATGTCTCGTTCCTGAAATGGCAGATGGAGGACTCGCCAGGGTGGATCAGGCCCCTCACCCCCCTCCGCCTGTGTGACTGGCACAGGGGACGGTGGAGAAAGGCGCTTTCGGTCTTCCTGACGTCGTCCTCCAGAGGCACCTGGAGGTCTGTCCCCCTCCTGCCTCCCTCTGAGTCTGTCACAGACGTATTTTGAAGCTGAATCCCTGTCTTCTCAGCCCGTACTTTCCCCCATCTCATACCCCCCTTTCTCTCACCACCTGCTCTCAATGACCCGAACGTCTGAACCTCGGTGTCCAGCTCTGGGGACCGACTCGGGGTACCATACAGCAGCACGTGCGAAGTGGAGTTGCAGCCTCGCACTCCAAGCCTGCCTCTGCCCATGTCTGCCTTATCTCTCCCTCCCCTGGTGCAGGGACATGGAGCGAATGCCGTTCTCCCCTCTCTCTCTCTTTGTTGTCCAATCCCCTCCTCATTCAGGGCAACTTTTATCTAAACACACACCTCAGATCTGTTTTTTTTTTCTTTTTGTATTATTGCTTACCCTTCAATCCCCTACTCTGCCAGGCGAACCTCTATTTATCCTTTAAAACCCTACTCACATACGCCCCTCTAAGTGAAGCCGTCTGGGGTTCAAATCCAAGGGGAATTGATCTCTCCCCTTGCAGCTGCAATCTGGCCCATCCATGCCCGACTGGTTGTAACCTGCTGGACTTTAATATATGCTTATCTTTTCTCACTAGATTATGAGCCCTTACAGTATAAACTCGTCTCCGTGTCCCCAGTGCCTAGAGCAGTACCTGGCACGTAATAGGTGCTTAATGCACGTTAGTGGATTAACCTAGAGAGTTGGGAAGTGAGTAAAGGGGAATTCCAAGAGAATTCCTCCCCAAGAGGGAGGTCAAAGCCATGGAAAAAGTGGCCAGGAGGGACCTGGTTCTGCGGAGCCTGTTGCCTTGTTGATCAACAGGGGCAAAGCTGGCTGGCTAGGTGAGCATCCATGTCCTTGTCCCGGGAAGTGTAGTATAGTGGTTAGAAGGAAATCTGGGGCCCCAGGCGGACTGAATCTAAATCCCGACCCCAGTGGTGTGCTGGAACCAGCTCCGACTGGCTTGGGAAAACTGATTGTTACATTTTCAGGAATTTTGTGAACTGACAGTTAAATCTAAACATTATTAAAAGTGAAATTCAGCCCTGGTTTGATAGCTCGGTTGGTTAGAGCATCGTCCCGAAGCACAGAGGTTGCTGGTTAGATCCCCGGTCAGGGCACACACAGGAACAGACCTGCGTTCCTGTCTCTCTCTTGCTGTCTCCCTTCCTCTCTCTAGCATCAATTTGAAAAGTAAACATAAAAAATGAAATTATATACACTCATAATTAGATCCATTGTATTAAAAACAATGGTAATAAGTACTCAGAACTTATTACTGCCTAATATTTCACTACCTTAGCTTGATATTCTTTTTTTTTTTTTTTTTTTTTTGACAGAAACAAAGAGAGAGACAGAGAGAGGGACAGGTAGGAACAGACAGACAGGAAGAGAGAGAAATGAGAAGCATCAATTCTTCATTTCAGCATCTTAGTTGTTCATTGATTGCTTTCTCATGTGTGCCTTGACCAGGGGCTACAGCAGAATGGGTGACCTCTCGCTCAAGCCAGTGATCTTGGGCTTCAAGCCAGCAACCTTTAGGCTCAAGCCAGCGACCATGGGGTCTTGTGTATGATCCCCCACTCAAGCCAGCGACCCCATGAACCTATGCTCAAGAGGGTGACCTTGGGGTTTCGAACCTGGGTCCTCTGCTCTATTCACTGCACCACAGCCTGGTCAGGCTGGCTTGACATTCTTGAAGTAGATTTGCATCTAAGGTATCTGTATGATGGTTTGTTAGAGGCCCCATTCTTCACAGTATCACAATGTCAGTGATGTCACATTGGTAACTGGAAACTGGCCATGATGGGAGTATTTACACCGTAGAGATTGGCAAATGCTTCAAATCAGTCTCCCTCTTTTAGCCACCACCCCACTGCCTGGCATCCCATCCCAGCTCTGTGACCCTGGATAAGTGACCTAATCTCTCTGTGCCTCAGATTCCTCATTGGCAGTGATCCCCTGGTTGTTATAAAGATTAAACATTGATCCACCAAGGTACTTAAAGCAAAGACTGATACACAGTAAATGCTCAAAAATTTTTTTTGCTCTTCTTAGTATTTCTTCTTCATGGCTCCGAGCCTATCCTTATCTAAATTCTACTGGGACAGATGACCTTCCCAGAGTGGAATGTGAGTTTTACACCTAGGGGGTAAGATTGTTGCTTTTCCCTTATGGACCTTTGCCCATGAGGTTTAACTGTAGTAGCAAAAAGCAGGAAGTGTGAAACGCTACTTTTCCGAGGGGAAAGGTGAGCAGGTATGCTCAGGTGTCCTGGCCAGGAGAGGACGGTGGCCCAGGCCCTGTGGAGACCCGGGACCAGAGCAGCAGCCAACCTGGCTGAACAGGTAAGGCCAGCACGAGTGAGGTCAAAGCAGATGCTAGGAATAGCCACGCTGCAGGGTGAAGGGGGCTCAGCAGGTCGGCGGGTCCCTAAGATCAGGTGAGGGAGCAGCTCCCTTGCCTGAGAATGCCGGGAAGGGTGGCAGCCACGCCCCCAGAGGCAAGGGCCTCTCTGGCTTTGGGAGATGGGGGAATACTCCAGACCATTCCCCAGTCAGCACAGATGTTGTAAACAGCTTGCGTTGGGGTGGCCTTGGCTGAGCTGCTGTACTGGGGAAGCCACGGGAAAGCGGGCGTGGGAAGCGTCTGGTCTGCAGCCACCAGGATGACACCGGCCCGGGAGACAGACAGAGTGCGGGGGTGCTCTCCTCGACCCTTCCTCGGCAGGTTCCTCGGCCCCAGCCGACCCTGGCCCCTGGCAGGGAGTTTGCACAGGTCCCTGGAAGGTGCTTCAGACTCAGCCTGTAGGCATCAGGAGGTCCAGCCCCTGGCCAGCCCCGCCCACTTTCAGTGGTAAGCCAGCTGCCAGCCTGCAGACCCCAGGTGGTGGCTGGGGCTGGCCGCTCTGCTCTCCGTGCCAGAGAGCGCATCTCAGCGCTGGGCACTCATTTCCTTCTCTGACTCCCTGGTCTGTAGAGAAATGCCCTTGGAGATGGCCTTGCCCAGGAGGAAGCAGCCTTGAGAATTAAGCCCTCCCTCCCACCTCCCTGTGAGAGTTGTTCCTTTACCCTGAGCCCCTCGGGGCCAGGGTCTGATTCGTTTGTGAGTCTGCGGCGCAGGGCTGGGCATGGAGGAGCCTGCAGTAGCTACGAGGTGTGGGAGCTGGGGTACGTTTTGAGAGAATGTATGTGCCGGGCCCACCTGCTGGTGGGTTACCTGTACGGTCGTTCCTCTTTGAGGGGGTGAGTGAGGTCTGAACCTAGCTTTTCAAATTCACACCTGGCAGAAAGGTGGCCAACCAAGGGTCTTGGGGGGCCAAGGAGCCCCAGGCCCTGATGCATACCCTGGGAGCAGCCCCTGACTCACACGTGCCCTGGCTCTCTAAGGGCCACGGTATCGCTGTTTGCCCACCGCCCGCAGCCTGATTGAAGAGCTTGGTAAGTCTTCATTCGGAAGCCCTGCTGCTGCTCTTGGCGGGTCCCCCCGCCCCAGCTCTCAGCAGGCACGGAGCGGGAAGGGCACCAGGCCCTGCTCTTGCTGCTGCTGCTGCTAATTCAGGATGTGCATGGAGCAGAGACAGGCCGGGACCCTGTGTCCCTGAGCCAAGGTGCCAGGTGGGGTGTGGGTTAGGAGAACTGGGGCCCTGGCCAGCAGGGGCAACTGGGGGTGCTGTGGCTAGCACCTCGCAGGCCTCGTTCAGTATTTGAGGTTTCATCTCCCTTGTGTTCCCTAAGCCCCACCCCACCCCCCAGCTCCACATTTGACCAGCAGAGCAGTCCCAGGAGGAGACCCTGTAGGCTTGATTGGTGGCAACAGTAAGGGATCTGACCTGACCTCCCTAGGGACAGGGACCCCTCAACAAAAAGGGCTCTCATCTCACTGGGGAGTGACCCTAATGTGGCTCCATTAGATGCCTCCACGTGCCCTGGCCGGTTGGCTCAGTGGTAGAGCGTCGGCCTGGCGTGCAGGAGTCCCGGGTTCGATTCCCAGCCAGGGCACACAGGAGAGGTGCCCATCTGCTTCTCCACCCCCCCCTCCTTCCTCTCTGTCTCTCTCTTCCCCTCCCGCAGCCAGGGCTCCATTGGAGCAAAAGATGGCCCGGGCGCTGGGGATGGCTCCTTGGCCTCTGCCCTAGGCACTAGAGTGGCTCTGGTCGCAGCAGAGCGACACCCTGGATGGGCAGAGCATCGCCCCCTGGTGGGCGTGCCGGGTGGATCCCGGTTGGGCGCATGCGGGAGTCTGTCTGACTGCCTCCCCGTTTCCAGCTTCAGAAAAATACAAAAAAAAAAAAAAAAAAAAAAAGTAAGACGCCTCCATGTGTGATCGTGGCTGTGGCCTTACTCATCCCCTCCACCCCTCAAAACCTCCTAACCCTTCACTCTGCCGGGTACTTTCCTGTGGTCATAGCAATAAAAACAGTTACACGTGGTATGGCAATGGATCGTTTTTTGAGGTCTGTAATTTTATGACATCTCGACATTGCATAAAATGTCTTTATTGCAAAGAAAAAAAGCTACGTAGAATCAGAGCCATCCAAGAAAACGGGGGCCATTGGCAGCCAAGTCACGCCCACAGGGAGAGCAGAGGTCAGGCCAGGAGGTGGGCCGCGGGGCAGCACCGTGCTGAGCACACGTGTGGCCAGGTGTGGGCTGCCTGTGGCTGAGTCTGCGGTGTGTCCAAGCAGGGCCTGGGCCAGCAGCAGGTGCCCACATACAGCGGACACCTGCGGGATCTGAATCAGAGCCTCCCCACTGCAGCAGGGGCAGCTGGGCTCAGGCAAGGGTCTCCATAGCAGCATCTTCTCGGGGCAACACTTTGGCTTCTGCTTTATGTTGTCATCTCAGCCCCCAGCCACCCAGGTGAGGCCAGAGATTGTGCCCGTGGCAGGTCCAGGCTTTCCCTCGCCGTCCGCGCCCTGGGTTTCTGCCTGGCATCAGAGACCTGCGTCACTGTATGTTTCTCTTCGGAGGCTAGCAACAACAGTAACCACTGCTGACAGCGGCCAAATGCCTACTATGAGCCAGGCACTGTGCAAAATGTTTGCTTTTTTCCAGTTACGTACACCTTTTGCCTCCTCTCTGGGGACTTCCATTCTAAAGATGCACCGCTGGGAACCTCTGAAGGGCCCTGCATGGCTAGTATGGGGAACCTCCTACTTCCCAGAGGGGGAAGACAGGACCTGGGGGCTGGGGAAGACCCAAGAGGCTCGTCGGTGCCTGAGCCCCCATTTTCCAGATGGGAAAACAGAGGCCCCGAACAGATAAGAGCCTTGTCCGCCGTCCGGGAACTCATGCACAGAGTGGCGCCTGGGCCCCAGCTTCTGAACCCCCGCCGGGCCCTTTGTCCTATCCTGCCTGTCGTTCTGAGTGTGAATTCTATTGGCCCTCACTTCCATAAGTGACTTGGACGGTGCGCCCCAGGGCTGAGTCTCATAGCTCGAAGACCCCATGTGGTACCGTCACACTGGCCCCGTGGGGGCCAGGCCACAAGACTGCAGGACCCAGACGGAACCAGACGGAACCAGACGGAACCAGAGGAGGGCTGGGCAGACTGATGCAAACAATTGTGAATTAGAGAAACAATAAATCAAAGAATTGATGGAGCTTTAACAGGTGGCAACTGGTGGGATGCGAGATGAGCTGATCTTCCTGGCATGGTGGCCTCCTCCTCCACGCGGCTCCTCTGTCATTGTCCCCTGATGCAGGCCTGTGGCCCCTTTATGCTCCTCTGCCCAGGCTGCCACTTGAGGCTGTTCTCTGTTCTTGGTGACTAAGGGGAGACACAATCAAGAGTCCCTCTTCCCTGAGCACGAGGAAGAGACGGCGGAAGACAGGAACTCCGTGACAACAGAGACCACATACTCTGCCCGGCTCACACTGGCCTTCCTAGTGCCACATCCCCCGGCTGGCACGAAAATAGGAATGTGTCGCCCTGCTTTCCGCCCTTTGGGTACATTCAAGCAGCCTCCTGGCTAACTGCAGCTCATGTCCAAGGTCAGCACCTAACTGTCCATCTTGATGTGAGGTCAGCATCCGGGTCTGGCCATGTTTCCGTGTATATAAACACAGCTGACCCAGCTGGCGAGGCTAGAGGAAGGCTCCCTGGAGGAAGGAGAGAAATCCTTCCCTGACTCGTGACTCACACTAGACGGATGTGCAGGAACAGGCAGCCCCTGCCTGGTGTGGCAGCGAGAGTGGGACCTTTGATGTCAGACAGGTCTGAACTCACCTGGCCGTGCGGCCCACCACCCTTGCTGTGTAGCCTTGGGCAAGTCACCTAACATCTCTGTGCCATGCTGGTCTCATCTGAAAAATTAAAACAGTAATCCTTGTCTTACAGGGTTACAGGAAGAATCAATAAAATAGTACTTGTAAAATGCTCACACAGGGGCCTTGTTGGAGTTTCTCAGAGTCAGCTGTGCCCCGAGCACGCTCTGGAAACATTTTGTGGTCATTTGCAAATTCATTTCAAAGTATTACTGAATTGTTAGTTTATTATGTTTATTCCAACTAATGGAGAATAAAAGTACCATGCTATAGGGGACCAAGAAATAGTGTGGCATTGTAAAGAGACCCTCATAGGTCCACCTGGACTGATACTAAAATATAGGCAACATAGAGGTACGTGAGGGAAAGCTGGGGTCAAACAGAGTACAGGGTGGGTGACAGTGGGTTTACAGTTGTTCCTATGGAAAATAATACAATAATTAATAGTAATACAAAAATAAACTGTTTTGTGTACTCACAACTGTAGACCTACTTTTGCCCAGCCCTGTATATGGTAAAATCACACTGATGGTTTTGAAGTCCCAATTGCTGGGCATAAGCTTTGGAAACTTCTGGAAGGAGATACAAAAGGCTGTCACTTGAGTCACCTGTGAGGAATCCGCTTGAGAATCCTGGAATTGGGAGAGAGTGTTACTTTTGATTTTTACCCTTTCGATCGTGTGCAAGTAGGTGTTCTATAATGAAAAAAATTTTAATTTAAAAGTTAAGGAAATCAGAACATGCAAACAAATTAACAAACCCTCCTAAGAAAAACATCGAAATCAAAGAGGGCCCTTCCACAACCCTGGAAGCCAGTGTCCAGTCCAGACCGACTTCTAGAAACAGGGCCCTGTCCTTGCCCAGCTCCCTCCCGCACCTGCTCCCCTCGCCCCTGTGGTGCACGTCTCATCAACCCCATGGGGGCACCTCTGCCAGCAGCCAGACAAAGGCACACCCAGGCGGGGGCTTAGCCCTCGGGCTGGGCTCCTGGTGGTGGTGCTGACAGTGGAAGAGGCAGCCCAGCCAGGGGCCGGGCTGGCAAGGGCTGGCCTCTCACCAGCTCCTTTCTACACTTCACGCCTCATGGAGCCAGGCGGAGGGAGTCACTGGAGGATCGTGACTGGACGAGTGGGCGGCTGCCCCCCTGCCTAGGAAGCCATTAATCTTGTGTCTCCCGGCCTCCCAGCCTCTCGTGCCCTCACCCCAGCCGCCCTGGCACAGACTGGCTCGGGGAAGGACATGAACAGGGGCCCTGGGCTTCTATCCATGCTGGACCATGACCCTGGAAAATACCATCTGGCTTTTCTGTGTGTCTCCTGACACCCCTTCCCCAGGTCGGACACGTCACAGAGAGCTGTGTCTGGTGACATTTCTCATTGTTATTGCTTTGGCAGGGCCTTCGGATTCAAGGTCACAGGTAGACTCGTGCCTCCAGAAGCTGCCTGTGGGACCTGGGGCCTCCCGTTCCTAGGGGTGCCTTGGGAGGGAGCTTGTAGAGGGTGACCCAGCACCCCACAGAGGACAAGACCCCCACTCTGCGCCGCACATGCCAGTCCTGCAGGGCCGGGCCAGGCGGCAGAATTTCCTGGAGTGACCAGTGCTGCGTTCCCTTCCCCGCAGTCTGAGTCTTCCCACACAGAGCAGCCGACGTGCCAGGGACCTGATCTGGGTGTCAGCAAATGCGCGCGGTTTCACCTTGGCCTCAGGAGTCCCGGTTCCACTCTCAGATGGGCATGTTTCTTCAAGAAGGCAAAGTTGCTGGCTTTGTAGTAATTCCAAAATAGAATTATTTGGTGTAAAGTCAGTTTGTGTAAAGCAGAGGGTCTTTGATGAACCTAGGTGTTTGGTACTCAGAAGTGGACTGCCTGCTAAGCAGTGAGTCCTCCATCGCTAGAGGCATGTAAGCGGAAAGGGGACCTGTTTAGAACGTTAGCGAGGACACATCAGCTGGCAGGAGATCGAGCACTCTGCCGTACACTCTCTCCCTTTAGAATAAAACCCTTCATTCCGTATCAGTGGGGAGCAGGGAGGGGGCTGTGTGGCTCAGTGGGGAGCAGACGGTGGGCCTGGGCAGGGCGCCCGTGTGGGTCCGCATTGGACATCTTCTCACTTTCTTCTTACATCATCTCACTCATCTCCCCGGGTTAGACAGTGCCTCCCGAGCCAGCCTGCACCTGCTGGAGAATTGGTTCTGCAGCCTAACAGCTGACAAATACCTGCATGCTTACTCTGTGCTGGGCACAGCACTGCTTTTACCTAACTTTTTTTCTGTTTTAATCTCAGTTGTACTGCAAGGTAGAAATATATATATATATATTCCTCATTTTATAGATGAGAAGATGGGAATGCAGAGAGGTTGAGGAGCATCCCCAATGTTACAGGGCTAATAAAAGGCAAAGCCGGGATTTGAACCCAGGGCCACCTACAGAGTCCATTATGCTAAACACCCCCCCGTGAATGAGACATGATTCCCCCTGTGTTTGTTCCTCTCTTTGTTGGAAATTGTTTGGTTCTCCTTTGTGTCACTGTTTATGCCGTCAAGGTTCAGAGGCAGGTGGGAAACTGGGTGGTCTCTCTTTGCTGCTCCCAGTGGGTGGGAGGAGGGAGGGACAGGGGGGGGGTCGAAGGCACTACCCTAGGCGATCTACCAGGGTAAGGACCTCCATCAGGGGCCTCCATCGGGGTGGGGACCCTTTCCAGGCACCAGAGCCACGTGTTCACCGAATCCTCACGACACCCTCTAAGGCGAAAGCCCTCCTGTGCCTCATTATAGAAATGTTGAAACTGAGGCCCAGGGAGACTGCACGGTCATTCAGCTGAAGGACAGTGGAGTCCGATTCAAATCAGGGTCTACTTGACTCCTAAACTCACTGTCACCACCGCCACCTTGCATTCCATATAGTTCAGCCTCTGCTGTGTTGTTGTGGGGATTTCCGGGGACCAGACAGGATGCAGTTGCACAGGTAGGGTAGGGACTATTTGAATCCCATTTTCCAGATGGAAACCTGAAGCCCTGGCCTGTCTTGTTGAAGTCAGAGGTTGGGGCCTGAAGTTGCCACCAGGTCCCTCTGTGTCCCCTGTTCCAGCCTGCCTTCTTTACATACAGTTGGGTCCAAACAGCAGACACGGATCATCTGGGAGGAAATGGTCACGTGGCTCTGTGCAAGGGGAGGGGACCGGAGGGTCGTGGGCTGGCTGGGGTTTTTACAATCAGTGCGCACGTCTTTATTTGAACAGATGGAGTATTTTGATCAATCCAAAAGGAAGCTCCCTGGGGTGGTGTCTGAGGCCCAAGAGTTGCCCCTTTGGCAGATCTGTGATCTTAGACAAGTCACTTAGCCTCGGAGCCTTCATTTTCTCGGCTGTATAATGGGGATAATAGCATTTAGCTCATTGGGTACATATGGGGTCAAGTCTCCGACAGCGGTGAGCTCCGGCTCCCTGGGAGGCGGGTTCTCACGGCACCTTCGTCCCTCGCTCCTCCTCAGTCGGCTGGCCATCGGCGTCCGCGTCATCTCTTCTGAATATGCTCGCTGGTGGCTAATCTTCTTTCTTTGGGGTGGATTTAATTTTTAATGCAGCCAAGGTCGTTTGGAGGCAAGCGTAGGGAGTTAGCCGGGTGACAAAGCTGAGCAAAGCGATTTTTGATTACAAAGAGAAGTGAGGCCATGACTTTGTTTCTCAGATAAGCTGGCTGTAAAGGCCATTCCCAAGAGGAGCTCCAAAAATGCTGTGACCAAAGACAGCGTCACCGGGACCGGGGAGGAGATGCCCAAGGTGACCACGCTGAAGGAGACCGCGCTTACCAGGGTGTATAAATATCAGTGGGTCACAGTTGGTCTCCTGACTTCACAGTCACACCCCGCTGCTCCTGACCAGCTGCCACCACTTCATGGAGCAAACTTGGTGGGGGCTCTGCAGGTATGGGGGGGGGGGGGACGTGTGTAACTGTGGCAGCCACGGGTCAGGTCCAGTCCCTCCTCCATGCAGAATAAGTAGTAGCCCAGCAAGGTGCCTATTACTTTCTCGTCTTACCAGCCAAACCTGCAAACTCCCCAGCAGAACCCTCATGGCTTTGAGCTGGAGCTGTCCAGCGTCCAGGACAGGACAATGTTTGCTCTTGACAATTAGCCTGGGGGTGGGAGCCCTAAACGTGGACACTGGCTCCCCCCTTTCTTGTACTGTCATCCCCTCGCATTTTGTTACTGAGAAGACTTCTGGAGAAACCATTCTGGGAAAGGCAGAGATATAGAGTAAGCTTTGGATGAGAAAACAGCAAGCCCAGAATGTGATTTCGGGAGAAAGGCAGGCCATGGGGGGGTGGAAACTCTGAAGAGCAGCAGATGGACCTCAAGGGCTGGTCTGAAGACTGTTAAAGGTTAGAACAAAATGGGGGAAAGGCAGAGCGGTACCGTGAACCTTCTAAAAGTGCTCACTTTGCCTGACCAGGCGGTGGCGCAGTGGGTAGAGCATCGAACTGGGATGTAGAGGACCCAGATTTGAGACCCTGAGGTCTCCAGCTTGAGCGTAGGCTCATCTGGTTTGAGCAAAGCTCACCAGCTTGGACCCAAGGTCGCTGGCTCCAGCAAGGGGTTACTCAGTCTGCTGAAGGCCCACGGTCAAGGCACATATGAGAAAGCAATCAATGAATAACTAAGGTGTCATAACGAAAAACTGATGATTGATGCTTCTCATCTCTCTCCATTTCTGTCTGTCTGTCCCTATCTATCTCTGTCTCTGTAAAAAATAAAATAAAAACAAATAAAAGTGCTCACTTCAAGTGGGAGGTTGTCCTTTATTCAGAGATTGTGGCCTTCCTCATTCGGGATGTTAAAATGGCTTTGCTTTTGTGAAATGATGATACTAGGTCCCTCCCCCCTTTTTAAAATGTTCTCATGTGACCAAATAGTCAACCCCGTGTGGATTCCCAGACCAGGTGGTGGTGAAGTGGGGTCTATTTAGCCTGTGGATTGGAGAATGGGGAACCACTGCCCCAGAACCTGGAACCCAGAGAGCAGGTGTCCTCAGGCTGGACCGCAGGCTCCGTAAGGAACTTGAGGGCAGCAAGTGGAGACGGGCGAAACCAGCTTCCTCACATGCTGTCCTTCACTGGGGGTGGGCGGTGGGCAATGGAATGCTGTGAGATGGGGCTCCCTCTCCTCCTCCGTGGAGCTCTGCTCCTGGGGCTCCTCAGAGCACAGCTGGTTTGAGGTCACAGAGATGAGAGATTTCTTCTCCGCTTTGGCTGAGCTCCTCAGAGGGAGCCACCGTCTTGTCCTCACCCTCCCGGGTTCTGTCAGCTCTCAGGTCGGGCCTCCTGCGGGGAGCTGAGTATCTGAGAAGAAAGGCTCCTGTCACCCTTTGTCGTGAGTGCAGTTCGGGGCAGGCCACTGGTGAGGCCAGCACAGCCCAGATAGTCACGAGGGAGGCGCGAGAGGAATAAAGCTCTGAACTTGTGTCAAAGAAGGGAACAAAAGGGGGGGATCGCACACAGACTGGGAATTGTCATTCATGAAAGAGCGAGCTTTCTTAATCCCATCCCGGCCTTTTCAGCCCGGAAGACTTCAGCATGAAGAGCGCATGATGAATGGGGCGTGCAGTGATACATCGCTTCAGAGCGCAGGCCTGGTGTACGCTGCGGGCGGGCGGCCCCAGCGCAGGCGCCGGTGGGCCTCTCAGGTCCCGGCCCTCAACCGCAGAGTTCCTCAAAGCCTTTATGGAATGGAAGGACTGCAAGGTGCTCTTATAGGGAAAGAAGGTTTCTGTGGTTGTATTAGTCAGGGTTCTCCAGAGAAACAGAGCAAATAGGTGTCATACGCACACACATGCACACTCACACAGAGAGAAAGAGGGAGTTTAAAGAACTGGCTCATGCCACTATAATTGGAGACAAGTCCTAAGATCTACAGGCCAAGTTAACAAGCCCAAAGGCTTGAGAACTAGGAGAGCCAGCAGTGTAGTGTAGTTCCAGTCCATAGGCCAACAGGTTTGAGACCCAGGAAGAACTGATGTTTTAGTCCAAAGGCAGGGGAAAAACTGATATCCCATTTGAAAGCTGTCAAGCAGGAGAAATCCTGTTACTTGGTCAACCCTTGTGTTCTATTGTATATAGGCCTTCAACTGATTGGGCGAGGCCCACCCACATTAGGGAGGGCAGTCTGCTTTATTCAATCTTCCCATTTAAATGCTAGTCTCAAAAACTGCCAGAACAATGTTTGACCAAATCTCTGGGCATTTGGTGGCCTAGTCAAGTTGACACATAAAGTTTACCTTCATGGTGGTCAAATGAATTTGGGAGAGTCTGTACACTGTAGCTCTGTCTTAGACCTTCCAGTGTGCGCTAGTGTATTAAAGGTTCTCTTAGCCTGACCAGGCAGCAGCGCAGTGGATAGAACATCAGACTGGGATATGGAGGACACAGGTTTGAAACTTCGAGGTTGCTGGCTTAAGCGTGGCTCATCCCACTTGAATGCGGAGTTGCTGGCTTGAGCATGGGACCATAGACATGATCCCATGGTCACTGGCTTGAGCCCAAGGTTGCTGGCTTGAACAAGGGGTCATTCACTCTGCTGTAGCCCCCCGGTCAAGACACATATGAAAAAGCAGTCAATGAACAACTAAGGTGCCACAATGAAGAATTGATGCATTTTATCTCACACCCCTCCTGTCTGTCTCTCTCTCTCTCTCTGTCTCTCTCTCTGTCTCTGCCACACAAAAAAAGGTTTTTTAAGTTTTGCAGTGAAGAAACCTATTTGACTCATTCACCCAAGTGTTTTCTTTATTTTTAAAGCATGATATTTTCTTTTCTTTTCTTTTTTTCCCAGCGGGTGTGTGAGAAAGGGACAAGATATTGTTAAAATTCTATTCCATGGAACTGGATTCTGTGGCCCAGACATTGGGAAACTCTGCCCTGGAGACAGCAAATGAGGCCTCACTGGTGCTCAGGATTTCTGTGCCGTACCCCCATCCCTAGAAATACTTGATTTTGGCTTCTGGGGCCTCTCCTCCCTGCTCTCTGCTGTGCTGTGCTGGCTACAAGAAGGTGGCCTGTCCCTGACTGGGACTCCTGTGTGTGTTGAAGTCAAACGGCATCCAAAAAGGGAAAGAATGTGAGAGAGAATTTTCTGCGCGTTCTTAATTAGGCTGCACGTGCCGGTGCTTACTCAAGTAGTGCTGGCCCGGTGCTGAGCACCTCATGTGCGTCGTCTTGTTTAAGCTTTCCAACCACCCTTGGAGTTAGGAACCAGCACCTCACTTTACAGATCGAGAAATAGGCAAAGAGCCTGACCAGGCGGTGGCGCAGTGGATGGAGCATTGGACTGGGATGCAGAGGACCCAGGTTCGAGACCCCAAGGTCGCCAGCTTGAGTGCGGGCTCATCTGGTTTGAGCAAAAAGCTTACCAACTTGGATCCAAGGTCATTGGCTCAAGCAAGGGGTCACTCGGTCTGCTGTAGCCCCACAGTCAAGGCACATATGAGAAAGCAATCAATGAACAACTAAGGTGTCGCAATGAAAAACTGATGATTGATGCTTCTCATCTCTCTCCGTTCCTGTCTGCCTGTCCCTATCTATTCCTCTCTCTGACTCTCTTTCTGTCCCCGGAAAAAAAAAAAAAAAGAGAGAGAGAGAGAGAGAGAGAGAGAGAGAAATAGGCAAATAGAGATGCTGTTGTGACTTTCAAACAAGTGGGTAGTCAGGGTTTGAGCCCAGGCCTGTGGCCTCCCTACCTCCCTGATTCCCAAGGTGTGGCTGGGAAACGTTTAGGAGCAAAGGAAGCAGAGGCCCCACCAGGCATGCAGTTTGAAATAGAACAGTTTATCTAAAAGCCCTTAACTGACAAGATGCCTTTTGATGGTAAAAGAGAAAATTGGAGAGATTAGGGAATGAAAGGAAGCATAACGCCAGTGAGGGAAGAGAAACGTTGTGTTTATAAAATGTGCTCATGTTCCAGAGGGAAAGGCAGAAAACATCAGCTTAGGATGTCCTGGGCCCTCATGCCCCTTGCTGGAGACAGAGACCCACCCAGCTCTGTTTCACTGGGTGCCCAAGCAGCCCGGTGCCCTCGGACGTGATCCCTGAGCGCGGCACAGGCGGGGGTGGTGACAGGCAGCAAGGCTGCTAACTGGGCGCAGGACTTCTGGGCCAGTGATGGGTGTGACTCGGACAAGTCTGAATGCTTTCAGATACCTGGCGTGCTCCTCTGCCTGTCTGCTCAGTGAGCGAGGCTGTGGCGTCCTGTCTTGCGCGCGGGTGTTCCACAGAGGAAGAGTAGGTGTGCACGCGTGGGTGACTGTGTCCGACAGCAGCCAGTGCTCAGCAGCCCAGCCCGTGCAGTAGACGTGCCTGTGCGCAGTGTGTCTGCATATGTGTGCACACTCATCCCACCCTCAAGGGATTCCTGGATCACACAGAACTTTTAAACTATACTGCTCACAAAATTTAGGGGATATTTCTTTTTTTCTTTCTTTTTACAGAGACAGAGAGAGAGTCAGAGAGAGGGATAGACAGGGACAGACAGACAGGAACGGAGAGATGAGAGGCATCAATCATTAGTTTTTCGTTGTGCATTGCAACACCTTAGTTGTTCATTGATTGCTTTCTCATATGTGCCTTGACTGTGGGCCTTCAGCGGACCGAGTAACCCCTTGCTTGAGCCAGCGACCTTGGGTCCAAGCTGGTGAATTTTTGCTCAAACCAGATGAGCCCACGTTCAAGCTGGCAACCTCGGGGTCTCGAACCTGGGTCCTCCACATCCCAGTCCGATGCTCTATCCACTGCGCCACACCGCCTGGTCAGGCTAGGGGATATTACAAAATGAACATGAAGCTATAAAACATCTCCTAATTTTTGTGAGTGGAATATATTGTATTACATTATGATGATATAAAACATGATGTGATGATGTGATTTGATAAGCTACCCTTGCTAATCATTTGCATCTCCCACTCAAATAAAACGGCCTGAGGTCGGAGACCTTACTGTCACTGTCAGACAGTGCCCAGAGCATTGAAGGACCGAATAAATACCATGAATAAGGGAATGGCTGGACAGACCACTGGGTGTGACCTTTCAGTAAATGCCCTGAACTTTACACCTTCATATGAACCGCACCCATCAGCAGAAGCCCTCAAAGACCTGCAGTTAGCTGTCCCAGCCTCCTCTGCCTTTCCCTCCTCCCCATTGCCCCCTCCTCTGCCATCTTCCCCTCCTTCTCCTCTTTTTTCTTCTTCCCCTTCCCTCTCTTTCCCCTATTCTACCCTTCCCCTTCCCTTCCCCTCCTCCCCTCCCTTTCCTGTCCCCTCCTCCTCTCCCCTCTCCCCTGTCCCCTCCCCCTCCCCCTCTCCCCTGTCCCCTCCCCCTCCTCCTCTCCCCTGTCCCCTCCCCCTCCTCCTCTCCCCTGTCCCCTCCCCCTCCCCCTCTCCCCTGTCCCCTCCCCCTCCCCCTCTCCCCTGTCCCCTCCTCCTCTCCCCTCTCCCCTGTCCCCTCCCCCTCCCCCTCTCCCCTGTCCCCTCCTCCTCTCCCCTCTCCCCTGTCCCCTCCCCCTCCCCCTCTCCCCTGTCCCCTCCTCCTCTCCCCTCTCCCCTGTCCCCTCCCCCTCCCCCTCTCCCCTGTCCCCTCCTCCTCTCCCCTCTCCCCTGTCCCCTCCCCCTCCTCCTCTCCCCTGCCCCCTCCCCCTCCTCCTCTCCCCTCTCCCCTGTCCCCTCCCCCTTCCCCTCTCCCCTGTCCCCTCCTCCTCTCCCCTCTCCCCTGTCCCCTCCCCCTTCCCCTCTCCCCTGTCCCCTCCTCCTCTCCCCTCTCCCCTCTCCCCTCCCCCTCCTCCTCTCCCCTCTCCCCTCCCCCTCTCCCCTGCCCCCTCCCCCTCCCCCTCTCCCCTGCCCCCTCCCCCTTCCCCTCCTGCTCCCGGTGAATTCCCTCTGCTCCCCTCTTAGCACTGTGCTCAGAGTCATCTCTGGCTCTAGCCCAGCCTCTTGAATATCCTTAATGATGATTTTGACTTTTTTTTTTTAAGAGACAAAGTCATTTGAAAACAAGCATATAAGCTGATTTGTTGGCCAAGTTAGTCACTAACCCAGAGATGATCAGTGATGTGCAGTTATATTTTTTTGAGTACTAGTAATATTAATATTTTTTTTGAAGAGGGCCCAGTGCCCAGAGGGGAGGCAGAACCACCTTCCTTGTGAGGTAGTCTGTGAGCTTCTCCATGGACTCTGAATTCAGGAGTGTGATCAGCAGATAGCTGAGTGTGCCTGGCGGTTTTTCCTAGTGAACCTGGGGTGAGGCATTGGTAAAGGTCGCAAACACATCAGAGAGGGAAATGGACAAAGCTTAGAATCCTCAAGTACCCTCTGTGGTCAGGTCAGTGAACCTCTCTTAGGATTCTGCTCTGCCAAGGCTCCCCTCCATGTCACTGTGTCTCTGTGGAACCGTGGCAGGGACGCCCCCACCTACACACACACACACACACACACACACACACACACACTCCGATTTCCGCCCTCCTGTGCTCAAGCCCAGCCCTGCCCTCCAGTGGGCACCTTATTCCCTTCTGCTGCCCAGGGAGCAGCTCTTCAGGAGCAGGGGGCCCTTCCCTGTGATAGACCGACAGGCCTCTGCAGGGGCTGGCCCTGCGGCTGGGTGCGCAGGTGCAGTGGGGCAGAACGGCTGTGCCCGGCCTCACAGATGAACCTTGCTGGACAGGCTCCTCATTCTTCCCACAGCACTGGCTCTTGGGCTGCGTTGCCACTTCCTGCCCAAGCTCCAGGAGCGCTGACCCTGAGGCAGGGGCGTGGAGCCTGCTTCTGCTCTCACAGCTTCGCCCAGAGCCTTGCACGCTCCACCCCCGGCTGCTTTGAAATCCTCACAAATCCATACCACACTGGAGGGAAGGGGGGAGGGACCCAGGGGGAGGGGAGCACAGGGGGTATAAAAAGGGACACAGGGGTGGGGGTGAGGGAGTTATATTCAGTGGGACACTTGAATCCATGTAAACACAATAAATTAAAAGTTAATAAAAATTTTAAAAATCCATGTCACAGCATATATATTATTATATGCCTCATTAACATAATTTTTATTATAAAAATTATTTGGAATTTTTGGATGTGAATAACTCATTGGATTTAAAATAGGCTCTGATCTCTTGGCATTCATCAAGACAACTCAGAAATTCCTACAAAGAAAATCTCACCTACCAGTTATTGTCAGATGTGACGAAATATTTGCGAATGCACCCTAAACGAAGCAAGTTGGCATGTTTGTGCTTTGTGGACATTTAATTGAACATTAAAATTTTTTATTTTGCTTTTTGATGTTTGTAGGTTAATATTTTGCATATTTCCAACATATGGAGGTTTTAGGAAAAACTCACAGGCCAGAGCTCTGTGTATAGAGAGGAACAAACCTCTCCTGCTCCGGCGCTGGGAGTTACCGGGAGGAGTTACCGGGAGGAGCAGGGGCAGGAGGGAGAGGCGGAGAAGGAGGAGGAATTGGTGGCGATGTCCAAGAGCCAGCTGGTATGGGGGGTGGGACAGGGGCTGGGAGTCTGGGCTGGGTTCTGGACTCTTCCCTGATGTTTTGTTAACCTAACCTATAAAAGGGCTTGAACCTTGTTCTGTTGCATGGAGTGCCTCTGCCCTAACTCTCCAGACATCTGTTTAGCTTTTCCCCTCTTCATTCAAGACTCAAATGCCATCCATCTCAGTTAAAATGGTGCCCTACGCTTCTCCAATACATGATGCTGTGTTAAGAAGCCATTAATGCTGTGAAGACAAATAAAACAGGTTACGGGAGTAGGGGGTGTCATGTACTAGTTTGTTTACTTGTGTGAGGTCTGTCTGGACCTACTTCCTGAAGGCTGGGATTGTGTGCGGCTCAACATAACGTCTCCAGCACCTAGGACAGTGCCTGGCGCCTAGTAACTCCACACAATAGATGATTGTTGTCTCCCTAAAAGAGCAAATGAATGAATCTTTGCCCCACCTGCTTCCAGTGGCTGTTGGAAGAATTAGGTGAGAAGAGAAGCATGCTTCAAATGCTAAACCCGTGTGCCAGTGGCCCAGGAGTCAGAACACATTTTCTGCTTGCGAAGGGCTTTCCAGATGTTGACTGCATGGCTCGCAGTACACTGGTTCTCATACTTCCATCAGGTGATAGTCATTTGGAGGGCATGGCTCGCAGAACACTGGTTCTCATACTTCCATCAGGTGATAGTCATTTGGAGGGCATGGCTCGCAGAACACTGGTTCTCATACTTCCATCAGGTGATAGTCATTTGGAGGGCATGTTATAGTGCACGTTGAAGCCAGGAGATTCTGAGTCAGCAGGTCGGGGGCAGAGCTCAGGCATCTGAGTTTAACCAACCCTCTGGGTGGTACTGATGCTGCTGGACCCAGGCTGTGCTGGGAGAAACCCTCGTCAAAAACCAGTAACTTTCACTTCGTTTTGCAGATAGGACATTAACCTAGAGCCCGTGGGCTGTCTCAAGCTGGAATGCGGTGACCCAGGAGCCCATGGTTCCAAAGTTGGTGAAAGAGTGGGGATTGGGGGCTGTCGCTCTCCAGGTTTGAGGGAGTAGAACCACCACCTTGACTCAGGTTCTGGCACCCCCTTTTTTTTTATTAGACCAGAGGCTTTGGGAGCCTCAGGTGACACAGGCTTTGGGAGCCTCAGGTCACACAGGCTTTGGGAGCCTCAGGTCATGCAGGCTGCTCAGTGCACTCACCGGGCCCTGCAGAGCCATGCAGCCGGTTCGCACTCAGCCTGAAGTCCTTGTTGCTGAGCATTGAAGGGGGCAGGAGTGGGTCTGCTACCTCCAGGAGGGCAGGGGGCACCATGTACTGCTGACGACTTGGAACAGGGAACAGAAGTGCTGGCATTGGGGGCTGGGCAGCCTGAAGCCAGTCAGCCCATCATGGATGGAGGCAGCCAGTTTGCTACTTCCCCCAAATGGGACGGATCCTTCCTGTCTGATCTGCTTGTGACAAGCTCCCTGTGATTCCTCTGGTGTGGCCCCTGGGTGAGTGAGTGTTGATGCTGGACTGCGGGTCCTGGCTACTCAGATCTCTGCAAGACGCCAAGTAGCACACGGTGTGCAGGTCACATACAGCAGCAGTCTGCAAGGACACGGTGTTGGGCTGCAGTCACTGACATCTCAGAGGACCCTGAGTCACCAGGCAGGCTCGTGGGGTCATCAGGCCATGGCCCCCAAAAAGTGGAAAAAGCCAGGCTTGCGGTTGCCTCGGCTCATCTGGCCCCTCATTGATTCATTCTTTCATTCATTCCACAAAAAACTTATTAGGCACCTTCTATGAGAGCACAAAGATGAATAAGATAGCCCTTGTCCTCAAGGGACTTAGCTGATAAATGATGCTCCAAAGCACAAGAAGTACAGAAAGCAATGAGCACTCCCCAGCCCCCTGGTGAGCTCACAGCAGGCACTCTGTCCATCTCTGTCCAGTGAGCAAGGGCTGCGGGAGCATCAAGGAGAGAGTGACAGGCTGGCCAGGGAAGGCTTCTATGAGAAGGGAGAGGAAAAGGCATTCCAGAGAAAAGGTGTGAAGTCATCAAATATTTGCAGAATGACAAAAAAAATTGGTGTTAATGGCAGTGTAGAGAGTAAGAGAATGTTATTGAGCAGCTGGTTCTATCCAGGCCATGCTCTGCACACAGGACGCACACCATCTCGAACCCTTTGAGATGGGTCCTACCGCTATCACTCCTGTCTTACAGGTGCGTAGACTGAGGCCAGGAGATCACGGTAATGCTCCAGGCCATGCAGGTGGCATCCTAAGAGCCAGGTGTTAAATTACTTCCCGGCTGGCAGTTAACCCACCTGAGCCTCCACTGCTCCATCTGAGAAATGGGACACCCAGGCTTCCCTTGCAGGTTTCTTGAAGGGATTAAATAAGCTGTGCACGAATGTACATGGAAAATCTATGAAAAGATTACATGATTCACAAATAGTGTGGTTACATTGGGGAGTCCGTCTAGGGGACCAAGGATTAGAAGGGAAAGAATAACATACCAGTCACTGAATCACTTCCTGGGCCCCTGGTGCAGAAAGGTTAAATGACACAGAAACTTAAGGGGAAGGAGTTGGATGGGGGTTCAGTTTGAAAGGGGGAAGGAGAGGACGAGGCTAGTGCTCCTGAAGTAGGGGTGGCATTTGTCCGTAGTGGACACTCCTCCTGTGATCCCACCCCTCTCTCTTTGAGAAGGACACTGTGGCGACAGGCTTCCTCCTTAATACAGTATGTACGTTTTATCTCTGCAGACTTCTTGCAGACTTGGTTTAAACATCTCAGCTCAATACCATTAGTGTATATCTGCAGAGGGCCCTTTGTAAAATTGATTAGAAAGTGGGCTTTTGCATGTGGGGTGGGGGGTGGGGTGGGACCTAATCAGATTTGAGCACTAGATGGTATCTCATTCCCTGCATCTACCAACTGGCTTGAGGACCTCCCTGGGAGCCAGGGCCCCTAATTTGGTTTGCGAATACATTAGCCAAACAAGCTGAGGGGGCTCTTTTGGGGAGTGAGTTTTGGGAGGTAGGATGGAGAGACAGTAAGAAGGCTGGGGATGTGAAGAGGGGGTGATTTCTGCATAGATCCTGGTGTAGGCTGTGCCCGAGATCACCAAGGGAATGCATTTCTGATGTTTTGCGCAGTCCACAAGAAGGAAGCAGACTTTTAAGGGGACTTGTTATTGTACGGCTGTCACTTACTGAGTGCCTCTATATATACTTTTCCATTCTTCAGTCTTAAAATAAATAATATTCACATGTAAAATAAAAAAGTCAAACAGTACCAGAGTGTAGGCAATGACTATGTTCTTCTTTCTTTCTCCTCTAATCTTTTTTTTCCCCAAGAGACAGACAGGAAGGGAGAAGATGAGAAGCATCAACTCGTAGTTGCATCACCTTAATTGTTCATTGATTGTGTCTCATATGTGCCTTGAATGGGAGGCTCCAACTGAGCCATTGACCCCTTGCTCAAGCCAGCGACCATGGGGTCATGTCTATGATCCCACGCTCAAGCCGGTGACCTTGTGCTCAAACTGGTGAGCCTGCATTCAAGCCAGCAACCTCGGGGTTTTGAACCTGGGACCTCAGTGTCCCAGGTTGACACTCTATCCACTACGCCACCACCAGCCAGGCTCTTCCCTAATCCTTGATCCCCCAGACAGACTCCTCAGAGTAACCACTGCCACCAAGTTTTCTGTGACTCTCATATCTTTTCCCAGATTTTCCATTCACATTCATGCACTGCTTTCTTCATCCCATCCACAAGGGAAACCTGCATGCCCCATTTAACAGATGGAGAAATTGTGGTTTCGATTGGTTAAGTGCCAACTGGTGAGTGGCAGAGCCAGGACCCAAACTGTCAATGGTTTGGCTTTATATCCGGGGGCCTTTCCACAGAATCACGTGTCCTACCTGGAAAGAGAGGGAACTAACTGCTCAAAGCTGAATGGAGGCACTTGGATTTTTAGTTCTCCAGCTCTTTTCTTGGGTTCATTCATAGTCTATCATTTGTCTACTCAGACCTAAGCAGCCTCAAGACAGAATGGAACTTGGCCTGTGGTGGCACAGTGGATAAAGCATTCACCTGGAATGCTGAGGTCACCGGTTCAAAACCCTGGGCTTGCCTGAAGGCATATATGGGAGTTGATGCTTCCTGTTCCTCCCCCCCCCCTTCTGTCTCTCTCTCCTCTCTGAAATTAATTTTTAAAATATTTTTTAAAAAAAGACAGAATGGAAACTTCCAAGTGAGTGGAGCCCTTGACTGCTTCATCAGGATCTTGCAGGCGGTCTCCTCTGCCCTCTTCCCATCCCTAGCAGGCTCTTGTGGGGGTGGGGGGTGGGGAGGGTGCCGTGGCTGTGCATGCTGCAGAGTATGGGTGGCTTCAGAACCCAGGGCCAGTGCCAGGATTCATTACAGACAATAGTAGTACCACCCTCCTCAGGTTCTTGGGAGGTCTGAGTGATATGATGCCATGGCAGCTGGCACATGGTCAGCTTTCAATTAATCTTAGCAATTATTAGTATTATTAGGTAGCTAAACTTTAATACCTTACTCATCATCCACTTCTGTGTAAGTTAGACCAACCAGAATAGAAGAATAGTATTGTTCTTATTTTTAATAAGTACTATTTTTAATATCTAATGTTATTTAAAATATAATTGTATTGACATAATAAAATAGTATTGCTTTAAATAGAATTCGTACAGTGCCAGGCATACAAGAGATGTTCGATATAGGTGACTTCCCATTTTTGTTCCCTTCTTTTAAAATTATTTATTTATTCATTTTCGAGATAGGAGAGAGAGGAGGAGGGGCAGGAGCAGGAAGCATCAACTCCCATATGTGCCTTTGACCAGGCAAGCCTAGGGTTTCGAACCGGCGACCTCAGCGTTCCAGGTCAACACTTTATCCACTGGGCCACCACAGGTCAGGCTGTTCCCTTCTTTTTATCTTGGTTCTCTTTTATCCCCATTTTCAAGTTAATTTCTTTAAAGTGAACTAATTTTAATTCCCACTCCACACAGTTACTGAGCTCCAGCTGTTTACTTGGCACTGTGCCAGGCGCTGGCGCAGAAAGTCCAGTAGAGGCCACGAACCCTGCCATTTTAGAACAGGGGGCTCACTGGTTATCCAACCTGTCTGAGGACTGGGGAGTGCTGGTGGGGTAAAGGGATAGACTTATGACTTAATGTTCTCCAGTATCTGTTTCCCCTCGTGAATGGGGCTACCTCTCTTTTTGTTGCTTGATGTTTGGAAGATGTGGAACAACCTCGCTGATGTGATCTGAGCCTCCTGGAGGCCAGAGGGCCGATCCCCTTTCCTCTTCCCATTCACCTCTCCCCCTGCCATGAGCCCCGTGCCCCGCTGTGACCACTGCTGGAAGGCTGGGGTGGCTTATTCCCAGGGCTGCGGGAACAGACGGGCTGTGGGTGGCCCCGGGGACCTCCATCTCGCCTTCTCCTTTCAGCCCTCCTACCCCAAAGCCCCTCCCGGTACAAGCTCCGCCTTTCAACAGGTCTTGATCCCAGCCCGGTGCTCTCCCCTCAAGGAAGGTTTCCAGGGACCAGGATACCTCAGCCCCAGCACTGTGGGGAATACCCAGAATTATGTAACAGCTGGATTAGGGGGTGATTATTAGCTTTGCTTAAAGATTTTCCGTTTACACGAGGATTAACTGCGGGGTTCCTTTAAATAGCTAGCTTTGTGAATGCGTTTGTATTGCAAAGAGGGTGGACGGGGAGGGGGTGGACAGGACAGGGAAACGGACTGCTGGAGTTCTAAGCCAGCGGTGTGACGGTCATTTTACCTCGGGGGTCCTCAGTTTCCTTGTTTTCATGACGGTGAAAACGGGCTGCCCCGCCGAAGCCCCACGCTACCGCACCGCGAACGCAGTGTACATAGTCTGCCCTTCAGACTAAGGCGGCGGCTCTAACTGCAGGGCCTTTGCGGGTCAGGTGGGGGAACCCGCCCAGAGAGGGGTGCGTTGTGAGGCAGCCAGCCCCACATATGCTCCTGCATCACTGGAGCCGGCTGCCGGGGTGCCAGTTCCAAAACCCTCAGTTGAGCACCCAAGGATTTCCCAGAAGTGGCCCCAGCTCACCTCTCCGCTGCCATGCCCTCACCTGGCCCCACCCCCTGCCGCACCCCTCGAGTCCCAGAAGTCCCAAGGTACCTGTGCTTCCCTGGATGTGCACCTCTAATTTGTGCATGCTGGTCCCCACTGCCTGGAAAACCATTCCACACCATTCCCTTTAATGTTTGTTTATTTATTTTTTAAATGTTTATTTTTTAATTGATTTTAGAAAGAGAAGTAGAAAGAGGGAGAAAGAGGAACATCAATCTGTTCCTGTATGTATGTGCCCTGACTGGGGATCGAACCAGCAACCTCTGGGCATACCACTCCCTTTATTGGCCTGTTTCATACCTTACTTGTCCTTCAAGGCAGCCCAGGTGACTCCTCCAGGAAGTCTTCCCTGACCTCCTTCCCCTAAAAACTGTTAGATACCCCTTTTCTCTGCTTCAGAAGTTCGTGTGTGTGTGTGTGTGTGTGTGTGTGTGTGTGTGTGTGTGACCATCATCACACTTTGGCCATGTCATGTGATTATCACTTGTGTCTGCCATGGGCTGCTTAGCTTAGGGGCAAGGTCTCCGTTGTGTTAAACTCAGTAAATGTGTGGTATATAAAATTAAATAAACAGATGAGTAGCAACACTTTTTTATATGAGATAAATATGCTTCCTCCCCAGGTTAGAGCACCCCATCTCCCAGAAAGCAAACAGCATATCCTTTAGGGCAAACCCTGGTGTTAGACCACAGGAATCCAAATAAATCTTGGCTGTACCCCAGCTGTAGGACCAAGTGCCTTTGCCCCTCAGTTTCCCCATCTGTAAAATGGGATCATAATAATTATCTGATCTCTAAGGGTTGCTGTGCGAACGAAGTGAGTTTTATATGCGTGTTACACATAAAACAGGGCCTGGACATAGTTCTGTGTTTGGTAGTGGATTTTTTTTGAGCACCCTGAAATTCTGCCCTTGTGGGTCCTCCCAGGCCCCAGCATCCCCCCCACCAGGCCCCAGCGTCCTCTCCCAGGCCCTAGCATCCCCTCCCAGGGCCCCAATGTCCCCTCCCAGGGCCCCAGCATCCTCTCCCAGGCCCCAGCATCCCCCCCCCAGGCCCCAGCGTCCTCTCCCAGGCCCTAGCATCCCCTCCCAGGGCCCCAATGTCCCCTCCCAGGGCCCCAGTGTCCTCTCCCAGGCCCCAGCATCCCCCCCCCAGGCCCCAGCGTCCTCTCCCAGGCCCTAGCATCCCCTCCCAGGGCCCCAATGTCCCCTCCCAGGGCCCCAGCGTCCTCTCCCAGGCCCCAGCATCCCCCCCCCCAGGCCCCAGCGTCCTCTCCCAGGCCCTAGCATCCCCTCCCAGGGCCCCAACGTCCCCTCCCAGGGCCCCAGTGTCCTCTCCCAGGCACCTAGGGTCCCCAGGTTGCTGAGCTGGCTGTTTCTCTCTGTTCCCTCGCTGCAGTGAACTTTCTCACCCCCTACCCACCTCAACCAGTCAGCACAGAAATAATCCAATTTTACTTGATTATTAGTCATTACTTTCTGCTGTTTTTGTTTATTACTGGTTTTTAAGCATTCTAGATTTAATTGAGTTGATTGATTAGCACAATCGCTGATTGGAAGGAGATACTCTGTAACCCTCTCCTCCCCCAGGCTGTGCCTTCCCCCAAAGACACCTGGGGCTGACGGCTGGGGTGCGGGGCTCAGCCCTCTTCAGGTCCTGTCCCAGAGGTGTGGTGTGGGACACTAGGTGTGTGGCCCTGACTGGCTCAGTGACCTGGGGCCAGTTCCTTATTCTCTGAGCCTGAGGTCTTCAACTATAAAAGGGGGACTGAACCAAATGAGCCTTCTGATCTCTTAAGATTCTATGAAAGCTCTATATATCTAATCTCCCCTTCTCTCCCTGGCTTGTGAATCATTCATTCATTCGGCATCACTGGGAGCCCACCCTGCGCCCTGCACTTAGCCAGGTTCTGTAAGGATCCAGACGTGAGTGAGACTAGTACCCTGCCTTCTAGGAGCTAGCCCGGGGAGGCTGACAAGCAGCGAAGTCTAATGTGTGTAAGTTACGTGTGTTCTAAGTTCAAGGGAGTCCCTAACTCTCGAAAAGTTGTAGAGGGAGTGACATTTGGGTTTAGTCCAAAACAAAAACAAACCACACAAACAAAACTGAACAGACTGTGGTGGGAGAAGTGACCTTTATGGAGGCCACAACTACATGCCAAGTATATGCTCTCTTCTCGTTTAACTCTTTCATCTTCAAGGCAGCCCTCGGAATAGGGAAGGCAATTCCAATGTTACAGACGGAACACCTGCTGCATGGAGAGGCTAAGTGGCTTGCCTAAGTGAGTGGGAAAGATGTTGAAACAAGATCTCAACACAATATCAAAGCATATCATTTATTTATTTATTTATTTATTTATTTTGGGGAGAGGAGAGAGGGAGAGAGAGAGAGAGAGGGGAAGGGAGAGAGATGAAAAGCATCAACTTGTAGTTGCAGCACTTTAGTTGTTCATTGATTGCTTCTCATACCTGCCTTGACCGGGGGTCTTCAGCTGAGCCAATGACCCCTTGCTCAAGCTAGTGACCTTGGGCTTCAAGCCAGCAATCATGGGGTCATGTCGATAATCCCATGCTCAAGCTGGTGACCCCACATTCAAGCTGGTGAGCCCACGTTCAAGCCAGATAAGCTTGTACTCAAGTTGGTGACCTTGTGGTTTTTAACCTGGGACCTCAATGTCTCAGGTGAACACTCTATCCACTGCACCACCACCGGTCAGGCTAAGCATGTCTTCTTTATACAATTTCATACAATGTTACAATATTAAATAATTTGAGAAATTTTTTTAACAGTTCAGCTAATTTCCCAAATAATATTTTTTCATTTTTGTACATTATCTTCCATATATACTCCTTTTTATATTGTGTATACATATAGCCAGTGCAAAGACCCTGGGGTCATAATGCCCTTGGCATATTTGGAGCAGAGCAAGGAGGCCAGTGCACCTGGAACCTGGGGAGAAGGCTGGAAGGTGAAGTTGGAAAGGTAGCCAGGACTGGTTACAAAGCTCTTTGCTGACTATGGAAGGGACTGGATTTTATTTCCAATGTGTTTTTCCATTTTCTCCAATTACCAATATTTCAACAATTCCACAATTCAACCCAATGGAATCATTAACCAACATTAAGGTTGTTTTCAGAAGTATTTGTGTGCCTGTGGGTGTGCGGACACGTGTGTGCTTGAAGTGAATAGGTCAGATTTCATGTGGCTTTTTGTTCTGATGATCTATCTTAGGCTAAACTGGTAGGAGTGAGAGAGCTGGTCCCAAGTGTCCGGTCGGCTGTGCGGCTCTAGACCGGTGAGGGCACGTTGTGACCACTGGCGGAGAGCGGAGAAGACACTACGGGCAGTGCCCCTGTGTGCGCAGAGCAGAGCTGGGCGGAGCGGAGCACGGCTTGCTGAGGCCCCTGGCCTGCAGGAGGAGCTGGGGTTCCGAACTGGATGCCTCCTGAGGACAGGTCAGCACAGGAGTCACGTGGCTCCTCACCTTCTTTTCAAGAAGCAAAGTTGGAGCTTTCAATTTGTTCTAGTTTAAAGGCTGAGGTCAGCAGTTCAAAACCCCGGGTTTCCCAGTCATGGCACAGAAGAGAAACAATCAATGAACAACTAAAGTGAATCAACTACGAGTTGATGCTTCTCTCTCTGTCTCTTTCTCTCTCTCTCTCTCTGTCTGAAATTCAATAAATAAAATCTTGAAACATGTTTTTAAGCAGATAGTACAGACAGTTCCGTATACCGCTGGCCGGTTTTCCCTCTCACTAACTTCTTACGTTGCTGTGGTACACTGGTCACATCGAGGGCTCCGTCGTCGCTACATTACTATTAAATATTAACTAAACCTCGTACTTGATTCAGATTTTATTCATTTTTCCACAGATGTCCCTTTTCTCTTCCAGGATCCACTCCCATATAACATTTAATTAGGACATCTCTTTAATCTCCTTTGGTCTGTGCCAGATTTTCAGACTTTCCTTAAGTTCATGACCTTGAAACCTTGGAGGCCTCCTGGCCAAAAAGTTTGCTTTTGCCTTTTTAAACTATTTCTATTTGAAATTGTGAGATGTTACCTGACCAGGCGGTGGCGCAGTGGATAGAGCGTCGGACTGGGATGTGGAGGACCCAGGTTCGAGACCCCAAGGTCGCCAGCTTGAGCACGGGCTCATCTGGTTTGTGCAGAGCTCACCAGCTTGGACCCAAGTTTGCTGGCTCGAGCTAGGGGGTTACTCGGTCTGCTGAAGGCCCACGGTCAAGGCACATGTGAGAAAGCAATCAATGAACAACTAAGGTGTCGCAACAAAAAAACTGATTGATGCTTCTCATCTCTCTGTTCCTGTCTGTCTGTCCCTATCTCTCTCTCTGTCTCTGTAAAAAAAAAAAAATAAAAATAAAAAATAAATAAATAAAAGAAATTGTGAGATGTTGAGGTCAAGCTCAGAACTCAAGGCTTGGAAGGGCCTGGGTTCAAATTCTGATTCAGTGACCCATGAAGGGACACTGAACAGGGACACCTTCCACCCTCAGTTCCTCCACCCTCACAGTGGGTGTGAGGCTTTTACCTTCGTTAACTGGACAGGTGTGTGAGTGGTCATCAAGTCGGGGGTCACTTTGGGTTTCATTTGTGAGTGGACAAATTGCCTGGTGGGACCGATTGCCCGAAGACCTTGTTCACTTTCTGGGAGCCAGGGTTGTGACACGCCAGGGTGAGGGCGGGGAGGGTGTGACAGCATTGCAGGAGGCTGACACTTTGCAAAGCTTTTGAAAGATAACATCCTAATTTGATCCTCACTGTAACTCCACAAGGTACCGACTGAGATGGGTTATCCCGGTTTCAGAGATGAAGAAACGGAGGCTCAGAGAAGGTCAAGAACCTGCTGAAGGTCGCGGAGGAAGGAAGGGGTGAAGCCAAGACTTGAACCTGGACTGGGAGAGCCTGAATTTGGATGGCTACTCCTCCCAGTGTGTCCCGGCCTGAGCTGGCCAGCGGATGGGGCAGGCAGCCCTGGGTGCCCGTGGGTGGAGAGGCCCTGCTCCCCTGACCCTGTCGTGTGGGCAGGAGGACTGGCATTGGCTAGGCAGACACGTCGGGGTGAGAGACTAGGGAGTTATGGATTCCCACTCTCTACGTGTCGTATTGATCTCAGGTCATTGTATTACAGGGAGTGTTTCATTCTGTGATGTGGATTTTTCCCCTTTGGGTGATTTCATTTTTAACCCTTGTGTTACCTGTGAAACCAGCATGAGCAAAAAGCCTGTGACTGGTGCCCAGCCTCCCAGGTTAACATTGGGGCCAACAGTGCGATTTCTTTCCAGGGGGCCCACTGTGTTACCCCCTGTGTCATGTGTGTTTAGGCCTCTCTGGCAGGTGGCAAAGGGCTGCCTCCATTTTCCAGAGAGGGAAGTAGAATGACTGAGACCAGACAGGGCAAGTGACTGTCTCAAGGACACATAGCCCCAGAGCTGGGGCAGAAGCCACATCGGTTAGTCGCTGGGCTCTTTTGACCAGGCATAATAAGGACTCAGAAGACCCTTGTGCTGTTTATTATTTTTTTAAAAAAACTGAAATGGCCTGACCAGGCAATGGCGCAGTGGATAGAATGTCGGACTGGGATGCGGAGGACCCAGGTTCGAGACCCCAAGCTTACCAGCTTGAGTGCGGGCTCATCTGGTTTGAGCAAAGCTCACCAGCTTAGACCCAAGGTTGCTGGCTTGAGCAAGGGGTTACTCGGTCTGCTGAAGGCCCGCGGTCAAGGCACATATGAGAAAGCAATCAGTGAACAGCTAAGGTGTCGCAACGAAAAACTAATGATTGATGCTTCTCATCTCTCTCTGTTCCTGTCTGTCTGTCCCAATCTATCCCTCTCTCTGACTCTCTCTCTGTCTCTGGAAAAAAAAACCCTGAAATGTATACTATAAAATTGCAATTCCATCTTGAAATAGGAGCTGGGAGTGTGTGTGTGTGTGTGTGTGTGTGTGTAAGAGAGAGAGAGAAACATATTAGGTGAATGCATTATGAAGACAAACGAGAAAACAAAGAGCCAAAATTTACCCTCAATTCCACCAAGACACACAGAGTTGGAGGGATGGGCAGTCTTTTTCAAAGGGACCCCTGGGACCTGTGCTACATTCCCATGATATTGGGAGTTCCCATTCCATCCACTTTGAACTTCCTCCATTCAGGGCCTACTGGCCACCTCCACCCCTCATGGCTCTGCACACAGATGACCCAGCCCTCGCAATTTTTCTGGTTCTAAGTGACATTTGTTCTGCTTGTCTCCTGTCATCGAGATATGCCCAGGTTTTCTGATCTCTGGACGGCCTAGTGTCTCACTGAGTAACCTGTGTTTACCCACCCCTTTGTCCTTTTAGCCCTAGTGGCTGGCCTTGGGTCACAGGTCCCCAAACCCAGGTGGTCCAATGAACAGTTTCTGTTCAGGCCTGCTGTCTTAGTCCATTGGACAAAATTAGAATAACAACATTCCCTAAGCTGGTGGCGTATAAACTACAGAAATTTATTTCTCACAGTCTGGAGTCTGGGAAGTCCAAGGTCATGGCTTCTGCAGATTCAGTGTCTCCAGAGGGCCCAATTACTATTTCATAGACAACTGTCTTCTCGCTTTCTGGAGCCTCTTGTATAGGCAATGATCCCACTCACAAGGGCTTCATCCTCACGACCTAATAATCATTTCTGGAAGGCCTCGCCTCCCAATACTATCACACTGGGGGTTAGGTTTCAACTTATGAATTGTGGGTGGACACAGCTTTGGTCTATGGCACCTGCTGACCTCTTTCTGGATGTCAGTAGCCTCTGCTCCTCCTTCGAGCCTGGACCTACCCGGAGGAGGATAGAGGCTGTTTCTCCTCTGCCACCTTTCAAGGCCAGTTTGGCCAGGACAGGGAAGAAGGGACCATCTGGAGTCACTACACTTCTCCAGAGTCAGTTCTTGATCCCAGTGTATGTGAGAAACCAGAGCAGCTGAACCCCAAGATGTGGGTATCAGAATAGAGTTCAAAACTTTACCCTTTAATGTACCAAAGCTGCTGTGTGACCCATGACACTCAACATCTTTATGCCTGAATGGATTGTAAAATAGGACTAATACTCCAGAGTTATCATAAGGATTAAATAAATTAAAATTTTTTATTTATTAATTTTAGAGAGAAAGAGAGCGAGAGAGAGAGAGAGAGAGAGAGAGAGAGAGAGAGAAAGGGAGGAGCAGGAAGCATCAACTCCCATATGTGCCTTGACCAGGCAAGCCCAGGGTTTCGAACCAGCAACCTCAGCATTCCAGGTCGATGCTTTATCCACTGCGCCACCACAGGTCAGGCAAGGATTAAATAAGCTTCTATGTTTAAAGCACTTTGCCCATAGTTACATGCTTAACAAGAAAGGAAATGTCATATTATCATTCCATTAAATAATACGATAGTATTACTGTCTTTTCTTCCTCCAAAGGGCTTCCATGTCTGTTTTCTCACTGTGTCCTTACAACAACCCAGCAAAGCAGGGTAGTTGTTCTCGGATGCAGTTTATCAAGGTGGCAACTGAGACGCAGGGAAGTGTAATGGTATACCTGAGGCCACTCAACCAAGCAGTGGGGTCGCTGAGGCCTGACTCCGAGGTCCCAGGAGCCACTGGCTGGGTTAGGTGCGTCCAGTCTGTCCTCCCTGCAGCCACAAGGGCAGGACAGCAGCCCCTGCCCCTCCAGATCTCCACTCCTCCTCCCTCACCTCCTCAGGAACAGTCGTCTCCCCAACCCCTGCTCTGACTTCTCAGGGAGGGAGGGCGCTGGTTCTATCTGATGCTGGTAGGGGGTGACTCTACCTCTCAAGCCAGTGGCGGGCTGGTGTCATTGCCAGCAGCATGCTGGCGGGATGAAGGTTGCATTAGTGAGCAGTAATTGAAATGCAAAATAACATTTTGATCGAGCCAGCAGGCTGTTTATTTATCAGATCAATAGTCAAAATGCTCCATCTGGAGAAGTCAGCGTGATAAGTGACAGCTCTTCCAAGGGCAAGCCTGGTGACTCCAGTGCCCACCCCCACCAGCCCAGGGGAGGGCGGAAGGAGCCTGGGACTGCCCCTCTCCTTTTCCATATTTTTTTCTTAGCTCCAATTTACAGAGGATTCGACCCAGAGCCAAATTGTCAGAGCCTCCTTGCTGTAGTTGGAAGTACTTGCCCCAGAAGGGCTGAGGAGCAAGTTACCGGCTTATGTTCGCTGAGCACTTCCGGTGTGCCGGGAGCATTTCCGGTTTGCAGGCGCTGCTGTGGGTGCTTCTCATCTATGGTGTCATTCAATTCTCAGACAATTCTATGAGTTTTGGCAACTTTGTATTACAAAGTTTGCAGATGAAGATAGCGAGGCGTGGAGAGGTTAAACAGCTGGTTGCAAAATCAGTAAGTGACAAAGATGGGATTCGAACCTAGGTGGTCTAGGCCCAGAACCCCTGTGCCTGAGCCGTCTTCTGTCTCTTCTCTAGAGGGCAGAAGCAGCCGTGCAGCCTTGTCATTATACAGAGTCAGGGTCCTGGCTCTGTGTTCCAACCCTACTTTCCACAGGTTTTCATAAATGACCTTCGTTCTATGGTAAAGTTTTTTTTTCTTCACATTTTGAAACCTGATTTCTTGATAAGTGGATCTCAGAGTCTCGCATTACATGGTTTTGGATCCTTTAAGAGAAAAAAAAAGCAAAACATTAAAAAAAAAAGTCCATACATCTTTCATCAAGTTTTTCAACCAGGATTAGCAGGTTTCAGCAAGAATTGGTGGCGAGGTTGATCCTTTTGGTCCTTCAGTGGGGACTGTGGGACTTGGGCCACTGGGCTCTGCTCCTTCAGCACTGACCAACCCCCTTGCTCTGACATTGCTTCTGTCCTGGGGCTCAGGTCTGTGACGGCCACATCCTGAGGGAGTGTTGGCCATGGGGACTCATATCCCGCCCACCTCTCAGGCTTCCTCAATCATTTGTTCAAATATTTATCGAGCACCTATTGCGTGTCCAGAAGTGTCCCAGACCAGGGAGGACGGCAGAGGAGAAAGCCACAGCCCTACCCTCATCTCATGTGCAGAGGCCTCAAGGTGGCCCCGAGGCCAGTGTGGCTGGTGCTGAGTCACCACGGGGAGAGCGCAGAGGACAGCATCACAGAGGTGTGGGGCCAGGCCCTCGGTCCTCCCTGCTTCGGTGAGGACTCCTGCTCCTGGGAGCCTGGGAGTGTGGTGGAAAGACCCGAGCTGTTTTGGGCAGAGGAGTGTTGTGACTTAGTCCCTCTTTGCTTTGTAACTCACTCTAGCACTTTCTGGCTGTGTAACCACTGCCTTGATATTTAGCTCCTCTGGGCCTCAGTTTTCTAACCTGCCAAATGGGGAAAATGTTGAAGTACTTACTTCAACAGGTTGTTGCAAGGAATGAATGACTGGATGCATATAGGTCCGTGCCCAGCAGAGTAAGGCTTTTATCACCGCACTATCACCAACATTGCAGAGGTCAGAAGCAGGTTCCCAGCTGGCTGCTGTGTCAGGCCCCCACCTGTCCGCCTGAGTTAAAATGTGTCTTTATCATCTGCCTAGATTAGCACCAAGACCAAAAAATTGAGTCAGAAAGAGAAAGGGATGCTGGGAGCCTCACGCTTCCTGTCATCTCTGCTGTGCATAGGGGCACACAGATAGGGCCACTGCCATGATCAGGTAGTGGATAAAGGGTGTCCCCCTCATTGGGTCTGCACACTGCCTCGCGGGAACATACATAGGGAAGTGGCAGTAACGCCCATCAACAGCACATACAAAAGAGACTCAGATGTGTGATCATGCCCTGACAGGGGTATCTCAGTGGATAAACCATCGTCCAAGAGCAGCAAGGTTGAAGGTGAAGAAGTCAATAAGTGCACAACTAAATGGAATAACTATGTGGAATAGCAAGTTGATGCTTCTCTCTCTTCCTCTCCCTCTCTCTCTCTCTCTCTCTCTCTCTCTCTCTCTCTCTCTCTTTCCAATCATTGGGGGGATAAAAGATGTATGATCACACAAGGGGTTGCGTGGAAGTTGGCAGTGAGAGCTAAGTGCCTTAAACACTGATGTTATTTCAGGTTGCATCACCAGAAGTAAAGTGTCTAGGATGAAGGAGGTGTCAGTCAGTACCATCCTGCTCTGCTCTGGTCAGAACTCACCTGAAGGGCTGAGCTCAGTTCTCATGCTTTTCTTTAGGAGGAACAGACAGAGCAGATAGGTTATTCTTAAAGGAGGACAAATGTTGATCCTGGCGAGGAGAGGCTTGCTAGGAACAGGAAGCCACCTTCAGCAACCCAGAGACTTAGACTTGTTCTTTAGGTCCCGAGGGAGAGAGTTGTATAAATGATTTCTCCAGAGGGGAGAAATATTTTGGCTCTTGACAAGAGCTTTAAAAAAAATTTTTTTAAAGCAAATCTGAGTGGTCTAAAGATGGAAACAGCTGCCTCCTGGACTAGTTATCTCCCTGTCACTGGGATCTTCAACAAGGCAGGTGGTCGCTTGGCGATAGGGACAGACCAGAGGCCCTTTGAGGCACTGGCCTGGTCTGAGAGCCTCTGGCTGACCAGGGCCCTGCGTGCTTCCCCCTGTCCCTGCTGTTCCTCCAGCGCAGCACCTTCCCTGCTCGCCTCCCTCCCTCTCTTCCTCAGGCCTCCACTCCAATGTCCCCTCCTCAGAGAAGCCTTCTCTGGCCACCACATTTGGACATGCCATCTACCATCTGTCCCCCTTCCTGTTATTTCCTCATAGAGCACTTATGATTAACTGCATCTGTACTATCTGGTTGTTTACTTATGGTATCAGTTAGGGTGGGAACCACTAGCCGTTATAACACACAACCCTGGTGTTTTATTTTTATTTTTATTTTTTATTTTTGTATTTTTCTGAAGCTGGGAACAGGGAGGCAATCAGACAGACTCCCGCATGCGCCCGACTGGGATCCACCCGGCACGCCCACCAGGGGGCGATGCTCTGCCCATCCGGGACGTTGCTCTGTTGCAACCAGAGCCATTCTAGTGCCTGGGGCAGAGGCCAAGGAGCCATCCCCAGCGCCTGGGCCATCTTTTGCTCCAGTGGAGCCTCGGCTGCGGGAGGGGAAGAGAGAGACAGAGAGGAAGGAGAGGGGGAGGGGTGGAGAAGCAGATGGGCGCCTCTCCTGTGTGCCCTGGCTGGGAATCGAACCCAGGACTTCCGCACGCCAGGCCGATGCTCTACCACTGAGCCAACCAGCTAGGGCCAATCCTGGTGTTTTAGTGACTTAACACAGTGGTTTACATCTTCACCACTCACCATCCTGGTGCGGGTGTTCAGCAGGCAGCCTTGTCAGAGGTTGTTCAGGGCTCCAGGCTCCTTCCAATTTGTGGTCCTGCCATCCCCCAAGGGCCTTGGAGCCCCCTCCTGGGACCTCTGCCTGAATCCTCTAGAGCAGTGGTAGTCAACCTGGTCCCTACCGCCCACTAGTGGGCGTTCCAGCTTTCATGGTGGGCAGTAGTGGAGCAACCAAAATATAAATAAAAAGATAGATTTAACTATAGTAAGTTGTTTTATAAAGATTTATTCTTCCAAACTTAGCGAAAATCTGACATAAAATAATTGGTAAATAATTATTATTATATGCTTTAACTTGCTGTAACTCTGCTTTATAAATTTTATAAAGTAAAGTTACTTCCCTACTTTATAAATCACCATTACTGTGGAACCAGTGGGCAGTTAGAAAATTTTACTAACAGAGATACAAAAGTGGGCGGTAGTTATATAAAGGTTGACCACCCCTGCTCTAGAGCCTTTGCCCATATCCTGTGTGCCCTGCAGGATGAAAGGCAGAGAGGGAAGTGGGGGTGGGGCCAGGAGTGCCGTGGGAGATTTCTGTGGACCAGAAAGGAGGAGTGGCTTATAATACTCTGCCCACATTCCACTGGCCAGGACCAATCTGTGGCCACACCTAACAGAAAGGAAAACTGGGAAATGCAGTTTTTCTGATGTCTAGGAAGAAAATGAAATTGCTTTTGGTGAACTCATAACAGTCTCGGCTATACTTATCATATTTCATTGACTCTGTGACATTATCTATTGTTAAAGACACCGTTATTTTTGGATCTACTAATTAAACTACGGCATGCTGTCAATTCAAGATGCATTTTGATTGCCTGGATGTTAAAATGTAAAAAAGTGGTGTAGCTTAGAGTTAATGAAATATGGAATTGTTCTTTGAGGGCCAGAACCTGTCCATGGGGCTGGAATGGTGTCTGCCACATAGCAGATAATCAAGAATTGGTGATGGAATGAATGAGGGAGGAAGGGGGTGAATGAATGCGATGGTGTGTGAGTTGCTCTCTTGGTTACGTGTCAGAACCCCCTTTGTGTGAGCTGTGGCATTAGGAAATCGGGCTCCTCTCACTCCTCTGAGCAGAAGTGTTGCTGGGCTCATGGACACCTGCCAACAGTGACCAAGGCTTGCTCCCAGGACTCTGGCCCTGGCCAGCACCCTTCTCCGCTGTCAGCTTCCATATTCTTCTCCCTCGCTGCACATTGGCGTGAAGTATGATCTTGCTCACGCTTGGGCTGTCCATTTCACTGCTTCTGTCCCTAAAGCAGCAGACGGGACAGCACAGATCTCATGGGAGAGCTTCCTAGCCCAGCTTGGGTCCGAAGCATACCCCTGGGTCAATCAGCTGGGCCAGTGGGGTGGAGATTGGTAAGAATGTGGCAATTACTGTAGGAGCTCATGTGTATGTGTCTGAGAGAGAGAGAGAGAATGAGAATGCAGGAGTAGGGCCACCTCCTTGGGGAGAGACTGGTTAGTTCTAATAGTTGTTTTTAGTAGTGCCTGAATGAGGAGCCCCTTTGCCTGAAAGGGGACTTTCTTGGTAGAAGTCCCGCATGCAGAACGGCATGCACATGCGTGACTGAATGGGCAGCTAGGCAGATGCACAGATGGATGAATGATGGAAGGAGAGAGGGAATAAGACAGTCTTGCTTACTATGGGATTGAATTGTGTAGAGGCTGTGAATGGAAACCATCTCCTTATTACTAAAAAGGGATGCAAAGAACTGCTAGCTGCTAACATTTATTTATTGAGTACTTACTGTATGCTCGGCACTGTTCCAAGCTCTTGTCTGTATTAATTCACTAATCCTCGAGACCACCCTATGAGATGAATATGATTACCACCCCCACATTACAGATGAGGAAACTGAGGCACAGAAAGGTTATATCCCTTGCAAAGGACAGAATTGAAATTCACACTCAGGCAGTCCAGCTGCAACCGCCAAGCTCTAAGGTCCAGCACCACAGCAACTAACTGTGAGGGTGATATACCATCTGGAAACTGCCGGGTCTGACCAGTGACCGTAGGTGGAATGTTGATGGTATAGGAGGAGCATAAAAACAGACTGAAGAAGAGTTAAGATAGATTCACAGATGTCAGCTCTCTAGTAGCTATGGAAAGGAAGAATGCTAGAGGTGTGTTTGGGGCATATTCTGAATGTGTGATGCTGTCCTTCCTCCAAACATACCTTTTGTGGTGGTCAGAGCCCAGAGCTGGCCGAGGAGGCTAAAGTGAGAGCCACCAGGCATTTTTGGGTCCTGAATAAGGGCACTCAACTGAGAGGACCAAGGTGGGATTAATCTTCCCGGGGTGGGGCGGGGTCCAATTTTTTATGGAGCCCGTCTGGGCCAGCTGCACTCGTCCACTGTGGTCCCTCCCCACTGCCCCGAGGCAGCCACTCCGCGTCCAGCTGTCTCCTCCCCCTTTGGCAGAGCCTCTCTCTTCTCATTATGATGGATGCGGCCTGGAAGACCATGGCTAAAAAGCCCCGATTGAAAGGCACTAATTACCTATCATTATTTTCCGTGCCGTAATTTGTGTGGAACGAGATTTCAATCAGTTGTCCGGGATCAGCCTAGTTTTGACTAATCCTTCTAACGACAAGATGCTTAATTACAGATTTTTGCCTGAGCTCCAGCGTACAGGAGGAGGCAGGCTCTCACTGGGGCCAGTTTGCTATTGGGTCGCTTTGCAATCCTGGGTCCCAGAGGGGGCTCCCCAGGGGAAGAGAGAAGGAGGGTGTTAGGAAAGTATTACTGAGGAGTCCAGGTAACACAGAACCAGCACAAGAACGGTGCTAGGGTAGCGGTGGCGATGGAGGCTGGCAGGTGGGCTGCTGCCGGGGTCAGCGTGCTCCTGGGCAGCTCACCAACTCACGGTGTCTCTAAACCCCATCCGGCCCCCTCCTACCCCCCCACCAGCCCCCCACCAGACCGGCTCTCTAGTCACAACTCCTCGGGGCTTGAGTCCCTCATCTGAAGTCACCAACTTGGGCAGGAGGGTCTCTGAGAATTTAGGATTCACTGAGTCCAGCTGTGCTGGTGTGTCTGCCATGGAGAGATACACACATGTAAGATTTCAATCACACAGTGGTGACAAGACCCCGTTTATTAACGTAAGTGACCCAGGCTACGCAGGGGGGAGGTCAATTTAAATTGAAGCAACATTCGGGTTTAAGAGAAAATATATATGATTAGTGAATATCAGATGCACAGAATTTGATAAATTATAATCCTTGGTTCATCATACTTCTCAGTGGCTTCCTCGCCCACCCTTTCTTTCTTCCTTTTTTTCTTCCTTTCTCTCTCTCCCATCCTCTTTCCCTCGGTTCCTCCCCTCCCTCCCTCCTTCTCTCTTCCCCTCCTTTCTTCCCTCCCTTCTGTGTAACCAGAGCCCGTGTATTCACCTCCCAACAGGAACGCTGGGACCCTGACACTTGCTCACATTTAGCCATATGGTCCTCCCACCCCATCCCCTTACTGAAGGCTCACTCTGCATTCTTTAATACTGTTTTTAAAGAAGGTTTAGCTGTGTTACCTTCAGGAGCTGGAGAGGCTGGTTCCTGACAAAGCCTGACTGGGGGGTCTGAGGGTCTGCTTCAGTGACTAGCTCAGGCGGCCCCTGCTTGGCAAATTAATTACAGAAATGCACTTAAGAGTCTCTCAAGTGTTCCGAAGCCAGTTTTCCTCTGTAGAACGAATGAATTCCCCTTTCAGACTTATTTATCCTTTTTTTTTTTTTTTTTTTTTACAGGGACAGAGAGAGGGACAGACAGGGACAGACAGACAGGAACAAAGAGAAATGAGAAGCATCAATCATCAGTTTTTCGTTGGGACACCTTAGTTGTTCATTGATTGCTTTCTCATATGTGTCTTGACCGTGGGCCTTCAGCAGACTGAGTAACCCCTTGCTCAAGCCAGTGACCTTGGGTCCAAGCTGGTGAGCTTTGTTCAAACCAGATGAGCCCGCGCTCAAGCTGTTGAGCTTGGGGTCTCGAACCTGGATCCTCCGCATCCCAGTCCGATGCTCTATCCACTGTGCCACTGCCTGTTCAGGCTTATTTATCCTCTTAATTTACCTAAGGAACCTCTTTCCCTCCTCATAAATGGCAAGTCCCTTGTGGAAAGATCTATTCCAGACCCGGGGACTCGGGTGAGGGAAGAGTTTTGCTGGGTTTGACCATCAGCCTCCAGCTGTTAGGTTTTCTGGAAAGGGGTTCCTGGGAGTGTCACCGCAACAGCCAGTGTCCTCTGTGTGCTGGCTGGGTGCCAGCACTCTACATGTTTTGCCTGTGCCAGCTCATGCTCACCCAGAACAACCCAATGGATGAGGCGTTGTGATTGAACCCATTTTACAGATGAGGACCCTGAGGCCCAGAGAGGGTGACCTATTCACTCAAAATGAACAGCTACCATGTGATAGAACAGGCTTGTCTGATGCCAGAGTGCAGGCTCAAACCGGCAGGAAACTCAGCTGCTTGCTTCTGCCCTTAGAGGGGTGGCCCTAGTGCAGAGCCAAAGAGGGCTCCGCCGGCAGCCCGCTGTGTGTGACCCCCGTTTCTGCAAGTGGTGGGTGGACACTCCCCTGCAGAGGGCAAGCCAGGCACCGGCTACTCCGGCCAGTCCGTCCCTCCTCTCTCCAGGAGTTCCTGTCCCTCCCGGGTCCTCTCCCCTGCTGCCCGCCCGCCAGCAGGCCACCTCAAGGGGCATACATGCTGGGGTAACAGCTTAAAGGTCTGTGACTGTTTCGTGCGGATAGCCTGGAATTTCTCTTCCCCTAGAGGTCTGTAGGCTCAGCAGTTCGGGTTTCACTCAGAGCCTCCAAGATCCTGCTGGTCTCTGCGTGAAGTAGGTCTGCAGCTCACTTTGTCGTCCAGCAGAGGCGGAGAGTCCCCTGGAGCTCGGTGGCCCCTGGAGCTCAGGCCACTCGGGGGTACAGGGCCCCATACTGGACATAGGGAGGGCCAGGGGCCAGGCTGGGTGGGGGCGGGCGGGAGGCCGTGTCTACTCTGCCGGTGGTGAGATGGAGTCTGGGGCAGCTCCAGGGCCAGGCTGGGTGGGGGTGGGAAGGAGGCCGTGTCTACTCCGCCGGTGGTGAGATGGAGTCCGGGGCAGCTCCAGGGCCAGGCCGGGTGGGGGCGGGCGGGAGGCCGTGTCTACTCCGCTGGTGGTGGTGAGATGGAGTCCAGTGGTGAGATGGAGTCCGGTGGTGAGATGGAGTCCAGTGGTGAGATGGAGTCCGGGGCAGCTCCAGGGCCAGGCTGGGTGGGTCGGGCGGGAGGCTGTGTCTACGCCGACGGTGGTGAGATGGAGTCCGGTGGTGAGATGGAGTCTGGGGCAGCTCCAGGGCCAGGCCGGGTGGGGGCGGGAGGGAGGCCGTGTCTACCCCGCTGGTGGTGGTGAGATGGAGGGTGGTGAGATGGAGGGTGGTGAGATGGAGTCCGGGGCAGCTCCAGGGCCTGCTCTGAGATGGATCACGGTGGTGAGATGGAGTCCAGGGCAGCTCAGAGCCTGCTCTGAGATGGATCCCGGGGATAATGATGCCCCGAGGGGCTTCAACCACTGATTACTGCTTTTTCAAAGGCTGCTCAGATGCCGCATCTGTCCCCTCCCGGAGAGTCAATAGTCATCGACCCAGTTGGGAACTGGGTCTCAGCCAACCGCAGATGATGGACTCAACATGACTCTCTCCTCCCAGAGCACAAATGACAGCCCCCCCCCCATCCTGAGCCTCATTCTCCCTGCACACCATCAGTCACCGCCCCCCGCCCCCCCCGCCACACCCTCCTGGACCTGCCATCAAGCTTCTCCCCTGAAACCTTCCCTGGCCCTGTCTCCACCTTCCCGTTCTCCCACTCCTCCTTCCTGCTGCACCTCAGCCTCCACCGGACTCCACCGTGCTCTGGGCCTCTCTGTTCCGCCCAGCTCCGCCCTTTCTGACATCTCTCCCCTCTGTCTGGAAACCGTGCCCTTCACCAGACAGTTGCCCAAACTTCAGTTCCTGTACCCCTTGTCCACCCTCTTCCCTCAGACGTCTAAGTTGGTGGTTCTCAATCTGGGGCGGTTTCACACACACGCACACACACACACACACACACACACACACCCTGCCCAGACACACACACACACACACACACACACACACCCTGCCCAGACACACACACACACACACACACACACACACACACCCTGCCCAGACACACACACACACACACACACACACACACACACCCTGCCCAGACACACACACACACACACACACACACCCTGCCCAGACACACACACACACACACACACACCCTGCCCAGACACACACACACACACACACACACCCTGCCCAGGACATCTGGCAGTGTTCCATATCTGAACGAGTGCAGCCAGCCCAGCAGGGCACAGCGGAGGCCGGGCAGTGCTGGGCCCACCCGGCCCTTCCTGGAGCTCTGCACGGTTGTGTCTGCCCAGCATCTGTCCTTCTGTGAGCGCTTCTGAGGCCGCGGGCGGTGCCTGGCATGTTCCCATTAGCTGGCTAGCACTTAGCACATAGTAGGTGCCCAAAATACAGGTTGACTGTCCCTGGAAAAGACAGTCTAGTGGGGCCAAAATAATGATCACAGATATCAGAAAGTTGCAAGAGTGAAATCATTAGAATTCCCCCGCAGCTGGGACTCAAGCATCAAATCATCCTGGTTTTCTGTGCCAACATGGCTGCACACATGGGTTTCCTTCGCAGCCCCGGGGTCTCTGACCTGGGCCGGGGGCCGGGGGCCGGGTCTGGACAGTGCATGTCTTGGCTGGACAGCCCACTGCAGGAAGCTCTGTGCCCTTCTGGACCAAGAAAGAGGGAGGCAGGAGGGGAAACCGGGGTTTAAGGGCCTGCCCAGCCTGGGTGTCCTTCAGGGCTGTCCGAGCCGTGAGGCTGGGGACGAGAGTGGGGACAACTGTGGCCTGCTGTCCACTGGGAGTAGCCGCAGGGCTCCCCATCTTCTTCCCTCGGGGCACATGCTTCGTATACACCCAGGGGACAGATCTAAAGCGGGCGGCACGTAATTCCTGCTCACTAAGTAACAGTTGCTGTAATTACTGTTTATATCAAGTGTATCTCCTGGATCTGCGGAGATCCGGGGGAGGGGGAGGGTGAAGGGCTGGGGTGGAGGGCTGTCTCACCCAGCAGGGTTTGTCCCAGTGGGCCAGGACGGTCCTGTGAGGCGCAGAGCCTAAAGCCGCAGGCGGGAGGGGGTTACAGACGAGAGCAGTCCCGCTGGGCTCTCCCTGCCGGCCAGCGCAAAGGCGTGTGGGGAGGCGCCCACGGTGAACCGCTGTTTGCTCAGGCAGACCTCCTGCCTGGGGCGGATACCCTGCCTGGCTGGCGGTGTTTCCCCGAGGACAAGTCGGGGCCCACTGGTGGGCGGAGGGGCAGCAGGGGGCTGTGGGGAGCCCAGGGAGATGACAGGGCTCCAGCGAGTGATGTAAAAGGACCCAGAGGAGACCCTCAACTGGGGTACCCTCTGCCAATGTAAGGGACACCTGAGGTGTGTCGGACAGGTGTCTCCAAGGACCTGAGGACTCAGAAGGTTCCATTTGGTATACAGGAAACCTGCGAGCCTCTATCTTCAAACACTGCATTCCAGTAAATAAAGAACATCTTAAGAGTCGGAGCCTTTTATCTTTGTATCTGCAGCGCCCCGTCTCTGATTAGAGCCGTCTCTGGGGCAGTGAATTCCCTCTCTGGACATCTTCAAGCGCAGATGAATGGGACAGCCCCTTGGGAAGTGTATTAACTATGGACTCATTAGTGGGACCAGGGACAATGAGGGCCCCTCCCCATCATGAGATCGCATTTGGTAATCTGGGCGTGTGACCAAGGTTGTGTTGTGGGTGCAGGCTTTGTGGGGTGAGAAGGCAGCCCTTTCCCCAGGGGGTGACCCGTCCTTTTCCCAATGGGCTGCTCAGAGACGGGGGCTCCCTCGGAGCATCCCTGGCGGCCAGGCATGGCTGCTCTGCCCGCGGACCCTCCGCCCTCCGGCTCGGAGACCCCTCCTTCCAACCTGGAGCCGTCTCACCATTCCTGGGGCTGTACGCTGACCTCTGAGGGCCTCTTCTGTCTCCAGGACCTTTCCTTCTTTCCTTTCACCTGTTCCTCTCGACCTCCACATGGCCAGGTAAGGCCAGGGGCAGATGCACCCTGACCAGCCTGCTGCTCCCAGAACCCGACTGGTCCTGAGAGCCAGAGCACGGGCTGCAGCTGGGCTTCCCCGACGCACACCTTGGCCGCCCTGCTGAGCCTTCCCGCCCGTTCTGAGAGAGCCCCTCCCCCCGCCCGGGGAGCTGGGCCGTGGGAGGGTCGCGCCCTGCCTGCCAGCTCGCCCACCCTGCAGGGGTCCGAGAGGAGGGGCTTCCCTTCCGGGAACAGGGTGCTTCCCAGGGGTCCTGTCACGTGGAGAATCCTCCCGTGGCTCTACCAGTGAAGCAGGGCTGCTGAAGTTGGAAATTTAAGGTTAAGGAGAACAGCTGAGGAGGCACGGAGTTGGGGTTGGAAGGCTTCCTCCTGCAGCCTGATGGAAGCAGTCTCCTGAGGGGAGAGGGCCAGGTGGAAGCCAGCCTGCTCCCAGGCCAGGAAGGGACATGGAAGAGGGGACCTGGAGCCACCCTCCCGATGCGCCCTGGGCCAGTGGCAAAGTCCAGAGGAGAAGCCGGTTTCGCTGGGACCTTTGCCGCAAGGCCTGCCTCTTGCCCTGGCCGGATGCGTTAGTATCCCCGGGTCCAATCTCAGTGATGCTGGTGGGTGGGGGAGACTTCACGCTGGGACTGACTAGCAGCCCCAGTGGGACCCGGCAAAATGGGTTAGCAGGTCCCTGGCCTGCGGGTGTCTGTTCCAGGTTTCGGCACGCCTGGACTTTCCATGGTAGCCACTGTGTTTTATTCTTGTGCAGGAAGTTTGGCCACATTGTTTGCCACTTTTTGTCACCCTCGAGCCAGCCATTTGCAAAGGGCTGGGAGCGTAATCTGAAGCTTACTGATCAAACATGGTTTTTTTCTTTGAGGGCTCAGAAGGTTCTAGGGAAGGGGAGGTGTAATGCCAGAAACTTGCTCTAGGCTGTGCCATTTTAGGACCAATTGACCTTCACTGCTGCATTTTATCTCTCTGGAGCCTTAGCATAGAGCCCCTCCCTGCTGCCCCACCCACTGGTGCCCAGAGCTAATTCCTGGGGACAGAGTCACACCTCACCTCCTCCGACCTGACTTCCCGCGTGCTCTGCGTCCACAGGCTGCTGAACAGAATGTCCGTGGACGACCGGCACCTGGGCTCCAGCTGCGGCTCCTTCATCAAGACGGAGCCGTCTAGCCCGTCCTCGGGCCTCGATGCCCTCAGTCACCACAGCCCCAGCGGCTCATCTGACACCAGCGGCGGCTTCGGCCTGGCCCTGGGCGCCCACGCCAATGGTCTGGACTCGCCGCCCATGTTTGCCGGCGCTGGGCTGGGAGGCACCCCGTGTCGCAAGAGCTACGAGGACTGTGCCAGTGGCATCATGGAGGACTCCGCCATCAAGTGCGAGTACATGCTGAACGCCATCCCCAAGCGCCTGTGCCTGGTGTGTGGGGACATTGCCTCTGGCTACCACTACGGCGTGGCCTCCTGCGAGGCCTGCAAAGCCTTCTTCAAGAGGACCATCCAAGGTGCGTTTGCAGCTGAGCAGGGTCTGGGAGCGGGGCGGGCGGGGGTGCCCCGGCCTGCGGCCCCACAGGGAACCGGGGGGTCCCCGCAAGCCGCCAGGTCAGGCCTGGGTGCTGGGAGTGGAGGTTTTCTCCAGCTGGGGGTCTTGATAAGGACTCTCAGCCCAGGACTGTGGTTGAAAAGGCATGCGCCCCCGTATGGTTCCCCAGGACCCCCCAAATCCCACCCAGTGCCTCACCGCGGGTGTGCCTCCCACTGGGACGGGGAACACCGGCAAGCATGTGTCCTCCCCAAAGTTGATTTTAGGGAGAAAATGAGCATTACTTGCCCTGCAATTCCAAACCTCTTGAAGTGTAAAGGGCCCCTCTCCCTCTAACTGCACAGGTGAACCTGACTTCTTCACTGAGAAAGGCTCAGGCTGGCAGAGCAAGGGGACGCTCCCCGGACCCCTCACCCTGTCCGGAGCCCAGGGTGGCCTGCTTTCTTGGGATTTTTCCATGTGTCTGTATATCAGCTGAGTCATGTCTCAGTGGCTATGGGGGTGGCCCCCTCTTTCAGTGGGTACCGGAGCGAATCGTTCTGATTGAAAGTGTTCAGGAGCCCTGGTGGGTGCCCTCTGGAAAGTGACCCCTCGTTACACTGGGGAGAATGATGGACTGCTATCAAGCCCACGCGCCACCCCGCACAGAGAGACAGACGGCCAGGCTCACAGGAGCCGAGGGTCTTACGGCAGCAGCCGCGGGTAGAGACTCGCTTTGTCCGCACAGCCAAGTATCCTCTAAGCCCCATTCTCGGTGCTGGTGACAGGCTAGACAAAAAGCTCTGCTCCTGCAGGTGACAGATGAGCTGGTGCCATGCCACTGGGACAGACCCTGCAACCCAGCCTGGGGAACATGCAGGGGCACCTGTCCTGCCCCTGCCCAGGTCCCTCTGCCAGCACTGGCCTGCCTCCCCCAAGGGAGTCTTTCCCCCATGTCCCTCTTGGAAGAGGTAAGCTGAGCTTCCCAGGGATGATTCTCAGTCTGTTCACTTCGCAAATATTTATTTGTTGAGATCTCTTCAGATAATTTATTTATGGAACCAATTGAGCATATTAGCTGAGAGAGTGTGGTGCAGCGCCTAGGGCCCTGGGCTCCTGCGTCAGAGCCCGGGTTCGTTATCTTACAGCTGAATGTGCCTCAGTCTCTCCTGCACCTTCAGTGAGAGGGTATCGTCCCCTGGCCACACAGAGCTGATGAAGGAGGACTGAGTTTATAGCGTATACCAAGCACTTAGAATATGCACTGCAGGTGCAACGTACACATGTGCAATCATTATTGTTGCTTTTACAACATCGCCGAAGACATGCTATTACTCAGACTATGGCCATGCAATGTGTTTTAGCTTACAGAGCAAGCTTTTAGAATTACATATATTTAAATAAAACTAATTATTTTGACTTAGCAGGACTTCAATTATTTTAGCAATTTTAGTATAGATGATATGTTTTTTAAAAGAAACTCTTTTAAAAATAGAAACATGGCAAAAATTCAAATGGTACAAAAGAGTAAAACAGTAAAAAGTAAGTTTTGCAAAAACTTCTGACTCTGGTTCCCTGAACCTTCCCTAGAAGGAGCCATGGAAGCAATTTCTTTCAGCAGATACTTATTGAGCACATACGCATTGGGCACAGTGCTAGCCTCTAGCGCAGTGAGTGAATGCAGCTGGTCCCGGCAACTTCCTACCCGCAAGTCTGGGAGAGGCGCTGGCATCTCCAGATTTGAAAAGCATTGCGTGGTGGTTCTCAGCCAGGGTTGAAAACCTCCAGTCTGATTTCTAATCCCTATCATCAGATACTTGACAAATAACCATGAGATGTTTAAACCAGTTTACGTTACTGAACTGGCATTTATTTATTTTGCCAGTGAGATTGACTCTTTGAGGTCAGTTTTTGAAAAATTGCTCTTTAGGAGACAATGACATTTTCTTCTCTCTGCCATGTTCTTAAGTGAGCCGGAGAGTTCTGGATCCAGTGTTCTGAAGGCAGAGGCTGGTGGTGTAGACTCAGAAACCCCACTACCCTCTCATCAGAGGACGGGTTCTGAGAACATCCTTAGCCAATCAGGAGTCCACACGAAGGATTTGTAAATAGCCTTCATTATTTTGCTACCACGAATAGGATAATGATCTCTTCCTAGAAGTCAAAAGACAAACAGCCGCATTTTCACGCAATCAAAACTGAACTGCTCCTGTCTCTTTTCTTTCTCACAAGAAGAGTTTCGCAGAAGTTTCGATCTAGAACCGGGGAAAGTAAACTCTAAAGCTAATGGATTGCTTTCTGGTTATTTTTATCAACTCTTTGGTTTTGTGCTAACAAAGATTCTAATTTTGTTGTTTCTGAATGTTAATCATTGTGGGAAAAGAATTGGGGAAAAATAAGAAAAGTATAAAAGAGGGGGGGAAATGACCTGTAATTGATTGGACAATCTCAGTGATTGAGACAAGCTAAGGACTGGAGCTTGAAGTGAGCATTTCCTGGGTCCCTGCTCTGACTTACAAGGGAAGCAAGAGAGGAGAGGCACGTGCCCTCCAGAAGCTTAGAGAATCTGATTCTGCAGGTTCCTAAGCACCTTCCCAATTAAGAAGGCTATTTTTAAAAGTTCAACAACTTTCACTGGGGCCTTGAGCCATTCATCGGGTGATCCATTCACAAATACCTGTGACCACTTGGAGAGCTCTGCCCACTTCTCTCCTTAGGTCACTCCAGTCTGCTCAGCTCAGTGGTTCCACCAGTATGGAAAGAGATTTTTCAGAAGCAAGGATATGATAGATTTAGGGAGACGAGCCTCAATCGTTGGTCTGCACAAAAATTTATTGAGCCCTGACTGTGCTCAGCTGAGCTAAGTTGCTGGGGTGGGGGGGAGAGGTGAGCGAAGCACAGCCTGCAGGCAGGCCACTCCTTTTATGAATCAAGTTTATTGGGACTGGCCACACCTGTTTGTTTACATATAATCTGTGGCTGCTTTGATGACCCAATTGCAGCGTTGAATAGTTGCGGCATTTACTGTCTGGCCCTTTGTAGAAAAGCTTGCCCTTCCTTGTAAGACAGCATTGGACAAGATAGATGCAGTTCCCTGCCCTCAAGGGGCTTAGGGCCACCCCCTAGGGAGTGCCTGCTAAGTGTTTTTACAACTCTGCCTGCCCGATGCTTTGATAAGAAAAGGAGTTTCTTGTCACTCCTGGGAGTTGTGGTGACACTCACTCACAGTAGAGGAGCTCAGAGATGGACAAAAAGAGGCACCCTCCTGAAGGAAGCGAATGGTTCCGAAGGAGCTAACCCTCAACCGGACTGGCTTTACTAGCATATCTAAAGGGGGGAAAATGGGCCCATCAAACGGATCAATCAGCCCTGGGGGCATAGAATGAAAGGCAAGCCTTGGCTAAGGCTTCACTTCCAGAAGAGTCGGCCTAGGGCCAGCCAGATGTGATCAAACATTCGATTGATCTGATCTAGTTGCCCTGTATATCTTCTGCTTGGAGTGAACTTGCCGGTTAGGCAGACTGCGGGTGAGGCCCATTGGTTTCTCCTTGTACTGGATTGCGCTGACATCTCTGGGCTCAAGTCCAGCTCCTGAATCTGAGCAGTGTGAGTCTGTCCCTGAGAGATAGAGCCCTGTGGTGGCCGAGCCCAGCTTATAGGTCATAGGGCTGAGTGCCAGATTCTGGGCCGTGATACCAACCCCACAGTGATGAACACTTGTAATGTGTACTGGAGTCATGAGAAGAACTTCTGGGGGGCCACACCGGGGCCTTTTCCGAGACCTGTTGCTTGACCTTGTTACTCTGATTCTCTGCAATGGCCCTGCCTCCTGTCCCATTGAGAAATTAGAAGGCTCAGATGGAAGCTTCCTCAGTTTGTTGCCACCAAACCTACCCACTCTCTCCCACATCTGCAGTCCCTTTCAGTGTTATTTACTGCATCCGTTCACTGCTGGAAGATGTCTCCTCCCCCAGGCTCCGCCCTGCCCAGGCTTTGACTCTGCCTCCTCCCTGCTTCCCAGAGACTGGCCTACCCAATACATACTCTTTTTTTTTTTTAAGCATGAGAAAGAGGGGGAACGACAGGGACGGAGAGACAGGAAGGGAGAGAGATGAGAAGCATCAACTCTTAGTTGTAGCACCTCAGTTGTTCATTGATTGCTTTCTCATATGTGCCTTGACCCCTTGCTCATGCCAGTGATCTTGGACTCAAGTTAGTGACCATGAGGTCATGTTTATGATCCCACACTGAAGCTGTTGCAGCTCCTTAGTTGTTCATTGATTGCTTTCTCATATGTGCCTTTACTGGGGGGGCTACAGCAGACCCAGTGACCCCTTGCTCAAGCCAAGCCAGATGAACCCACGGTCAAGCTGGTGACCTTGGGGTCTCGAACCTGGGTCCTCCGCATCCCAGTCCAACATTCTATCCACTGCGCCACCGCCTGGTCAGGCTACATACTCTTTTTTATCTTCTCACTCTCTAGTTTCCTGTCAGCATTTAAATACCTTTAGTATCTCCAGTTAAAAAAAAAATTATAGGCCCTGGCCGGTTGGCTCAGTGGTAGAGCGTCGGCCTGGTGTGCAGAAGTCCCGGGTCTGATTCCCGGCCAGGGCACACAGGAGAGGCACCCATCTGCTTCTCCACCCCTCTCCCTCTCCTTCCTCTCTGTCTCTCTCTTCCCCTCCCGCAGCCAAGGCTCCATTGGAGCAAAGACGGCCCGGGTGCAGGGGATGGCTCCTTGGCCTCTGCCCCAGGCGCTAGACTGGCTCTGGTCACAACAGAGCGACGCCCCCTGGTGGGCGTGCCGGGTGGATCCTGGTTGGGCGCATGCGGGAGTCTGTCTGACTGCCTTCCCGTTTCCAGCTTCAGAAAAATACACAAAAAAAAAATTATATATCTCCCCTCAAACTCCAGCTTCCAATACCCCCCTCCCCTTCCTCCCCTCAGTTCCTGACCCACCTCAAGAGTCCCTACTTATGTGCCTACTCTGTCCCCCTGCCCATGGCCTCGACTGCCTCTGGACTCAGGGTGAGTCCCAGCTCCATAGCTCTTGCCCTCAATTTCTTCCTCAGTTTCATCTCCTTTAACATCCAATGACATTTCTACTCGGGTGTCCCAGAAGCACCCCCAAACGCAACAAATCCTGAACAGAAGCTACGTCTCTGCCATCAAATGTTCCTCCTTGGATTTCCAATTTGGTGTCTGTATCACCCCTCCAGTGTTTAAGCCAGGAATGGGTCTTTTTCTTTAACTTTGCTTCCTGCCTCAGTGCCCCCTCCATTCCAACCCAACAGCTTCTCTTCATGCCCCGCCCCCCCACCCCCCACCCCCCTGCTCCTGTCCAGGCCACCACTGACTGCGACAGTTTTGGGAACGGTCTCTCAGCTGCCAGGCTCACCCCTTCCCAGTCTGTTTTCTCCAGTGCTGCCAGAGAGGCCTTTCTGAACACACATCTGAACAACGTCCTTTTCTACATTCTTGTGGGTAGAATTCGAAGCTCCAGCATCCAACCGAGGATGTCTTCTGGGACTGCCCTCAGGGGGCCCTTGCTTCCTCCTCTTGGGCCCCTCGCCCTGACTGGCTGAAGGTCAGCCTGGCAGCTCTATTTTCTAGTTCCCAGAACTGTCCCATGCTTTCCATTTCTAGAGTTTGTACAGTCTTCTCTTTGCTCCCTGTCCCAACCTTCAGTCCCTACTTTTGTCCATTAGCTCTTGTTAGCTGGCATTTCCTCCAGGAAGCCTTCTTGGACTTCCTCCTCTCATTTGACATGTATAGTGCCCCAGTTTGTAAGATAAACTTTTAGGGGTCCTCATAAAATAGTCAAGTGCCTACTTGTAACAATATATTAATTTTTGTTGTATTGCGTATTTTAAGTTACATTATGTAAGACAATGTATGTTTTGAAAAACTTTTTCCGCTCACATTTTGTAAAGCAAGGTTTATCAAACGTTTCACATGAATAATGACAGTGTCTTTGCCTTGTCTAGGGCTACTACTTGAGTCATTTCACACAGCATTTTGGAACATACTCTCTTCATTTCCACTGCAGTTACCTGAGATTTTACCAGCATGTTTGGGCCGCTCTCCCTGAAAGTGTTACTTTGAGCCAACTGGTTTCCAGACCATCAAATCAGTTCTTTCTCTTTGTATCAGTTTACAGCCACGATTTTCCACAGCGTGTCAGGTCTGTGCTGTTTTTGACACTTACCAGTTGTTATTGTGAGGTCATATTCTCAGGAATAACTGAATCTGCGTGAAATTTCTTTACCCCCTTTGTTATCGATTCACCTGGGCGACTAGCATTGACACCACAAGCGGTGTCATTCTCAAATGGTAGTTGTTCGAGATAGTGATTGACATAAGACCTCTAATATGAGACCTTATAAAGACTCAAAAGCAATTTCTTTTTTCCCTTTTTCTTATTTATTTATTTATTTATTTATTTTTCTTCTTTTCCAAATGAGAGGAGGGGAGATAGAGAGACAGACTCCTGCATGTGCCCAATCGGGATCCACCCAGCAACCCCTATCTGGGGCTGATGCTCTGCCCATCTGGAGCCATGCTTACAACTGAGCTTTTTTTAGCACATGAGGCGAAAGCTCCATGGAGCCATCCTCAGCACCCTGGGCCAATGCGTTTGAGCCAAGTGAGCCATGGCTGCGGGCAGGGGAGAGAGAGAGAGGAGAAGAGAGAGAGAGAGAGAGAGAGAGAGAGAGAAGGGAGAGGGGAAGGGGTGGAGAAGCAGATGGTCTCTTTTCCTGTGTGCTCTGACCGGAAATCGAACCCGGGACATCCACACACCAGGCTGATGTTCTACCACTGAGCCAAGTGGCCAGGGCCCGCTATTTCCTTTTCTAAAGGACAATGTGTGGGGAAAGCTCTCGCCTTACATTTGAGCTTATGGAGGAGAGGTTCAGTCCCAGCCATTGTTCCTGGAGCTGAAAATGGAGCAACGACTCCTACCTTGGTGGGCTCCTCTTCTAGCCAGGAAGGCAGACAATAAATACAGTAACAAACAAGGAAGCACAATGACAGACTTGAGACAGGTTTTGGGGGGAGAAAAATCAAAGAGACTAATGGTGATTGAGGGACAGGGTCTAACGTAGCCAGAGGTTTAGGGTGGGCTGTGCTAAAAAGGTGACTTCCGAGGCAAAGTGATATACGGGAAAGAATCCCAGGGCCTGCATGGCAGGCAGAGAAATAGCAGCACATTTCGGGACCAGGAGGAAGGCCAGGGCACTGGCCAGAGGGAGGGAGGGTGCAGTGGAAGGAGTCTGGAGGGGCTGGCCAGGTCGCGGGGCTGGGGTGAGTGCCACATCTGGATTCCCTCCCAGGTGGAATAAAAGCTGTTGATGAAGAAATGAACACATGCTGCATGGCCCCCAGGTGTGCAGAGGGTGAAGCCACCCTGTACCCCTTCCTTCAGTTCCCAGGGCCTGTGGCCAACTTTGCAGGTCACTGGGAGGTCCCTCAGCAGCTCCGGGATCTGTGGCCTAAGACGAGGAGGAGCAAGTGAGAAAGAGGCCTGGCACCGTGCTCCTCTGTTCACCTGGGGCCCAGCTGCAGGCTTGGAAGGAAAATCTCCGAGGAGAGGGGCAGGAGGATGATTGATGGGTTATTCTGCCTTGGATCACCTCCAGGCCTTTTGTCCTGCAGAATAAGGCAGGAGGGCCCCAGGGGGCACAACGGGGGTGTGGAGACAAAGCCAGCAGTGAGTGAAAGTTGGCGGTGGGGTACCACTGGCCAGCCGGTTGACCTTGTGCAAGGATTTGGTCCTTTGGCCTCAGTTTCCTCATCCATACATACAAAGAGTCAAGAATCTCACAGACTGTTTGCTGTCTGGAGGGCGTTGGAGGAACAAGAGGCAGAACCAATCACAATTCCTCTTTTCAGAGACTCCACTGGGCGAGACACAGGTCGAGTGAGGCGGGAGGACTTCCCAGACGGAGGGCCACTTGAGCAGGCGTGAAAGCCCAACGTGCTGGCAGAAGGGGCAGCAGGAGCAGGGCCCAGGGGAGGTGACTGTGCTTGGCGAAGGGAAGGGGGCTCCACGGGGAGGGATGGGCTGGGGAAGCAGCGTGGGGCTGGACGGCAGAGCCTTCACGGGCCTGCGCAAGGAGGGTGTGGAGTGACAGGTCAGTGTGAGGGCTGCTTCGCCCGGCTGGGAATCCCAACTGTACAGCTTCTTAGTTGTGTCAACTTGGGCAAGACCCTTAGTTTCTCTGGTTCTTAATTTTCTCATCAAGAAAATGGGACTAATGAGGCGGATAAATAGCTCCTGCTCCTAGAATGTTATTGCAGAAATTAAATGAGGCCTCCTTATAAAGTGTTTAGCTTAGTGTCTGGCATGTGATAACCATTACATAAATAGTTGTTGTTTTTGTTTTCTTATGCTTGGCAACAGGAAGCCGCAGAACATTTTTGAGCAGGAATGAACAAGATCTCCTTTTTTAAAATTAAAAAAAAAATTTATTGATTTTAGAGAAAGAGGAAGAGGAAGAGAGAGAGAGAGAGAGAGAGAGAGAGAGAGGAAGAAACATTGATCTGTTCCTGTATGTGCCCTGACTGGGGATCAAACACACAACGTTGGCGTATTGGGACAATGCTCTAAATCTAACCAATCGAGCTACCCAGCCAGGGAATGGTAGGGAAGATGGCCTGGCTTTGGCTGAGCTTAGGGGCAGGTAGACCAGTTAGGAAGCAATGTAAACAGTTCAGTGAAGAGATCTAGTTAACAGCTCATTCAGAGACATCCAAACCAGGACAGCGACAAGAGAGTGAAGGAGAGGTTGTGATGGAGAAACTTCTGAAAGCGGAGTCAGGATAAGAGGAATACTGACTGGGTATGAGGGTCGATGACTAACCTCGGCTGCCGGGGAGGCAGCAAGGCCACTGGGGAAAGAAGCCCAGAGAGAAGGGTTTTGCTGGTGGAGGGGCGCAGGCAGGGAGGAGGGGGTGGGATAAGGGGTAAATCTGGGCACATATTAAGTCTGAGCAGTTCACGGGACTTACCCTGGGGAGTTGGAAATCGGGGCTTAGAGCCCAAGAGTGGAGTCTGAGTGGGGTTTGGGTCTAATGAGATCTTTAGGGGTAGTGGTTCTCAAAGCATGGTCCCCAGGCCCACAGCGCAGCCTTCACTCGGGACCTTGTTGGAAATGCAAATTTCTGGCCCCACCTCAGACCTGCTGAGTCTGAGACTCTGGGGGGCAGGGCCCAGTGACTGATTTAACATCCCCTCCTGGAGAGCTAGTTCTTGGGAAGACTGTTCAGAAGAAGGGGGGAGTGGGGTATGGGGGGTGGAGGGACTCTGGGAAGGGAAGGGGTGGGGGGAGCCAGAGCTTTGAAGGAGACTGGGAAGTACCCGGTTTCATTGGTTCTAAGATACACATTTTCTCCACGTAACATCTCCGGGTCGGGCTGTGTGCCAGTTACTGTCCGCGAGGTGACAGCTGGATGTGGTTGTCACTGCCTTCACACGCCCACTAAAGCTTGCAGAAAGGGGCCAGTGACCTGGAAGGACACCCTGTGACAACAATGGACATGCTTAAGAAGTACAGCTCCCTTGTTCACAGAGAGGACGATTCTATAGGGAAACACAGAAACAGTGACTTTGATCAAAAATGATTCAGAAGAGTCCCATTCTGAGAATATTTCTTCCCATTTTCTCTTTCCTGTATGCATCGGGATGATACATGATCAAATCTGTATCTAAGTAAATCTTTTTTTTTTTTCAGAGACAGAGAGAGAGAGAGAGTCAGAGAGAGGGATAGACAGGGACAAACAGACAGGAATGGAGAGATGAGAAGCATCAATCATTAGTTTTTCATTGCGCATTGCGACACCTTAGTAAAGTTGTTAATTGATTGCCTTCTTATATGTGCCTTGACCATGGGCCTTCAGCAGACCGAGTAACCCCTTGCTCGAGCCAGTGACCTTGGGTTCAAGCTGGTGAGCTTTTGCTCAAACCAGGTGAGCCCATGCTCAAGCTGGTGACCTTGGGGTCTCGAACCTGGGTCCTTGGCATCCCAGTCCGACGCTCTATCCACTGTACCACTGCCTGGTCAGGCTCTAAGTAAATCTAAAAGAACTCTTAATAAGAGAGATGAAAATGCTGGTGACAAGGAAGCACAGTCCTAGATTGACTGGCAGCTCAGCTTTTGTTCTTTCTTTCTTAGTGGTAGCTAAAATAATGCTGCAGTCTTACCATCCAAAGCATCTTGGATTCAATGTGGTGAATATAGAGATGGTCAGAGATGTTGCAAGCCCCCGCAGAGAGAAGGGGAATGGAGTCTAACAGAGGAGTGGGTTTTAAGAAGTGAGAGGGATGTTGATGGCTTCAGGAAGGACCAGGGCAGGGAGGACCAAGGGGAAGTGATTGCATTTGACAACTGGGAGGTCACTTTTGAACTCGAGGACTCTGTGGGTGGGAGTTCTGGCTTTCAATTCATTTGCTTCGATCAACAGGAATTTTCAGGGACCAGGCACTGGACTTGAGATGTGTAAAAGGAAAGACCTAATGACCTTTATCTCCAATAAGCACACGGTTCGGGAGGGAGGGCACCACGTGAAACATTGATTAGAGCACACTAAGCTAGTTGCTTTCGGTGTGTGTCAGGAGGTGGGGTGGTGGGAATGGATGATGGATGGAGCTTGCAGAGACAAACCCAAAGGAGCGTGTAGCCCTGCCTGGGACAGAAGGGAAGAGCAGTCACCGAGAAGACCATGTGAGCCCCGAGGCTGCAAACACGCAGTGGAGTTTGCCAGGAGGAGTTTCAGGTAGAGGGAGGGAGGAGGGCTGGGAGGCCCCATGCGGTATCCTGGAGCCTGTTAACTAGGGGCCAGTATAGGGGGAAAATTAGGGTGGTTGGGTCAGAGGGGCCAGTTCACAAAGGGCCTGGTCGGCTTTGCCCTGGAGGTTAGGTTTCATTCTTTATACAAAGAGTAGCAGTTGGACAATTTCTTAAACTTCTATTTTAAGTTAATGTTTCATTTTTGTCAAAATAATACGTGCATGTAAATTTAAAAAGTTTAAACGGAAGTGTAAATTGTATAATGAAAAATAACTCCCTGGCCCTATCCGTTCTCTTCCCTCCCGCCAAGACCTAGAAGAGTTAGCCGTTTAAAAAAATCTTTCTTTGAGCATTTATCTTCTTAGCGCTTAATATGATTTTACAGCTATACTTGACATTATCTTTTGATTTCCTGTTATGGAAGATGAAGAATTAGCTCCGATTGCGCAACCCATCCCACACACATACCCCCTTCTCCCATTGTATGAATATGGTTTAATCACAACGTTTGGTTAAATCTGTGTGCATGCTGCCATTTCCTCCTTGACTTTCCTCCTGGGTTGGGTCCCCTGTTCTCTGTATCCCACCTCTTTCAGGCCCCTCCTTGTTTGGGGAAAAGCCCATGTTGGAAAGGTGCAGGGGAGGTACAATGGTGGTGTCTCAGAGGTGTGGAAAGAGCTTTAGTCAGTTCTTCAGCCTGCATGTTAGAGTCCTACCTTGGCTTGGTAGAAAATTCTGGTTGAAAATAATTCCCACCCAGGATCTGGATATTATTGTTGCTTTGTCTTCCAGCCTCTAGTGCTTTGTGTCAAGCAATTTGATTCACTCACTTGGACAATATATGTGGAGGCCTCGCTCCTTTCTAGGGATGGTTCTAGGTGCCAGGAAACAGCAGAGAACAGAACAGAGCAGACAAGAAAGATAAATAAACTAAGTCAGGGGAAGAGTGCTCAGGAGAGAACAAACAGCAGCGAGTGTGTGCACATGGTGTGTGTGTGTGTGTGCATGTGCACATGGTGTGTGCGCGCGTGCACATGGTGTGTGTGCGTGTGCGCGTGCAAAGGTGTGTGTGCGCACGCATGCACATGGTATGTGTGTGTGCACATGGTGTGTATGTGTGTGCATGCACATGCACGTGGTGTGCGTGTGCACATGGTGTGTGTGCGCGTGCACATGGTGTGTGTGTGCGTGCACATGGTGTGTGCGCGTGCACATGGTGTGTGTGCGCGCGTGCACATGGTGTGTGTGTGTGCGTGCACATGGTGTGGGTGCGTGTGTGTGCGCGTGCACATGGTGTGTGTGCGTGTGTGCGCGCGTGCACATGGTGTGTGTGTGTGTGCACGCGCACACATCAGGAGTTTTTTCCCTTGTGGTTTGCAGAATGGTAGCCAATCTTACTCTTCACCCTTTGTATTTAATTTTAACTTGTTTTTTACTCCCTCTGAAAATATTTAGGATCTTCTGTTTTGACCTTCATAATTGAAATTTTATGATAGAAATCTGTGCTGTGTGCTTTAGGTCTTTTTATTATTAATTATTAATTTTACATTTTTGTTTTGATATGATTGTAGATGCCCATGGAATTGTAAGAAGCAATACAGAGAGATCCGATTCATGTAGATTCCATACGTGCTCCCCTCCCCCCTCATGTCACAATGGCACACTATCACAGCCCAAACATTGGCATTGATAGAATCCACTTGCCTTCCTCAGAGTTCACCAGTCATACACGCTCATGTGTGTGTGTGTGTTTCTATGCAGTTTTATCACTTTGTAGCTTCCTGTGACCACCACAGTCCAGATACACACAGGTCCATAACCTAGGACTCCTGGCACTGCTTTTTTTTTTTTTTTTAATTTTTACAGAGAGAGAGAGAAAGAGGGACAGACAGACAGGAACGGAGAGAGATGAGAAGCATCGATCATCAGTTTTTCATTGCGAGACCTTAGTTGTTCATTGATTGCTTTCTCATATGTACCTTGACCGCGGGCCTTCAGCAGACCAAGTAACCCCTTGCTTGAGTCAGATGAGCCTGCGCTCAAGCTGGTGACCTCGGGGTCTTGAACCTGGGTCCTTCTGCATCCCAGACCGACGCTCTATCCACTGTGCCACTGCCTGGTCAGGCCTGGCACTGCTTTTAATAGTCACACCACCTCCCCCTCTGCCCTTCCCCAACTCCTTGGCCTCTATAATTTTGTCCAGGACTTTTTTCATTCACTCTCCTGGGCTCTCAGCAGGCCTTTTGGTCCAGAAATTCATATTCTTTAGGTCTTAAAATTTTTCATCCCATCCCTCCTCCCTCCTCCCCTCTCTCCCTTTGTCATAACTTCCTCTCCACCATTTTCTCTTTCAGAGAATCCTGATGGTTTGATATAAAGCTTCCAGGATCAATCTTCTAACTCTTACATCTTCTTCTAGCCCGTTGTCCATCTCTTTGATTTTTGGTCTATTCTAGAGTAAGTAGTTCCTTGGGCAATTCTTCTGCCTTTCTCGTGGTTTCTGCACCTTTGAGTTCCATGACCCCTGCTTTGTACTTTTCTCTGCACTGCACGTTGCTCTTGTTTCCTAAACGCGGTAGCTTTTTCCTTCTTAGGTCAGCAGTATCCTAACAACTGCTTTTGGAGGCTTATTTCTGCTTCCTGGTTTGTCCTGGTTTCCTCCCACATGCTTTCCCCTTCTTTATTTTGATTAATCTTTCATATTGAAGGATTTTCATAAATGTATTTGTAATCCTTAACAGCCTTAAATGCAAATAGGTATAAAACACACAGAAGGAGCGTTCCCTTGGCTTATCTTTACCTGACAGGCTTTTCTCTGATGCTGTTCATTCTCCCAGAAAAGTACCCTACAGATTCCCATCTTCAGGTTGGGAAGGGGAGGGATGTGCATCTCGCTGCTAGAATGCTGGGAGTGGGCTTGGGCTGGGCTGGGCAGTCTCCCGTTCAGTGTGCAGTGTTCATTCATCCTCATTTCAGCCCCAACTCCCCTTCTGCCCTCCGCTGGGGTCCCTGGAGTCCAGGCGTCACTTGCGTACATTCTCCAGGGACCAAGTCGATTTTCCCTGTGCCAGTTGTGGGGAGACCCTTGATGGCAACATGGAGTGGCAGCTACCCCTCCCAAAGCACAGACTTCCAGCAAGTTCTGTTTCCAGCCCCATACCTCACTCCATCGCCTGAGTCTTGAGTTTTCAACACCTGAGGCTCTCTGAGGTTCTGCAGGACAAAGGGCTTAGTTCAAGGCTAGTCAACCTTTTTATCCCTACCGCCCACTTTTGTGTCTCTGTTAGTAGTAAAATTTTCTAACCGCCCACCGGTTCCACAGTAATGGTGATTTATAAAGTAGGGAAGTAACTTTACTTTATAAAATTTATAAAGCAGAGTTACAGCAAGTTAAAGCATATAATAATAATTACTTACCAAGTACATTATGTCGGATTTTCGCTAAGTTTGGCAGAATCAATCTTTATAAAACAACTTACTATAGTTAAATCTATCTTTTTATTTATACTTTGGTTGCTCCGCTACCATCCACCATGAAAGCTGGAACGCCCCTTAGTGGGTGGTGGGGACCAGGTTGACTACCACTGGCTTAGTTATTATCAGGATGCCCTTCTTTAGTGACTTCGGTTTCTACTTTCTTCGTTCTTCTGTGACAGTTCCCACTCCTGCACTGCGCTTCCCTGGGCTTTGGGGAAGGCCTGCCCGCAGACACAGGTGTGTTCAGGGTGCTGCGGTGAGCCAGAGGCCCGTCGAGGGGTTTGGCACAGGAGAGTTGCTAGCGTCCCCACAGAGGCAGCGAGGAAGGGGAAAGGACACAGAGGAGGCTAGCACATTAGAGGGGAGGTAGGAGAAGCTGAGCGTTGAAACTGGCTGAGGCAGGAGGCGTAGGAGGAGGAAGTATCGGGGAAGTGGGAAGAAAAGCATCCAGGATGCCACCTCCGTGCCTGACCTAGGCCGTGGGGTGGCCAGCAGCCCCTCGGCTGAGACAAGGAACACAGTGAGAGGAGCAGGCTGGGTGAGGGTGGGTTCAATTTGAGGAGGCGTGAGGAACGCAAGAGACACGACCAGCAGGTAGAGGGATATATGGGTGTGAAGAACAGGCAGTGAGTCCGGCTACCCACCTTGCCGATTCCGTGATAGCTGGCGCCAGAGGTGGAGATGAGATCAGCCAGCTAGTGGGGGAGGGGAGGGAGGAAGGGAGCGGAGGGCAGTGGACGCCACAGAGATGAAAGGGATAGTCCTCCAGGAGTGAGATAAAGAAGGGAATCCAATCAAGTGACTACGAGCCCAGCCTGTTCATGCCAGCAGCTTAAAATGGTGGCCGTTCAGGCTCTGATGTCAGCCAGCAGCCCCGTCCCTGAGCCCCAAGAGAGGACGCTGCTCCCTGCAGTTGTTCAAGGTCAGTGAGCTGCTGGGGATGCCCCCCGGCTTTCCTTCCCCGGGGCACAGGACCAAAGAGAGCTGACGGTGGGATTTCCCTCTGCCTCGAGTTCACACAGAAATCCAGGCCAGGCCTGGGCCTTCCTCCTCCCTCCCACAGGTGCACACGACATCAGCTCTGAGGTCTGGCTGTGGACGGCCCATCTGAATGTTCTCAAGTGTCAGAATGTGTGGCTAGCTTCAGGTGTGACACCTAGAAAAGACTGGCCCGGGAGTCTCCTGACTGGATGCGCCCTGGTAGGCCTGCCTGGGTGTAAAAACAGGCACAGGAACCTTGGTCGCTTGTTTGCCAGTGCCTGCATGTCACAGCCCTTACGCGCTTTCTGTCACCGAATCCACACATTGTTTTTTTGAGATGAGGACGTACCGAGCCCATTTAACAGATGAGGAACCTGGGGCCCAGAGGGGTTAGGTGCTTTGCCTGAAATAGAGTCTGCATACGTCTCTACAGTACTGGGCACACTGCCAGGTTAGAGCCCTGAATTTATGCTGGCCATTGACCATGACCCTGTCCTGTCACAGCCCATACCCACACCTGAGCTTGATGGTGGTGATTGTGTGTGTGTGTGTGTGTGTGTGTGTGTGTGTGTGAGAGAGAGAGAGAGACAGACGGACGGACAGCTGCCTCTCCCTGCTCCCAAGCTCTCTTAGCCCTCAAGAGACCACAGGGATTCTGATGAATTAATCTCATCACTTTATCGAGGAGGCACTTACAGAAATTACAAGGCACCAGCCTGGCTTTGCTGGCAGTCAGCCGCTGGGGCCATAAAACAAATTGAAAGGAACAAAAATAAATAAATAAAATTAGAACCCCCCCCCCCCACACACACACACACATACAAAGGGTCAAGAACATGGCTGAGTTCTTGTTGTTAACGCTCCGTGCTCTTGTCCTGGGAGCACACCAGTGTCAAATCAGCAGACACTTGTTGACAATAGCCCTGGGGAACCTGGGACCCATCCCCCTCCCAGGGATGGCCACTGTCTGTGCAGCTGAGACCAGGGAACGTGACAAGTTAGCGGTGTGTGTGTGTGGCATCCTGAGGCAGCAGAGTTACTGTGCCGGCTAAACACGGGCCACGCCGGGCCCTGGGAGCTCACCGCAGTGGTTCTGAGCAGAGACGGAACCGGCTGCCTGGGTTCACGTTCTGTTCTGCCGCCTCCTGGACTCCGCCTCCTGGACTCCGCCCACCTTGCTCGTCTGTAGGAGGGAGAGAAAGATGATCCCCTCCAGGGTTGTAAATGAAAGGTTCCATGTATGGAAAGCAAACCTGTAGCTGCTTCATCGTAAGCACTGGATAGTGTTAGCTCTCAGTGTGCACTGAGCACCTACTGTGGGCCAGGCACTTGAACTGCAGAGATGAGCTGGTCTGGACAGAGACAGATAGTTGTAACGCAGGTGATGGGATGGAGAAGGAACACCCACCTAAGTGGGACCTGAGGATGCAGGCAGGCCAGGCAGGGAGGTACAGCGAGCAGAGTGGGCTTGTCGTGAGCAGTCGGAGCAAAGGCCCGGACTCCTGATAACTGAATTCCAGGAACTGATAATCACGTAGAGCAACGGAGATGTTGAAGCTGCAGATGGGGTGGAGGGCAGATTCCACAGAGCTTCTAAGGCAGGACAGACTTGGGAAAATTAGTTTATGTGTGGGTTTTCCTCCTTTCTGTTTATCTTTTAAATTTTACCATGCTTATATGAATGTTGAAATTATTTCCTAAGAAACCACAGGCCAGAGTGACCTAGGAAGTAGTTAGGGTTAGGTATCAGAGGACAGGGACACACAGAATCTTTATCCCTTCTCTTCATGTCCCCTCCCGTCCTCAAGCCCAGGTTGACCTGTAGCCCCCCTCCCTGCAGGAAATGGGATGGAAAAGTTTGGGGCCAGCTGGGCTTCAGAGAGAGAGAGAGACCGGGGGGGGGGGGTCTCTCTAAGGTACCCTGAGCAAACCAACCTCTGGGAGCTTGTTTCCTCACCAGTACACAAGGGAGATAAGAGCCACTGAGCCATCTCGAGTGCCCAGGATGTAGTTAGCCACTGTGCCATTGGGACTCAATAGTTTTGTTACTTCTAAGCTCTTTATCAGTGGTGGAGCCTGGCTCGTGCGTGTTCTCAGAAAAGCCAAGAGTAAATGGTTCCCATATGCCACCTGGGGAGACCGGGGTACACTGAAATCTGAGGACAGCCCCTCAGTGAGTTTTGATGTCCCAGCCCAGTGGTTGACTGTTCTTCAAAGCTGTGGCTGCCCGGCCCATCCAGATCTCAGGAATTTGGGTCTGTATTTAAGAGACTTGGAAACATTGTGACAGCACCTCAGAGCACCTACGATGAGAACCCCTGCCCTCTGGGACCCTCGGCATGGGCGGTAATATAGGTCTGCTGGTTAATCCCCATCCGGCCTTTGGCCAGCGGGGTGGGGGCTCAAGATGGTACCTGGCAACCCTGTCTGTGTCTGGTTACAGGGAACATCGAGTACAGCTGCCCGGCCACCAACGAGTGTGAGATCACAAAACGGAGGCGTAAGTCCTGCCAGGCCTGCCGCTTCATGAAATGCCTCAAAGTGGGGATGCTGAAGGAAGGTAAGGGCCCCACACGTCCGCCGAGGCTTCACCCAGGGGTCCTGGGCGAGGCCTTCTCCCCGGGAGTCTCAGAGCCCTGGGAGGATGCCCACACGCTGTGGACTTCCTCAGGCCAGCGTACTGCACAGGGCTCTGTGGGCTCCCCGAACCCCAGGAGGCCCTCCGTGCATCCCAGGTTGAGACCCTGCCCCTGGAGTGTCCATCCTTCGCCTCTCAGCCCCCTGGGAGCAGGTTCGCAGCCCCCGGCTCCCGTCCAGCTCCCCACTCCTAAAGGAGACACAGGGCATCAGAAAAGCAGGAGTTGGACGCTCTCCATTCAGGACCCCACGTGGGCCCTAGGGAGGAGGCTTGGCACTCAGCAGAGGTCCTCCTTCTGGGGCAGCTGCCTCCGCCCTGCGAGAGACAGGCTTGAGATAGCCTTTCACCTCTCAGGAGCCCATGGCGGGGTGTGTGTGTGTGTGTGTGTGTGTGTGTGTGTGTGCACCGATCAAAGACAGTAAGAATGACGTATAATGCACTCTTCACCTGCAAAGGACAGCCTCTGCTTCCGGCAGGGGCCTAGGACGTGGCTCTCACCCGAGGATGTGACGTGGTTCTCATTATTTGGATAGTGCTGTTCTAGGTCTCTCCTCATCTTCCTTGGTGATCAGCTCCGGCTGATGGCTCTTGTGGGGGGCATCTTTTTGGGGGAATGGGTTGTGTGTGTTTCCCCCCTTCCCTAGTTTTGCAGGAGAGCTGGCAGAAATTCTTACAGCTCCTCTTTTGTGATTCTGGGCCCTGGGTCCTTGCGGAAGTGGGAGGAGGCAGGAAGCGAGGTGTGGGCTGGGGAGGGCTGGGGGAGGGGCTGGGGGAGAAAAGGAGGGGCAGGACTGGAGTGCAGCCGCCCACACCCACCAGGAGGGGGTGTCTGCAAGGCCAGCCCAGCCTTTCCGGGCCCAGGAGCACCCCTCCCACCCTCCTCTCCAGGCACCCTCCGGGGAAGAGGACCCAAACTGAAGATGCTTTGTCAGTTAGGGACTTGTATCTTCTTGTACTGTGGAAATCGGAGGTCCCCCCTCTCTTTTCCATGTCAGGCAGGTGCCCCCTCTTCACCTCAGCTCCGTCTGTTGTCTATACCTATAAAACGCAGGTTCTTGAAACGGTCCCTCACCCACCCCTGTGTCCACATAGCACATGGCTTTGTAACTGCATTTCTCCGTAGTCATTTCCGTTAACCCCTCTGTGATAAAGAGGACCAGCCAGTTGCTCACTGGGGAGCAAGTGGAGAAACAGCCCTCGTCCTGGATTAAAAATGGGCCGCATTGGCCCTGTGGAGAGCCAGGCTTTATGCTGGTTCACTGACTACTCAATTTTGGTCTTACCCTGCGGTGTGGCCCAAGTGAGTGTCTGAACTGGGCCCCTGACTCCTACGCCAGGCTCTTTCTGCTCTTCCAGAGCCTCCTGGGGTTCACAGATGAGGAAACTGAGGCACAGAGGCCCTCAGAAGCATGCTTTAGTGCTAGCCTCTTGACTTACCCCTCTGTATGTGTTGGGAATCAATCTAAGGGCATCTAAGCTGCAGGGAGGTTCCTTGCTCTTACATCTGTGAGGATGGGGGCTGCCACCTCGTTCTGGGAAACTGGCTATGAGGACACTGGGTCAGGCTGGGCACCAGCTGTCCAATGACCTTTCCTGTTTGGAGCATGTGGCCTCTCTGCTTACGGGTCTGTGGTTGAAAATCATTGCAGCACTTGGGGCTCTGAGAGCAGAAGGAGGCTGCATTGCCCTCAATGTGCTCCTGAATTTAAGGTGAAACTGAGTTCTGGAGGGATTGGGAACAATGACTCTCCCACTCTAAGTCACACAGCTGCTTTGAGAGGAGCGGGACCCAGAGCCTGGAGCGCCCCAGGGTCTGCCCCCCATAGATAGGTTAGAAATGAGAGAAGCTCAAATCACAGTCTACCTCCCCCCCCCCAGGACTGTAAGCTGAAAAACAGGGGAGGGAGAGGGAAAGATGAAAAAGTGGGGACCCCCACTCAAAACCCTTATACCATCTTGCAACACTGAAGAGTCTCTTTAGGGACTGCCCAGAGCTGGGAAGAGAGTGGGGGTACTTCCTGGTGGCCTCCCAGGTAGGGAATGACAAGGAGGATCCTCTCATGGTAGCGAAGCAGGTGGCCGAGGGCACAGTGGTCAGCAACAGCAGCCGAGGGACCCAGCCAGCCAGTTAAGAGAAGTGAGATGGATGCTATGTGTCCATGGACGACAGGGTGGGGGCGCTAGAGGACGCAGACCTGAGAGAAAGGCTGCCTGGGGTGGGGCGGCATGCAGGGTGGGCACCCGCCTTGACCAATCCCTGCTGTTAATAACCCTGCGGTTGGCCCAGGACATAGACAGGACACAGAACAGAGCACAGGACATCTTCTAATAGGCTGGCATCCGGGGGTACCCAAGGCTGTTTGCAGGAGAGGGCAAGTGTGCAGCAGTACACCTCCTGGGCCCAGCCCGGAGAGGCCCTTTCAGGAGCTCCGCCTGGAGGAGGAAGGGGCCGCCACCACGTCCCCCCCGCCCCCCGCCATGTCCCCAGCGCTGGCACTTCTAAATCCGAAGGGGGAAAGATGCCACAAAGGCTCCCGGAATGGACAAAGCAGAGCGCCTCCACTTAGTTTCCGTCCCGCAGCGCGGAGCTTCGGTGAGATCCTGGGATCTGGAGCTCCGCGGGGACTGGCCCCCTTAGGAGGCGCGTGCCTCATTGAGGAGCCTGGGTCCCTGCCAGGCCGCGGCTCTTGGCAGCTGCCCTGGCTCCTGCCTTTGTTTGGGTGTCTCCCCCCATCATGTGCAGGAGCCCAGGCCCCCGGGACCAGCGCAGGCTCCCTGCCTCCTCTGTCTTCCCTCTGGCTCTCACCTGACTCTGAAAGGCAAACCCCACCCAGCCTTCCCCGGGGCTGGGGCCCTGGGTCCTGGAAGAGGAGAATCCGGATGCCAGCCTCCCCTCCTCCCCATCACCTACCCCTCCGAACTCTGTTTCCCCTCCTCCAAGCAGCAGCTCCGGAGGCCTTTCATGGCTTTCCTTTTCTTACATAGAATAACCCCAGAGACCACAGCCTGATTTGGGGGATGGAGAAACTACTGGGGAAGAGCTCAGGCCTGGCTCCCATTGGCTCAGCCCCTACCCAGAGGATGCTGTTGGCTCTGGAATCAATGACGGTGGAATATGGGTGACGTCCAGAGGTCTGTCTTGCTTTAAGCAAACCCAGTATATGAAAATCTGTATTGGGGGTGTGTGTGTGTGTGTGTGAGTATTCTCTATATAAAGAATTGAATACAAAAACTGTGCCAGGCTAGGAGTCGGCGCCTGTGTCCTCGGGCCCTGCAGTGTTCTTGCTGTGTGCATCCTTCTCACTGACGCCCCTGGGCCTCCGTTTCCTCACCTGTAGCGCAAGGGTTGTAATCTGTTCTCATCAGCAGGTCAAGGTGGGGACCACATGCGACAATTCCTTGGTGAAATCCACTGTGGAATTGCTTTCAGATGTCAGCCTTCTGGGAATGTTGTGATAGTATTTGATTCAAAGATAGTCCCGCTTGCATTCAACTGTTCAGCGGCCCGCCCGCTCTCTGGATTCACAGGTGGGAATCTTAGAGGTGGTATCTGTCTTGGGTTGGGCCCCTGTCTGGGGTCTAACACCAGGATGAGAGGTTTCCCTAGGAACCGGTGGAGAAGCTCTCCCCCAGTAGGTGGGCTTCGCAGCCTGGCTAGAGTGTGGTCTGGCAGCCTCTGAGCTAGTAGAACCTGGAAAAACATGTGCTGCATTTCAGAGGGGTCCCCCAAGTCTTTAGTATAGCTCTGGGGTTTTAGCAACTCTCCTTAGACGGCTCATCCCTGCAAACTTCTCACCTCACTTAACCTCCCTCAAGCCACCAGCTTCCCGATCCCACTCCATTTCCTCCTCCACTCAGCCCCTGCCTGCCTTTCCCAAGTGTTTTCTAAAAGATATTTGATTTCAGTGAAAGCCAGGCTGACATTCATGCAATATGCTTTCACTGTCTTTGTGCTTGTTGGGAAGGCGGAGGGCTCCTCCGGGGATTCTGGGTAATTGGGTTAGTGGCCAGCTCATGTCAGGAAATTAAAAGGAGGCCCCGATCAAGTTCCCACTGCATGGGATTTAATGGCTTTGTATTTATAGAGTGTTCTGCCTCTAACCCATGCCAGAAATACCACTTTTCTGGCCCTTTGAATGAAGAAAGAGAATGAGAGATGGCTTACCTTTAAATATTCTTTTTCTTTTCCAAAATACATTAGTGTTCTGAAACAAACCAACTCTCCTGCACTTCAGAGAATAGCTGTGAACTACAGCCCAAGAACTCTGATGTATGTTTATATCCCCCAGACCACTTTCCATCCTACATGCACACATAGATGCACACACGCATCTGATGGCTCACAAGATCATCCTCTGTGGCCTGAAACCTCTGGACCACTCGGGCACAATGACCTGATGACCTCTGGCGAGGAGAGCGTTGATTGAAAGAAGTGTGGAAGATGATCTTATCTGTGCTGGTCCTTATCACTGCTCACTCAGGGCTTCCAGTGTTTCAAAGGATCGGGTAACAGGATTCGTGATCAGAAAGACCCAGGAAAACCTCAGCATCACCACTTATCAGCTCCTTGTGTGATTTATTGAAGCCTCTTCAAGCCTCCCCTTTCCTCCTCTGTAAAATGGGAAGAATAATAGTGGCCATTTGCACCTTGTTCCCACATTATAGGGAAAGCCCCTAGAGTTGAACCACAAAGCAGGATGCTGGTCATTGATTTGAGATAGATACTCTTCATCATGTTATAAATGATGTTACTCAGAATCACTTTTCAATCTCCTTGCCACCAACAGGTGGGCTTCACAGGAAAATGCTTCACATTTTCCTGAAAAAAAAAACAAAAAACAAAAAGTCAAGTGGGGAATTTCTTACCCATCTGCTATTGAATCCACAAACCTACCTGCTTATTTTCTGCAGTCGACCCAGTTAGATATAGCGCTGCTCCTATCAAAAGCCAGTCTACTCACCTGCACTCTGAATCGCTCTTCTTAATCAAGGACGTCACCCTTAGAGTACCATCTCTGCTTCCAGCATCATCGAACTCTTCCCCACTACTGGCGCATTCCATCGGCACTAACATGCTTTTGTTCTCCCGTTACAAAAACAAAATTAAGATGCACAATGCTATTTTGACTCTTTTCTCCTGTCAGCTACTGAGGCCCTACTCTGCTCCCTTTCTCAACAAAACTTCCCCCAAAGAGTTGACAACACTTACCATATCCACTTCCTTACCCCATCCACTTTTTAAAGATTGATTGATTTTTTAGAGCGACAGAGAGGAAGGGAAAAGAGAGAAGTATTCATTTGCTGTTTCACTTAGTTGTGCATTCATTGGTTGCTTCCCATGTGTGCCTTGACAGGGGGTCAAACCTACAAGCTTGGCATTTAGGAATGATGTTCTAACTGACTGAGCTAACTGGCCAGGGCCCCCATCCATTTTTTAAAAAAGCTTTCTTAAAAAGGAAACAGTAAGTAGATACAGAAAAATATTTATAGTACTGCATATTATATTAGCTAGGGTAAGGCTAAGCTATTGAACAGAGAGAGAGAGAGAGATAACTTTTCTCCCTCAAAACAAAACAAAAGCCTCCAGAAGCATAAGAAAAATAAAAGTTTAGTTTTCTCTCATCTCTCATGTAACAGTCCAACAGTCCAAGGTATTCTGGGATTGACTGGCAGCTTGACCATCCTTAGCAAGTGGCTTCCATTTGTGGACCCAGCCTTCCATCTCCTAGTAAGAAGGAAGAAAAGACTATGCCAGATCATTAGAAGGGCGGGACCCAGAAGTAGCACTGGCCCTTCCATTCACAATCCATTGGTGGAACCTGGTCGCACAGCCATACTGCTTTGCAAAGAATTCTGGGAATTGTAGTCATTAGCTGGTATACCGTGTACCCAGTTAAAATTCTTGATATGGAAAATGGAATAATATATTTCAGAGGATGAGCATTGTTATTTGCCAAAAATATATTTGAAGTATGAGAAATACTGATTCCTTCTATCCAGTGTAAAAAAAAAAAAAAGAAAGAAAATCACCTTTACATTTGAGATTCCCTCTGTGTTCTTCCTCATTTTCGTTACCCTCAGATGTAACCGTTATCCTGATTTTGCATTATTTTCCCTTGACTTTCTTTAGTGTTATAACGCTTTTGTTTTGTTGTTGTTTTGTTGTTGTTTTTTTTTATAGAGACAGAAAGGGATAGATAGGGACAGACAGACAGGAACAGAGAGAGATGAGAAGCATCAATTCTTTGTCGTGGCTCCTTAGTTGTTCATTGATTGCTTTCTCCTATGTACCTTGACCTGGGGCCTTCAGCAGACTGAGTGACCCCTTGCTCAAGCCAGCGACCTTGGGTCCAAGCTGATGAGCTTAGCTCAAACCAGATGAGTCTGTGCTCAAGCTGGTGACTTCAGGATCTCAAACCTGGGTCCTCCGCATCCCAGTCCGATGCTCTATCCACTGCTCCACTGCCTGGTCAGGCACTAGTGTTATAATGTATTTGTATGTCTAATGATTGCTTTTTAGTTTTAAATGAAATTATACTATGCATATTCTTCTGCATCTTGATATTTTAGTCATTGTTTCTGAGGGAAGACTTCTGTTTGCACAGTGCTGTGACTTATTTATTTTCATTTCTGGATTATGGAAGTCAACCAGATAGTAAATATTTTAGGCTTTGTGGGCCAAAAGGTCTCTGTCTTAACTACCTAACCTGCCATTGTAATGTGAAAGCACCACAGACAACAAGTAGTAAGTGAAGGAGCAAGGTGGCGTTCTGTAAAACAGGCAGAGGGCTGGGTTTGCTCACAGACTGTCGTTATGAACTCCTGCTGTGCAGTATCATTGCACGAGTGTAACAGAGATCGCTTGCCCTTTCTACTGCTGATGGCCATTTGGGCTCAGGCTTTGCTGTTTCCCACAGCGCTGTGCATGTGTTTCTTGGTGCACATACTATATGTAAGAGCGTACAGGCTTGGATGTAGAAGTGCCACACAGTACATCTTCAGCTTTAAGAGATGATGTTACACTATTTTTTATTTTATTGTATTGATTTATCACTTGTGTTTGAATGTTCTGACCCGTAATCTTAGACCTCCAGCTCCAACTCCTTCCCTGCATTTCTGACTCCAGTATCTAACTGCCCTACTGGCATCTCCACTTGGGTCCCTTACAAGGCATCACAGACTCTGCCAACTTACCTTCATCTCTGTGACAATGACCCTGGACCAGGGCAGCAGCAACAGCTTCCAAACTGGACTTCTGATGTCACCCTTGGTCCTATTCACCTAACTCCCACAGCAGCTAGAGCGGTCTTTTAAAACACGAATATGATTCTGTCACTTTGCTTTGCATTATTTAGGGACAACATTCTATTGCACTTAGAATAAAAGGTGAACACTTTGGTCTTTAAGACCTTGCACGATCAAGCTTCTCCCACCTCTTCAGTGCCGTCTTGCACTGTTCCTTTCCTGCCCCTCTCCCCTACTCACTGTTGGAGCCTCACCAGCTCGCTTTTGGTTCTCCAGCATGACAGATCTTAGGAGGCACAGGCTGTTTCCTCTGCCTGGAATGCTGTCCCCATGGCTGGCTCCTCACCCTCCAGCCTCGGTTTAAATGTCCTCTCAGAAAAGCCTTTCTTCTCACTTCATTACTTTCTATTGTAGTCCATTGTGTCTTTCCTTGAAATTCTCCCAGTCTGAAATGATCTTTTTTATTCTTTTGTGTATTTGTCGATTTGTTCATTATGACAGCCTCTCACACAATTGTTTTTGATTTAGGAACTTGCACGTCTCTGAAAATCATAAAACACAGGCAAGTACTGACATATATAACATGTTATTGACAATTTAGGAGCTTCATGGAACCCCTGAAGCTGGATTGAGACCTGTTGTTGCAGAATCAGACTTTTAGAGATAGAAAGGACCTGTGGAACCATTTAGACTCCAGAATGGCAAAGTGCCTTTAGTGGGACTGTCGTCTATGGGGTGGAGAGTTGCTGCCGAGAGTACACAGTTGAAAACTTTCTTAGGAGCATCTGGGATCAGTAAGTCAAGATGTCCATGATCGATTAGTAATGTCTGCCACAGACTGGGATATGGAGAGCAGTGACTTCTAACTGCCGATAGCGACTTGCCATGTCTGATCTGGTGCATCTGAGTTTAAGCGATTTGCCCAAGATCACACACTTAGTAAATAACAAAACTGGTGGAATCTAGTCTCCAGGGTTATGCAAGAGTGCCTTCTAAGAAACCCATTTCAACTCAGTGGCTTGGACAGTAGCAAAGCCCATAGTCCTTCCGCAAAGAGGGAAAAAGAGGAAGGAGAGCAAGGGGAGGCTGGGCTGAAATGACTTTTCCTTAGGGGCTGTATAGTTTTGGGGACTTCTTGGCAGCTGGGAATGCAGCCATAGCACAAGCTTGCCAAAATGTCCTTGGGGATATGGTCCCCTGGGTGAGAAGGATCACCAACATAGAGCAGCATGAGATGGACACGTCTCTAATAGGAAAGAGGGTCCATCCCTCAGCACTGTGTTACCCACCCTGGTGCCATTGGCACAAGTCCCAGAATATTAGGCAGCATGCGTGTTTCTCTGCCTCTGGGCTTTCACTGAGTCTGGTGTGAGGCACTCTTCACCATGATAACATGGCACCAGGGTAAGAGGCAGCCCCAAAGAGCTGTCCTTTCTGAGGTTGTAAAGTGAGCTTACCTGTCACGCAGAAATCCCTGTAGGATAAGTGGCTGAAGGCAGCCCACATGTGCAGAGGCAGTGGGTGAGTGGTTAGGGCATTCTGCTGGGTCCCCATCAGCATGCCCACGTGACCCATGATCTCTGGGCTCCCAGGAACCCAGGGTACCCACATTATCCTTGGGTGGTTTTCTCCTCTTCCTGGAGATGAGTCAGTTATCATTTGATAGAACATCGAGGCAAAGAGTCAACTGCCTAACCCCCTGGGAAGAGCATGGGTCAGATGAAAGTGTTGGGTGAAAAATAGGTTTGGCACAGTGCTCCCCAAACCTGGCAGATAATCAGAGTCCTTAGAGGAACTTTGAAGAACTACCCATTCCTGGACATCACCCCAGAGTTACTGACCCAGGGTAATTCCTCAAGTCTGTCCAGCTCACAGGCTTTCCAGGGCAGTCTCGGATGATACAGGACAGGTGCTCTCAAGTGCAGGGCAAGGGAGGTAGGACCGGGAGGTAAGGTTCAGGTCCTTCCTCTGACATTTCCTGGCTTTGTGACCATGAACAAGCCACCTGGCCTTTCTGAGCCCCAATTTTCACACGGGAAAAGAATAATCAGGTATCCTACCTTCCTTAACGCTGTTATACAGATCAAAGGAGCTATGGAAATGGCTTTGTAACCCGGGAAGCATCACATACACGTGAATCTGCTTATATCATTAATATGCCAAGAACGCTGACTTTGAGGGAGGGGCGTGGGATTTCTGGGTAAGGGGAAATATGGGGTCTTGACGATGAAAGCTTTGAATGTCAGGAGAGATCCTGTTCTCAGCTGTGGACGGCAGCCCTGCAGAGGAGGCAGGAGAAGGACGTGGGCATGCTGGCCTTGTGTGAGCCCTTCCTGTGGGAAGGGGAACGTGACAGGGGCGACGCCCGGGACAGGCTCTGCGCCAGGTGCAGGCCCACACTCTTCAGATCTCTTACCGGCTATTTTTAGTGTCTGGGTATAAACGAAAGAAATTGAAACTGCCCTCTGCTGCTGCCACCCCTGCACACTCGGCTATTTTTACTTCCGAAAGACTGGGCTCTCCTCCAGCTTAGGGAGGGAAAGAGAAGAGAGGTGGGGTGGGGGTGGAGAAGCAGGCATTATTTTACTTCCATTAAGAAAACAGGCAGAAGCCCGACCGTATCAAGTCAGCAAGTGGACATCCGATCCAGGACGTGGCAGCTGCCAGCTCTGGGCACTCTGACGTGCCTGCAGTGGGTTGAAGAGGTCAGCAGATGAGGCAGGGGTTGCTGAGAGGCGGGGGAGCCCCGCTCCCTTCCGCCCAAGGAGTTTCTGCTTGGGGGTGCAGGGGGCTGCAGCTTTGCCCTTTCTTGTACCCTAAGCTGGGAGGTGGGGTTGGGCACTGCAGACCCAAGGATGGCAGCCCAGTGATGAGACAGGTGGAGAGTTTGGGGGGGGGGGTCTATGTCCTCGGGTTGGACAGAGGCAGCCCCTCGGCCCTGTGGGCATATTCAGGAGAGTGCCTGTGTCAGAGCTGTGCGCCCCTCCGAGAAGCACGACCTCTCAGAACCTGAGTTTCTTACGGGTGTTTGTCTAACACAGCTGGCCCATGGCAGTTATAACTAAGGAAGCAATGTTTCTCTCTTCCCAGGAAAAGCTGGCAGTTCGAGCCAGACCCTTCAATACTCAAATGAAAGGAAGGAAATTACTATCAAGTGCCCACTTGTGTGCCAAGCAGTTTGCTATGTTTCATACATATTATGTTATTTAGTTTCACTAACCTGAGAAATGTGAAATATTTTTAAAAATCTTTTCACAACTTTATTGAGATAGAATTCACCCCTTAAAGTGTACAAATCAATGGTTTTAGGTCTATTACATTGTTGTTTTCTAATTATGGCAACATAGACATTGAAAAAATTCCATTTTAAAAATCATTTTAAGTGTACAATTTAGTGATATTAAGCACATTCACAATGTTTTGCAACCATCACCACTATCCACTTCCAAAATGTTTTCATCATCCCAAATAGAAACTCTGTGCTCATTAAATAATAACTCCCCGTTCTCCCTTCCCCCCAACCCCTGGTACCCTTCGATCTACTTTCTGTCTATTCTAAATAGTTCTTATAAGTGAAATCATACATCTCTCATTTTGTGTCTGGCTTACTTCACTTAGTGTATAATGTTTTTGTTTTTTAAGTATAATTATTTTTTTCCATTTTTCCGAAGCTGGAAACGAGGAGGCAGTCAGACAGACTCCCACATGCGCCCGACCAGGATCCACCCGGCACGCCCACCAGGGGGCAATGCTCTGCCCCTCTGGGGCGTCGCTCTGTTGCATCCAGAGCCATTCTAGCACATGAGGCAGAGGCCACAGAGCTATCCTCAGCGCCTGGGCCAACTTTGCTCCAATGGAGCCTCGGCTGCGGGAGGGGAAGAGAGAGACAGAGAGGAAGGAGAGGGGGAGGGGTGGAGAAGCAGATGGGCGCTTCTCCTGTGTGCTTTGGCCGGGAATCGAACCCGGGACTCCTGCACGCCAGGCCGACACTCTACCGCTGAGCCAGCCCGCCAGGGCCTTAAGTATAATATTTTTAAAGCCCATCCACGCTGTAGCATGTATCACAACTTTATTCCTTTTTATGACTGAATAATATTCCATTGTATGGATAGTGCCACATTTTGTTTATCCATTCATCCGTCAGTAGATAGTTGCATTGCCTCACCTCTGGCTACAGTGAATGATGCTACAGTGACGATTGGCATACAGATGTAGCTTGAGTTCCTGATTTCACTGTTTGGGGGTATATATCCAGAACTGGAATTTCTGGGTTGTATGATAATTCTGCTTAGCTTTTTGAGGGACCACCAAGCTGTTTGCCACAACAGCTGCGCCAGCTGATATTTCCGCAAGTAGTTAACATTTTTTAGTTAATCTTTTTATTTTAAGACGATTGTAGATTAACCTGCAGTTGTAAGAAATAATACAGAGAGAGTCCGTGCGTCCCTTACCCAGTTTCTCCTGATGGTAACATCTTTGTGAAACTACAGGACAATATCATAGCTGACTACTGATTTGACTGCATCAATCAAGATATAGGACAGTTTCAAGGGTGAAGTAGTCTTAATATTAATAATATTCAAAGCTAACACTTCTTTAGCACTCAACTATGTGTTCATCTATAATATTTTAAGGGCTATACATGTATTAAATCATTTAATCCTCAACAACAATCCTACAAGGTAAGTACTATTATTATTCCCATTTTCCTGGTGCAGAAACTGAGGCACAGAGAAGTGAAGAAACAGTAAAGAGTAGAGTCAGGTCTGACCCTGAGCCTAGTGTTTTCTTCTGCTCCTTTGGAGGCAGAAACATCTCTGGGCCTCCACACAGTTGCTTCTCTCAAATAACACTGTCACCAGCCGAGCATGGGCAGCCACAGTCAGGGTGGTGGTAATGATGGACAGTCAGGGTGGTGTTAATGATGGACAGTCAGGGTGGTGTTGATGATGGAGCATCTCAGCACGGACATGGTTGCTCCCTCTGTTCAGCTTGTCATCTTGGTCAGGGCTGGGCAGGGGCAGGCATGAGAACTGCAGCTGCCTTCAGAGGTCGAAGACCAGGAAAGGACGGAAGCGGTGGGAGTCAGGAATAAAGACCCCAAGGTCCCTGCTCCCTCATCTCCTGTGGTGCCTCCAGGAAGCAGGCCTTGCTGGAACCAGAGGGGAAGGGGTCCCGGGTGACAGGCAGGGCCGACAAGAGCAGAGAGTGGAACTGCAGGAGCGAAGGAGGCACAGCCCCTGCCCCCGCCCCTGTCCCCACCGGCACAGCAGGCTGCTCGTGGGGAGCTGTCACTGGCTCTGACAGTGTGGATGCCACAGTAGGGGTTTTCAGCAGGTCATACCCATGTGATTCTCAGTCGGCCTCCGGGCAGGACTGGCTCACCAGCCCCGAGGGAGGCTGTTCCTGGCTGAGGTCACACAGGCTTCCATGTGCTGTCAGGGGCCGCTCTGGGGGCGCCATTCAGGCTGACTTCTAGGTGAATGGTGCCCCAGGGAGCGTGCGATGTGGTCCCAGCCCAGGGTCTCTCTGTGGCCTGTCTTCTTCTTTTTTTTTTTTTTTTTGTATTTTTCTGAAGCTGGAAATGGGGAGAGACAGTCAGACAGACTCCCGCATGCGCCCGACCGGGATCCACCCGGCACGCCCACCAGGGGCGACGCTCTGCCCACCAGGGGGCGATGCTCTGCCCCTCTGGGGTGTCGCTCTGCTGCGACCAGAGCCACTCTAGTGCCTGGGGCAGAGGCCAAGGAGCCATCCCCAGCGCCCGGGCCATCTTTGCTCCAATGGAGCCTTGGCTGCAGGAGGGGAAGAGAGAGACAGAGAGGAAGGAGGGGGGGGGTGTGGAGAAGCAAATGGTCGCTTCTCCTATGTGCCCCGGCCGGGAATCGAACCCGGGTCCCCCGCACGCCAGGCCGACGCTCTACTGCTGAGCCAACCGGCCAGGGCCTGTGGCCTGTCTTCTAACACGAAGACTCCTGGCATGTTGAGACGCAGGATGCAAGTGGTTGAGAGCCTGGGCTCCATTCCTACTTGTATGGCCTCGGCAAGTTACTCAACCTCTTTCGGCCTCACCTTCCCCATATGTAAAATGGGGTAATAAAAGAAGCTCCCTCGTAGAGTGATTGCAACCCCTAAGTGAAATACAATGCTCAGAGCATGGGGCAGCACCTGCTAGCAACTGGTCAGTAGACGTGAACTGCTTATCTTGTGTCTACAAGATTTAGGGGTTATCCCGTTGCCAAGGAGGTAGCTCCTTCTCCGGTCTTGAGCGCCACCGAAGGACTCCCTCAGCCCAGGTGCATGTGCCCAGTGATTATCTTTCTTCTTTCTGTTCATGGCATACTTGTGGACACTTAAATTTTGGCTTGCACATGTAAAGAGATTAGACCATGTTGAACAGTAGTTAAAACAAAGGATATGTTTATTACAGTATTTGGAGATCTGGTATATCTTACAGATAAATATATTTTTTTTAATTTTTATTTTTTACAGAGACAGAGAGAGAGTCAGAGAGAGGGATAGACAGGGACAGACAGACAGGAATGGAGAGAGATGAGAAGCATCAATCATCAGTTTTTCATTGCGACACCTTAGTTGTTCATTGATTGCTTTCTCATATGTGCTTGACCGTGAGCCTTCAGCAGACCGAGTAACCCCTTGCTCAAGCCAGTGACCTTAGGTGCAAGCTGGTGAGCCTCGCTCAAACCAGATGAGCCCATGCTCAAGCTGGTGACCTCGGGGTCTTGAACCTGGGTCCTCTGCATCCCAGTCCGACACTCTATCCACTGCGCCACCACCTGGTCAGGCATTACAGATAAATATTATTAATGCTTGTTTAAATTCAGAAGGTATCAATAAGATGATACAATCCAATAATCCCAGGCAGTAATTGTAAATTAATTAGCATTCTAATGCGCCCTGAGCCCACTTTTTAGATATTTTGCTAATATAAGAAGACAAACAATAAGGCAACTCTCATTTCAAGTTCAAGTCTCTTTTCTTTTTTTTCCAATTTGGTATTTGTAAGACTGAAGCAAACTAATTTAAAAGTAATTGCCACTGTATCAGTGAAAACTGCCTCTGCCGAAGTTGCAGAGAACTTGGCTGCTAGTGGCCTGAGCACTGATAACTGAGATTGACTTCCGCCCTAACAGGAAGTCTGCAGATGGCAGTGCTGGCGTTGCACGGGCTTCTCGGGCAGCATCGAGGGCTCAGGCTCTTTCTTCGGGTGTTCCGTGCTGTCCCACATGGCTGCCTCATAGTTACAAGGTGGCTGCCACAGCTGTAGGCTTCACCTTCCAGGTCAGGGTAGGAGAAAGGCAAAAAGAGCCACATCAATGTGTTTATCTCTTTTATCTGAAAAGCAAAACCTTTCCCAGAAGCTGCCACCACCATGGACTTCCCCTTACACCCCATTGGCCAGAACCAGGTCATATGATCAACCCTTATTACCAGGAAAACTAGGAGAGTGGGGAACAGGATCATTGAGATTAACTAGGGCACATTGTCTCCACTAACAGAAACCCGGTTTTGTTATTACAAAAGAAGGGGAATGGAATGGAAACTAGGTAGATAGCTGACAATGTCTGCCAGACCCGGTTGTTAGAATTTGGTGATCCACTCTAAAGGGATTCATGAGCCAACATTTTTTATTTTATTTTTTTTTACAGGGACAGAGAGAGTCAGAGAGAGGGATAGACAGGGACAGACAGACAGGAATGGAGAGAGATGAGAAGCATCAATCATCAGTTTTTCATTGGGATTCCTTAGTTGTTCATTGATTGCTTTTTCATATGTGCCTTGACTGCGAGCCTTCAGCAGACCGAGTAACCCCTTGCTCAAGCCAGTGACCTTGGGTCCAAGCTGGTGAGCATTTTTTTTTTTTTTTTTGCTCAAGCCAGATGAGCCCGTGCTCAAGCTGGCAACCTCGAGGTCTCGAACCTGGGTCCTTTCTCATCCCAGTCCGACACTCTATCCACTGCGCCACCACCTGGTCAGGCGAGCCAACATCTTGAGAACCCAGTCCATACCTCTTCGGGAGGGTCTTCTCCTTGTTTACTAAAATTATGAGCAGCATATGCAAGAAAATATAAAAGCACAGTGTCCAATAATAACCGTAAACATAGTTGAGCGACATCCGTGTAGGGAGAGTGCAGAGAAATTCCGGCCTCTGTCCACTGTCCCTGCCCTTGCAGAGCTGACCTTCTCAGTTGAGAGCAGCACATCACTACAGACAGATGTGTAGAAGGCAGGGAGGTGACTGGCCTGAAAACACTGTACAAATATAGAAACTAAAGGGTACTTGGCCACGGAAGGAAGGTGCGTAAAGAAGTTCAAGTCTGTAAAGGGTTGTCACGTGGAAGGGTGGTCTTGTTAGGGGGGTGATGTGTAGAAAGCGATTCAGAGACAGAATTTAATTCAATACAAGGGGGATATTTCCTGAGGAATGGGCTGCCTTGAAGGACTATGTTTCCGGAGGCTAGAACGACAAATGGAAATTGGAGAAAAGATCCTGAGATTCTTGTTTCCAAAGTCTGAGGTGCTTCGTTTTAGCCGGGCACCATCATTTTACTCAGACACTTCACTGGGCTACAAAGACAAGTGAAAGTCCCTGCGCAGGAGATGCCCACAGTCCACCAGGGAGATGGGCACATACAGAGGTGAATTAAAGTCGGTTGAGGCCCCAGAAAATATTGGGCCCCTTAAAAAAAAGAGACAGGGAAAATAAAAATACATATTAACGATATTTTTAAATAAAAAATATTATGTACTATTAAAGTTAAAATTGCCCATATGAAACCAGACTTGGTGTCATTAGAAAAAGTGTAAAGTTGGGGTTATGCGGGGCCCAGGGCGTGTGCCCGGTGCACCCGCCATTAAATCTGCCTCTGGGCACATGGTGTATTGTGAAGAGTTGTGGTTTGGACTGTAGTTACTGCAAGAGAGGGTGAGCAAAGGGAGCCCAGGAACGGAGTGGCAGGTCTGCCAGTGGACGTCTCAGGAGTGATAATACTTGGACTGGGCAGGGACTTTCGTACATTCTGGATGCTAATTGCCTTTGGGAATAGTGTGGGCAGGAGGGATAAGGTCACTTCCCTTAGGTGACAGTCCATCTACCCCAACCCCAGCCCATGGGGAGGGGGTTCCTGGATTGGGAAGCACGTGTTTCTGCCACAAAACTCTTCTACCTGAAATGGTCATTAGCACACCCTGTCTATGGGACAGTGGGGGGCGGGGACTCGGCAGTGGAGCAGACCCGGGCCCTGTCCTCTAAGAGCCCATTGAATTGAAGAGCTGACGGGACTCGAGGGAAGCAAGCGGGAGGGGCATTAGATGGGCCAGGTGAATGCAGAAGCACAGAGTGATCGCAGCGACAGCCTCACCCGGCCTGCTGGAACCATTTTCCAATATACAGAGCATCTGCCCATTATTACGTCTTTTGATCGTCACAAAAGCTATACGCGGTGAGCAGAGTTGGTATGACTATTGCCTCCTCCGTTGTACCAGACGACGAAGCCAAGGCTGCATCACCCATCAAGGACAGAGGCGGGCCTGTGACCTCGGTCCTCGGACCCCCGGGCTGGGCAGTTACGGCCTTGTGCAGAGGGAGAAGCAGACAGAAAGCAAGGAGAGCAAACATCTCACACCACGTGCCAGTTTGTGCATAATCAAAGCCAACAGGGTACTTTTTTTTTCTTAAACAAAATTACCTGATAATTGATACATTTATTGATTGGGGCCATTGACCACTGTGCTATAAAGATCTGGAGGAGAAAGTCTAGAGGGGAGTTTACACTTGTGTGTCCTGGGAGGTCATACTCTGGAATGGCAAAGAGCTTGGATGCTGGCTCTATTGTTGGGCAATAAAAGAAACTAAATCTCTCTGAAAAAATAGGGATAATAGGGATAAAATAGAGATAATAGCACCCACTTTATATGCTATGGATTATATCGGGCAATACATACAGAAAGTCCTTTGTAAATTAGGCCATTCGCATTCTCATTAATGTGGTTTTCCAGAGATGTACACAGTGCTGGGGAAGAGAAAGATGGAGGAGGAGAAGGAGGAGGAGGAGGATAGTAACAGTTACAATTTCTTAAGCATGCACTGTGTATCACATGCCCTGGCAGACCTTGGTAGAGGCACCCTGCCAGGGTGGGGGTAGGGAGGAAGGAGGCACACCCATTGCTGTGTCCATCAAGACTTTCTTGAACACCCACGAAAGGCCAGGTCCTGTATCAGGACAGAGGACATGCCAGATGGAGGCGGTGACAGAGGTGGCAACTGCCCATCTCCTTGTCTTGCTAAGGGATGGGTGCCTCCTTTTCCTGTTGGTTGGGAAGTTTCCACTCTCGCTGACAGCTGTCTGAGGTGAGGCAGGCTGCGTGGGAAGGGAGAGCTCATGAGGCGTCCTTCGAGGAGAGAAGGTCAGTGAAGCGAGGAAGGGGCTCATCCCAGACTCCACATCAGGCCCTGGCATATAGTAGATGCTCAGGAAATGGGGGTCCTCACTGTCTTATATGAATGAAGCTTGGCATTTTCACTCTTGGTCTTTTCAGCTCTCCAAGGGGAAGCAGATGCCGGGTGTCATAGTCGGGGGGAGCTGCTTTGTGGCTGTGTCATAGGATGGGGTTAGGAAAACTGTCAAAGGTAGAACTTTCCCCAACAACTCTTCCAGAGAGGTACCACCCTCCCTGCATTGATGTGCCTGCTCCTTCTGCCCTCTCCGAAGGCTGGCAGTGGTGAACGGGGCAAATGCGAGCCGAAGTCGTACCAGCACACGCATAGGTTTTGTGCCAGATAGGATTCAGTGTCCCCTTCAAGGTCCCAGGGACTGATGAAAGTTGATTGACAGCCGCACCTGCTAGGGTGCTGGAGTGCAGCACTCACAGACTCTTGTGTGAGAATCACCTTGTGAAAGTGCTGACTCTGGATCCTTGGGGGCCAGGCCTGCGATTCTTGCATTTCTAACAAGCTCCTGGATGGTGCTGATGCTGCTGCCCGGGACCACACTTGGAGAAGGAAGGCAGCCCTCCGTGCCCCGCCCACATCTACTCAGTCCTCTAGCGCTGACCTGCCGCCACCTTGCCACCTTGCCCCGGCAGCCCTGCCCAGGGCTTTCTCTGGCCACCAGGCCGGCTCAGCCTGGAACTGCGAAGTGAATGCCCCACGGCCCTCGTCTGCATCAGGGCAGCTGAGGCCTGTTTTACGCTCTCCCAGGGACTCTGCCAAAGGGAGAACTTTCTATTGTTCTCATAAGGAACTTCCTCTCCAGCTCTCCTGCTGGTGCCTTCAGGGCTCACAGCAGGAGCCTACTCAGGAGCACACTCAGTAGTGCCTGTTTCCTGAGATGGTCCCCCAAGTCAAGTGCCTGCGTGTGCATCCCTGTCCCGGGGTCTGCCCCTGGAGAGCCCAACTACGGATGTGGTCAGTCTGCAGCCCACCCTGGCCCTCGAAGGGAAGCGGGAGTTCCCTGGAAGCCCATGAGGGGGCTCGAGGACCACACGCAGCAGCCGGCGGAGGACGAGAGGCAGCCCGAGGGCCCTGCACAGGAGTCTTCACTCTCCTCTTTTTTTGTACCATTTGATAACGATTCAAAGCCAGTTGGCTCTGCCTGTCACCAGCTCGTGCTTCCACCTCCAGAGGGTGGAGGGAAGGAGGACCTGGACCCCTCTGATATCCATAGTGGTCCCACCAGAGTGACCCGCGATAGGGGAGTTACCTTTAAACAGGAAGCAGGGTGCGATGCTTGTAAGGTGAGAAGGAGGCCACTGGTGGAAATGCTGATCAGTGACTGGCCCCCAAAAGGCAAGTCACCTGGGCGTGGTGCTCACAGGTCCTCCGTGCCCTCCAGGAGGATGGGGTCTGAGCCCCTAACTGGAAGCAAAGGGATGGCACTCCTCATTCCTGGAAGTTCCTTTGGGGCCATTAGCATTTAAAGAGCAGTCCCTGCTCATTCAATGAACAGTCATTGTACTTTCAGTTGTTCTCATGCTCTAGGAAACTTCCTCTCCAGTTTCCAGACTTGAATTTGGTAGCTGTGCAACATAACTAAGAAACAGCTGGGAAATCCCCTCTGGCTTGGACAGGCTCTAAATCCTCATTGTGTGAGGTGACAAGTATCCCTGCCTTCCTCTTCCCTGTCCCCACGGGAGGCCGGGAGCAGAGGCCAGGCAGGGGACAGTGTTGGGGAGACAGGGCCCTGAAGGCAGCAGCCGACTGGGGCTCTGTCAGGGTGGAGCTTCACTTCTGGGAAAAGGACCAGAAGTTAAACTTCGCCGGTCACCATGCCTGACCAGGCGGTGGCGCAGTGGATAGAGCGTCGGACTGGGATGTGGAAGGACCCAGGTTCGAGACCCCGAGGTCTCATCTGGCTTGAGCAAAGAGCTCACCAGCTTAGACCCAAGGTCGCTGGCTCCAGCAGGGGGTTACTCGGTCTGCTTAAGGCCCGCGGTCAAGGCACATGTGCAACGCACAATGAGAAACTGATGATTGATGCTTCTCATCTCTCTCCGTTCCTGTCTGTCTGTCCCTGTCTATCTCTGCCTAACTTCGCCAGTCACCTGAGAGGCTAAGGAGTCCTCTGAGCTTTCTTCCTCTCAGGACGCTGGCTCCCGACTTTCTGTGTGTTTTAGTCACGGCCCACGTCATGGTAAGGAAGGGAGAGCCATTCGTTTTCTGTGTCGTTTATACTTTGGAGCTAATTTGATGGGCCCCTTCCATCTTTCCAGGTCAGGCCTCCCAGGCTGGTGGCCAGTCTGAGCTTGTGTGTGCCCTTGGGTGAGGGGCCCCCTCCAGGTCCTGCCCGTGCTGCTTGCTGGTGGGGGTGTCAAATGGTACATGTTTGTCTAGATAGCAGGGGCTGCGGGTGGGTGGGTTTTTAAAGGCGGTAGGGACCCAGTGACAATACGGATCTCTCTAGGATTGGGCCTCACTCCTGGAACAATGGGTGTCAGTGTGGAGGGGCCACACTGCTTTGCATCTACCGCTCAGATACTTCTAGGTACTGATTTTTCCAGATGTGACCAGGGCCACCTGCCTGCCCATCCTGCAGGGACTTAGTGCAGGTGACCGACTCTGGAACTCGATTCTAGACTTTCTGAGGGTGGGACCCAGAAACGGATATTAATGATATATAATGAGCGCCTACCCAGATGCCCCTGGGGTGAAAAGTTTGAAAGTCCTTGTTTTCGCTCTTTTGAGGTACCCGCCAGCAGCAGGTATCCCCTTCCTCTCCGGAAGCTGACTCAGCCCTCCCTGGATTCACAGCAGAACAGAAATAACGCGTCTTCTTTCCCCAGCACGTGGAGGATTGCTTCTGTCGCTCGTTCCCGTTTAGAGACAGAAAGACTCCTGCGCTGAAGGCTGCGTGGGACGGATATCAGCAGGATACTGAATCCAGGGAGGCAGGACCAGCCCCCAGACAATTGGATGGGCCATGACTGTAGCAGATTGTTGTAGGATTGTCCGACCGCCTGGCCGGCGGCTGGCCATGAGGCAGCTGTCAGAGGCCCTCTGAGTGTGGCCCTGGAGGACCCCGCCAGTGCTGACACCCCGACATCAGCATTAACATCCCTGGTGATGTTGAACAGCTCTCGAGATTTTCTCCCTTTCCTCCCAACAGGTGTGCGCCTGGACCGAGTGCGTGGAGGCCGTCAGAAATATAAGCGGAGGCTGGACGCGGAGAGCAGCCCCTACCTGAGCCTACAGATTTCCCCACCTGCTAAAAAGCCATGTGAGTGTCAAGGCAGTCCAGGCCCCATTTGCCTGCAGGTGTGCTGAAACATCTGGCATCCCTTGGGGAAATGCCATCTCCTCAGCACTGGGTTAGGGGACCGTGTTGGCATCCCTCGGGGAAATGCCATCTCCTCAGCACTGGGTTAGGGGACCATGTTGGCATCCCTTGGGAAAATGCCATCTCCTCAGCACTGGGTTAGGGGACCGTGTTGGCATCCCTCGGGGAAATGCCATCTCCTCAGCACTGGGTTAGGGGACCGTGTTGGCATCCCTCGGGGAAATGCCATCTCCTCAGCACTGGGTTAGGGGACCGTGTGGGTCTTGGGGAGGTGGCATCAGTGCCCGGCATTGGTGTTGGGTACTTCAGAATGGCACTTTATTCCAAAGGCCTTTCCACATGGGTTGCCCCAGAGGGTGGTTGCAAATGAAGCATGGTCCTAAGAAGCCCTGGGCTCCTGTATCCAAAACATGCCCCTCTAACCACCCACTCAAAGCAGGTTCCTCTTGGGAGAATTCACCAGGCAACTTTTCGTTGGAGGGATAATTCTCACCAACCCGAATCACCACTGGCAGCACCTTGGTGGAGTCAGAAAGGGAGGGAAGATTATAGCTATGTTTGACCATCTCAGGCTCCCCCCTGACCCCTGCCCTCTTTCCAGGCACTGACTTTTGCCCCTTTGGTCTTTTCAGTGACCAAGATTGTCTCCTACCTGCTGGTGGCTGAGCCGGACAAGCTCTACGCCATGCCTCCCCCTGGCATGCCTGAGGGCGACATCAAGGCCCTGACCACTCTCTGCGACCTGGCAGACAGAGAGCTCGTGGTCATCATTGGCTGGGCCAAGCACATCCCAGGTGAGTCCCGCAGGCCCCGGGAGAGAGTGGAGCCAGGGACTCCCGGCCACTCTCCCCCTGGCCGTGGTTCTGACGCACCGGAGCCTGGAGCTCAGGAACTCTGGAAAGTCTTGGCAACCCTGTTTTCCTCTGATTTCCTTTTCTCTCTTTGTGAGGTTGGAGGTGAGCAGATGTTTGGAAGGTCCCATAATGATCCTAAACTCCTGGGGGCTCTTCAGAACTGATTCTCATTCTAAAGGGGGTCTGATTGCATCTACGATTGGTGATATTCAAAGAGCAAGTTCTTCGCATCCTTAACGGCCAGAAAGGAAGGTTTTCTTGTAGACTTTATTGGAAATATGCTGGAAGACAAGGCAGCAGAGGATTGGCTCTGCAGGTCCCTGTTAGAGGCGGGTGGAGTGGAACGGTTGCGAACGCGGCTTGGGAATCAGATTGGGATTCAGGTTCTGGGCCTGTGATTTAGGCACTAGCTGTGTGACCCTGGGTGGCTCCGCCCACTTCTTGTGGGAATAACCTCCTTCATGGGCTGTGCCATGAGGATGGCATGTGGGCATGCATGTGAGTGTTAGGCACACGCTGACGTCAGTTGCATGCTCCCTGTTGCCACCTGCCTGACCTCTGAGGGGGGCCTGTCTCCTTAGGTGGATGGTGATTTTTTTTTTTTTTTCCTGTATTTTTCTGAAGCCGGAAACGGGGAGAGACAGTCAGACAGACTCCCGCATGCGCCTGACCGGGATCCACCCGGCACACCCACCAGGGGCGACACTCTGCCCACCAGGGGGCGATGCTCTGCCCCTCCGGGGCATCGCTCTGTTGTGACCAGAGCCACTCTAGCACCTGGGGCAGAGGCCGAGGAGCCATCCCCAGCGCCCGGGCCATCTTCGCTCCAATGGAGCCTCGGCTGCGGGAGGGGAAGAGAGAGACAGAGAGGAAGGAGAGGGGGAGGGGTGGAGAAGCAGATGGGCGCTTCTCCTGTGTGCCCTGACTGGGAATCGAACCCGGGACTTATGCACGCGGGGCCGACGCTCTACCACTGAGCCAACCGGCCGGGGCCAGGTGGATGGTGATTTTTTACGATCATTTCTGGCATGGAAAATATGTGTAATGAACATGTTTCAGACAATATGGACTCTTCTTCACTGCATGCTGTCCCCAACCCCTCTTTTTAGCTTTTCTTGTTCTGGATAAATTATGTGAGCTGACTTTTTGTTTTTGTAGACACCGATACCCACATATTTTATATTAGGCACATGTTGGGGACATTTCTAAAGTCTGTACATTTTTTTATTCCATTAAGGTCCTAACAAACTTGGCTCACAGTGTGGTAGGGACATCCTGTTGTCCTCTGGCAATGATGCACTGTGGACTGGGATTCTTAATATCTCTCTGGCAAGGGACCCTTTATCTTCTTGTCCGTAGACCCTATTTTTGTCTGTCTGTCATGAGCTCTAAAAGATGAATACGGCATGCATGGTTATATAGCAAAACTGTCCCAGAATTTAGATGCCAAGATGCACAGTTGATTGGCGTGAGTGAGCAGGTCCTTACGTCAGACGTGCCCAGTTTACAGGGAGGAGACTTCCCTCAGACAGGCTTGCAGAGAGCCCACATGGCTCAGAGGTGGTGCTGGTGTCACTCAGCTGGCAGGATGTGCAGAATTCCCACTTTGGGGGCTCCCTGGAGGCCCCGAGATATTTTGACTCCGGGATGGGCTCGCTGGGGATCTGGGCTGCAGCGCCCTCACTAAGGAGCTCAGCCTCTTGGGATTACACACTCAGTAGTTTTTTGAATCTGTCCTGTGCTGGTTCAGCACAGATGTGGGGTCAGGCCACTGCTTAAGACACCTCAGCCTGGATTGCTCCACTAACCCAGGGCCAAATCGGGCACAGCGCCCTGCTCCCTCCCATCACACGCTCCTCTTCTGGGTGGAGCAGACGCTCTCTCCAAGCAGTGGCTCAGGAGTGGCTCCTGGTGGTCGCCCCAGGTCACTGCTTCCCTCTTCCACCGCCTCACCCCTGCAGTGCCTCCCAGGGGGTAGCGTAGAGCCAGGAGGCACTGTCTCCCTTGCCCCCATTCCCTCCTCTGTCCTATCTTTCCAGCTCCGTCTCCTGCCTGTTGCCAATGCAGAGGGCAGAGCGGACTGGTTCCCGGGGATACAGACCCTGGACTCAGGCAGACCTGGGTTCTGATCCCAGCTGTCTTTATTGGTGTTGCGGATATTCCGTTTTCTGGGCTCCTGTGCCCTGTCCTGTGAAATGGGCCTCAGAACAGAGCACTCCTCACCAGGCTGCTGGGGGATATGCCACACTTAGCCCCAGCCCTGCCCTCCATGGCCAAGGCTGTGACCACTGTCTTGGCGAATAGTGTTAAAAGCCTCCTTTTGCCTCGTTTCTTCTTGTTCAGAGATGATTTCTTTTTGATTAAAAAATAAAATAAACATAGGGGCTCACTTGTCTACCTCAAACGCTAATTTGCCTATTTTGTGTAAATCTGCAGGCTGAATTATTTGGGCCTGACCTTCTAGTGTTTAAGGTAAAATTAATTAATAGGCTCTCCTGCCACTGCATGCAAACTTCATATTAAGGATGATGACACATCAAATGCCTGATATATTTTAAATAATTGACTTAATCCCATTTTAGATGAGATGAAAGCTCTTCTGAAGGCCTACTCACCAACCCTTAGGAGGAAAAAGAGCACAACAAAGAGAGCAGGCTGGGTAGAAAGGCAGCGCTGTGTGCCTGGGCTCCACCCTGGGACGTGTGTTTGCTCCTGTCCATCTTGGTTCCTGTTCAGGCAGAAGGACTGGCCCCTGTGCCTGCTCGGGAATAGAGTTTTGAAGAGGATCCCAAGCCTCTGTCCTTAAGCAAAGGAACCCACATCTCATGCCTCAGTATCCTCTAGCCCAGGGGCAGTCAACCTTTTTATACCTACCACCCACTTTTGTGTCTCTGTTAGTAGTAAAATTTTCTAACTGCCCACCGGTTCCACAGTAATGGTGATTTATAAAGTAGGGAAGTAATTTTACTTTATAAAATTTATAAAGCAGAGTTACAGCGAGTTAAAGCATATAATAATAATTACTTACCAAGTACTTTATGTCGGATTTTTGCTAAGTTTGGCAGAATAAATCTTTATAAAACAACTTACTATAGTTAAATTCTATCCTTTTATTTATACTTTGGTTGTTCCACTACCGTCCACCATGAAAGCTGGAACGCCCACTAGTGGGCGGTGGGGACCAGGTTGACTACCACTGCTCTAGCCTCTAGTCCAGAGCCCAGCACACAGACGGCACTATATAGTTACTTTTGCATGCATCTATTGAGCATTAATTGTATGTAAGATCTCTTGCTAGAGTTGCAGCTGATACAAAGCATTAGATTAATTGCTGTCCCAAAAATCCCATTTGGGAATAAGATGGGTAATTTTAAAAAACCTCTGTCATAGAAAATTTTAAACAAAAGTCAAATAGGGTAATGAACCCGTGTGTGCCCATCACCCCACTTCAGCAGTTCGCACCCCACAACCAGCCTTGTTTCATCTCTGTACACCCACTTCCCACCTCTTGGTTCTCATCTATAAGACAGGTGCTTCACGTACAGCAAGAAGCACCCCAAGGTGGAGTTTAGAGGCAGGAGGGTGGCCATGCGCTGCAAGGGGAGAGAGCGGAGCCTGAGCTAGGCCTTGAAGGTCGATGGGCAGAGGCATGGAGAAAGGTCCAGAAGGACATTGTATGCTGTGAACACCAGCTTTCACACACAGTACAGAAGCCTGCACATTCATGCGGGCACTGAGCGACGGATCATTTCAGCACAAACTCATTCCCAGCACGCCCCGCCTTTCTACCGTGGTGTTGAACACATGGTGTGAGTCCCGTGGGGAACTTGGGGCTGATTGGGATTTGCTCAGAATAACAGCCACTCCTTTGTTTGAGTCAGTCTGAAGTCACCCTCCTCCAAATGTTGATTTTCTTTCCAAGTATTGGGCTGTCCAGAGGACAAGCCCAAGTCTTTAGAGTGAGTGCCCACCCCTTGTTCCCGGTGAGAGGTTAGAACAGAGCCCACAGTCCTTCCTAGACAGTGGGCATCACTTGATGAATCGCAGCCTCCAGATGTTACTAGCCAGTTGTCCTCAACCCAGGCAGCGCGGAGGCTGCCCCAGGCAGAACCTTCTCCTGCCAGCCCGCGGGGGGTAGTCACCAGCCCTGCACGCCCTGGCTGACACGTGTATAGTCTCTGCAGGGGACCCCCAGGGGCCTCCTCACAGAGGATCCCTCCGCGCCCGCTCCCAGGTAGCCGCCGTCTGGCTCCCACTGGGGAGAGAAGAATGCCAGCGGCCGATGAAATATGGGCTGCCGAGTGACAGCAGCTGGGTCTGGAGTGGCCTCAGATCCCATAATTACATCTCCCTTTATTACCTCTGCTAATGGCCCTCCAGGTCGACAGAAACGATAATAAATTAACAGATTATGAACTCCACTTGCCACAAATTATGTGCTCTTCTTCTTCTTCTTTTTTTTTTTTTTTTTAAATTCTAGGAGCTCATGCTGTCAAATCACTGGGGACTGGGGGGCTGGGGAAGAACCTGAACGTTATTAGATCAGTTGGTGCAGATAAAGCAACTTTCTGGGGGGCAGCAGAGCTCAAGGTGGGAGACCTGGGGAGACAGGGCCAGTGGGCAGCCAGCTTGGGCAGACCCTCAAGGGGCCAGTGCCATGGGGTCAGCCAGGCACAGGGACAGGGCTGCACTCCCAGGGGCACGGCCACACTCAGCCTCTCCCAGCAGCCCCCTCTGGGCCTGGTCCCAGAATTGCTAATAACTTCATGGAGGAGAAGACAGATCCCAGCACTAGAAAGTAGGAGTGAGTGTGCGCTGCCGACGGGCAGGGAGGAATGGCGTAGCCCCTTTTGTTTGAGCTTAAATAAAAGCAAGAATATGTGCTTCTAGTCAAGTTGTTGGATGTGACAGAGATCGAAAATATGGGTTCCAAATCTCTCATCTTTCTTGTGCATCCCTCTGGGAGTTTCTTGTAGATGTACAGCCTGTGTGTGTGTGTGTGTGTGTGTGTGTGTGTGTGTGTGTGTGTGTGTGAGTGGCACTTAACCACATGCTCAGCAGTGCTCTAATTGTTCCACACTTTAGCTCGTTTAATTCAAACAACCCCATAAAGTCAGTACTGTTATTATACCTAGGTTACTAATGAAGAAACTGAGGCACAGAGAGCTAGACAGGCAGCAGTCAGCAAAGCCGGGATTCTAACGGACAGTCTGACTGGACTCCATGCCCTTCACACTTACACCCCCGTTGGGCTCCTGAGATCTTCCACATCCACACACGGTCTCTCTCCTCCTTTCTAGTGGCTTCTAATGTGCCATTCATTTAACTAATAGTCACATTTATATAGTGATTGCATGTATTACGCTGGTTACATTTAGGTTGTTTCCGGCTTTGGGCCATTTCAAACTGATCCAACAAATACCTTTGTACACTTATCTTTGTGTCTTTCGGCATACTTCTCTTTCTAGGAGAAACTCCTAGCTGCGCAATTGCTGAGTGAAAGGGAGCATCCCTTTCCCTTTGTGCTTGATTTAATTTTATTGTTGGACAGCTTAAACACGAACAGGCTCGAAAGCCAAAAATAGACAAAAGCGTATACACAGAAGCCTCTTTTCCATCCCTATCCCCTCCCCCGTTTTTCTCCTAGAGGTAACAGTTTTTATTTCTCCTTCTTCCTCCTCGTATTTCTTTTTTCAAGTATTAGAAAAGGTCAAGCATTCCCGCCTTCCTTGCACAGAATGACGCAGCTGTGTACACTGTCCAGCACCTTGCAGGGTGCATTTGGATTTGCCAAGCTATTTCCAGGTCCTTTTGAAGATGCTCAGGGAGGAGGAGCGAAGTCCGCGGCCGTATCCTCTATTCAGCCAGCCTCGCAGGGGGGTTTGGACACAGGCCTCATGGGTGTGTCCTCTGACGGTGGCACAAAACCCTCCTGGGAATTGTCACCTTTCCTTCCCCCACCTGCCACCCCTCTCCCCAGAGGTCAGGCCTGTCTCTGATTCAAAGGCAGCTAACTCCCCACTCCATGTCTAAAGGACTAAGAGGGGCTAGCCAAGTTATTTTGTCGCATTTTTTCATCACCTGGGAGTCAAGGCCAAGTGGCATTTGTCCATTCCCTCCTCTGTGACTTGAAGGTCTGTGGCGTACCTTCTTTGCACCGAGACGGGTGCTTGGCGGTGGGGACGGGAAGATAACAAGGAGCTTGGCACAGGGCATGCGGCACCGAGGGGCATGCTGTCAGAGGCGCCCTCGCCACCCCGCAGAGCTCAGTCCCAAAGCCCCCGCCCGGACTCATTTGGGCCACATTCTCCCACTGAGTCTTCTCAGAGCCCTCCATCTTGGCATAGCTCTTCTTATAATCATTACTTCATGGTGACGTGTGGCACGTGGTATGTCCTGACCGTGAGCTCTTAAAGTCGGAGTTTGCCATCCTGCTCCCAGTGCCTCGCACAGCGCCTGGCACTTAGTAGGTGCTCAGTAAATGCTGGCTAGGTGAATGAAGAGGCAGAAGCCTGCTGTTCACAGTTTTCTTGTGATCACGCCTGCGTGATTAACCTCACTGGGGTCTTTTCTCCCTGTTCCCAGAAGCCTAGATCTTACCTCACCCTCCCTCTCTGCCACCTCCCAATTCAAGTGTCTATTAATTTCGCCCCATCCACCTCCTACACCTTTCCTCCCATTATGTCTGCTCTAGGCCCCCTCCCTCAGCGCAGTCCCACACTTCCCTACATACACACACCCTCATGGGCTGGCTGATTGGTATCTGTTAATTAATGTCGCCCAAGGCCTCTCTTGCTCAGAAGCCCGATAAGGGAAATTGGATGTCCATTTCTATCTATCTTTTATTACCTCCCGGCTCTCCCCGCCACCACGGGAAGTCACACGCCACCTCCCACACTGGGGTCCGGACAACACACACACACCTGACCCTCGGTGCCACAGCCTGTCCCCTGGGGAAGCGCAGCGATCCAGGCTTGCCTGTGTCGCCAGTGTCATTGATCCAGCTCTTTTGTCGGCCAGCCCAGAGGCCGGCAGCCAGGTGCTCACCCACGGCCTGGGTTGTGCAGATCAGGCCCAGGACTGTGGCTTTGGGCAAAGACGGTGTCCACGGGGAAAGGGCCGCCTGCCAAGTAGAGGGGGCTCGGGCCCTAGGAGCGCCCCCTACAGGTTAATGGCCCTAGGAGTGCTCCCTACAGGTTAATGGCCCTAGGAGCGCCCCCTACAGGTTAATGGCCCTAGGAGTGCTCCCTACAGGTTAACAATACTCATGCACGGGTTGGCAAACAGGGAAGGACTGCAGTTTTTAGAGACAGGACGGCAGATGAGGGTGGGATAGACTCCATGGAAGCCCAGAGCGACGGGCAAGTCCAGAAGCTCGGGACCACCCCAGGCTCCAGTCCAAAGGGGAGAAGAGAGTCGCGCCACTAGCATGCTAACCTCATCGGTAACAGCAGTAACAAGTGCAACCATCACCGCCGCCTGGCTCGGGTTTGCTGAGCGCCAGGGTGTGCGGGTCCCGGTGCTCAGGGCTTCCACATCACCCCCCATCTTCCGCCTGCTCATGGCGCCTGCTGCATCCAGGCGGGGTTAGGTTCTAGGTCCGCAAATGAAGTGACAATCCTACAAACAGGTGGCTTTGTGGGTGTTTTGCCTTCTCGATACATCTGGCATAGTCAGTATTGGACCAAACTCTGAAGTTACCATTTGTGTTTAGTGACCAACTGTTCGAAAATCAGTTTTCTCTCTCCTTTGTTTCTTCCTTTCCCTCCTTGTATTTCAAGATGTTAATTGACTCTGCACAAGTTAAACACATATAATGTGCTCATTTTGCAGATGAAGGCGTTAATAATAGTAAGAGCTCTGTAACTATGTTGTATGTCCTGTAATCATTGGCTGATTGGGACCCCAGAGCAATGCTCTGAAGCAGGCACTACTTTTATACTCATTTCACAGATGAGGAAGCTGAGGTTTGGAGAAGCCGCACCGCTTTCCCAAGGTCAGCCTACAGCTAGTAAATGAGGAGTCGGATTCAAGCCCAGGCAATCTTTAGAACACATTGGACACGACAGAATTCTGGAGCCATCCCTATGCCCAGCCTTCTTTCACTCCGGAGTCAGCCTCCTTGCCAGCAGGGATGGGGAGCTCCCATGATTCCAGGCTCACCGGATGCAGGGCTGCTGGGTCACCGTTCAGCAGAGAGTAATGACCCGGGCAGCAGGTGTCTGACCACTGGGAGGACAGGCTGCCCCATGACAAAGTGTCCTCTGACCCTGGGGACTTCTGAGCATTTTGTAGCCTCAGGCTGTGGTCACTGGGGGGTCACTGGCCAGAAACAGCTGAGTCCTCAGTCCTGGTTGGAGCCCTAGGTCTCTGCACAGCTGAGCCTCTGCACTGAGGGTCAGGCATCACTTTAAAACACCCAACCTTCCCTGGCTTGAGCAGAGAGGGAAGCCTGGAAACTCCCCAGACTGTAGGGGACCCTGTACTGCACCTCCTAATTCTACTATGAATTCAATAACTCCTTAAATTACAAATGCATTTAATTAATCAAAAAGCCTCTCCAGACATTTGAAAATACCATAGAACTAACAGTAATAATGATGATAACAAATGTCAACATTGACTGAGCTCTTGTTATGTCTTTTCCATGAAATCTATGTCTGACTCATTCACCAAGGGCAGGATGACGAGTCCTGGAGGTGCGGGGGAGGGGCAGGATCCGGAAGAACCTGGACCCCGCCCCATCCGGCCCACCAGCCAGTCCGCCTGCTTCTCCCCGGGGAGGCCCTGGCCCATGCCCCTGACCATGCTGCCCTCCCCGCCCCCTCTCCTGCAGGCTTCTCCAACCTCTCCCTGGGGGACCAGATGAGCCTGCTGCAGAGCGCCTGGATGGAGATCCTCATCCTGGGCATCGTGTACCGCTCGCTGCCCTACGACGACAAGCTGGTGTATGCGGAGGACTACATCATGGACGAGGAGCATTCCCGCCTCGCGGGGCTCCTGGAGCTCTACCGGGCCATCCTGCAGCTGGTGCGCAGGTACAAGAAGCTCAAGGTGGAGAAGGAAGAGTTTGTGACGCTCAAGGCCCTGGCCCTGGCCAACTCAGGTGATTGCGGTGTGGGACCCATGGGAGGAGCTGTGAGACGTCTCAGGCCTGGGGAGGCCTGTGAATAGGGCGGTGGGAAGATGCTGGAGCTTCTTGTCACACAAGATTGTGCAATGAGTGGTCTGGGGTTAAAAGGATGGTGACAGCCCTGGCCGGTTGGCTCAGCGGTAGAGCGTCGGCCTGGCATGCGGGGGACCCAGGTTCGATTCCCGGCCAGGGCACATAGGAGAAGCGCCCATTTGCTTCTCCACCTCCCCCTCCTTCCTCTCTGTCTCTCTCTTCCCCTCCCGCAGCCAAGGCTCCATTGGAGCAAAGATGGCCCGGGCGCTGGGGATGGCTCCTTGGCCTCTGCCCCAGGCGCTAGAGTGGCTCTGGTCGCCGCAGAGTGACGCCCCGGAAGGGCAGAGCATCGCCCCCTGGTGGGCAGAGCGTCGCCCCTGGTGGGCGTGCCGGGTGGATCCCGGTGGGCGCATGCAGGAGTCTGTCTGTCTCTCCCCGTTTCCAGCTTCAGAAAAATACAAAAAAAAAAAAGGGTGGTGACAAAGGCCAGCATAGGTCGAGTATTTCCTGAGCCCTGACCAGCAGGGCACTGTGCTGGACCCTTACTCTCCAGACTGGCACACTAGTTAAGTACACAGATTTTAGAGCCAGCTCTAAAGTTCTGACTAGGAGTCAAATCCTGCTTCTTCCACATGGGCAGATTGAGTCACTCTGTGCCTCAGTTTCTTCATCAGTCAAATGGGAACAATAAACAGTCCCTACCCCACAAGACTATGAGAGGGATTTACTTGTATATAATTATGTTATGCTTACAATATATACCTGCCCCATAGTAAGTACTCAACCTGTTAAGTAAATTAGCTACGAACTTATTTTGTTCTTACAAACAATCCATGAGCAAAGTTCTTATTATTTTAACCCTATTTGACCAATGTGGAAACCGAGGCTTAGAAAGGCGAAGCAAATTGTCCAGAGTCACACAGAGCTAGGAGTCAAACCAAGGTCCTGTGATTCCAAAATCAACCTGAGCTCACGCCTGTTCCTAGAATCTCACAATCAACTTGCCTGGGCCCAAGAGAGAAATCCTTCCCAACTGAGTTGTTTAGTCTGGTGTTCAAAAGGAGGCCTCACTCCATTTCCTTACCTTCCACCAGCTTCTGGCTAGACTTCTGAGAAGAAGAGCTGGCATAGGGGAATGAGCTTATATATAATCGGTGTCCACACTTGGCACCCACCCTAAGCAGGGAACTGTGCCAGGATGTAGGAGGAGGAAGAGAAAGGCACGGTCCTTGTCCTAAGACAGAGTGTCAGCACGCACACATGCACTTCTGCTGCAGCACGGCACATAAACTTGAGGAGTTGCTCAAGTCTGGGTCAGATGGACCCAGGTTCCCATTCTAGCTGATACTTGGTCGCAGTGGGACCTTGGGCCGGATGGCAGTCTTCCTCAGCTCTATCCTTGAGTGTAAAATGGAGATATCCCAGTACCTCCTCTAAGCACTTTCAAATGAAATGATCGACTAAAGATAAAGCACGTAGCCCAGTGGTTGTCCTGGAGGAAGTGTTCAGTAAATACTAATTGTTATCATTATTATTAATATTAGAGGAAACAAAGTGTGATCAGCCTGCAGAAGAGGGAGAGCTGGCTCCCAGAAGGAGACGGTAGAAACAGGGCACCCACCTGGTTTGCTTGATACTGTTGTACTTTTCCTGAAAGTCCTGCATCCCAGGAAACCTGACGCCCTGGCGAACCGGGTCAGTGTGTCCCCCTAACAAATGGCTTCATAGAGACTACAGAGGACACTGCTGAGGCCCGACAGACGCCCTTTCCCGGTTAGTGCCTGCAGGCCCCGGCTGCTGAGTTTACTGCTGACCGCTCACAGCTGCCCCTTCGCCAGAAACTCGCCCTCATCTGCTTTGCCAGGAGGGTGACCTACTCCACTCACCCCGTCACCTTTAGCCAATGGTGGACCCAGGCAGGGGAACAAAAGGCTGACCCCCAGGCAGGGTGCGATCAGTTGGAAGCCCAGGCCTCATCCTTACCTTGTGGGCTCCCCCCTCACCCTGACCCACCCCCCTCTTCCCCTCCTCCTCTCTCCTAAAAGTGAGCCCTCTGTAAACCCCATGCATCCAAACCTCCATCTCAGCCTCTGCTTCTGGGAACCTGACCTAATACAAAGAGGGAAGCATTTATGTTTTAGTTCAAATCCCTTTTTAAAATAATCATTAAAATTTTGCATGGATCTATAGAGTCCATTTATATCTTAAGATCCCCAAACTGTAATGTATGTTTTGTTGGAGAACGCTAATGCTAGTAGGGCTTTTGGTGAAGATTTAGATCGACAGAATAAGCAGAGGGTAGGTAGAGTTCCCTATAGCCTTCTGCCCCAGTGCACAGTTTCCCCTATTAACATCTTATCTTGCATTAGTGTGGTAATCTGTTACAATTAATGAACCAATATTGATACATTATTATTAACAGAAGTCTGTAGTCCTCATCAGGGTGTTTTCTTTGCATCCTAGGGTCTAGAGGTTTTGACAAATGCATAATGCCAGCTCTCCATCGTCCCGTATCACACTGAGTGGTGTCACCCCCTTACATTCCCCTGGGCTCGCTACTTGGAGGGCAGCAGCTTAAGCAGCATTGCAGAGGGGCTGGGAGTTTGGATGGGCACAGGAAGGGAGCTGACCCCAGTGAGACAGCAGAGCCGGCATGCCTCGGAGGGCACGTCCTCGACTTGGGACTCTCCTGACCACTTCACAGCAGACCTGAGCTCAAGCCTTCCCCAGCTGGGAGTTGAGCGGAGGTGGGGAGGCCATTCACCTGTCACCCTCACGCCACCCCACAACACTACACTGCAAGGGCTTTCAGAGGGCTCTTCAGCCCGGCCAGCTGCTCTCACCTTGATCTCAACACTTACAGACATGCACACACACTCACAGTTACTCACACATGCACACGTGCAAGTATACATACACTCACAGACAGGCGCTCACACAACACAGCACCCGAGGACCAATGGTGGTTTGGTGACGAGCCCATCAGGAGCTTCCGCCAGCATCAAGCTTTGCCTAAGTACACACGTGGTCATGTGAGATGACGTTTCAGGAACCTGGACATCTTGCCCCGGTGGCATTGGCCTAGCCATCCTGCTGTTTCTGTGCAGGTACAGGAAGCTCAAGGTGGAGAAGGAGTTTGTGACGCTCAGGGCCCTGGCTGCAGAGTGGAGCAACCCGCTGCGGGCAGAAATGGGGAGAGAACGGGCCCGTTGGGGCTTAGGCCAGAAAAGCAGTTTTGAGTCATAGAGCCTCCTGGGCTGTGAAGGGGTTGGGTTGTAATAGGGTCAGTGTAGGGAGCCATGAAAGATGGGGGGAGGGGGTGGATAATGACCTGTCCCCAGCAGCGAGGTAAGAAAGTCACCCAGGCAGACAGAGTGTGTTAGCTGGAGGAGCAACGGGGCCGGGAGATCATTTCCGTGGACCTGATGGCAGCCCCAAGGGCCACTGTGCGGCCACTGCTGAGGTCGTGTGAATGGAGCAGCACCACTCAGATGTGGCTCAGGGCGCTGGCACTGGGCAGAAGGGAGAAGCGCATCAGAGTCAGGCTGTGGCCCCAAACCACGGCGTCCCCACGGGAGCCGCTGGCCGACTCTCACCCTGTGTCCCAGCCCTCTCCACGGCTCCCTGACAGCAGGAAAAAATCATAGCCATTGATTTTGTAATTAACAGTTTATCAATGCCATCGATACAGACGCGCTGATGGATTGCAAAGAAATTAATCTTGCAATGTTATTTTATTTCATTTTTGGTCGAAGGCAGCTGCCAATTTTGGTCTCCTTGGGGAGGGTGGGGGATGGGGAGAGGAAGCTGGCAGGGGTCAGGGAGTCTGGATGGCCCAATCCCAGCCTTCGAGGGACCAGAGCATCTTAAGTACAAGCTCTGGGAGCAGTTGGGAGAGTAGTAACGGACCCATGCTTCCTCTGCACTAGCAAAGGAGGAATCCTCACTGCTTTCGTAACAAGGAGCAGAAAAATGTGGGTCTTGGGTATGGGGCCAGTAACATCCCAGCCTGCAAGGGCACTCACCCTTGCTCCCAGCTTGTTATTATCACAATAATGATAATATTTATCGGTGCTTGGTAATAGATTTCAGTTAACCCTCACCCCCACTATGAGGTATGCAGTCTTGTTTGCTCCATTTTACAGACCAGCAAAGAGTCTTAGAGAGTCAAAGTAACTTGGCCAAAGTCTCAAAGCATCTAAGACCCCAGAGTCTTATCTACCTCACCCCACTGCTATCCTCCCAAAAGAAAGCGGCAGGGGCCTGGAAGGCACAGGCTGCCTGTGGACCCGAAAGGTCAGGGGGCAGTCATCAACGTCAGCTGGTTGGTGTAGCTGCCCTGGACAGTCTAGTATCTAAACCAACCCCACCTGCGGAGGACTTGCCCTGCTCCTTGAGTGACCTGGGAAACTTGCCCCGCCTCCCTTGGAGACCCGCTCAGAGCTTCCGGCTCACTGGATTCACATCCCCCTCCCCCTCCTGCCTTTGTCAGGCATCGGGTGGGCGTTGCGCTTCAGGGTGGCGGCTCAGGATATTTGAGGCTGGTTATTTTCCCCAAGGCCAGGGAATGGGTTGCCTTTGCTTCAGCTCAGACCTAACTGTAACCCAGCTATCAGCAGGTACCACTTGCCCTGCTGAGATTTAGGTAAATTTTGTTTGAACCCCCAATTCATGACCGGAGTCCAAAGCCCTCTCCAGAATTTTAGATTGCAAAGCCTTCCACCGGCTACATTTATCACTGTACCCCATGTGTCCAGCCCTGCTCAGGACCCGCCATGGTCCCTACCACAGGGCACCCAGACTCAGAGCTTAGCCTCTGTATTCGTGTCTGTATTCTGTATCCAGCATTTTGTAAGGTTAGCGATTGCACTAAAGGCTTGAGTTGGTGCCAGGCAGTAGCAGGAGCAGCAGTAGTGATGGTGGTGGTGGTGGTGGTGGTGTTGGTGATGGTCGTGATGATGGTGACGGTCATGATGGTGGTGATAGTAATGATAGTAATGGTGGTGGTGGTGATAATAATGATAATGGTCATGATGGTGGTGTTGATACCACCAGCTGGACATTTTGTACTGTTTTAAGCCCTTAACCCAGTGGTAGTCAACCTGGTCCCTACCGCCCACTAGTGGGCGTTCCAGCTTTCATGGTGGGCAGTAGCAGAGCAACCAAAGTATAAATAAAAAGATAGGTTTAACTATAGTAAGTTGTTTTATAAAGATGTATTCTGCCAAACAGCGAAAATCCGACATAAAGTACTTGGTAAGTAATTATTATTATATGCTTTAACTTGCTGTAACTCTGCTTTATAAATTTTACAAAGTAAAGTTACTTCCCGACTTTATAAATCACCATTACTGTGGAACCAGTGGGCGTTTAGAAAATTTTGCTACTAACAGAGATACAAAAGTGGGCGGTAGGTATAAAAAGGTTGACTGCCCCTGCCTTAACCTGTATTAACTCATTTGGCATCTTGAGGTAGGTGTGGTTATTTTTTTATCTCACAAGTAAAGAAAAGGGGCACAGAGAAGTTAAAAAACTTGCCTAAAGTCACACAGCTAGCATGTGAGGGACGCAGGATGCCACCTCCACCAGCCTGGCGCCAGGAGTGCACCTGGCACCTGCAGAACAGTTACAGGTCTGCTCTGCTCACATTCAAGCCCTTCAGGGTCTCTGCGTCTGTCTCTTGGGTGTTTCTCAAGAAACGTCCTCCAGAGATAGAAATCTCTCCCTGGGTCCAACCCCTAACTGTCATTGGCCTCTGTGACCTCAGACTGGCAGCCCAACTTCTCAGAGCCTTGGTTTTCCTCTCTAGCGTGAGGACTTGGAGGGTCCAAGGTGGAGCCCAAGGGGCCGGTGGCGGCCCCCCGGCCCGCGGCAGCTCTCCCCCCAGGGCGCCTGACGCTCACTCTGTGCCCACAGATTCCATGTACATCGAGGATCTGGAGGCGGTCCAGAAGCTGCAGGACCTGCTGCACGAGGCGCTGCAGGACTACGAGCTGAGCCAGCGCCACGCGGAGCCGCGGAGGACGGGCCAGCTGCTGCTGACGCTGCCCCTGCTGAGGCAGACGGCCGCCAAGGCCGTGCAGCACTTCTACAGCGTCAAACTGCAGGGCAAGGTGCCCATGCACAAACTCTTCCTGGAGATGCTGGAGGCCAAGGTCTGACGGCCCGCGCACAGACCGACTCCCGCCTGTAGACAGACAAACGGATGGCCCGACGCAGAGACCTCCACAGCCACCAGCCTCGACCTGCAAGCCCTGAGTCATGGCCATGAGCAGTCCCATGGGGGCTTCTTGCCCCCCGGCTGTGTGCAGAGTCCTGAGTGCTGCGGGGCGGGGACCGGGGATGGGAGGGCAGGACATGGGCTCATCTGTAACCGGCTTTTCCTTTGTTATGTTTTTCCTCCTCCACGGGCAGTGCTGAGGCCTGGGCCAGGGCTGACCTCCCTGAGACTGGAGACCACTGAGGAAGGGCCCCCTCTGCCCACCACACTATGGAAAGGCAGCTCAGACACTTCCTGCCCCTGCCCACACCCCCTCCACGCCACCCCCAGCCTGGTGGGCAGCGCTAGCGCCCAGCACTCCGCACACTCGGGAGGGGCTCCTTCCTCAGATGCAGGTACTTTCTCCAGAGGCCCTGCCTGCTCTGAGGTCCCTGGGGCCCCACAGGCCAGCCGGCCCCTCCCTCCACACTTCCCCTGGTTCTGCATCTCCCAGCTCCCAGAGGGGGCTCCCAGTGGGGACTCTGGCAGGAGAGCTGCTGCTAGAACTCATGCATTTTCCTGGGCACCCCACCTGCCCATCCTCTCCCCCTCCAGGAGCCTCCCTGCTACTTCCTGCCCCACCTCTGAGCTCACTCCCACCGTGCTTCAACCCGTCAATGACCAGGGCCTGTAGCTGTAGCTGGAATGGTGCTGGCTCACCCAAGAGCCCCCTTTCTCCTCGCTTCTTCCTCCCCCCACTGTCAACCTTCAGGGCAGGTCCGGAGCAGGTGGTCTGTGGGAAGTGAGGGGTGTGCCGACCCCGGCCCCATCCAAGGGCACTCTGGGCTCTCCAGTTCTCGGCCGGCAGTCCTGGGAGCACTGGGCAGGATGGGGAGAGGCCCAAACCGCTCTTTGCTGAGCACAGAGAAGCCCAGCGGCAGAGAGAAGCAGGGGCGGAAACCTGAAGGCAGGGTGCTCGGGGGAGGTCACCAGCCTCTCTGGTCCATCTTGGTTCCAGGGGCAGTGGACACCACATGCCCCCTCCCTGCATTCCAGAGGGCTGACTGAACCAGTGTCACAGGAGGGGTGGCTCCCGCCACCCTTTCACTAAGGAGGTGTGGCACGCTGCGAGGGTCCGGCTCTCTGGCGGGACCACCCCAGCCTCCTCGCTGCTGTGCAGGGTAACAAACCACCCTAGTTTGCTCAGGATGTTTTAGCACTGAGAGTCTTGTGTTCCAGGAAATCCCTCAATCTGGGGAAATGGGGACAGTCGGTCACTGAATAGCCATGGGGGTCTGTTATAACCCACTTGGGGGAAGGGACAGCTCTGAACACCCGTCTGGTGCACACAGGTGGCTGAGAGCAGCTCAGAGGATCTCCCGAGGACGGAAGGGTGCCAAGTGGGATGGAAGATGCCCTTCCAAGGAGCTGCCTTCTAAAGCGGGCACCATCAGAGCCACCCCACCTGGGACATTATTCTGGGGAGTTCATACTCGTTCTAACCCAACCTCTCATCATCTAGAGGCAGACAGATCCCACCCACCCGTCACTAGGACACCAGGAGGCCCGGTGTCCTCTTCCGTGGCCTCCGTTTTTCTAAGGTGAGCAGCTGCTGCTGGTTCCACCTCTGTCTCTCCACCCAAAGGCACCGATTCTCCAGGAAGGAGGGGTGGCTAAAACCCAGCAGCTACAGAGGGGCTGAGTCCTCACACAGGAAACGCCCAGGGTTCCCAGGGACCTCACACAGCAGTGACCTGTGCTCCCCTCCATTCCCCCCTGGCCGTGAGGAATCCAAGGCCACAGTCACTTGACAGTCAGCATTGGAATTACGGTCCAGGATGCTCCACCCCTAGCCCTGTGCGGTCCCCATTGTCCCTGGGCTGGGTGGACACACAGGCACCTCAGCATCGAGGAGGCGGGGCCAAAGCCCAAGTCTCACTTCTCTGTTAGGGGCTGAGCCCTGAGGTCTGACCTGGAGAACTCAGTGGGAGGATGGGTGTGCCTCTCTCTGTGCTGTGTGCTTGAGGTGGCATCTCATCACCTGGGCACCGGCTCTGCACTGTCGCCTCCTGCTCCAGCATGAGGACCATACTGAGGCAGAGCAGGGCTGGTGCCCAGCCAGCCCTCGCAGTGCATCTTCCCCAGAGAAGCATCCCTGGCTAGCGGTACAGCTGGCCTGGAGTGGGTGGGCGTTCTGGACACAGGGCAGCTTGGCCTCGCCGCGTCCGGTGCTTCTGCCTGTGCCCTGGCAGTAGAGCCCCTTCCTAGCACAGAGGGCATGGTGGTCTGATAGCTTGGGGCCAGTGAGGTGGGCACTGCCGGTGCTTTTACACTTAAACAAGAAGTGCATCAGCAACAGCGGGGGCCCCGTCCAGTGGGAAAGGCCCTGGCGCCTGCTTGATGGAGACACTGCTCCTCAGAGAACAGGTTCAGGGGCCAACCTCTTGGTTGGAAGTCTCACCAGCTCTTGAGATCTCCCCGGGAAGAGGGTGACCCTTGCTTAGTGGGGATGGTGAAGTGAGGAGAGTTTAGGATGCCCTGCCCTCCCCACAGGATAAAACACAAATTGACCCCCCCAAACCTTTTCCCGGACGTCTGTAAAGCGGAAATAGCCCTTCTCAGTTGTATTCTCATGATGCAGGTCATTGAAATGAACCAAGAAATAAAATGTACAAATCCAACCACGGAGAAGGTGGTATTGGCTGGGTTTTGTTTGGTCCCCGTGTCCCCGCCCTTGCTGGAGCTCCAGACTGGTTTTGTCACACGTGCACCTGGATGGTGGCCCCCAGTGTTTGCATGCGGGAAACATCAACTGTGTCCCGGGGTACACTTTCAGAACCCAGTAAACGTGTCGGGCGTGGTGGGAGGCCATGGCAAGCCCTCGGCGGGGCTGGAATCTGCACGCACGAAGAAGACAGGTTCGTGCCCACGGGACGGCACCAAAGAGCACTATGTGGAAAGATTGCTTTATTTTCTAATGATGATGATGTGGCTGGAATGGCTTAAGATGTGTATATTTTTTGAAACGGCAGCCCCTCATTGCACCACGCCCTGTACGTGTTTGCTCCTCTATGTGTCCCCCAGAGAACCCCCCCATGTAAATGAGCGCCCTAGGATTCTCCAGTCCTGGTCCCATGTATCTGGAATGTAATAAATAAGGAACGGCCTGTTGGAGAATTTCTTCGCTGTCTTCTGGGCTAGCTGTCCCTGGGACAGCTGCTCCGGGTCTCCGGCTGAGGCTAGGAGGACCGTGGGGAGAACCAGCTGGGCCTAAGTTCCCTGAGCATTCAAGGCTATTAGGCAGCAAAACTCAGGAAGGCAACTTGAGAAGTATGTAGGATGCAGGTCTGAGAAACCCTGTGCTACTTTTTATGCTTTTAATATTCATGGTGGGGCACTCTGTTATTTTCACTAATGTCAGAGAGATGGAACATCAGATGTATAAGAACTAAAAACACTTCATTGCCTTAGGACTTTGAAATGTATCTGTACACGTGCACATGATCTGACTGCACAGAGATCCCTCGTGCACCACGACACTCAGGACCAGTGAGAAGCAGAGGGTAGGGCCAGAGAGAAACCGAAGGGACTGTGTCAGGATGACTTTTGCTGCTAGTGAGAGGCCCCAGCTTATCCTAGCTTACGGGGTTTGTTGCCTTGGATATATGTGACGTTCAGGAATGGGGCGGACTTCAGGCAGGGCGTGATCCAGGGGCTCACAAACTCAACAGGGCTATGATTCTACTCTGAGTCTCTCTGTTCTGCCCTCTTCTGTCTGTTGCTTTGTCCTCAAGCTAGACTCCTCCATGGCACAAGAGGGCTTCCACCTTTTTATGTCACATCATGGGGAGAGAGTGAAAAATCCCTTCCTACAACTGTGGGAGAGATCTGAGCTTCTTTCTGAACCTCTGGATTTTGTGCTCCATCTATGTTTTTCTTACTCCTTCCCTAGCCTGGAATGGGCTCAGCCATTCAAACTCCAGAGCCTGCCTTCTTTACAGGATGAGGTGGGGGGGGGGGCTTGATATGACTCTGTTAGGGACCTTTTTTCCTATTTACTTTGTCCAGGAAATTGGTCTCATCTCTGTAGACACCCCTCCCTTGCCAGCCCAAACGCCCAGTACATCTGCACAAAGCTCCCTTTGGCAGCGGCCTCGTGGCAAAGCTAAGGCACTGGGGCTTGCACTCAGTCCTGAGGAGTGTCTCCCAGCTCCCCTGTGGAGAAGAGGGACAACCAGAGCCTCTTCTCCCCTCCTCCCATGGGCAGACGTGACTGCCCCCCATGATCAAGCTTGGAGCAAGGCTACAATGGGGGCCAACACAAGGGAGGGTGCTAGCCAGTCTCCACAGCTGGCTCAGGGACGGCCCACCAGCCACATGACTGCACTGCCACCCTGTCCGCCGCCTCAAGCCCCCTCATACAGCCCTAGTGCCACATCCAATGCCCAGTCACTCACTGCCAAAGACACGAGTCCAGCCAACCACAGAAGAACTAAATGTGACCCAAGTCTTGACCCTGAGCAGTGTCAATATCAAGGGTGGGCTGTTCAATTATTAACGCACAGCCCAACTTCATCAGAAACTGCTTTCTTCACGCCTCTCTCCCCACGCAGCAGCTGCTCCTGAAATCCTCTCTTGGGCACCCCCATAGCGCCCCAAGCTCTCCCCAACTCAAGCCCCGCGGGCACGCTTCCTCAGCCCCCTCTCCCAGACTCAGCTCTTTCCAGACCAGCTCAGCCTCTGAGCAGCTTTCCACTTTCCTGCACAAACTGGAACATCAGCAGCTGACCCAGTAACAAAGTCCCTTTGCTAGCGAAGGGCGCGGGGACAGTGGAGGACACCTCACCACCTTGTATATTTCATTTCGTCTCTGTTGTAAAATCACTCTGCCCCAAGGAACAGACACCACCTGGAATCCCAGACAGCTGTCCCGTACCTGGTCTGAGGCTTTGGCATGCAAGGGGACTGTAGTGCCCTCAGAACCAGGACGTACCCTGCAGGGACCCACCTCCAGCCTCGAAGGCTGGCGGTTGTTTTAAGTCTTATTTCAGTAAATACTGAGAAAGGCAAACCCTTTCTGGTCCAGGTGTGCCCTCTCCCCTCAGTTAGCCCTTGTTGTCCTAATTGATATCACCTGGCCCGCCCTCTTTACTCTTGCATTCATCGCCTGGCACGGGGGTCAGATTGGGGGTGCGGTGGGGGCTCCCAGCTGAGCAAAGAAGATAGACATCAAACTAGCAGTTTACGAGGGTGTCTTAGACGAGTGGTCGGCAAACTCATTAGTCAACAGAGCCAAATATCAACAGTTCAACAATTGAAATTTCTTTTGAGAGCCAAATTATTTCAACTTAAACTATATAGGTAAGTCCATTCCTTATTGAGGTAGCGCCCGCACGTAGTATTTTGTGTAAAGAGCCACACTCAAGAGGCCAAAGAGCCGCGTGTGGCTCTGAGCCGCAGTTTGCCGACCACTGCCCTAGACAGACTTTCAGCAGCACACGGGAATGTGTAATAGGGGAACCAACCTGGCTTTTAGATGGGGGTGGCTGTGCGAGGAAACCAGGCTGCTGGCGCAGGGGGAGGCGGAGCCCTGTAGGAGGGCGTGGAGGAAGCCACGGTGAGGCTGGAGGATGATCCAGGAAGAATGCGAGCAGCCCAGGAGCGCAGAGGGAGACCCAGAGAGGCTGGTGTGCTCCAGGCTGGCTCACGGAACTGCAGGAAGACCGTCTGATTGGTTGGCTGGCAGCAGAGGAGAGGAAGAGGAGGATGGAAGTCAGAGGGGCCGGATGGCACAGGGCTTGGCCACCCTTGATGAGGACGTTGCTGTCTATCCCAGAACAAGTGGGAAACTTGGCAGGTTTTGTTTTTTATAATTTTTTAAAATTTATTTGTTGATTTTAGAAAGAAAGGAAGGGAGGGACAAAGAGAGACAGAGACAGGAACATCGATCCATTCCTGTGTGTGCCCTGACTGGGGATCAAACAGGCAACCCCTGTGCTTTGGGACGATGCTCTCCCCCACTGGCCTGGCAGAGTTTTAAGCAGGGGAGGGACATGGTCAGATTTGTCTCTTCCAGCTAGAGACAGTGGGCCAGGCTTTCTGTCCCCCAGGGAACGGTGCCAGGGTGAGGCACGAGTTGTGGATCCCAACTGGCCCAGGCTCAGAAACTCCTGCTCCGCCCTTACAGGCACCTCCCTTCCCATCTGCACAATGAAAATACGCTAACAGGTTCTTTCAGTGGGCTGCTAGCTACATCGGAGATGTTTCACACATATCCCTGTCATTCCTCCCAATGAATGTTTGATGTCATTGCTACTGCCTGCGTTTTTATGGAAGACTAAAGCTCAGAAAGGTTAATCAACTTGCTTAAGATCACAAAGCCTTTGAGTCCAAATCTGTAGGAGTTCAATTAAACTCTCTTTACTTAACTGCCATGCCATTTTTCGTACTAGCCTTTAAAGGGCCAGACACATAGTAGGCACTCAACAATGTCCATTCCTTTCCCCCACCCTCCTCCACTGCAAAGAAGCCCATGGCCTCACAGAGCTGCTCCCACCCCGGCCAGGGACAGCTGGCTGCCCATCCAGACTGGCTCACTAACATTTGCAGATGGACTGGCAGAGAAGAAGAAGGGAACATGGACAAGCATTTGCTGTGCCCTGCAGTTGACATGCACTGTCACAGTGAGGCCTCTGGAGGGGGTACTGCTATGCCACTTTGGTGGTTAAGTGACTTAAACCAAAGCCATGCCCTTGGTAAGCAATGGGCTGGGATGATGGCACTGGCCTTCAGACCACATTTCTGGTAACGGAATTCTAGGGACTGCCTACCTTATTCCTTCCCGCTTGTCTCTAGAGAAAAAAAGAAAAAGAAATAGCCTAACATTATGGGGCAATATTATGATGACATTTTATCATCATCCTAAAGATCCCTGGGGGGAAGTCCTACACTGATTAAAAGTCACAGCTGGCCCTGGCCGGTTGGCTCAGTGGTAGAGCGTCGGCCTGGCGTGCAGGAGTCCGGGGTTCGATTCCCAGCCAGGGCACACAGGAAAAGTGCCCATCTGCTTCTCCACCCCTCCTCCTCTCCTTCCTCTCTGTCTCTCTCTTCCCCTCCCGCAGCCAAGGCTCCATTGGAGCAGAGTTGGCCCGGGCGCTGAGGATGGCTCCATGGCCTCTGCCTCAGGTGCTAGAGTGGCTCTGGTTGCAACAGAGCAACGCCCCAGATGGGCAGAGCATCGCCCCCTGGTGGGCATGCTGGTGGATCCCGGTTGGGCACATGCGGGAGTCTGTCTGACTGCCTTCCCATTTCCAGCTTCAGAAAAATACAAGAAAAAATAAAAATAAAAATAAAAGAAAAAAAATAAAAGTCACAGCTGTATGATATCAGAGATCAGAAGTTAAAAGAAATTCTTTGCCTCAGACAAAACATTGAGGATCTCAGGGGTAGCCTTGGCTTGTACCTTGGGGGGTGGAGGGGACAGGGCTGTCTGAAGCAGGTATTTTGTGTCCCTCTAACCATGTCTCCTAGGTGGCTGGTTCTGGCTAACATTCCTCTCCTAGTCACAGGTCTCCTGCAGGGGGAGCAAGGGGAGGGGTCCAGTGTCCCGCACAGAAGAAGGGGCTGGTGATCCCTGCCCGCCCCGACCCCGGGCAAACTGGGCTCACTACCAGGAGGGTGGGGTGGGGAGGGGTGGTGGAGTGAGCGGGAGGCCAGTAGAGAAGAGGGATCTGGGGCAGATGTGGTGGGAAGTGCCAAAGGGAAAGAGACTTTGACTCAGAGAGAATGTTCCCCGAGGAAGGAGACAAAGCGCCCTCAGCTTCCTCTGGAAATTGCTTTGTTTAAAATGCAAAGTGCAGACGTGTTTAGATGACATCTTAGCATCCATCACCCTATGCAAATGCCGACCCTGGGGAAGAGCAGCCCCTGTAAGTCACTTGCATACCCCTAATCGACTGTGTGTGGTGATGGCAGGCCAAGGTAACCAAGTAGGGGTGGTGACAGCGCGCCCCCCAGGGAGGGGGCTGATGAGGGGAGGTGGGGGAGGGAGCCCAGACCCCCCCCCCAGAGGGTTGCTGGGTCCACATCTGTGCCAGGGGTAGGCATGAGCTCAGCCACCTGCAGCACCACCCCTCCTGGGCTAGCTGCTCTTGGATGTGAGGTGTAAGATGCGGGCTGACGCAGGCCACTGAAGGACAGAGCTCTCAGGGACAGTGAATTAAATCCTTCTGGGGAGCAGGCAGGATGTCCTTGCCTGAACACTCTGCCCCAGGGAACTGGGGAAACTGAATGCCTGGCTGGGGGTGGGGTGGGGCTCTTAAACTCCAGTCCTCCATCTCTTACCTCAATCACCCCCCATACCCTCGCCCTCCAAGGGGTGTTCCTGACTCGGCTGGTATACAGTACTTTCAGTGACAAAAACTTAACATCCTGGTAGGATTTCCAGATGAAACCCAAGATGCCCAGTTAAATTTGAATTTCAGAGAGGCAAGGAATTTGTATGTTGTTCCTCTGAAATTCAAACCTAACTGGGTGTCCTATATTTTCATTTGCTAAATCTGGCAATCCTCCACCTGGACAGTTTCCTTTACTTATTTATTTCACACATTTGGTCACCACCTCTGCCTTCCTTTCAGTTCTGCCCGCCCCACCTCCTGTCTAGCTCTGCCTCTGGGCCACACACCGAGATCTCGCTTCCTTTCCTTTACCTTCCGCAGGTGACCCCCACCCCCCATCTCGCACCTCCCACCCTAAGAAACTTCTTGCACTCCCAACTCCGTCTTAGCCTCTGTCTGCGACCCTCAACCCTGGGGTAACTGCTCAGCCTAGCCGTTAGCTCCGTTACAAACACACACTCTTCAATATTCATTCCTGTACTCACCCACCAATTATCTGACACAGTGCCAGACATGGAACACCATCATAAACAAGACAGGTGTGGTCCCTGGTCCCCTGCGGCTTACATATTAGTTGGATTAGACAGATTTTCTTTTTAAAAGAAGCAGCTAATAAAATCATTACAAGTGCGAGGAATAAAGAAGCTGAGATGGAGAATCACGGGGTGGGGAGGGAACCTACTTTGGCTGGGATTACTGGGGAGAGCCACTCTGAAGAAGTGACATTTAAGCCAAGATCTGAAAGATGAGAAAATGCTAACCATGCAAATAGAAGATCTGGCATATGCAAAGGTCCTGCTTCGGAGTGAGCTGAATCTCAGCAGGGGCCTTAAGGTTAGACAGCTCTTTTATTTGTCAGAAATTTTATCTTTTTTTTTTTTTTTTTTCATTTTTAGAGAGGAGAGAGAGAGAGGGAAAGAGAGAGAGACAGAGAAGGAGAGAGAGGAGAGAGAGACAGAGAGAGAGAAGGGGGGGAGGAGCTGGAAGCATCAACTCCCATATGTGCCTTGACCAGGCAAGCCCAGGGTTTCGAACCGGCGACCTCAGCAAGAAATTTTATCTTTCTAATTGATTTTAGTGAGAGCAGAATGGAGAGGAAGAAAGACAGGAACATCTTGTTCCTGTATGTGCCCTGACCTGGGATTGAACCGGCAACCTCGGTGTTTCAGGATGATGCTCTAACCAACTGAGCTATCCTGCCAGGGCAGAAATTTTATTTTATACCTTTATATTATCCTCAGTGGACATTCCAAATTCCAGTATTCTTATGGTCCTATGCCAATTCCATACTCTAGCAGGTGACCTCACCTCCTGATTCACTAAGAAGATGGAGCCAAGTGTCTCCTTGTAGTCACACACCCATTTCTTCCTTTCCTTTGTTCTTGAAACTTGATGTGTTTTACTCCCATCCACAGCCAGACCTTCCCCGTCCACAGCCGGACCTTCCCTGTCTCGACTGCCTCACTGGCCGCCACTGGGCCTCGCTCCAGCAAGCATTTCCTGTCTCTGACCTTCAACCTCCCCATCCCACGGGCCCCTCCCCTTTCACCTTCAAACCAGCTCAAATACCATGGCTTCTTTTCCAGCTATGACTTCATCTCTGTTTTCTTGGTCATTTTTTTCCCCCGCTGATGGTACTGATGTTCTCATTGTCTCCCTCACCACTCACTGTTTATCCACGCCTTCTGTCTTCCACCATCCGCCGTGCGGCTGCCTCTGCTCTCCCAGAGGCCATCAGCGCCGACGTTCCCAGACGTCCTGAACCTGCGGCTCTGCTACCTCGTGCTCTGAGCGTGCCTGGGTTTGGCTGCCTGGGATTCACAGCTATTCCCTGCTAGAAATCAGGGTCCTTGAGGTCAGGATCTTATCTTACTTACGTGTTACCACCCAAAGCCCCAAACACATCACTTTGCTGAGGACTTACTTGCTCAGCAAATGTTTCACTCAATTGAGGCGTCTCTTGGGGTTCTGGGAACCTATATGGGAGTTTCATCTAGGGTAAATAGGAAAGGGCTCCCCTCAGTGGCGGGGGACAGGCGGAAAGGGGAGGTTGGAGCGGAGGTGGGGTTGGGAGAGAGGGAGAAGGAAGGGGCGCAGGAGGAAGGTGCCAGCTCCTACAAGAGGGTGATAAATGATAACAGCACTGGGAACAAAACCAAACATCGTTCATGCTGTCAGAGCGGTGAAGCCAGCACTCTCCAAGACGCAGGCCCCAGGCAGTGCCTTGCTTTGGGGCGAGGCATGGGCTCTGAGTCCCCTTCTGCTCAGAGGCAACAGCCCGATTCATCTTCCTCGGGGTGTCTCCTGAAACTGGGGGGAGGTGGATGTCCCGGGGGTTGATGAGAGGGAGGGAAGTCAACCTGAGCCAGCTGTCCTCCTCACCGTCCCCTTCCTGGGGAGACCTTTGATAGAGAAACAGGAAGTGACCTTGCTGAGTGTCTCTGCCTGCTTCAGAGAGTAAAAGGCACATGTCCAGCAGTTGGGGATCCCCCGAGAGCATGCCATATTCGTCAGTGATCCTTTGCATTTTATACCAAGTGCCTTCCCCCAGCCCATGGCCAGCACAGGCACACCTGCACCTGAATGATGCTTCCCAGCCTGAGCAGGGAGGGTCAGGTAATTAGCAGTTCACGAAACTTCAGCAACTACCCTGACCCAACATTGCCTAATAGAATTTAACAGCAAGGAAGTAGCCATGGGTGCCCACCATGGGCTTCTAGAGCGAGTCTGGTCCACAAGAAACTTTTGACAAATGTATTGTTGAATCCTGGCTGGTTGGCTTAGTGGTACAGCATCCGCCTGGCATGTATAAGTCCTGGGTTCAATTCCCAGTCAGGGGACACAGGAGAAGCGCCCATCTGCTTCCTCACCCTTATCCCTCTCCTTCCTCTCCATCTCTCTCTTCCCCTCCCACAGCCAAGGCTCCATTGGAGCAAAGTTGGCCTGGACACTGAGGACAGCTCCATAGCCTCCACCTCAGGCGCTAGAATGGCTCTGGCCACAAAGGAGCAACGCCCCTGATGAGCAGAGCATCGCCCCCTGGTGGGCATGCCGAGTGGATCCCAGTTGGGTGCATGCGAAAATCTGTCTCTGCCTCCCTACTTCTCACTTCGGAAAAATACAAAAAAAAAAAAAAGTATCGTTGAATGTCTGAACCCTTGGGTAGATGGAAAAAAAAGAACTTGGACAAAAGCGGAGGTCAGGGCCTATATCTTTCCTAAAAGGATTTGAGTATAAAAATGATGAAGGCGGTCATTTGGCCACCTAGGGATCAGACCTGGAAAAAACCCACAACTTTGGACCGATCTAGTCCTTCTTTACAGAACAGTGTTTCTCAGACGTGGTTACAAGATGTTTTCTGGTGGCACTTGGACATATTTTACATTTTATTTTTAAATTTTGTTTTGCTTTATTTTATTTTAATGTGTGTTAGAGGAAATATCACTAACATATCCAAATATATATGGTCTACAGATATTTTGCTCAGAAGAGGCTAAAGTAGGCACATAAGCATTAAAGTGAGCTGGTTTAAATAAAGGTATTAAGTAACAACAGTAGGAGTGGGATATGGATTTGGTGGGTTTTGAGAAGGTGGAGCCGGAGTAAGTGAAGTTGGGTAGCTCTTGTGTGAGAGAAGTCTGGAGTCCTTCTCCCCCCCTCTAGCCAGCCCAGCCCCACCTCAGCATGGCCAGATGGAAAACCCATCTCGAGACCGTGAGCGGCTCCAGGCCTGGGCTGGGCTTCATTTGTGTTGAGTTCTCTGTGTCTACAACACAGCCAGCAAATAGAAATACTGACAGACTGAAGGATAGTTGTGTGCCCTGCCTTGTTCTAGAAAATAATGAAAGCAGACATCACAGAGCAGACTTGCAGAGAAACAAAATATAACACAAGTTCTAGTCCTTCTTGCATACTACGCTCACCCTATCCAACTGGTCAACCACCCCTGTCCACTTGATGGGCGGCTTAAAAGCACCCACTCCTGTCTATTGTCATCCACCCCCATGCTAGCAGCTGGATCAGGACACCAGTGTCTCTCACCTGAGGTACAGCCTGCCTCCACCTTCTGACCACTAACCCTGACTCCAGTCTTGTAACTCCATCTTAGTGACTTTTTTTTTCCACACAACAGCCAATAGGTTGTTTTAAAAATGTAGCCCAAGCCCCTGACGGCTTCTTGCTGCTCGTAGGATAAAGTCCACAGTCTAGAACGGCAGACAAGGCCTGCTGCGACCTGGCTCTGCCCACCCAATGCCATCCCTTACCAATTGTATTCCAGACCGTACACAGCAGCCATATTTTTCTCTGAAAGCACCTTGCTTCTGGGTCTTTGTGTGCCCACTGCCTCTGCTTGAAATGCCCTTCCCTTTCTCCTTCTGCCTCACTCTTTAATCCTCAGGGTCCACTGAAGCATCACCCAGACTTCTCAGTGTGAGTCTTATGTCCCCACAGTACCTGCATTTATTCATCAAAGCACCTACACCGATGAGTCCTAATTGCTTACTTACTTGTCTGCCTGCCGCATAAGTCCTTAAGGTCTTTGAAGGCAGGGACCGTGGTATATTCACCTTTGTACCCCCAAAACCCAGCCCAGGGATAGACTGAGAACAGACCCTCAGCAAATATTTGACAATTGAGTAGCCGGTGGCCACAGGCCGAGGAAAGTTCATGACAAGTGGGCTTGGGACCATGGAGCCTCTTAAACTCATTAGTGCTGTCAACCAATTATTTCTAACTAACTCCCCACCTGTTTAGCACAGAGTAGGATCGCACTCCCTGGCCCCACTGTGATTGGCTGGGGACTGTGTGATCATTCTGGTCCATGAGTTAGAAGTGGAGTTTACCAAGTGTCAGGTTTAAGCTGAAGGATTTAACTGGCAGAGCTCTCTTTCCCTCTGCTTTGAAAACCTGCGATAATCATGGTGGCTTCTCTATTGATCGGGATCCTGGAGCGATGTCAACACTGAGCAGAGCCCCCAGCTGACCTGTGAACAACAAGTAGGATATATGAGAATAAGCCTTTGTTACAGCAAGCTTCTGGGTTGTTGTTTTTTTAAAACTAGCATGACCTAGGGCGGGCTGTTCCAACTAACACACCCACATAGCCCACAGGACTCAGAGGACTTAATTGAAACTATATTCTGTCCTTCTATCCTCATTCTGGTCTACTTTACTTCCCATGCTGACCAAGTCTGACCAAATCCCCTCTCACCTAGAAAAAAGGAGGGAGTAGGAGAGAAGAGAAGGAAGGGAGGAGGGAAGGAAAGAAGGAAGGAAGGAAGGAAGGAAGGGAGGGAGGGAGGGAGGGAGGGAGGAAGGAAGGAAGGAAGGAAGGAAGGAAGGAAGGAAGGAAGGAAGGAAGGAAGGAAGGAAGGAATCCAAGTTACCAGGAATACAGATGAATAACCACTAGGAAGACATGGTCTGAAGAACTGTGAAGTCCATGGTGAGTTTATTACCATGAAGGTAGACGAGCCCTTCCTCAGGCAGCAAAGAGAGAGCTGAGTAGTTTTCCTCTTTGTCTTCCATGTAGCTAGTTATTTCGGGATACTTAAGACACACAGGCAACTTACCCTCTAACTCTGACCCTTCTCCCATTCCTAACTCATGTAACCTGAGATCCCTTTTATAGGTAGGAATACATGCCCCACAGGGGAGGGCTCACAACTCATAAGATCACACCTGTGCCACCTACCAGCTTGCTTTCAACAGTAAGAGTCCATACCACTCACAGCTCACAAAATGTCTCTCTGCCTGTCCCCACCTCTCACCTGCCAAGAACTACCTGTTCTTCAGCACACTGGGTAAACATGGGTCCCCAAATACGAATTCTATCAACCATCCCTGTCAGCAGTTATGGTTGGACACCAGCTGGCCCAGGTTGCAATGTTCTAGCCTCTAAGCCCTGGGGTCCCAATATGGGGTCCTGTGCTTTCCTGCCAGAGGCAGGGTACACATACTATATAAAACTATATGTTCCAGGCCTCCTCTCACACCCATTACTCTTCATTAAGCCTAATTAAAGTGCCACTGAATAATCATATTTTTTTAATGCACCATGTAATGATTAAGAATAATGGTGATTTCTACTTCTCTTCTCTTTCCCCCAACCTCTTTTTCCCCCATTCCTGCAGAAAAGCTACATGTTTACTTCTTATGGGTTTTGTCTTGTGTTTTTTTTGTTGTTGTTGTTGTTTTGTTTTTGCTTAATTTTATTCCTTCTATTTGGAATGTGGAAGGTGCTGGCTGGGTAATGACTATGATGATCATCCCAGTCTGGCATTTTGTCACTGGATTCTCAGTGCCAGGTTCAGAACATGGTATCAAATGTTGCAGGTGGGGACGAAGACAGGACAGAAAGAGGAGAATGACCTTGACAGGTTGTGTAGATTGAGGGGAGCCCTCCTGGATGTTTGCTCACTTAGTTTTCCTGACAACCATGCAAGGTAAATGATATATAACTATCATGGAAGGACTGTCCAAGTAGAGAATATCAGACCTGCAAGGTGAGTATGAGAGGGCAAAGCAAAGGAGAGAAAAGGGAGGAAGAATGAAACCTGACTGCACTTCTCAGAACCCTCCCCCATGGCATCACATGGAACATCGCCATGTAAAGAGCGCTCTTTCTCCCAATGATGTGTTTGCACAGACTTACCCAGATTTGCTGGGTGAAAGTGGTAAACTCTTAAAATCTGGGAGTTTGAAGCTCCCACTCCTCAATAGGTAGCCTCCTCTGTTCAAAATATCCATCATGAATCTAGCTTTGAAATAAAAGAATCCTGAAAAGCCCACTGTCAATCTAAGATGCATCTCCTTGGGGTAGGGAAAAAAGCATGGACTATGGGATCAGAAGGACCTACACCAGTCTCCTAGCATCTTTGAGCCGTTTTCCACACATACAATGGGAATTATCATACTCATCTCATCAGACTGTGCTGGTTTATATAGAGTGCCTAGCACTATTAGGCACTTAATAAAATATTAATGAAAGGTAAACTCAGTCTTTATTCATATGAAAAGGCATTACTAATATTTTGGAATGAATTTATTTTAACTTATTATTCTTAGAGTTGTTTGGACAGCCAGGATATGAGTATTGATGTCTTTCAACACCTCTGGGAAACCTTCAATCACAATCTCTTCAAATAGTGGCCCTTCTCCATTTTCCTTCTGTTCTGTTGGGAATCCAGTCAGGCCGATGTTAGACCTTTTCACTCCACCCTCCATGCCTCTTTAACATCTCTTTCATATTTGTCATGGCTTTGTCACTTTGAAATAAATTCTGGAAAATGTTTGCATTTATTTTTCATATTATTAGTATTTCTCTCTTCAATTATGTCTAATCTTCTGTTTAATCTTTCCATTGAGACTTTGTTTCCCACTTCTACAAGTTCCATTTGTTTTATTTTTTTTGTTGTTGTTGTTTTCTTTTTTTAAGTAAGAGAGAGAGAAAGATGAGAGTAATGGTGTCACTTTAGTTGTTCATTGATTGCTTTTCATATGTGCCTTGATTGGGGGTGGGCTCCAGCCGAGCCAGGGACCCCTTGCTCAAGCCAATGACCACGGGACTGTGTTGACAATCCCACACTCAAGCCAGTAACCTCAGGGTTTCAAACCTGAGCTTCAGCATCCTGGGTTGATGTTCTATCCACTGCACCACCAACTGGTCAGGATTTTTGTTGTTCTTTACACTCAATGTTCCTTTTTCTTATTTTTAAACTTTTCTTTTTTTAAATTGATTTTAGAGAGAGAGAAAGAGAGAGACAGGAACATCGATCTGTTCCTATATGTTTCTTGACTGGGGATCAATCCAGCAACCTCTGTGCTTCAGGACAATGCTCTAACCAACCCAGGTCTCTGGCCAGTGCTAAAACTTTTATTTCTTTAGATATAACTGTGGTAGGCAAAATAATAATCCATGTCCTAATCCTTGGAGCCTGGAACATGTCAGGTTACATAACAATGGCGAATTAAGGTTGGTCATATTTGTGGGAGGTATATTTCATTTTTTAAAAACTCTGTTCTATTGATCTAAGTGTCTGTTCATCTGCCAATTCCACAGTTTTGATTACTATAGAACTGGTGCTAATTCTTCCTTAAATATTTGGTAGAACTCTCCAGTGAAACTATTTCTGCCTGGAGATTTCTATTTGGGAAGTTTTAAAGTTACAAATTTAGCCCTGGCCGGTTGGCTCAGCGGTAGAGCGTTGGCCTGGTGTGCGGGGGACCCGGGTTCGATTCCTGGCCAGGGCACATAGGAGAAGCGCCCATTTGCTTCTCCACCCCCGCCCCCCTCCTTCCTCTCTGTCTCTCTCTTCCCCTCCCGCAGCCAAGGCTCCATTGGAGCAAAGATGGCCCGGGCGTTGGGGATGGCTCCTTGGCCTCTGCCCCAGGCGCTAGAGTGGCTCAGGTCGCGGCAGAGCAATGCCCCAGAGGGGCAGAGCATCGCCCCCTGGTGGGCAGAGCGTCGCCCCTGGTGGGCGTGCCGGGTGGATCCCGGTCGGGCGCATGCGGGAGTCTGTCTGACTGTCTCTCCCCGTTTCCAGCTTCAGAAAAATACACACACACACACACACACACACACGTTACAAATTTAATTTCCTCAAAAGATATAGGGCCATTCAAATTTTCTATTTTTTATTGGGTGAGTAGTGGTAATTGGTGTTTTTTGAGGAACAGGTTCATTTCATCTAAACTGTCAAATTATGCATGCAGAATTGCTTGTAGTATTCTTTTTTTTAAGAGGATTTTTTTTAGATTTTATTTATTCATTTTTAGAGAGAGAGGAGAGAGAGAAAGAGAGAAAGGGGAGGAGCAGGAAGCATCAACTCCATATATGCCTTGACCAGGCAAGCCTGGGGTCTTGAACTGGCAACCTCAGCATTCTAGGTCGACACTCTATCCACTGCACCACCACAGGTCAGGCTGCTGGTAGTATTCTCTTATTATTCTTTTGATATTTGCAGCATCTATAATAATATCTCTTGTTTCATTCCTGATATTGGTAATTGCATTTTCTATTTTTTACTTTGTCAGCCTTGCAAGATGTGTGTCTATTTTATTGATATTTTTCAAAGAATCAACTCTTTCCCCCATTGATTAACTTTTTAAATTTTACTGATTTATGTTCTTATCTTTCTTATTTCCTTCTCTCTGCTTTGCATTTCTCTTGATTTTATTTTTCTAAGATCTTGAGGTGAGAGCTTAGAGCATTGTTTTAAGACTTTTCCTCTTTTTTGGTATAAGCATTTAATACAAATTTCCCTCTCATTATGGTTTTAGCTACAAAATCACAAATTTTAATATGCTGTAACTTTCATTTTCATTCAATTTTATTTATGTATTGTTTTGTTTTGTTTCCCTTGAGACTTTCTTCTTTGACCCATGGATTATGTAGAAATGTATTATTTAGATTCCAAATAGTTGGGGGTTTTCATGTTATGTTTCTGTTATCGATTTCCAGTTTGATTCCACTTTTGTTAGGTAAGACACTGAGTGGTTTTAACTCTTTCTAATTTGTTGAGATTTACATTATGGCCCAGCATATGATCTGTCCTGGCATATGTTCCATAGGCACTAGAAAAACATGTGTATTCTGCTTTGTGGAGTGGAGTGTCTACCAATATTGATTAGATTCTGTTGGTTTATGGCTTTGAGTTCTTCTATGTCTTTGTCAGTTTTCTGTTTAGTTCTATTAATTGTTGAGAGAGGATTATTCAAGTCTCCAATCATAATTATAGATTTCCCTATTTTTCCTTTCACTTACGTCAGCTTTTGATTTATATATGTTACAGCTTTGTTGTTTGGTGCATACACATTTAGGATTGTTATATCTTCTTGGTGGATTGACCTTCTTATAAATGTAATGTACCTCTTTGTGTCTGGCAATTTTCCTTGCTCTGAAATTACATCATTTTGTATTATTATAGATACTTCTGTTTTTTTTTTCCAGATTAGTATTTGCAAGCCATAATTTCTCCATCCTTTTTCTTTCAAACTACTTTGTTACGGCACATAAGTGAATATTTTGTAGATGGTATAAGGTTGCTGTTATGCACTGAATGTTTGTGTCCCGTACCCCAAAATTCCTATGTCAAACTCTATTACTTTGGGCTTGTTGTTTCCAGGTTGCTGACTACTTCAGCTTCCAGTCTGGGGGATACGAAGAAACAAAAGAGAAGGCTGAACTCATCACTGTGTTGTTCTTTGGGTCTCAACATCCCTTCCTGGCCTGTCCTCTCTCCACCTTTCAGTCTTTTTATGTTTTATATATAATCTTTCTAGTTATACTTAATAGAAGTACTAGGGAAATGTATGTCTATTCCATCTTCCCAGAGGCAAAAGTTCTACTATATACTTTTATAATTAGAAAAAGTACCAGTGTATATGGATCTGTGTAAGGTGTGTGTGTGTGTGTGTGTGTGTGTGTGTGTTTGGGAAACCTTAGATGCAGGCACATCCTGTCTCACTGTCAGACTTTGGTGGATGCCAGGCACTGTCGGGACACTGCAGGGACAGAACTAAGGAAGGCACAATGCCAGCCTCAAGGAGCTCATGGAAAGGTGAAGCAGCCACACAGGTAAACAAGTGCAGTTATACTTACCTGTCTTGTTACACTTGCTGTGATGGAAATAGGCCCAGGTAAGAAGGCCTGGTCGGATGCTGCTGGAGCCTGGCTTTGTGAAGGAGATGCTTGAGCCGAGTCCACTGGAGCTGCCAACCCACCCTCAGAAGAGGCCCCTTTATTGGCAGGTCAAGGTAAGGACTGTTAAAGTGCAGATTCTGACTCAGTAGGTCTGTGGTAGTGCCCAAGATTCTGCGTTTCTAACACACTCCCAGGTAATGCCCGAGATGCTGCTGGTCCATGGACCACACTTGGAGTAGCAAAGCTAGAGTATGGACTTCAAAGTCAGACAGTGTTCAGATCCCAGCTCAGGCACCAACTAACTGGACAAGACCTTTCATCCCCATCCTCTCAGGTTCTGCATTTATAGAATGAAGACAACAATAGTTCCTGCCCCATCGGGGTGCAGAGAGGACCGAGGAGCCGATGTACGGACAATGTCTGGCTCGTGTCAGCACAAAGTGAAGTTGAGAGGAGGTCTGGGCTCATCTCTCTGCCTCTGTCCAGCTGCCCCCGGCCCTGTCACTGGTGGCACGTGGCTGCAGGGACTAGATGGGCTCACGATGGCACACGCAGGGTTAATGCTCCCTGCTCTTGCCCAGAGACAAATGTTTTGTGTTGAGGAGCTGCTGCTGGGAAGGAAAGGGAGGGTGGAGAGAAGGCCCCTTTTTTATTATTCTGAGGTGCATTTTAATTTGCACAAGCGACGTTCTGTCTGTGATGGATGACACAGAGGGAAAAATTACAGCCCAGGAAGCCCAGCAAAGGGGGAAAAAAATAAAGGAGATCTAGCAAGGATTAAAAACAGCCATTGTGATGCTGCATCCTGATCAGGCACCGGGGGCTGAGGCGGCTGGGGCTGCCGGGGCGGCCGGGGCGGCCAACCTGCAGGTGCCCGGCAGGCAGAGCCAGCCTTCGGCCAACTGAGAATTCGTGGGAAGTTTGCTTTTCTCACTCCGGCCTCCCCTTTCCTCATTCGATTTGCTCCTCCATGGCATCCCCACCATCTCTGAGTCACCCAACTGCTAATGTTTTGGGCAACCTCTTTGATCTCTTCTCATTAAAAAAACACTCAGGAAGCTTGGAGCTCCCGCCCTCCTGGGACATTGTACATCACAGCAATCCTGTCCACGCAAGGGCAGCATCAGAACAGCCAAGGGCTAGGGCTCTAGATGCTGCTGCCCGTGTCCTGATTGCTCATGAACAAATCACGAAGTTCCACCAAGGGTGTTACAGAGGTTCCTTTTTGGCCGCTGGTTAGCAGGAGCTCAGAGTCAGGGCTCTAGGCTCGGATGCACAGACCTGGGTGTGCAGCCTGACTTTTCTACTTAATAGCGGTGTGACCTTGGGCAAGTTACCTAAAATTTCTTTGTGCTTTTGTTTCTTTAACTCTAGAAAAGAGATAAAATAGGCCCTGGCCGGTTGGCTCAGCGGTAGAGCGTCGGCCTGGCATGCAAGGGACCCGGGTTCGATTCCCGGCCAGGGCACACAGGAGAAGTGCCTATTTGCTTCTCCACCCCCCACCCCCCCTCCTTCCTCTCTGTCTCTCTCTTCCCCTCCCGCAGCCAAGGCTCCATTGGAACAAAGATGACCCGGGCACTGGGGATGGCTCCTTGGCCTCTGCCCCAGGCGCTGGAGTGGCTCTGGTAGCGGCAGAGCGATGCCCCGGAGGGGCAGAGCATCGCCCCCTGGTGGGCAGAGCGTCGCCCCTGGCGGGCGTGCCGGGTGGATCCCGGTCCGGCGCATGCGGGAGTCTGTCTATCTATCCCCGTTTCCGGCTTCAGAAAAATACAAAAAAAAAAAAAAAAGAGAGAGAGATAAAATAGTACCTACCTCACGAGGGTAGATCAAATAAAACCGTGAGATCCTTCCTCTGCCCTGAAAGGAAATAGACTGAGCAAGATTCAGCAGCACCAGCAGAGTTAGGAAGGGCAGTGGACCCAGCGATGTTGCTGGCTGTCTCCCCGTGCAGGTAGGCGGCCTCCGCACATCTTCAAGACTCTCAGAAGGAAACCTCAGAACAGCCCCGATCCAACTTAGCTAACCCAAGTTCCGACCTCAGCTCAGGGCAGTTTTCTCTTACCGAGTTCTTGGAGGTGAGGTGGTCATAGTTTTTTGTCTAATGACCCCAGCTGAATTAAAGGAGGCTGCCCACTCTCCTTCCTTTCAATGGTGAGATTTAAGCAGATCTAAAACTTCTCTACCCACCTGACCGGGCAGTGAGGCAGTGGCACAGTGGATAGAGCATTGGACTGGGATGCGGAGGACCCAGGTTCGAGACCCCGAGGTTGCCAGCTTGAGCATGGGCTCATCTGGTTTGAGCAAAAGCTCACCAGCTTGGACCCAAGGTCACTGGCTCAAGCAAGGAGTTACTCGGTCTGCTGAAGGACCCATGGTCAAGGCACATTTGAGAAAGCAATCAATGAACAACTAAGGTGTCACAATGAAAAACTGATGATTGATGCTTCTCATCTCTCTCTGTTCTTGTCTGTCCCTATCTATCCCTCTCTCTGACTCTCTCTCTGTCTCTGTAAAAAAAATAAAATAAAACTTCTCTACTCACTGCACAGCCTGGCATCTCTTAGCCACAGCTGGGCAGGAAAACGGCAATGAAGTGATCTTTCATCGCAGTCAGCTGACCAAATGTTGATGACGCAGGGGAAAAAGGAAAAAAGCAACTGAAATGTCTTAAGAAACCCTCGCGGGACATCCTTCCTGAGAATAGCAGCTCTCTTCCAGAGCTAGGCACCTTTCACATACTCACTCATTAACAACCCAAATAGCTAACAGCTATTGGATATGTCTTACGTGACAAGTTTTAGGCACTCTGTATATATTCATTCATTGACTCCTCAAAACAATCCAAGAGGTGGGTACTGTTAATTTATTATCTGCTCTTTATACATGAGAAGACAAAGGCACAAGGGAGCCTGAGAATCCTCCCAGGACCGTAAAATTTGGAAGCACCTGGCCCAGGACTCACACTCAGACAGTCCGGCTAGACAGGCACGTTTACTGGATCCCACTACAACACCCAGAGCTACACAAGGCGACTGTAGGTTGCTCTTTTACTCTGAGGTGCATCTATACTCTGAACACAAATGTTAGAGTTGATCGAGCTGTTTAGGTGGTATGTTTTGGGTGGGGCACAATTTTTTTCCACGAGTGCCCAGAGGTACAGCTGTTACCAAGGAAGATCCTGTTTTCTGAGACATGTGGGAACTTTGCCTTGTGTGTGTATAAAAGGGCACAGACAGGGCAGAAATGCTCAATCAAGTGACTACGAAATCAATCAATAATTGGATGCTTTTAGAGACTACGTGAGACATTTGTCCTCCTGACTTCCTAGTGATTGGGTTGCCATGATTATATGGAGTGTGCTTTGAGCCTTCTGCTCTTGGTCCCTGGGGTCCCTATATTTTCCTTCCCCTCTGCTTCTTGCCGTTCTGACAGCAGCCTCTGATAGGGTCTGGACTGGGGTAAGGGTCACAACCATGGGGAGATTCCTCAAGGAATGCACTCCTATTTGGGAGGATAATATCACATAACACCTTTCCTGCCAGTGCCTTTCACCACATGCGGGACAGTAACGGGAGTCTGATCGGGGTTAGATAAACCAGGTTAGAGTCTTGCTCTGCTGTGTGACCTCTTTGAGCCTCAGGTTTCTCTTCTCTAAAATGGGATGATTCTTGTTCTTCCTGCCTCACAGATTATTAAAAGATCAAACAAGATTAGTAATCATTATTACAGGGGTCAGGAACTTATGGCTCGTGAGCCAGATGTGGCTTTTTTTTTTTTTTTTTTTGTATTTTTTTCTGAAGCTGGAAACGAGGAGAGACAGTCAGACAGACTCCCGCATGCGCCCGACTGGGATCCACCCGGCATGCCCACCATGGGGCAACGCTCTGCCCACCAGGGGGCGATGCTCTGCCCCTCCGGGGCATCGCTCTGCCGCAACCAGAGCCACTCTAGCGCCTGGGGCAGAGGCCAAGGAGCCATCCCCAGCGCCCAGGCCATCTTTGCTCCAATGGAGCCTTGGCTGCGGGAGGGGAAGAGAGAGACAGAGAGGAAGGAGGGGGTGGGGGTGGAGAAGCAAATGGGCGCTTCTCCTATGTGCCCTCGCCGGGAATTGAACCCGGGTCCCCTGCACGCCAGGCCGACGCTCTACCGCTGAGCCAACCGGCCAGGGCCAGATGTGGCTCTTTTGATGGCTGCATCTGGCTCACAGACAAATCTTTAATAAAAAAAATAATAACGTTAAAAATATAAAACATTCTCATGTATTACAATCCATTCATTTCCTACCGCTCATGTTCATGGTTGCGGGTGGCTGGAGCTAATCACAGCTGTCCTCCGGGACAACACCAAATTTTTATTGGATAATGCGTAACGTACACGGGTCGTTGTATGGCTCCCATGGAATTACATTTTAAAATATGTGGCGTTCATGGCTCTCTCAGCCAAAAAGGTTCCCGACCCCTGCATTATTATGAGCTATAGTCCTAACATCCTGTATCTAATTAGTCATAGAGATGACTTCCTGTGAGGTATCAATGTTAGGAAAGGTTCTTCCCAGGACTCTTGTCTCCTGTGTCTCTTGGGGAGCCTGAAAGTCCACCATTAGTGATGTACTTGTTTGGGTCTACCATCATCCTTCATTAATATAAATCTTTTGGGAGAGATGAAACCTTCAGTCTTATAGGTTATCCTTAGATAAATGATTCTTAATATTTCTAGAATTAAAACCAGAACTTGTTTGAGATTCTAATGGAATCTATAGGTGTTCTTTCCAGAAACATGCACAAATTTGTGTGTGTGGGGGGGCAGGATGTGAAAAGTCAGCTTCCCTGTCTTATCCTGGGTGCATTCTGTCAAGAGCTCAGCTACAGTAATATGCCTGCCCTGTATTCCCGTCCCCTGCTTTTAGAGTAGCCCTTTATTTTCCCTTGGGGATAGTCTACAGTAGAGTGTCAATGGCCTTCCCATTTTCCCTCAGCACTCACAATTTCCAAACATATTAGTGACCTCTTCCTGGGAACACCTGCCTGAGGGCTCGGTCCACATGCCTGGAGCAGGTGAGATGAGCTGGGAAGCTCACGTCCTGGGAGCAGTCCTCAACCGAAGGCGAATCGTGCATAGGTGATGAACGCCCCACTTCTGTGTTCTCAGGCAGAACCACTGCAGGGCACCTTCTGCACAGTCTCCCAGAGGGCCTGGGTGGAGTTGAGCCCCCCGTTGCTTATACTATAACCTGCTCATTAATACACCTGCTACTGTATCTTCCCTTCCCTGTCTCACTTCCCTATGTCCCTAATGATGCTTTGGGACCACCTTTCAAATAAACTATTTGCATTAATGCCTTTGTCTTAGACTGTCGTTGGGGCAACCCAGCTTAGATACCATGCCTATGCCATTCTTAGTTCACGCACTGTAGATAGAGCTGGTCCCACCTCCGGCCCTGAGGTGGGCACTAGACCCTTGTGCCAATGAGGGTCTCCTGGGATTTTTTCTGAAACCCCCGGGAAGGAGAGACACAGGTTTTTCACTGGGATCGCTGCACAAAGACCAGGAAGACCAGAGCCTCCGGGGTCGGCCTTGCCGCCAAGTCGAGAAAAACCGAAGCCCAGAAGGCTGAGAGAGGGCCGGATTCCTGACATCCTGGAATCAACCAGAGCCTAGCTCAGCCTGAAGCCGCACCTACCCATGAACCTTTCAATAACACGAACCAATAAGGCCTTTAGTTTGCTTATAACTTTGTGCCTTTCATTGGAACCACAAGTTCCCACCACAATGGAGGTATGTTCTTTGAAGGACACCCAGGAGCTGCCAGCTATCTCACTAGTGTGCCACTTCCGAGGTAGCCTAGCACACAAAACCACAACAAGTCCATCAACCCCCCGAGAGAGGAGCGTACTCTTCATCATCACCTCTGAGCCGTCCGTCTCTGCTCAGGACAGAGGAGGGCTGACCTCCCTGGATTGGGGTCCTGTGCCATGGGCTTGCGGCCCCCTGGGCCCATCTCCTCCCCAGAGGATTGCCAGGGTTCAGCACAACTCTTCTTCCCCGCAGGCCAGGGCTGGCCGGGGAGCTCTGCAGAGGCCAAGCAGAGGTGCACCAGACCCTGGCCCGGGGGCTGGCTCTCCATGCTAACCCATTTGTATCTTCATTGACCCCTCTAGCTTACCCCTCTAGTGGAGCACTCAGCACAGTCCCTGGCACATAAAAGCTTTAATAAATGGAGCTATACTATGACTCGCTGTTACTGCTACTATGATCATTTTTGCATTGTTCCTCATCATTCTTATTTGGATTTTGGCTGCAGCTTCCTAAATTTATCTTGTCACCTGTGTTCCTCTTCTTCATATCCCAACTCTGTAGGGGGAGCCTTTGTCGCTCCCTGACTGGGCCCCACTCTTCCTTTCCAGCTTGTGTTTCCTCACATGCAGTTTCCTCACCACCCTTCCCTGAACACACTGGCCCTGTGTCTCCTGCGCATACATTCTGCTCATCTGGACTACATCATCTTGTCAAAACCCTACTAGTCCTTCCAACTGATGTCAATGACCTCCTCTGTATTAGTCAGGTAGGCCTCAGTAACAAAGAGCCCCAGATCTCCATGGTGCAGAGGAAAGGGTCCTTTCTCACTCACACGTTTGTCATGGAGGCTGGTCATCTCTACTCCACCTCACCCTCACGGAGACACAGGTTGCAAGGACCCTCTACCTAGAAAGTAGCCAGTGGTCATCACCCGTTTCACCTAGGTGGTGAGTGGGAGTCATGCCATACAGTCCCAGCTGTCTTTCCCAGGACTGGTTCGGGGACAGGGAAGGCTGGGCCAATGGGATGTGAAGAGAGGCTCACTCGGGGCTGATGGGAAAGTAACTTCTTCACTCTCACCCGAGAGCCACACAAAGCTAATCTGCTCCAGAACAAGGAAGCACACAGCTCCCTAATGGGCACCGTGTTCATTTCCTGAGGCCTCTGAAACAAATCAGCATAACCTGGCTGCTTAAAAGAACAGATATTTATTCTCTTACAGTTTGGAGGCCAACAGTCCAAAATCAAGGCGTTGGAAGTTTCTGCTGTCTCTGTAGGCTCCCTGGGAGAATGTTTCTTGCCCCTTCCAGCTTCTGCGGGCTCCAGGCAGCTTGTGGCTGCATCACTCCAATCTCTGCCTCTGTCTTCAGATGGCCTTCTCCTCTGCACCTCTGTCTTCTTCTGATTCTTAGAAGGACACTTGTCATTGGACTTAGGGCCCACCCAGCCAGTTTGGTTCAGGATGATCTCTGGTCAAGATCTTTAATTTAATTACATCTGAAAAGACCCTTTCTCCAAATAAGGTCATAGTCACAGTTTCCAGGGCATGGGTATCCTTTTTTGGGGCCACCATTCCCCCTCATGGTAGCCATTTTACAATCTTGAAGAAAGCAGGCCTCCAGACGTTACTAACATGGGGGAGAGGGTGGGGCCAACAAGTGTCAAAGAAAGTAAGCCACACCCCCATCATTCTGTTCTTAAAGCTAACCCTACCTCCACAATGCCCATATGGTAGACGTTGTACTTCAGCATTAACTACCTGTGTGTGTAGTTAAAGATCCCGCGGGGAGCCTGACCAGGTGGTGGCGCAGTGGATAGAGCATTGGACTGGGATGTGGAAGGACGCAGGTTCGAGACCCCGAGCTTGCCAGCTTGAGCGCGGGCTCATCTGGCTTGAGCAAAAGCTCACCAGCTTGGACCCAGGGTCGCTGGCTCCAGCAAGGGGTTACTCGGTCTGCTGAAGACCTGCGGTCAAGGCACATATGAGAAAGCAATCAATAAACAACTAAGAAGTCGCAACGCGCAACGAAAAACTAATGATTGATGCTTCTCATCTGTCTCCATTCCTGTCTGTCTGTCCCTGTCTATCCCTCTGACTCTCTCTCTGTCTCTGTAAAAAAATAAATAAATAAAAATTTTAAAAAATTTAAAAAATAAAAACTAAGATCCCGCGGGGATCTTGCTAGACCCTTACCTGGGCTCAGATTTCCGCTGCCAGGTGGACTTGATTCTTCGGCTCTCAGGTACCTGCTGCACAGCACACACTGTTTCCGGGAAATAAGCCTGTCCTTTTTATGTCCCTCAGGTTTCCTACCCTCCCCTGTTTGTGTCACTCTTGGCTAAATTATACATGCAGATTTAATTGATCGGCCATTAACCTCACCTTCATGGAGCCGGCAGTGTGATCAGGCGCTTGCTTCTGCTCGGTTCACCCTGGAGCAGCGGTTCAGGCCCGCCCCCTCGCCCCTCCAGTTTGTGACTCCCATTCATCACACCTCTGTTTATAGCCCTTCCGCGGAGCCCCATCCCAGGCCCGGTCCCTGTCCGTGCCAATTTAAATTAATTTCGCCAGTCAGATTTCACGAGACACTGAATCAAAGGCTTTTCTAAAAATCAAAAAGCACTAAATCTTTAGCGGACCCTCTTCCCACTAATATTACAAATTAGTCGGAATAAGAAAGCGTCCCGGTTTCCCGGCATGACCACTGCGTAAACCTGCCAGTTCGGTTTATGGCTCAGGCCTCTGTTGCCCTCCAGCTGCTTACTAGATTTTCTACTCATAATAAAATTTATCGTAAATTTTTAAACATAAAATTTGTTCTATGGCTTGCCTACAAACGGAACTTATGGCTTCCCTGGGGGGAAATTGCTGGAATCGGTTTCTTCCTGTTTTTCAAGTCTAGTCCCACATTTCTCTCCCTACGCCGCCTCTAGTGGCTCACCCTCACTTTTTGAAAGTAGCTGTCAAGAGCTCAAGTTCATTAGCTAATTCCGGCCAGGCCGTTCAGTGTGCGTGCCGCAGGACCCCCTGATTTATGTATCTCTCTAGCATTTAATTTCTCTAAGTGACCCTTTACCTGTTTTTTTTATTATGACTTACTAATTGTACCCATTTCCTAACTTTATTTTTCTTATTAAAGACAGGTTTTAATAGGTAGTTCATTTCTCAGCCACTTAAGGGCCCTGATTAATTTCACTCGCCTCCTAGTGATTCAGGAACGGATAGCCTTTCTCGCTAATATTTCTTTATCCCTGACCTGACTGGTCTGGAGTTTGCACATGACAGGCAGGTAAATGCCTGGGGAAATGCAGGGGCTCTGGTTCAAGTCCTGCCTCCAGCACCTCTTCGTTGCAGGATGCTACTTCAACTCCTTCTGCCTTCGTTTCCTCATCTCTGGGAAGATGATGGAGCCCACTCGGAAACCTCGCGATGAGATTCAGCGAGACTAGGTCCTGGCACATGGTAAGTGCTTAGGAAACACTATGCTTTGGGGGAGAGGCTCTTTCCCATCCAAATGTTCTTGCGTAATTCATTCTTTTCTAAGCAACTTTTCAGTTTATAGCATTGAGCCAGTTTGAAGAGGGGATGGTTACAGAACTGAATACTGTTACATGGTCGCCAGCCCCATGGAACTCTGTCTGGTGAGAGACAAGCAAGCAAACAAGCACCTGTGATTCCAGGCAGGATGAAAGAAATGCCAAGTGGCGGGCACTCAGTGGAAAGAGTATTCCACTCTCAGGAGGAGTGGGAGAGCAGGTCGTGGAGGAGGAAGCTGAGCTTTAAAGGATGAGTGGGAGTTTGGTTGTAGAGGAGCAAAAAGGAAGGGCATTGTATGACGAGGGGCCAGTCTAGGCAAAGGCTTGGAGGTGTGAGCACGTGTGGGGTATTTGGGAAATTCTCCAGTTTTCTGTGGCAGAAGAATAGGGTGGTTGAGGGGACTGGGAGGTGGGGAGCCAGGGACAGGGCTGGAAGGCTAGTTAGGGTAAGATTTTAAGGGCCCTAAAGTAGTAGTTTGAGCCCCATTCTGTAGGGCAGTGGTTCTGCACCAGCAGTATCAGCATCACCTCGGAGCTTATTAGACAAGCAAATGCAAATTCTTAGGCCCTATGCCAGTCCTATTGGATCAGAAACTCTCAGGGTGGGGCCCAACAACCGTGTTCTTACAGGACCTCACAGTGATTCTGATCAAGTTTGAAAACACTGCTGTTGGTCATGGTGAACTATTAGCACGCATGATCCCCTTTGTTTAGTATGTATGACATTTGTCTGCATGTAACAGAAGCCCAAATGCAGTTGCTTAACCTATTAGGGCTCCTCCCCTCCCCCGTAACAAGAGGTCCAGAAAAGCATAGTCCATGACTAGCGTAACAGCTCAAGGAAGTCCCCAAAAACCCACGCCCTTTCTGACTCCCTTAGCCTGTGACCTCTATCCTCGTGGTTGTAAGATGCTCTAGACAACTCCTCTCAAGTCTCACGGAATGGTGCAGCTGGCACCCAGATTCTCTGTGCCTCTTTCTGCCATGTTGCCCCTCGCTAGCACAAGCAGGAAGAGAGGACTTTAATAAAATAGGAGACATTAGGAAATCTGGCCTCAGATCAAAAGAGTTGATTCTGAAATGCAAGGGCAGGGGGCATGATGGTTAATCAACGTGAACATCTGTGTCAACTACTTACTACATCCCTTCAGTAGTGAGAGGCGATTTTCACCCTGCGGCCTGCAGCTCTGGTCTTACAGATGGAGCAGCCGAGGGATACAGGCTGTGCAGGGCAAACCTGCTCTTGACCAGAGCTGCCTTTCTTTCTTTATTTATTTATTCATTTTTAGAGAGGAGAGAGAGACAGAGAGAGAGAAGGGGGGAGGAGCTGGAAGCATCAACTCCCATATGTGCCTTGACCGGGCAAGCCCAGGGTTTCGAACCGGCGACCTCAGCATTTCCAGGTCGACGCTTTATCCACTGCGTCACCACAGGTCAGCAGAGCTGCCTTTCTGACTGTGGGATTGAGACCAAGCTGCTTGATGTCTCAGATCCCCGCTCTGAAAACAGAGCATTCTAATAATACTTGCTTCATGGGATGGTCGTGAGGATTAGAGTAAGTAACATTTGAAAGTGTCTACTTAATAAATGGTAGCTATTATTTTTATTATTACTACTATATTTTATTATTCTTAGCTCTGCGGCTGTCTGTGCCCCTCGTGTGAAGGTTCTCAGCAACAAATTATGTTTCTAGTTTAGTGCGAAGAAAGTCTCTCTTCCGATTCGTAGGGGTGCTTTTCACTGTTGAGTAGCTGCTGCTATATTTACCAGGGAAGCTCAGGGCTAAATTCTGGGAAATTCTGACAATCACCTGTAGCCTAAGTTTTCTGTAATAAGTGTCTCTCCCCCTGATTAGACATGAGACACTCCTTTCTTTTCTCACCACAATCTCATTCATGACCACGAGCTTTGTCTCCCCACTAACTCCTAAGATCCCCAAAAGATGGTTGGCAATTCTCTGCTGTGTCAGAGTGGATGCTGTCAAACACTCAGCCGTGTTTGACGGGAGGAGGAAAGTAAGGACTCTGAATGCATACACGTAGAAAACATAAGGGTCTCATTCACCTCATCCGTGAGTTGGAATCAATTCTATTTTTAACTAATACTTGGCAAGAAGGAGAAGGTCAATATTGAAGTGAAAAGAACACAGCTGCTCCTGAGTTCAGATTCCAGATCTCCCAGTTCCTTACTTCCCTTCTTTTTCTCAGGCAGGTTCCTTAACCTCACTAAGCCCTACTGTCCTCGGGTATTGTAAAGCCAGCAAGCAGGGCCAGGGCCACTATCACAGCAGCCTTCTGGCCTATGCAGGTTCGCATTGGATTCGGACAGTCGGTAAAGAAACAGCGGAGCCAAAAACTGGTGGGCCATAACCTTTAATCTTACCTTGCACCCGGCGGGCAAGTAAAAATACACACTGGGCTCCAAAACCCAGTCACACTCAGTGCTCACAAAGCCACTGACTTATCCGAGTTTCCTAGAATCAAAGGTTTCTAGCTCACCAACCTTATTCTCCTCAGTTCCCCATCTTCTTCCTTATCCCAGATACAAACTCTACACAAACTGGCATCTCACTCAGCACTCCGCCATCTTGGCTGCTTCTCCTGGCCTCCTCCACGTGGCCTCCTTCCGCTGCTGGCTCTACTCTCTCCTCACTCTCATGCTAACCTCAGGAACCAAGAGCCAAGTCCCGTTCTGCCCCCATTTTATAGTGTAGCTTCACAACCTTTAATCCAATATACAAAATAGGGAAGTCTCTAATACAAAGTCACTTCTCTGAGGCATGATTGGATTGTACCGCCCTACAGCAAAAAGGGTGGGAAAGGCTTAATCCCAAAACCAAGCCCCAGGTTACAACGATCTCCAACACACATTAATATCACCTGGGCGATGGCCTCTTGTTGGTCAAATAAGTTTGTAAATGTGATATATATGTTTGCTCGCTTGTGACTTATATTGGGTGTGGGGGACAGGCTATAGGCAGGCCAGGTCGTTGTAGCCTGGGGTTTGGTTTTGGGACTAAGCTTTTCCCCACACCCTTGAATGATTGTATTATCTGGGTGGTGCACTCTCATGAGGAATCCAATTATGCCTTGGATGGGTGACTTTGTATCGGGGACTTCCTTGTTTGTATATTGGATTAAGGGATTTTGGTTTTCTACACTATAAAGTGGGACAGACCGGGAGCTTGGACACACAGTTCCTGCTATCACAATTGCAGGGGCTTCCCTGATCCCTTGCCCTTCATGGGAAGAGCTGGTTTTCTGCTTTTCCCTTGTCTTCTTTTGTGGTTTGCCTGTCTTGGTGAGACACCAATAAATAGGATGGCCCCCCGTCCTCTGACTCCGCCATTTCTTTATCGTCTGCCCGAATCCAATGGGAACCTGCATGTGAATGGCCACGATGGCGGCTCCTGGCCCTACAACTGGCGTAGTTTCCGGCAGGATTCAGAGATTGGTATGGAGCCACCACCCTTGATGGGTGGGATAGAGTACTGGTTGCCGCTCTGGCTCCCCATGGCTGTCCTTTTAGGGGCCATGGGCTACATGTTTTTTACTCAAGAGGAAACTGCCCGAGGTCAAAAGCTTCAGTATGAATTGAAAATAGAACGGCAGAAAAGGCTGGAATTGGAGCGAGCACTGGAGAAGGAATTACGGGTTCGCGAGTTGCAGTTTACCCTGGAAGTTGAACGTGTTCACCGGCAGTTATTGGAGAAACAACTGCGGATTCAAGAGCTCGAGTCTCAGCTTCTGGCCAAAAGCCAGCAGCCACAGGAGCCTAAACGGTCACCAAAGGAGCAGCAGCATCCGTGCCGGTGGATTGGCTTTGAGTCAGCGGGAGCAGGCGCTTGCGACTCCTCTTCTGAGGATGAGAAGGCTCAGGCTGAAGCTGCCATACGCACACTGAGAGCCCGACCAGTTGTCGCCAAGAAGGTAAAAAACCCAGCAACAAAGAGTCCCTCAGGGGCAGCCACAGCCTCCAGCCCAGGTAATGGAACACTCTGTGGTCCGGCCCTATACCCAGGCAGAGCTGATGGAGTTGGGGGCACAATTTAGGCAGAAACCTACTGAATCCCTGGTAGCCTGGTTACTACGATTATGGGATATAGGGGTGGATGGCATCATGCTCTCCGGAACAGAGATGGAGAAATTGGCCGCCATTACCACACACTCTTCCTTGAGGCAGCGTCTTCAGAACTGCCATGGCAACCCAGGAGACCATACCCTATTAGAATGGGTGATGGCTGCCATTCGTATGGTCTGGCAGAATGCTGGAGAACTGCCGGGGGCAATGAGTCGGTGGCAGTGCTACAGTGAGTTAGTAAAGGTCCTTCGAGAACTAGGTATGAAGAATGCTGTTTTCAACCCTGGGTCTCGTGGGCCAGACGAGGAAGTGTTTACGGCCAAAATGAGGGAATTTGTCCTTGCTAGCGCCCCGTCAGCCCTTTTTGGGTCACTTGTGGCTATCTTGGGCCCCTATGTGGGGCAGCCCATCAATGCAGTTACACAGATGGTAGCAGATTTGGGAGAGCTGGAGGCCGCTCGGGATCATAAAGCAGTGAGGGCTGCTGCCTATGTTTCCCCCCCAACTAACAAGGGAAACGGGCCTGTAAAGGTTACCCGAACACAGATGTGGGTAGACTTGATTGCGGCTGGAGCAGATAAGGGGAAATTGGATGGCCAGTCTAATAAAATTCTTTTGGAGCTTTGGCGGCAGCTTAAACCAGAACAGAAGTTCCAGCCACTGAGACGAAAGGCCCCAGCAGCTACCAATAAAACGTTTGGTGCGCGCACAGCTCGGTTACAAGATTATATGATAGAGACGGCCGAGGGAGAGGGGAACTCCCAAGACCCACTGTACCAGTTTGAATAGGAAAAAGGCCGAGGGACCCGTCTAACGGGGATGGGCGGGGACCGGAGGCCACATGTGGAACTGGCTATCCACTGGTCCCCTTCCAATGTACAACAGGTGTTGGCCTTGGTGGATACAGGTGCAGAATGTTCCCTTCTCTATGGAAACCCAGAGCGGTTTGCTGGGACCCCAGTGGCCATTGACGGTTATGGGGGCCAAACTGTTCAAGTGAAGCCAATAACTATTCCATTGGGGATAGGGAGACTGCCTCCTAAGCCATATAAGGTGTATGTATCTCCTATTCCTGAATATATTTTGGGGGTAGATGTCTTGCAAGGACTGTGGTTGGAAACTACAGCTGGGGAGTTCCGGCTGCGGATCAGGGTTGTGAAGGCAGTATTGCGGGGACATGCATCACATTCCCCTTTGCAATTACCCATCCCTCGGCGTGTGACTAACACCAAGCAGTACCGCCTGCCAGGTGGTTATGAAGAAGTCACAGGGACAATCCTTGAGCTAGAAAAGGTGGGGATCATCCGGCCAGCACACAGTCCTTACAACTCCCCAGTATGGCCTGTGCGCAAAGCAGATGGAACCTGGAGAATGACAGTAGATTACAGGGAACTTAATAAAGTTGTTCCCCCTTTGCACGCTGCTGTTCCTTCGATAGCTAACATGATGGATCGGCTAAGCCATGAGTTGGGGACATACCACTTTGTGGCAGACTTGGCCAATGCTTTTTTCTCTATTGATATAGCCGCAGAGAGTCAAGACCAATTTGCCTTCAGTTGGGAAGGGAGACAATGGACCTTTACAGTGTTACCCCAGGGCTATTTGCATAGCCCCACCTTGTGCCATGGGCTGGTGGCTGCTGACCTGGCTAAATGGAAACAGCCAGAGGTAGTCCGCATGTACCATTATATTGATGATATTATGCTAACTAGTGATTCTCTTTCAGAATTGGAGCAAGCAGTCCCTACCCTGCTATCCCATTTGAAAGCATGTGGCTGGGCAGTTAACGAGAACAAATTACAAGGACCTGGGTTATCTGTTAAATTCTTGGGAGTTGTCTGGTCGGGTAAGACAAAAGTTATCCCTGACGCAGTTATAGATAAGATTCAAGCCTACCCCGTGCCCACTACGGTAAAACAGTTACAGGAATTCTTAGGTTTGTTGGGGTATTGGCGAGCATTTATACCGCATTTGGCTCAGTTACTACGCCCCTTGTACAACCTTATTCGAAAGGGGGTTCGCTGGTATTGGACTGAGCAGGCGCAAGGTTCATTTGCAGCTGTTAAGAGAGCTGTCAAGGTGGCACAGGCCTTGAATGTGTTTGATCCTGCCAGGCCCTGTGAGCTGGATGTTCATGTAACCTCGGAGGGGTTTGGATGGGGCTTGTGGCAGCGGACAGAGCGCCTACGGCAACCTATTGGATTTTGGTCCCAATTGTGGAAAGGTGCTGAAGTTCGTTACTCATTAGTAGAGAAGCAGCTGGCAGCTGTGTATGCTGCCCTCCTGGCAACTGAGAGTATTACAACCACAACACCAGTTACAGTCAAAACAACATACCCTATAGCTGGATGGGTGAGAGATTGGGCAACTAAACCACGTAGTGGTATGGCCCAAATGTCTACCCTGGCCAAGTGGGGTGCCTATCTGCAACAACGCTGTGCTCTTAGCACCAGCCCATTGAGGGCAGAACTGCAGGAAGTCTTGGGTCCAGTCACCTATGCGACTTTAGAGTCAGGTGCAACTGGGGCTCAGGAGGCAGAACCTGAGGTCAGTCCCTACCAGGAGGGGCGGGTGCCCATCCCCGAAGATGCCTGGTATACTGATGGTTCCAGCAGGGGCCAACCTGCCAAATGGACGGCTATCGCCTTCCATCCGGCCACTGAGACTATTTGGATGGACACGGGTACAGGCCAAAGCAGCCAATGGGCAGAATTAAGAGCTGTTTGGCTAGTTGCCCATAATGAACCTTCACCTCTGGTGATCTGTACTGACAGTTGGGCTGTCTATCGTGGACTGACCCTTTGGATTGCTACTTGGCACATTAACCAGTGGATGGTAATGCACCGTCCATTATGGGGTCAGGCCATGTGGCAGGACTTATGGGAAATAGGACACCAGAAGCAGGTGACAGTATATCATGTCACAGGGCATGCCCCTCTAGCCCATCCTGGGAATGATGAGGCAGATACGTTGGCAAGGGTGCGATGGTTGGAGACTGCACCTGCAGGTGATGTGGCACAGTGGCTCCACCGGCGCCTGCTCCATGCAGGACAGAAAACTATGTGGGCTACGGTTAAGGCTTGGAACTTGCCTGTGTCCTATGCAGAGGTACTTGCAGCCTGTGAGCAATGTGCAGTATGTTCCAAGGAACACCCTCGGAGACCACTGGTGTCACCTGGACAGATCCAGAGGGGTCATGTCCCACTGACACGATGGCAGATAGACATCATTGGACCCTTACCAAAGTCAGAAGGGTACCAGTATGCAGTCACTTGTGTAGATACTGCGACCGGGCTGCTTGCTGCTTACCCCGCTCGTAACCCTGACCAGAGGGCAGTCATACAGGCTCTGGACCGCCTGAGTGCTGCATATGGGCGACCGCTGGTCCTTGAAAGTGACAATGGTACCCACTTCACTGGTTCAACGGTGAGGCAATGGGCTCAAAAGCTGGGGGTGGACTGGAAGTACCATGTTCCCTACCACCCCCAGGCTGCTGGTATCATTGAGCGTTATAATGGACTCTTAAAGCAGGGACTGCGACAAGAGGGGGGCACCGGCTCTCTTACTGGATGGACACGCCGCTTATGGACAGTACTTCGGATTTTGAATGAGCGACCTCGACGGGGAAGCCCAGCTCCAGTAGAGGCCCTCCTGCATCGGACAGCTGCCCCCATTCAGTTGCAGATACGCACCAAGGACATTTTACTCAAGCCAGGTTTCGGACAGCAGGGCAACGTGCTCTTGCCTGCTCCAACAGCCCTTCTTAAAGGACAACGGCTTCAATGGACTTGGCCCTGGACTGTACAGGCCCCCCATCTGAGATGGGTGGCCTTGTTGGCACCATGGGGAAAGGGGTTAGAGGTGGACCTCCAGTTAACTCCTTGGGCAACCAGCACCTGGCCACCTAAGGTAGAAGTGTATTATCCCTTGAGTGCTCAAGGGGACAGCATTTTGAAGGGCACCTTTGTAATTTCTTTATGGCCAATAATGAGTTCCCCTATTTTACTACACATAGAACCAGCAGATGCTGGTGTATTGGCCAATAAGGTTTGGTATGCCCGCTCAGGGCGGCCTCTGGTGCCAGCTACGGTGCTGTCTGCAGACAAAACTCTGGCCTGTATTCTGCCAGAGGGAAAAGATTTGCCTCTCTTGGTGCCACTGACAGCTCTCTCATTTCGCCCATAGTTTTTGATCTGTTAATCCTATTGCTGTAGTTGGTACTATTTCTGTTTATGCAATGTATCCTACTCCTTGCACAGTGACCATCATGGAAGATGCCTGTGGTTTAGATTGTAAAGCGAGCAAAAGGGGTGGAATGTTGGTCAAATAAGTTTGTAAATGTGATATATATGTTTGCTCGCTTGTGACTTATATTGGGTGTGGGGGACAGGCTATAGGCAGGCCAGGTCGTTGTAGCCTGGGGTTTGGTTTTGGGACTAAGCTTTTCCCCACACCCTTGAATGATTGTATTATCTGGGTGGTGCACTCTCATGAGGAATCCAATTATGCCTTGGATGGGTGACTTTGTATCGGGGACTTCCTTGTTTGTATATTGGATTAAGGGATTTTGGTTTTCTACACTATAAAGTGGGACAGACCGGGAGCTTGGATACACAGTTCCTGCTATCACAATTGCAGGGGCTTCCCTGATCCCTTGCCCTTCATGGGAAGAGCTGGTTTTCTGCTTTTCCCTTGTCTTCTTTTGTGGTTTGCCTGTCTTGGTGAGACACCAATAAATAGGATGGCCCCCCGTCCTCTGACTCCGCCATTTCTTTATCGTCTGCCCGAATCCAATGGGAACCTGCATGTGAATGGCCACGATGGCGGCTCCTGGCCCTACACCTCTTTAGTAAAGTGAGCATAATACATTTTATCTGCCCAACAATCCACCCCTATGCTCACTTTACTACCCACAATTTACATCACCAGCATTCCTGTGCAAGGAAATTAGAACATTACACAGATTACAACAGCAAAAATCATACAGTTTCAACAATTTCAAAGGTACATTTCACCAGTCTCTGAGCACTTAGCCCAAAGCGCAAAATGTCCTCGGTCTTCTTTCTAGCCACGGGAAAAGCTTCCCAGGGTAGGGGAGTGCTTCCAGCAAAGCCACCCCCCACCCCCATCAGGGTATTACACATTGTCCAAAATCCGTAATCCGTAAATCCATCCAACAATGCCAATGCCCACTCCAGTCGTAGTCCAGGAAATCAGTCCACGCACATGGGGCATCAGCCACCCCCCTCATCCCTGCCATCCTCGCAGGTCTTACACTGTCCCAAAGAGGGGCACGTGGCAATGGCAGTCAGCATTTCCATCTCTGCTCTGGAAAGCATGTCCAGCCCTATGTCCCCAAATCGCAGACCTACCGGGGCCATAGTAGGTGCTCCTTCCAGCTGGGCTCTCATCGTATGGAGACTGCGGATTGCAACTCCAGCCCGATTCTCCTCATCCTCCAAAGAGGAACTGGAAACATCAGCTCCTGCTGCCGGGCTTGAACCTCCGTCCGCTGCCGCCTTCTGCTCCGCAGACCTTGCAGCTCCGGACCCGGCCTCAGCTTCAGACTCAGCCCCGGTCTCAGCCTCAGCCCCGGCCTCCTGCCACTGCTGACTCTCCGCAACATCCAGGGCAAGCTGCAACTCACGAACCTCTGAATCCTCCTCCAGCATTTGCTCCATTTCCAGGCGAATCTCAAACACCTGGTTGGCCTCCTCCTCCAGCATTTCCTCCAGCCCCAGGGTCAGCATCGGTTTCTCCTGCGTTTGCTCCATCTCCTTCCACTGCTCAGTTTGCAGGTCCCGGGCGGCCTCTTCCACAGAGCTCTCGGTTTCCTCACGCATGGCTGTAAAAGTCAGCCAGCCTACAATCCCCAAAAGGACAGCCATGGGGAACCCTAACACTAGCCAGTCCTCTACTCCACCGCTCAAAGGCTCCTTGCCGATCTGTATCGAATCCTGCCACAGACTACGCCAAATGTAAGGCCAGGAGCCGCCATCGTGGCCACTCACATGCAGGTTCGCATTGGATTCGGACAGTCGGTAAAGAAACAGCGGAGCCAAAAACTGATGGGCCATAGCCTTTAATCCTTCCTTGCACCCGGCGGGCAAGTAAAAACATATACTGGGCTCCAAAACCCAGTCACACTCAGTGCTCACAAAGCCACTGACTTATCCGAGTTTCCTAGAATCAAAGGTTTCTAGCTCAACAGACTTATTCTCCTCAGTTCCCCATCTCCTTCCTTCTCCCAGATACAAACTCTACACAAACTGGCATCTCACTCAGCACTCCGCCATCTTGGCTGCTTTTCCTGGCCTACTCCACGTGGCCTCCTTTAGCTGCTGGCTCTACTCTCTCCGCTCTCTCATGCTAACCTCAGGAACCAAGAGCCAAGTCCCGTTCTGCCCCCATTTTATAGTGTAGCTTCACAACCTTTAATCCAATATACAAAATAGGGTAGTCTCTAATACAAAATCACTTCTCTGAGGCATGATTGGATTGTACCGCCCTACAGCAAAAAGGGTGGGAAAGGCTTAATCCCAAAACCAAGCCCCAGGTTACAACGATCTCCAACACACATTAATATCACCTGGGCGATGGCCTCTTTAGTAAAGTGAGCATAATACATTTTATCTGCCCAACACCAGGGTATGCTGCAACGAGTGGGTAAGACCATCTCACTTCTTGTGGACACGGGGGCTGTCTTCTTTTTTTGCCATCACACTCTGGACCTCTAATTCCCTCACAGGTATCGGTTATGGGAATGGATGGGACCCCTTCCCCTCCCCTTTTTACCCCACTCCTGACATGCAGTTTTGCCTCAAGCTTGCCTCCATACAGGACCACTGGCAGTCGGAACCACTAGACTCCATCCATCTCCAGCTCACCAAAAGGTTGGGCCTTACAAATCCCCGTATTACTCCTCTTTTTAAAAAATCCTTACAGGACCGCATCCGCGAAGTTTCTCAACTCACAGCCACACAGATGTTCCTCCTGACACCCCCTCAAAGCCACCACCTTCCAATCTCCCCTCCCCACGACGCCCCTAATCAGCAGGAAGTAGCCAGAGGAATAAACGGTGCCCCTTTTCTATTTAACACAAAAGGTCAGAATGTAAGGTTGGTGGATAATGGGGAAAGGTCAGGCCCGGGAACTTTGGCTAGGACCGCCCACAACCAAGCGCGCCAAAAGAAGCTTCCCAGGAACCCTTTGGAAAAAAGCGACCGTCTGCCAGCAGTGAGATTTCACCACGTCATATTAGCTCGACCACCCTAGGGACCCTTTAAATATCGCCCATGTGGTTTAATCCTTGCGACTTCCCTGGCCTCCATCTTTCCTCGGGGCCAGGGAACCTCGCTGGGCGGGATGCATGCTCTGTACTCAATAAAGCCTTTTGTTATTCCACACTTCGTGGCTCCGGCCCCTTCCTTCCTTCTCAGTGGGGAAAAATACCTTACACTGACAAGCTCAGGGGAGGCCTGCCTTGAAGACTCAGTGACCTAAAGTAACACACAGGATGGTCTGACATGAAAACTTCTAACTAAAACCAGTTCCTGGTGGGTACTCATGTCCTAGGGCGGCGTTTTTCTCTAACAAAGGTCCATGCTTACCTTAATTGAGCCTGTCTGTAGTTTTTTGCATCTACAATAATGTACCTGATAACGTGCCTTTGAAATATAAGAATAATCTTCTTTTCCTGTCCCCTCTGGGCACAACCACCCCCAACCCTCTCCAGCAGAAACCACAAATCCCCTCATTGTTACTATTATCCTGTTAATTGCTAACTGCTAACTCTCCATCACTTGCCTGTGTAAAGCATTTTACTTTTTATCCAGTCCCAGAAAGTTCCCCCACTTTGCTTTCTCCGCCTCCCTAATCTATCACCTTTGATTCTAATGTATAAAATAAGTGGTGAAACTGCCATTCTCCAGATAACTTTCTCAATCAGTTGAGATTTTGCTTCCTGGCCATTGTCAACAGTTTGGCTCAAATAAACTCATAAACATTCTTACAGGTTTAGATGATTGTTGGGCAGATAAAATATATTATGCTCACTTTGTTAAAGATGGCGCTGCCCATGTGGAGGCCGTTGCCCAGGTGATATTAATGTGTGTCTCTGTGGGCTGTGGGCAGGCAGGATCCTTGTAGCCTGGGGCTTGGTTTTAGGATTAAGCCTTTCCCACCTGTTTTGATGTGGGGTGATACAATCCCATCATGCTCCAGATAAGTGACTTTGTATTAGAAACTTCCCTATTTTGTATATTGGATTAAAGGTTATGAATCTACACTATAAAATGGGGACAGCACAGGAGCTTGCGCTCTTGGTTCCTGAGAGTAGCATTAGAGAGAGGAGAGCAGAGAAAGGCCATGTGGAAGAGGCCAGGAGAAGCAGCCAAGATGGCAGAGTGTTGAGTGAGAAGCCAGTTTGTGCAGAGTTTGTGCAGGGAGAAGGAAGGAGATGGGGAACAGAGGTGAATAAAATCTGGTGAGCTAGAAACCTTTGATTCTAGGAAACTCAGATAAGTCAGTAGCTTTGTGAGCACTGAATGTGAGTGGGTTTTGGAGCCCAGTGTGTGTTTTTACTTGCCCGCCAGTGCAAGCTTGGATTAAAGATGATGGCTGTAAAGCCAGCAGCCATGGCCAGGGCCACTATCACAGCAGCCTCCTGGCCCATGCAGGTTCGCATTGGATTCGGACAGTCGGTAAAGAAACAACGGAGCCAAAAACTGATGGGCTGTCATCTTATGTTCTAGCTTGCATCCAGCGGGCAAGTAAAAAACACACACTGGGCTCCAAAACCCACTCATATTCAGTGCTCACAAAGCTACTGACTTATCCGAGTTTCCTAGAATCAAAGGTTTCTAGCCCCCAGCCTTATTCTCCTCAGTTCCCCATCTCCTTCCTTATCCCAGATACAAACTCTACACAAACTGGCATCTGTAAGGCCAGGAGCCGCCATCGTGGCCATTCACATGCAGGTTCCCATTGGATTCGGGCAGACGATAAAGAAATGGCGGAGTCAGAGGATGGGGGGCCATCCTATTTATTGGTGTCTCACCAAGACAGGCAAACCACAAAAGAAGACAAGGGAAAAGCAGAAAACCAGCTCTTCCCATGAAGGGCAAGGGATCAGGGAAGCCCCTGCAATTGTGATAGCAGGAACTGTGTGTCCAAGCCCCTGGTCTGTCCCACTTTATAGTGTAGAAAACCAAAATCCCTTAATCCAATATACAAACAAGGAAGTCTCTGATACAAAGTCACTTATCCAAGGCATAATTGGATTCCTCATGAGAGTGCACCACCCAGATCATACAATCAGTCAAGGGTGTGGGGAAAAGCTTAGTCCCAAAACCAAACCTTAGGCTACAACGACCTGGCCTGCTTATAGCCTGTCCCCCACACCCAATATAAGTCACAAGCGAGCAAACATATATATCATATTTACAAACTTATTTGACCAACATTCCACCCCTTTTGCTCGCTTTACAATCTAAACCACAGGCATCTTCCATGATGGTCACTGTGCAAGGAGTAGGATACATTGCATAAACAGAAATAGTACCAACTACAGCAATAGGATTAACAGATCAAAAACTATGGGCGAAATGAGAGAGCTGTCAGTGGCACCAAGAGAGGCAAATCTTTTCCCTCTGGCAGAATACAGGCCAGAGTTTTGTCTGCAGACAGCACCATAGCTGGCACCAGAGGCCGCCCTGAGCGGGCATACCAAACCTTATTGGCCAATACACCAGCATCTGCTGGTTCTGTGTGTAGTAAAATAGAGGAACTCATTATTGGCCATAAAGAAATTACAAAGGTGCCCTTCAAAATGCTGTCCCCTTGAGCACTCAAGGGATAATACACTTCTACCTTAGGTGGCCAGGTGCTGGTTGCCCAAGGAGTTAACTGGAGGTCCACCTCTAACCCCTTTCCCCATGGTGCCAACAAGGCCACCCATCTCAGATGGGGGGCCTGTACAGTCCAGGGCCAAGTCCATTGAAGCCGTTGTCTTTTAAGAAGGGCTGTTGGAGCAGGCAAGAGCACGTTGCCCTGCTGTCCGAAACCTGGCTTGAGTAAAATGTCCTTGGTGCGTATCTGCAACTGAATAGGGGCAGCTGTCCGATGCAAGAGGGCCTCTACTGGAGCTGGGCTTCCCCGTCGAGGTCGCTCATTCAAAATCCGAAGTACTGGCCCTGGCCGGTTGGCTCAGCGGTAGAGCGTCGGCCTAGCGTGCGGAGGACCCGGGTTAGATTCCCGGCCAGGGCACACAGGAGAAGCGCCCATTTGCTTCTCCACCCCTCTGCCGCACTTTCCTCTCTGTCTCTCTCTTCCCCTCCCGCAGCCAAGGCTCCATTGGAGCAAGGATGGCCCGGGCGCTGGGGATGGCTCTGTGGCCTCTGCCCCAGGCGCTAGAGAGGCTCTGGTCACAATATGGCGACGCCCAGGATGGGCAGAGCATCGCCCCCTGGTGGGCAGAGCGTCGCCCCATGGTGGGCGTGCCGGGTGGATCCCGGTCGGGCGCATGCGGGAGTCTGTCTGACTGTCTCTCCCCGTTTCCAGCTTCAGAAAAATGAAAAAAAAAAAAAAAAAAAAAATCCGAAGTACTGTCCATAAGCGGTGTGTCCATCCAGTAAGAGAGTCGGTGCCCCCCTCCTGTCGCAGTCCCTGCTTTAAGAGTCCATTATAACACTCAATGATACCAGCAGCCTGGGGGTGGTAGGGAACATGGTACTTCCAGTCCACCCCCAGCTTTTGAGCCCATTGCCTCACTGTTGAACCAGTGAAGTGGGTACCATTGTCACTTTCAAGGACCAGCGGTCGCCCGTATGCAGCACTCAGGCGGTCCAGAGCCTGTATGACTGCCCTCTGGTCAGGGTTACGAGCGGGGTAAGCAGCAAGCAGCCCGGTGGCAGTATCTACACAAGTGACTGCATACTGGTACCCTTCTGACTTTGGTAAGGGTCCAATGATGTCTATCTGCCATCATGTCAGTGGGACATGACCCCTCTGGATCTGTCCAGGTGACACCAGTGGTCTCCGAGGGTGTTCCTTGGAACATACTGCACATTACTCACAGGCTGCAAGTACCTCTGCATAGGACACAGGCAAGTTCCAAGCCTTAACTGTAGCCCACATAGTTTTCTGTCCTGCATGGAGCAGGCGCTGGTGGAGCCACTGTGCCACATCACCTGCAGGTGCAGTCTCCAACCATCGCACCCTTGCCAACGTATCTGCCTCATCATTCCCAGGATGGGCTAGAGGGGCATGCCCTGTGACATGATATACTGTCACCTGCTTCTGGTGTCCTATTTCCCATAAGTCCTGCCACATGGCCTGACCCCATAATGGACGGTGCATTACCATCCACTGGTTAATGTGCCAAGTAGCAATCCAAAGGGTCAGTCCACGATAGACAGCCCAACTGTCAGTACAGATCACCAGAGGTGAAGGTTCATTATGGGCAACTAGCCAAACAGCTCTTAATTCTGCCCATTGGCTGCTTTGGCCTGTACCCGTGTCCATCCAAATAGTCTCAGTGGCCGGATGGAAAGCGATAGCCGTCAATTTGGCAGGTTGGCCCCTGCTGGAACCATCAGTATACCAGGCATCTTCGGGGATGGGCACTCGCCCCTCCTGGTAGGGACTGACCTCAGGTTCTGCCTCCTGAGCCCCAGTTGTACCTGACTCTAAGGTCGCATAGGTGACTGGACCCAAGACTTCCTGCAGTTCTGCCCTCAATGGGCTGGTGCTAAGAGCACAGCGTTGTTGCAGGTAGGCACCCCACTTGGCCAGGGTAGACATTTGGGCCATACCACTACGTGGTTTAGTTGCCCAATCTCTCACCCATCCAGCTATAGGGTATGTTGTTTTGACTGTAACTGGTGTTGTGGTTGTAATACTCTCAGTTGCCAGGAGGGCAGCATACACAGCTGCCAGCTGCTTCTCTACTAATGAGTAACGAACTTCAGCACCTTTCCACAATTGGGACCAAAATCCAATAGGTTGCCGTAGGCGCTCTGTCCGCTGCCACAAGCCCCATCCAAACCCCTCCGAGGTTACATGAACATCCAGCTCACAGGGCCTGGCAGGATCAAACACATTCAAGGCCTGTGCCACCTTGACAGCTCTCTTAACAGCTGCAAATGAACCTTGCGCCTGCTCAGTCCAATACCAGCGAACCCCCTTTCGAATAAGGTTGTACAAGGGGCGTAGTAACTGAGCCAAATGCGGTATAAATGCTCGCCAATACCCCAACAAACCTAAGAATTCCTGTAACTGTTTTACCGTAGTGGGCACGGGGTATGTTTGAATCTTATCTATAACTGCGTCAGGGATAAGTTTTGTCTTACCTGACCAGACAACTCCCAAGAATTTAACAGATAACCCAAGGTCCTTGTAATTTGTTCTCGTTAACTGCCCAGCCACATGCTTTCAAATGGGATAGCAGGGTAGGGACTGCTTGCTCCAATTCTGAAAGAGAATCACTAGTTAGCATAATATCATCAATATAATAGTACATGCGGACTACCTCTGGCTGTTTCCATTTAGCCAGGTCAGCAGCCACCAGCCCATGACACAAGGTGGGGCTATGCAAATAGCCCTGGGGTAACACTGTAAAGGTCCATTGTCTCCCTCCCCAACTGAAGGCAAATTGGTCTTGACTCTCTGCGGCTATATCAATAGAGAAAAAAGCATTGGCCAAGTCTGCCACAAAGTGGTATGTCCCCAACTCATGGCTTAGCCGATCCATCATGTTAGCTATCGAGGGAACAGCAGCGTGCAAAGGGGGAACAACTTTATTAAGTTCCCTGTAATCTACTGTCATTCTCCAGGTTCCATCTGCTTTGCGCACAGGCCATACTGGGGAGTTGTAAGGACTGTGTGCTGGCCAGATGATCCCCACCTTTTCTAGTTCAAGGATTGTCCCTGTGACTTCTTCATAACCACCTGGCAGGCGGTACTGCTTGGTGTTAGTCACACGCCGAGGGACGGGTAATTGCAAAGGGGAATGTGATGCATGTCCCCGCAATACTGCCTTCACAACCCTGATCCGCAGCCGGAACTCCCCAGCTGTAGTTTCCAACCACAGTCCTTGCAAGACATCTACCCCCAAAATATATTCAGGAATAGGAGATACATACACCTTATATGGCTTAGGAGGCAGTCTCCCTACCCCAATGGAATAGTTATTGGCTTCACTTGAACAGTTTGGCCCCCATAACCGTCAATGGCCACTGGGGTCCCAGCAAACCGCTCTGGGTTTCCATAGAGAAGGGAACATTCTGCACCTGTATCCACCAAAGCCAACACCTGTTGTACATTGGAAGGGGACCAGTGGATAGCCAGTTCCACATGTGGCCTCCGGTCCCCGCCCATCCCCGTTAGACGGGTCCCTCGGCCTTTTTCCTATTCAAACTGGTACAATGGGTCTTGGGAGTTCCCCTCTCCCTCGGCCGTCTCTATCATATAATCTTGTAACCGAGCTGTGCGCGCACTAAACGTTTTATTGGTAGCTGGTGGGGCCTTTCGTCTCAGTGGCTGGAACTTCTGTTCTGGTTTAAGCTGCCGCCAAAGCTCCAAAAGAATTTTATTAGACTGGCCATCCAATTTCCCCTTATCTGCTCCAGCCGCAATCAAGTCTACCCACATCTGCGTTCGGGTAACCTTTACAGGCCCGTTTCCCTTGTTAGTTGGGGGGGGGAAACATAGGCAGCAGCCCTCACTGCTTTATGATCCTGAGCGGCCTCCAGCTCTCCCAAATCTGCTACCATCTTTGTAACTGCATTGATGGGCTGCCCCACATAGGGGCCCAAGATAGCCACAAGTGACCCAAAAAGGGCTGACAGGGCGCTAGCAAGGACAAATTCCCTCATTTTTGCCGTAAACACTTCCTCGTCTGGCCCACGAGACCCAGGGTTGAAAACAGCATTCTTCATACCTAGTTCTCGAAGGACCTTTACTAACTCACTGTAGCACTGCCACCGACTCATTGCCCCCGGCAGTTCTCCAGCATTCTGCCAGACCATACGAATGGCAGCCATCACCCATTCTAATAGGGTATGGTCTCCTGGGTTGCCATGGCAGTTCTGAAGACGCTGCCTCAAGGAAGAGTGTGTGGTAATGGCGGCCAATTTCTCCATCTCTGTTCCAGAGAGCATGATGCCATCCACCCCTATATCCCATAATCGTAGTAACCAGGCTACCAGGGATTCAGTAGGTTTCTGCCTAAATTGTGCCCCCAACTCCATCAGCTCTGCCTGGGTATAGGGCCGGACCATAGAGTGTTCCATTACCTGGGCAGGAGGCTGTGGCTGCCCCTGAGGGACTCTTTGTTGCTGGGTTTTTACCTTCTTGGCGACAACTGGTCGGGCTCTCAGTGTGCGTATGGCAGCTTCAGCCTGAGCCTTCTCATCCTCAGAAGAGGAGTCGCAAGCGCCTGCTCCCGCTGACTCAAAGCCAATCCACCGGCACGGATGCTGCTGCTCCTTTGGTGACCGTTTAGGCTCCTGTGGCTGCTGGCTTTTGGCCAGAAGCTGAGACTTGAGCTCTTGAATCCGCAGTTGTTTCTCCAACAACTGCCGGTGAAGACATTCAGCTTCCAGGGTAAACTGCAACTCGCGAACCCGTAATTCCTTCTCCAGTGCTCGCTCCAATTCCAGCCTTTTCTGCCATTCTATTTGCAATTCACACTGAAGCTTTTGACCTCGGGCAGTTTCCTCTTGAGTAAAAAACATGTAGCCCATGGCCCCTAAAAGGACAGCCATGGGGAGCCAGAGCAGCAACCAGTACTCTATCCCACCCATCAAGGGTGGTGGCTCCATACCAATCTCTGTATCCTGCCGACTACGCCAGTTGTAAGGCCAGGAGCCGCCATCGTGGCCATTCACATGCAGGTTCCCATTGGATTCGGGCAGACGATAAAGAAATGGCGGAGTCAGAGGATGGGGGGCCATCCTATTTATTGGTGTCTCACCAAGACAGGCAAACCACAAAAGAAGACAAGGGAAAAGCAGAAAACCAGCTCTTCCCATGAAGGGCAAGGGATCAGGGAAGCCCCTGCAATTGTGATAGCAGGAACTGTGTGTCCAAGCCCCTGGTCTGTCCCACTTTATAGTGTAGAAAACCAAAATCCCTTAATCCAATATACAAACAAGGAAGTCTCTGATACAAAGTCACTTATCCAAGGCATAATTGGATTCCTCATGAGAGTGCACCACCCAGATCATACAATCAGTCAAGGGTGTGGGGAAAAGCTTAGTCCCAAAACCAAACCTTAGGCTACAACGACCTGGCCTGCGTATAGCCTGTCCCCCACACCCAATATAAGTCACAAGCGAGCAAACATATATATCATATTTACAAACTTATTTGACCAACAGCATCTCACTCAGTACTCTGCCATCTTGACTGCTTCTCATGGCCTCCTCCACGTGGCCTCCTTCTGCTCTCTGCTCTGCTCTCTCCTCTAATGATAATCTCAGGAACCAAGAGAGCAAGCTCCTATTCTGGCCCTATTTTATAGTGTAGCTTCACAACCTTTAATCCAATATACAAAATAGGGAAGTCTCTACTACAAAGTCACTTCTCTGAGTCATGATGGGATTGTACCGCCCCACATCAAAAAGGGTGGGAAAGGCTTAGTCCTAAAACCAAGCCCCAGGCTACAAAGATCCTGCCTGCCCACAGAGACACACATTAATTTCACCTGGGCAACGCCATCTTTAACAAAGTGAGCATAATATATTTTATCTGCCCAACAATGGCCCATCAGTTTTTGGCTCCGTTGTTTCTCTACCGACTGTCTGAATCCAGTGTGAACCTGCATGGGCCAAGTGGCTGTGATGGTGGCCCTGGCTACTGGCTTTACAATGATTCCTTTTTTTTTTTTTTTTTTTTTTTGTATTTCTCTGAGGTTAGAAGTGGGGAGGCAGTCAGACAGACTCCTGCATGTGCCTGACCTGGGATCCCCCACCAGGGGATCTCCTACCAGGGGGCGATGCTCTGCCCATCTGGCACATTGCTCCATTTTGACTGGAGCCATTCTAGGCGCCTGAGGAGGAGGCCATGAAACCATCCTCAGCACCCGAGCCAACTTGACTCCAATGGAATTTGGCTGCAGGAGGGGAAGAGAGAGATAGAGAGAAAAGAGAGGGGGAAGAGTGGAGAAGCAGACGGGTGCTTCTCCTGTGTGCCCTGACCAGGAATCAAACCTAGGACTTCCACATGCTAGGCTGATGCTCTACTGCTGAGCCAACCAGCTAGGGTCTAGGTTTAGATGATTCTTACATTCTTACACTGTGGCAAAAACTGTGCAAGTGATACAGTAATGAGTGAAGTTTAGGAACACATAGCTTTGGGTCATTTTATGTCATGAGCAGAAGCTGGGCTGGAAGGCGGAGCTTCTTCTAAAGGGATTGTTAGAACCCTGCAGAGACTCCCTACCTATGTGCATCAAACACTGCCCGCAGCCAATAAGTAGCGTGATATATACAGCCATGTGCTGCTTAGTGAGGGGGAAACATTCTGAGAAATGTGTCGTCCGGCGATTGTGTTGTTGAGTGCACATCACATATAGAGTGCACTTACACAAACCGAGATGGTACAGCCTACTGCACACCTAGACTGTGGTACACCACCATCATACACGAGGTTGACCAAAACGTTGTTATGCCGCCCATGACTGTATTCCCAATGACCACTGTCATCAAGCCGGGTGCCAGAGGGAACACTAAGCTCTCCTCTCAGGACCAGTCAGTAGCCCTTTCCAACAGGTTGTCAGAACCCTACACTCAAACTCTGTCCAGGTCTGCAGACCAAGAGGCAGGCTGGGGATGGATGCCAGTGGGGGCAGGTTCAAGAACCTTCCAGGTGCCACTACTACCCAAGATGGCCTTTCCCTCCCCTTCCCAAGGGACCACTGCAGATGGCCACGTTGTCAGGGGCCCGAGGGAGGGGCTTTGTGCAAGTGAGAGATGACAGAGAGAGGGCGAAAGAGGAGAGAGTGGAAGGATGAAAGGCTGGGGGAGGGGAGAGACTGGAGGAGAAAGAAGCAAAAGTGGAGAAAAAAGGCATTTGTAAAATTAAAAGGCAGGGCCCCATCAGATGGTGTTGGGCAAGGAAAGCGTGTTACAGGCAGGAGTAATTGGTAATCGGAGCTGATGTGAAGAAGGGATGATTTATGGGAGCATGCAGACAGGGGTGGAATAATTTTTGGAGCAGAACGGGGAAGTTACTGAACGCCTGAAACTCAGCTACTTATCCACTCGTTCTTGTGATGAATTAGCTCTTGTTTAAAGTAACCGCGGCTCCATTTTTCATTCTGATTACTACACTTGATATCTTTCTCTCCCTCTGTTTCCCTCTGACCACTGCCCCCTTACCAGGTTCTGGGTGCAGAGGCACTGGGTTTGTAAAAACTCATCACCCCTCCTCTTTACCTCTCCCCCCTCCCACCCCCAGCAACATTAACTCTAAATTGCCAAGTTTAAAGCCCGGCAGCCTGAAATATTGCAAAGATTAGGAATGTGCAGAATTAGTTTAGACTTCGGATGCCAGACTGGCCTGCTTATGCATCCTGAACGATTGCAGTTGCTTTGCTGATCTGATGTGGGGGAGAGCTCTCTGCAGACCTGTCCGTGCATCCTTAAAGGTGTGGGGCACAGGACACACTTTCTCCCTGCCTGGAGCACTCCTTTGGGGGACAGAAACGCCTTGAGGACCCTAAAAAGCTCTAATGAGAGGTAAACCCAAGATAAACAATGTCCAGTTCTGTGCTCCCCTCTTTACCAACATTAAATAATAAATTCTAAAATGATATTGTGCAGCTCTGTCCAGATAGCTCAGTTGATTAGTCATCCCGAAGCACAGAGGTTGCCAGTTTGATCCCTGGTCAGGGCACATAGAATAATAGAAGGAAATTCCTGTCTCTCTCTTTCATTCTCTCTTTAAAAAAAATCAATAAAATAAATATTTTAAAAACATTTTTAAATTACATTGTTCAGAATGGGGGAGAAGTTCTAGGCACAGGTGTAAACACCTGTGTAGGTATAAAAGTATTACATCTTTTTATGATTTAAAAAAAATTTTTTTTTATTAGAAATAGAACCCTCAAAAATTGAAGCTCCTATGTGGTCCAGTCTCAACTGAATTTCCATTAAAAAAAAAAAAAAAAAAAGTCTTACCAAACAACGATGATAGCAGTTATTTGTTAAAGTAACACAGAGAAAATATTTATTGGCTGCTCAGAGGAAACTTCTCAGAGCTCTTGGCATCCCTTTTCTTCCCCAAGTATCAACTCCGAGCCCAGGAGCCCTTTCCACCCGGCCCTGTGGCCTCTGTCAGGCTGCTGCACACACCCAGCAGGTTGTGCAACCCAGTGACCCAGGCTCTTCACTTCTTGTCACCGCCTCTTGTCCCTTGAACTTGGCTGCCTCTTTATCTCCTGTTAGTAATAAGGACACTCACCTTCATTTCACCTGTTAGGTCTCTGTCTTTGCCTTTGGCTGGTGCTTTCTTGCATTCCTTTGGTGGCTCTATCTCAAACCTGCTGGGATCCTTCCAGCCTCAGCAGACCCAGGTTCTGCCAGCCCCCAGCCCACTGTCCCACGTGGGCCCCCAGGAGATAAATATGTAAATTCCAAACTGCCCTCTTGCTGTTCCACTTATCTGTCAGACCTCACCCTTACTGGACTATTGCCCCTGAGACAAAGGAATTCCAAAAAACTGAGAAGCCGCCCCAAGGAGGGGCTCTGGACATACCAGGACTTTTGCCTCAGTATCCCCTCAGGCTCTCCCAAACACTAGATAACTCACCCCTAGTCTGTAACCTGTAACCGGCACTCTTCTCCCCAGGGGAAGTGCCCTGAAGGGTTCCTTTCTTCCTTTCAATAAAGCCTGTTACTCTGGTCTTTTGGACTCCCATGGATTCCAACACCAGGTTGCTGCATCCTCCACATCTTTAACTGCTGTTTTGGCTTCTGACTCCGGCTTCCACCTTTAAAAGTAGCTTCTTGGAGCTTCCGTGAACGTAACAAGCCCATGCCTGTTGCTTTGTTTGGCAGTGTTTTGCTCAGAGCCAAACCCTCGCTCTCCTGGCCCTGGGTTCCCTCTCTGCCTCTGTGGTCTCTCCCAGCCTGGGAGGGACAGGGGAGAGAAGAGAGCTCTGCTCCCATTGCACCGTGTAGTGCAGCACAGCACAGGAAAGCGCTGGGTTTGGATTTAGGACACTTAGAATCCAGTTCCAGCTCTGCCACTAATTCTAGACAGTGATTTCCCTCTCTGGGTCTTAGCTTTTCTCATGTAGAAATAAAGAGATATAAGTGACTAGTCTTGAAGATCCCTTCCAGTGTCAGATTCAGGGTCACACTGCATTTCTGCTCCTCACTCTTGATCTCTCTGAGCCTCTGTGACACCTACATCCTGGGGGTTTACCAGGATTCAAGAGAGAGAATAAACTCAAAATGCTTATCACGGTGCCCAGCACATAGTGAACACTCAGTAAGTGCTAGCTGCTAATGTTTTTATTATTATGTGTCACTCTGTCATTGAACATGTCCTTTCATCTTGGTGTACACATCAGCCTGTCAGAGCAGTTTCAGCCTTGATTCTGCCTCATCACACTTGTTGAATAAGACCCGCCCTCGACAGTAAACAGCAAGGACTTTCAGTTCAGCAGGCTGGGTGTATCAAAATTCCACATGAAAGAAGAGAAAACAGCCCGCGGTGGTGGTGGAGATCTTAAACTCGTGCTTTAGAGAAAATGGCCATCAAGAAAAAGCTGGTTCAGCCCCACCACTGAATTATCAATGTGGTCAAACAGGTGCCTGTTCTTTTTTTTTTAATTCATTTTAGAGAGGAGAGAGAAAGGGAGAGAGAGAGAGACAGAGAGGGAGAGAGAGAGAGGAGAGAGAGAAGGTGGGGAGGAGCTGGAAGCATCAACTCCTATATGTGCCTTGACCAGGCAAGCCCAGGGTTTCGAACCAGCGACCTCAGCATTTCCAGGTCGATGCTTTATCCACTGCGCCATCACAGGTGAGGCGGTGCCTGTTCTTTTTGGAGATGCCTAAGTTCATTTATCATCAGGGTCTGGGCATCCTTCCTGGGCTTTGGGAGCTTGGTTGGAGTCCTGATGGGCAGAGAATGAAATCAGATGATTGGAACGACAGCAGGCAGGAGGAAGCCCCAGCTGAGAGGCAGTCAGGTGGTCCTGCTGAAGTTCATGCGGGCTGGCTAGAGAGGCGGAGATGGGAGGGGTGGCTGGCCTTGTAGAGCGCGATTGTGGCGATAAAGCTCCTCCCAGCCCCCTCCAGCCCCCCCTGCCTCTCTTCCCTCGCCCCCCAGCACGCTGAGTGGGAACCTGAGTCCACAGGGAGTGCGTGCCCTCGCGTGGCCTTCCTCTCCTCCTGCCGGCTGGTGGGTTCCATGGATGTCTGGCCCCTAGGTACAAATTCCAGAAAGAAGAGTCACCCTGGCTCTGCTGACGGCGGTGAGGACGTCAATGCCTAGCTTATACCCAGCAACAGTGGGCACTTCCCTTATGCTGCGGGTTTCTTACCTGCCTGGGGCTCGGGGATGGGCATCTCCCCTGAGCTGAGCTGGCTAGAAAGAAGGACTTATTATCCCTGGGCCCGAGTGAGACACAGAGAGCTGACACCTGTCTGTACCTGGGCCGAGTGAGACTCAGAGAGCCTACACCTGTCTATGCCTGGGCCCGAGTGAGACTCAGAGAGCTTACACCTGTCTGTACCTGGGCCCGAGTGAGACTCAGAGAGCTTACACCTGTCTGTACCTGGGCCCGAGTGAGACTCAGAGAGCCTACACCTGTCCGTACCTGGGCCCGAGTGAGACTCAGAGAGCTGACACCTGTCTGTACCTGGGCCTGAGTGAGACTCAGAGAGCTGACACTTGTCTATCCTGGGCCCGAGTGAGACTCAGAGAGCCTACACCTGTCCGTACCTGGGCCCGAGTGAGACACAGAGAGCCTACACCTGTCTATGCCTGGGCCCGAGTGAGACTCAGAGAGCTTACACCTGTCTGTACCTGGGCCCGAGTGAGACTCAGAGAGCCTACACCTGTCTATGCCTGGGCCCGAGTGAGACTCAGAGAGCCTACACCTGTCTATGCCTGGCCCGAGTGAGACTCAGAGAGCTTACACCTGTCTGTACCTGGGCCCGAGTGAGACACAGAGAGCTTACACCTGTCTATGCCTGGGCCCGAGTGAGACTCAGAGTGCTTACACCTGTCCATACCTGGGCCCGAGTGAGACTCAGAGAGCCTATACCTGTCTGTACCTGGGCCCGAGTGAGACTCAGAGAGCCTACACCTGTCTATCCTGGGCCCGAGTGAGACTCAGAGAGCTTACACCTGTCTGTACCTGGGCCCGAGTGAGACTCAGAGAGCTTACACCTGTCCATACCTGGGCCCGAGTGAGACTCAGAAAGCTGACACCTGTCTATCCTGGGCCCGAGTGAGACTCAGAGAGCTTACACCTGTCTGTACCTGGGCCCGAGTGAGACTCAGAGAGCTTACACCTGTCCATACCTGGGCCCGAGTGAGACTCAGAGAGCCTACACCTGTCCATACCTGGGCCCGAGTGAGACTCAGAGAGCTGACACCTGTCTGTACCTGGGCCTGAGTGAGACTGAGAGCTGACACCTTCTGCCTGTGACTCAACAGGCCTCGCTTCAGTCATCCATCCTTCTAGTCCAGGGGCAGTTGCTGACCACTGAGTCTGTGCCAAGCATTTGACGGCAGCTGGAGCTGACACGGATCCAGGGATGCACGGGCAGTGAGCTAACCCTGGGGACAAACATCATCCAGAGAAGGTGCTTCTCTCCCCTGGGGTCAGCAGGCCAATTCCATCAGATGTGAGCAGCCCAGAGCAGCACCTGGGCTGCTAGGTTCACTATTGTCCAGTCAGCCATTAGCACAGTGGCTAGAAAACAGGAGGCCCTCAGGAAACATTTCTGTAAGGAATGCTTCTTTCCAAAGAGGTTGTGGGTGAATGCCTCCCAAGCACCCCAAACCACAGTGCCCACACCAGCAGCTGTCCCTCTCCATGGCAGCGCCGCCACGCACACCATGGCACTGCCCCCACGCAGGTGAGTCAGTCAGTCCCCTCCCTCACACACACACACCCTCACACACACACACACACACACACCCTCACACACACACACACACACCCTCACACACACACACACACCCTCACACACACACACACACACACCCTCACACACACACACACACACACACCCTCACACACACACACCCTCACACCCTCACACACCCTCACACACACCCACCCTCACACACACACACACCCTCACACACACACACACACACACACCCTCACACACACACACCCTCACACACACACACGCACACACACACACCCTCACACACACACACACACACCCTCACACACACACACACACCCTCACACACACACACCCTCACACACACACACCCTCACACACACACACGCACACACACACACCCCCTCACACACACACACACACCCCCTCACACACACACACACACCCTCACACACACACACCCTCACACACACACACCCTCACACACACACACACCCTCACACACACACACACACCCTCACACACACACCCTCACACACACACACACACACCCTCACACACACACACACACCCTCACACACACACACACACACACACCCTCACACACCAGCTACGACTCTGAGGCTCTACACTGACGCCCAGCCATCTCCAAAGTGACCCTTAATTACAGTGACCCCGAGAGGCTGGCAGTATATGACATGTTCCTGCTACAATGGAGGAAATTGAGACTCAGAAAGTTTACATAACTTGCCTACAATTAAACCCGGTTTCCAAAGGCAGTCTCCCTCGAACTGTCAGCACAGAGCTCACTATCAAGGAGTTTCAAGGAGGGTGTGGAGGTTGGAGCGGGAGAGGGAAGGACAGTAGGGGACACAGACAGTACCAGACTCTGCGGCAGGAGGCGGTGGCTTATAGCCTGTGGCTTCTGGGTGTGTGTGTGTGTGTGTGTGTGTGTGTGTGGTTAGGAGAGGCCAGCAGAGTAGATACCTCCAAGCCCTGTCCCTTTGCAGAACACTCAGCAACTCGGATTGACTGCCAGCTTGTGAACTGGGTGGGGAGGGAATGGGGTGGGTATGGGGTGGGGCAAGATGGAGCCGGGCAGGAGCTGAGCGGATTCATCCCAGGTGAAGGGGGCAGGATGAGGATGGGGCAAAGCTGGCTTCAGGCTGTGCTTGTTCAGTAACCAAACTTCCCTTTTCCCTGGGAGCCCCTACCCTTTCTAAGGTGAATTGCAGATCTTTAGTTAATAATTAACTTGTCACAAGCCCATCAAGGCAGAGGAAGAGGGAGGGGAGGTGGGGAAGGGAAAGGAGGCCCCGCCCACACCCCCGCAGCAGCGGCAGCCGGGTGCTCACCTGGCCCATAATAAATAGGATGAAAGGCACCCCTGATAAATGCCCGTGTCAGGGAGAGATTTTACCTTCACTCAGAAACAATGTAATATCTCGGCTATTACCCAAAATAATTTATCAATGTGTAATAGCTTTGTGCAGACCTCAGATAGGAGGGGAGCCGCGCTATCAGAGATGGATGTCGCCTACCTTCGGCTTTTAATTTTTAATGTTCGCAGCCAGCTTTGCATTAAAGGCCAGGTGTCATATAAAGACTTAATGTAAGAGAGGAGTTCATGAATTCTAATCAAGGGAGGAGCGCTCCCTGGCTGGCGGCTGTCACCTCCCGACTGTTCTTATTGATCTTTTGTTTTCTCCCCTCCTGTTCTTCTTGCTCTTCTGCCTCCTCTCCACCCGCTCTGCCTCTCTCCACCCCAACCCACCGCCCCTTCCCTGCCAGCCCGCCCTTCCCCATCCCACCCTAGCCTGTCCCCCTTCTCAAGTCACATCCTTGCCTTCCCTCCGGAAGAGGGAGGATCTCTGGCCGGCTGGGCCTCGGCGGGGCCGCAAAGATTCCACCACATCTGGACTGAGCCGCCCAAACCCAGATGGGAGGGTGGCAGGACTCGTCTTCGTTGATTCATTCCATTTTTGTTCACTTCTTCATTTCCTTTTCCTTCGTTCACCCAAAAAGTATTCTGGACTACCCTTAAGGGGCCCGATGCTGTGCCAGGCCTTGTGGCCAATGTTGGAGACAAGCGGGATAGTTTCTGCCACTAGTGGAGTCATCATCTTGCCGGCAAAATACACGTGCACACGTACCGCGGTAAGCATGAAATTTCCAAGAAACCCTCTACCGTCATATTCTCAGTGAGACCTTCCCTGACAACCCGTTAAAATGTGTGAACCTCAGCGTGTGTGCACCTACCACGCCCGCACTCACACACTCCATCCTCTTCTATGCTAGATTTTCCTCAATGAACTAACCACCTCCCGCTACACTTTGTAAACTGCCTGATTATTTTGCTTATGACCAGTCTCTTCCTACAAGAATGTCAGCTCCACCAGGGCAGGAATTTGGTTTAATCTGTTCACTGATATGGCCCGGATGCCACACACATAGGAGGTGCTTAGTAAGTATTTATGGAGGAGTCAAGGACCAAGAGTCACACCCAGAGCACAAGAGCAGTGGCACTGTAGTAGGCAGTTAGGCGTGAGCAGAGCAAGGACAGTAGGCCAGGTACCTAGAAGAAAGCCCTGGGTACTTAGCAACAGGCCAAACTGAGCTGGGACCTCACCACCAGGGTGACCGTTCCTTCCCCAGCATATCACTGGTCATGCAGATTTAGACTCTCTAGAGGAGGACCGACCCATTAAGTCCTCAAGACAAAGATGTCCAGGTCCAGAAAAGCAGCAATGACTGACATCAGGACGAGCTGTATCCTGATGTTGGGCAGATAAAATGTATTATGCTCACTTTGTTAAAGATAACATGAGGAGGCCGTCGCCCAGGTGATATTAATGTGTGTTGGGGTGGGCTAAAGGCAGGCAGAATCCTTGTAGCCTGGGGCTTGGTTTTGGGATTAAGCCTTTCCTACCCTTTTTGATGTAGGGTGGTACAATCCAATCATGCCTCAGAGAAGTGACTATTAGAGACTACCCTATTTTGTATATTGGATTAAAGGTTATGAAGCTACACTATAAAATGGGGATGGAACGAGAGTTTGCTTCTTGGTTCCTGAGGTTAGCATGAGAGAGCGGAGAGAGTAGAGCCAGCAGCTAAAGGAGGCCACGTGGAGGAGGCCAGGAGAAGCAGCCAAGATGGCGGAGTGCTGAGTGAGATGCCAGTTTGTGCAGAGTTTGTATTTGGGATAAGGAGATGGGGAACTGAGGACAAGAAGGCTGGTGAGCTAGAAACCTTTGATTCTAGGAAACTCGGATAAGTCAGTGGCTTTGTGAGCACTGAATGTGACTGGGTTTTGGAGCCCAGTGTGTGTTTTTACTTGCCTGCCGGGTGCAAGGTAGGATTAAAGGCTATGGCCCATCAGTTTTTGGCTCCATGGTTTCTTTGCTGACTGTCCGAATCCAATGCGAACCTGCATGGGCCAGAAGGCTGCTGTGATGGTGGCCCTAGCCGTGCCTCCTGGCTTTACACCTGATAACCACTCCCTGTCCTGATGCCAACCAATCAGGGGAGGCCAACAGGCACACCTGGACAGCAGTTGAATATTCTATAGGGCTCCCCCCCACCCCCAGGCATGATTTCTTTCTCTTTCCCCTAAGCATTAAAGGCCCTTCTTTCCCTTCTGTAACTTGTTTCCTGAGCCCATTTCTTCTACAGCTCACTGACTCTCCCTCTGACAATTGCTAAATAAACATTCTCTTGTAATTTGAGTCTTGGTTCTGAATTCTTCTCTTAGCTGAAACTCAAGAACCGAAGTCCTATCACTGTTCACAACTGGTGCCCTTTTTGCCCCCAGCAGTCTGGCTGTGCAGTAGGAAGGGAAGGAACTGTGGTGGCCTCCAGCAGAAGGCCACTCCAACTCTTCCCATTGTCTCTTCTCTGCCCTTTAAACACCAGCGTAGATGCCCGGGCAACACCCTGCCCTCCCAGTCCGGCCCCAGCCTGCCTCTGCTAGACTCAGGGCCCCTTTCTCTCTGTCCTCTCTCACCAGCCTCACTCAGATCAAAGTTTGCCTCGGGTGCGGGATGTGCAACAGGCTGTGAGCTCCTCCAGGGTGGGGCTGGGCCTTAGACTCTTCCAGAACCCAGAGCATAGGGTAAGTGCAGGCTGTAGGTGCTTGGTTCCAGGCAGGACAGTCTTTTTTTTTTTTTTTTTTTTTTTTTTTTTTTTGAGAGAGAGAGAGAGTTAGGGAGAGAGAGAGAAAGGAACATTGAGCTGCTCCTGTATGTACCCTGACCAGGGATCAAACCGGCAACCTCTGCGCTCTGGGGCGATGCTCCAACCAACCGAGCTATCCGGCCAGGGCCTGGGCAGGCCAGTTTTTTATGTTTTTGTTTTTGTTTTTTTTGTATTTTTCTGAAGCTAGAAACGGGGAGAGACAGTCAGACAGACTCCCACATGCGCCCGACCGGGATCCACCCGGCACGCCCACCAGGGGGCAATGCTCTGCCCACCAGGGGGGGATGCTCTGCCCCTCCAGGGCGTTGCTCTGTCTTGACCAGAGCCACTCTAGCGCCTCGGGTAGAGGCCAAGGAGCCATCCCCAGCGCCCAGGCCATCTTTGCTCCAATGGAGCCTTGGCTGTGGGAGGGGAAGAGAGAGACAGAGAGGAAGGAGAGGGGGAGGGGTGGAGAAGCAGATGGGCGCTTCTCCTGTGTGCCCTGGCCGGGAATCGAACCTGGGACTTCTGCAGCCAGGCCGACGCTCTACCACTGAGCCAACCGGCCAGGGCTGGGCAGACCAGTTTTTAACATTAAGATTTATTTCTGAAACCTCTCCTAATTTAACTCACAAAATTCAGGGCTAATTTTCTCATAGAAATAGACTTGAAGCAGGATCTGCATTATTTCAAATTCTGTTCAAGCGAGACTCAGTGTGTATCGTCTGTATCTCCCAGTGTCAGATTTGTGTGAGAACAGAGCGGAACTACGAGGCTCTGCAAATGTTGGGTCCAGCACAGGAAGTTCCCTCCATTCTCTTCTTCTTCCTGCTGCCTATTCTCTCTGCCAGTGGGCTTCCTGCTACTGTTTCTGTGGTCAAGAATGCACGGTTTCCTCCCCACATCTCATTCTTATCCTTGAAGACCCCAAATCAAAAGCCAGCCTCCTCCAAGAAGCCTTCAGGCACTGTAGCTCCATCCCTCCTCAGTTTTTTCAAAGAATTTTGTTTTGCCTTTGTCACAGGCAATTGAATTGTTAATGAGTTGCTAATAGATTCATCTTCCTGACTAGATCTATGTCTAAGCATCTTTTTAATCCTACCACCATGAATATGAATGCGTGAATAAATACATGAGAAAGTGCCCAGGTAACTCCCACAGATATCCTCACAGGCTGATATAAGCTTGTAAGATGGTTTTATCAGAATTACTTTTGGAACTTAACAAAATCTTCCAGATTCCTGGATTCTACCCCAAACCTTGCTTAGAAAGCCTCCAGGGAATTCTGATGGTCTGGCAGGTGGGAGCACTGCTCTAACCTGGGTTTTTGTTAGACCCACCTGGGGCACTTACTCCTCTAGGGAGAGATTCCTGGGCCCCACTGTAGGGCCAGAAGCCAGGGCTACCATAACAGCAGCCCGGCCCATGAAGGTTCGCATTGGATTCAGACAGTCGGTAAAGAAACAACGAAGCCAAAAATTTATGAGCCATTGTAAAGCCAGTAGGCAGGGCCAAGGCCACTATCACAGCAGCCTGGCTCATGCAGGTTCGCATTGGATTTGGACAGTCGGTAAAGAAACAAAGGAGCCAAAAGCAGATGGGCTGTCATCTTTAATTCTAGCTTGCACCCGGCGGGCAAGTAAAAACACTCACTGGGCTCCAAAACCCAGCTACATTCAGTGCTCACAAAGCTACTGACTCATCCGAGTTTCCTAGAATCAAAGGTTTCTAGCTCACCAGCCTTATTCTCCTCAGTTCCCCATCTCCTTCCTTATCCCAGATACAAACTCGGCACAAACTGGCATCTCACTCAGCAATCCACCATCTTAGCTGCTTCTCCTGGCCTCCTCCACGTGGCCTCCTTCTGCTCTCTGCTCTGTTCTCTCCTCTAATGATAATCTCAGGAACCAAGAGCGCAAGCTCCCGTTCCGTCCCCATTTTATAGTGTAGAAATCCAAACCCTTAATCCAATATACAAAATAGGGAAGTCTCTAATACAAAGTCACTTTCTGAGGCATGATTGGATTGTACCACCCCACATCAAAAAGGGGTACCACTCCACATCAAAAAGGGTGGGAAAGGCTTAATCCCAAAACCAAGCCCCAGGCTACAAGGATTCTCAACACACATTAATATCACCTGGGTGACAGCCTCACGTGGGCAGCGACATTTTTAACAAAGTGAGCGTAATATATTTTATCTGCCCAACAGCCATCTTCTTTAATTCTAGCTTGCACCCGGTGGGCAAGTAAAAACACACACTGAGCTCCAAAACCCACTCACATTCAGTGCTCACAAAGCCACTGACTTATCCGAGTTTCCTAGAATCAAAGGTTTCTAGCTCACCAGACTTATTCACCTCTGTTCCCCATCTCCTTCCTTCTCCCTGCATAAACTCTGCACTAACTGACTTCTCACTCAACACTCTGCCATCTTGGCTGCCTCTCCTGGCCTCCTCCACATGGCCTTTCTCTGCTCTCCTCTCTGCTCTCCTCTCTGCTCTCTCCTCTAATGATCATCTCAGGAACCAAGAGCGCAAGCTCTCGTTCTGCCCCTATTTTATAGTGTAGAAATCCAAACTTTTAATCCAATATACAACATAGGGAAGTCTCTAATACAAAGTCACTTATCTGGGGCATGATGGGATTGTACCACCCCACATCAAAAAAGGGTGGGAAAGGCTTAATCCCAAAACCAAGGCTACAAGGATTCTGCCTGCCCACAGCCCGCCCCCAACACATTAATATCACCTGGGCGACGGCCTCCACATGGGCAGCGCCATCTTTAACAAAGTGAGCATAATACATTTTATCTGTGCAACACCCACTTTGAACCTACAGGAGGAGAGTGAGCAGTGAACAAATGCCTGAAGTTCCTAAAGGAGTCAGAGCCTGTAAAGCCAGTAGCTACGGCCACCATCACAGCCACCTGGCCCATGCAGGTTTGCCTTTGATTCAGACAGATGGCAATGAAACAATGGAGCCAAGAACTGGTGGGCCATTAGCTCTAATTCTAGCTTGTACCCAGCGGGCAAGAAATACACTCAGTGGGAAAACACTTCCCTTTCCATTCAGGGCTCCCAAAGCCACTGACTTATCCGAGTTTCCTAGAATCAAAGGTTTCTACTTCACCAGCCTTATTCACCTCTGTTCCCCATCTCCTTCTCTCTGTACAAACTGGCTTCTCCTTCAGCACTCCACCATCTTGACTGCTTCTCTTCCTCCACGTGGTCTTTCTCTGCTCTCCTGCATGGGCTCCTCTGCCCCATTTTATAGTATAGAAATCAAGACCTTTCATCCAATATACAAACAAGGAAGTCTCTGATACAAAGTCACTTAGGGTGGGATAAGCTTAGTCTTAAAACTAAGCCTTAGGCTATAACAACCCTGCCTGCTTACAGCCTGTCCTCCACACCCAATGCAAATTATAAGCAAGCAAACATATATATCATATTTACAAACTTATTTGACCAACAGAACCTGTGAAAGCACTCCTTGTGCTCTGGCCCATCCTTCCCAAGGGCTTCAGTGTGGGGTGGGGACTGCTCCTCCAGGGTGTGGAGACAATGGGTCCCACCAGGAGTCCCCTGTAATTTTCAAGGCAGGAAGGGACATTGAAGGTCATTCTCTTCAAATGTTTCTGAACCTCAGCACTATTGACATTTTCAGAAAATTCTTGGCTGTGGGGGCGGCCCTGTGTATAGTGGGGTGTTTAGCAGCATCTCCCCCTCTATCTACCAGACACCTCAGCAACCTTTCCCTCCGCCAGCTGTGACAACCCAGAATATCTGGAGACATTGTGGAATGTATCCTGGGAACAAAAGTGGCCTCATAGATACATGAGGAAAGGGTGGAGTAATTTTCAGATAGCTGCTGACATTCTTGGATTATACATCAAAACTCAACAAGTGGTAGTTTCTTAGATCAGTTGCAATGTGAAATCTGCAACCCTATCATTGAACTTTTTGTACCCCTACATTAAAATTCATTGGTCTATCTTGTACTTTGAATGAATCTTTTTCACTTGTGATTTTTGTAATATCATACCCTGATTGGAAAATACTGGTTCATCAAACCAGTAGTCTTCCCAATGGTAGCATGCTTCATTAAACCATATCAAAAAATCTTCACCCTGGCTCTGGCTGGTTGGCTCAGCAGTAGAGCGTCAGCCTAGTGTGTGGAAGTCCCAGGTTCAATTCCCAGTCAGGGCACACAGGAGAAACGCCCATCTGCTTCTCCATCCTTCCTCCTCTCCTTCCTCTCTATCTCTCTCTTCACTTCCCGCAGCCAAAGGCTCCATTGAAGCAAAGTTGGCCTGGGCACTGAGGATGGCTCCATGACCTCTGCCTCAGGTGCTAGAATGACTCTGGCTGCAATGCAGCAATGCCCCAGATGGACAACATCGCCCCCTGGTGGGCATGCCGGGTGGATCCCGGTCGGGCGCATGCAGGAATCTGTCTGACTGCCTCCCCACTTCTAACTTTGGAAAAATACCAACAACAACAACAACAAAATCTTCACTCTGGCCAGTTGGTTTCAGTGGTAGAGCATTGGCCCAGTGTGTGGAAGTCCTGGGTTCAATTCCTGGTCAGGGCACACAGGAGAAGCTTCCCCTTTTACTTCTCTTGCTTGTTCTCTCTCTCTTCCTCTCCTGCAGCCATGGCTCATTTGAGCAAGTTGGCCCCAGGCACTGAGGATGGCATGGCCTCACCTCAGGCACTAAAATAGCTTAGTTGCTGAGCAACAACCCAAGATGGGCAGAGTGTCTCCTCATAGGAGGGATACCAGGTGGTTCTCGGTTGGGGCACATGTGGGAGTTGTCTCTCTGCCTCCCCACCTCTCACTTAATAAAAAAATTTTTTTTCATTTGTTACTGTTACCTCTGATTTTATCAGAAAAGTCTTTATGTGTTAGGAAGCTGACACGTTCATGGTGACAGATACAAGTTTTCTAAAATGTGAAAGTTTAAATTTTATCATTGGTGACAAAGATGACCAGTTGTTATCTTTGATGTGACAGGCTCACTTCTCTTTGGGGGAAAATATCTGCTAAATATAGAAACCTGAATGACCAAGTTTATAGTTTTTCTTTCAGGGAAAAATAGTGGTCCACGAAAAAGTGGTTAATTCATCTTTAAACTCCGACAGTCACATGCATGCTTCCCCTGGCGATAACTGTCCTTGGGTATTTAGCAGAAGGGCTTGGGTACAACTCCAATTTCATCACACAGAGTACTAAAAAGATAGGGACTCTGGGCTCAAGATTTGTAAAAACTAAATATTGCTCTGCTCCATCAAGAATAGCCTTCAGCCTGACCAGGCGGTGGCGCAGTGAATAGAGTGTCAGACTGGGACACAGAAGACCCAGGTTCGAGACCCCGAGGTCGCCAGCTTGAGCGCAGGCTCATCTGGTTTGAAGAAGGCTCACCAGCTTGGACCCAAGGTCGCTGGCTTGAGCAAAGGGTCACTCGGTCTACTGTAGCCCCTCAGTCAAGGCATATATGAGAAAGCAATCAATGAACAACTAAGGTGCTGCAATGAAGAACTGATGCTTTTTATCTTTCTCCTTTCCTGTCTGACTGTCCCTATCTGTCCCTCTTTCTGTCTCTCTCTGTCTCTGTCACAAAAAAAAGAAAAAAAAAAAGAATAGCCTTCAGTAAAACTTTTTTTTTTTTCCTCCTTCCAAAGTGCGTGGCGGTGACTGGTACGGTTGGGGCCACTGCATTCATGCTCAGGTGCCAGCATTCTTAGCGCTGTTGCTTTTATACCATCTGCAAATGTCAACAGAGCAGAGCAGAGGCATGACATCTTAGTTTACCTGTGAAAACAGTTCTGACCTTGCAGGTCCCCTCCTAGAAGCACCTCAAGGGTCCCGGAGCCCTGGGATCACCCCTGGAGAACAGTGCTGTAGGTGATCTAACCAGAGGCCAAATTGCTGGGTGGCTGAGGTGATCCATCTTACCCCTACGAGCCACTCTCATCACTCCTCAGAGTGGGTTTATTCGCTTTACTCCCATCGGCAATGCTTCAGCATTCTCCACTCCCCATATCCTGCACATCACTTGGTGTAATCCAACTTATATTTTTGCCAATCGGTGGGTATGACAGAGTGTCTCATTGCTGTGTTAATCAGAGCATAGATAGCATTTCAAATATATTTGAAATGGTCTTTCACATCAGTTTTTAGCCATTCATAGTTAGGTGGTATTTTTGCATTGAGTTAATTTACAAAGATACAGATATAAAATATAAAGTCTCTTTCACCATATGTTTAGGAGAGGTGGTTGTTTTTTTTTTTCCCCTAGGTTTCATATTGGTAAAACATTTTCCACTTCTCTTCAATTTCCTTTTGCAATTTTCCAAATGAGAGACCTTCTGGGGATGCTATTCTAGGGTTTTTAATCATTTATTCCCTATAAACATCGCCAGCCCGGATGTGAGCTGGTTTCAGATTTGCACTTGATTACACTGCAGATCGGAGCTGGCTGGTCTCAGGGCTGAGGGCCTCCGTGCCCCTTGTATGTCTACGGTGACGAAATGCTCAAGGTGGAGTTGTAGATGCTGGTGAAACTCAATGTGCTGGACTTAGTGAGAAACGGTATTTTCAGAAGATTTTCCAGGATAAGCTTGACCGTGTGGGACTTTTGCTTTCCATGTTGACTTCCCGTAGAAGCAGCAAGGCCATTCTAAGTAATCGCTGTGGGAGGCTAAATTACTAGGCATTGAGTTTCTCACTTATTTCACTAACGTTTAGTTCACCTCACTGGTTTGAGTTCTCAGCACCTCTTCATCTAGACTAGGGACTGGCAAACGTTTTCTGTAAAAATCCAGATAATAAATATGTTAGGCTTCATGGGCCACACAGTCTTTGCTGCAACTGCTTTGCCCTGGAGCCAGTGAAAGCAGTCGTAGATAATGGGTCAGCCTACCGGCGTGGCTGGGGTCCAGTGAGACGCTACTCACGGAAACAGGAGAAGGCTGTAGTCTGCTGACCCCTGGCCTAGACTGCTTCTTCATTTGGTTCTCTGGAGAAAGCCTTTGTTAATCCTACAGTGTCTATTCTTCCAGTGTGATGGCCTGTCGTTGATATTTCATGTAGCTGTGCAAGTGTGTTGTTAAAACATTAAGGGGAGCCCTGGCCGGTTGGCTCAGCGGTAGAGCGTTGGCCTGGCGTGCGGGGGACCCGGGTTTGATTCCTGGCCAGGGCACATAGGAGAAGCGCCCATTTGCTTCTCCACCCCCCACCCCCTCCTTCCTCTCTGTCTCTCTCTTCCCCTCCCGCAGCCAAAGCTCCATTAGAGCAAAGATGGCCCGGGCGCTGGGGATGGCTCCTCGGCCTCTGCCCCAGGTGCTAGAGTGGCTCTGGTCATGGCAGAGTGACCCCCCTGAGGGGCAGAGCATCGCCCCCTGGTGGGCAGAGCGTCACCCCTGGTGGGCGTGCCGGGTGGATCCCGGTCGGGCGCATGCAGGAGTCTGTCTGTCTGTCTCTCCCCGTTTCCAGCTTCAGAAAAATACAAACAAAACAAAACAAAACAAACAAACAAAACATTAAGGGGAAAAAAAAGAGTAGCCTGACCTGTGGTGGAGCAGTGGGTAAAAGTGTTGACCTGGAACGCTGAGGTCACCAGTTGAAACCCCAGGCTTACCTGGTCAAGACACAAAAGGGAGTTGATGCTTCCTGCTCCTCCCCCCTTCTCTCTCTCTCTCTCTCTCTCCCTCTCTCTCCCCCCCCTTCTGTCTCCTCTCTCTAAAAAATGAATAAATAAAAAAAGAGTAAATACAAGAAGTGGAAAATAAGAATAATGTGGATAATAGAGAAGATGATTATTACTATACATTTTTGAGCCACAGAACCCCTGAGAGAACTTATTAAAAAACGCTACTGGACCATGATGATGATGATGCATGCATGGCACTGGCCTTCTGAGGTCCTTCAGATAAAGGATATCATACTGGGCCTAGAAGGCTCCTTGTGGAAAAGCTGACCTAGGACAAGAAAGAGAGGTCCAAATATCTGGTTGGGCCAGACAATGAGCTGAGCTCAAAGAATAATGGAGACATAGGAACCAATTTGAGGGGATCCCTCTGGCCAAATCTGGGACAATTTGAACATAAAAATATATAGTTAGGTGGTATTTTTGCATTGAGTTAATTTACCACCCCCATGTTTATGGTAGCATTGTTCACAATAGTGAAGATCTGGAAACAGCCCAAGTGTCCATCAGAGGACGAGTGGATTAAAAAGCTTTGGTACATATAAACTATGGAATACTACTCAGCCATAAGAAATGATGACATCGGATCATTTACAATAACATGGATGGACCTTGATAACATTATACTGAGAAAAATAAGTAAATCAGAAAAAACTAAGAACTATATGATTCCATACATAGATAGGACATAAAAATGAGACTCAGAGACATGAACAAGAATGTGATGGTAATGGGGGAGGGGGAGAAAAGAGAGGGAGGGGGTGGGGGGAGGGGAGGGGCACAAAGAAAACTAGACAGAAAGTGACAGAAGACAATTGGACTTTGGGTGAGGGGTATGCAACATAATCAAATGTCAAATAATCTGGAGATATTTTCTCTGAACATATGTACCCTGATTTATCAATGTCACCCCATTAAAATTAATAAAAAAGTAATTAAAATTAAAATATAAAATTAAAAAATATATATATATATATAATAATTGCCCTGGCTGGATAGCTCAGTTGGTTGGAGCACTGTGAGATAGGAGGGAAAGAGAGAGAGACCAGGACATCGAGCTGTTTCCTGACCGGAGATCCAACCAGCAACCTCTACGCTTTGGGATGATGCTCTAACCAACCGAATTATCTGGCCAGGGAAGAAAATGATTTTTAAATAATAATAGTCATAAATGAGAAATCAATGAGTAAATAAGTAGATAAATAAGTAACTGATGGAGGATCAATAGTAGATAGAATGCCTAGTAATAAATATAGAAGGGATATGGAGTTAGAAAATCATCAACAGATGCAAACACTAGTGGGAGACACTTTGATGAGGAACAGGATATTTTCATAGCCTCAAAGGATCTTCCCATAAATTATTTATTCTTACAGAGGGAGTCATAGTAATTTTACAACGGAGACACCTTACCAAAGGATCCAACTTAATATCATTGATCTTGGGACAAAACATTGTCACGTGCCTCCCGCTATGATGCACTGAGAACACATCACTTCTGTGAAATTCTTGTCCAAGTGCATCGACTGAATCTAATCAAGGAAAAAAAAAATCAGACAAACCCACATTGATGGATGTATTATAAAATAACTGACCTGCTCTTTTAAAAAAGTAATGTAAATATCAAGAAATGTAAGAAAAGGCTGAAGAAGCGTTTCAAATAAAAGAAAACAAAAAGAAACAAGAACATTGAAGGCACTGTGTAATCTTGGTTGAGTCCTGGACCAAGAAGGAAAAAATAATTATAAAGGATACTAAAGGGATCATTGATGAATTCTGAATATAAACTGTGGATTAAAGAATGGTATGTCAATGTTAAATGATTTGATAAATATTATGTTATCTGATTTTGATAATTATGCGTTTAGGATTAAAGAAAAAGTGGTTTTGGGAACTTGAAGAAATTCCTCAGAGCCAAAGTTGAAATTTAAAACCGAACTCCTCATGAGGTTGAACTCTAAAATGATGTTATTTGGGGAGTTGGGCATTTTCTTGGCTTAACAGACCCCATAAATTTTGTTGTCCATTTACTATAATGTCTATATATTTTATAATGAGAAAATTCTAGTTTTTAAAAAAAAATTTGGAAGGATATTCCAGGTGGAAAAAAAAATTAGCAAATTTACAGAGGTGAGATCTGCAAGTGGTTTGCAGTTTAAAATATGTCTAAATTGTAGCCAGTCAGTAGTGGAAAAATAAGACTGAAAAGGTAGTTTTGGTCAGATCACAAGGACCTAGAAAACTATATAGTAAGGAGCATTCAAGGGACATTGAATGAACAAAATAAACTAGCAAACAAAATAGAAACAGACTTGTAGATAGAAAGAACAACCTGACAGCTGCCAGATGGGAAGGTGGTTGGTTGTGGACCGGGTGAAAAAGACACCGACAATGGTGTGGTGATTCCAGGAGGGAAAGGGGGTGGGAGGAGGTAGACGGGGTGACAGGGGACACATGGTGACAGAAGGAGACCTGACGTGGGGACACATGGTGACGGAAGGAGACCTGACGTGGGGACACATGGTGACGGAAGGAGACCTGACGTGGGGACACATGGTGACAGAAGGAGCCCTGACGTGGGGTGGTGGACACACACGACAATGCACAGGTGATGTGTTATAGAATGGTACACCTGAAACCTATATAATTTTATTAACCACTGTCACTGCAATAAATACAATTTAAAAAAAGAAAAAAGAAAAGGGAAGTCACCGAGAGCTGTCGCGCAGGAAAGTGACGCAGAGCTGAACTTCGGGAAAACGAGGCCGGCAGCGTGTTCAGGATGGATTAGAAGGAGCAGAGTCTGGAGCTGGAGAAAGTTTTGCCGAACTAGGGTGGGCAGTAATGAGTATTCCCCCACAATGCAACACGTTTTGTAAATCTGTACCCAGCACTATTTACTGGACCCAAGAGGACCCACCAAGTTCTTGTCCTCACCACCAGGAGAGGAGCTGGGAGTTGATAAGGTCAGTCTCAGTGGATAGCGACCTCAGGACACACACCTGGGCATCGGCTAGAGCACTTTGTGGAAGGGGAGGTGGGGCTCTAGGCTCACGCTGCATGCAGTTCTGCCTGGACCCACAAGACACCAGCGGTCTTTATGTCAATTCCCCATTATCTTTGTTCGTTTAAACTAGCCCACACTTGACTTTTACATGAAAAATCCTTTCAGCCATATAAGGTATAAAGTCCTGATACATGCTACAACTTAGATGAGCCTCGAAAACATTATGCTAAGGGAAGGAAGCCAGACATAAAAGGTCACATGTTGCCTGATTCCTTTTATATAAAATATCCAGAACAGGCAAAGCCATAGAGTCCGAAAGAAGATGGGAGGTGCAGGGCTGGGAGGAGAACAGGGAGCGGTTATGTAAAGGGTATGGGGTGACCCTCGGGGCGATGGAAAGGTTCTGAAGCTGGAGGGAAGTGGTGGTGGCACAGCACCGTGAACGCACAAAATGCCACTAGATGCGCACACTTTAAAATGGTCAATTGTATATGATATGAATTTTACCTCAATTATAAATTAAAAAAAGAAAAAGAATCCAAATTAATGCCTGGACGGAGTGGAGGGCTTTAGTCCTTCCAGTGCCCTAGGGTTTCCCTAGCTGACCAGGGAAGACCATGTCCTTGAGAACACTTGGCCTTAATCCAGCCAAAATGAGCCAGTGAAGGTCCTGTTTGGGCCATGGCTGCTGGCTCAGTGGATAGAGTATGGGCCTGGCAGATAAACACCCCGGGTTTGATTCCCAGTCAGGGTACACAGGAGGAGCGACCATCTGCTTCTTTCCCCCTCCCTCTCCCTTTCTCCCATCTCTTCCTCTTCCCTTCCCATAGCCAGGAGCTCAGTAGGTTCAAGCATGACCTTGGGCATTGAGAATAGCTTGGTTGGTCCAAGCACATCAGCCTCAGGTGCTGAAAATAGCTGGGTACTCAAGCATCGACCCCAGATGGTTTGCTGGGTGGATCCCAGTCGGGGTGCATGCAGGAGTCTGCCTCACTATCTCTCCTTCTCTCACCTAAAAAAACAAAAAACAAACAAACAAACAAAAAGCCCCCCACAAAGGTCTTATTTGCAGAGAGAACAAGTCCTCACTACCCTCTCACTGCTCTCCTGGCATCCTGAGCCTCTAGTCTGACTGTGTGCCAGCCAGCGCCCCCCCACCTCCAGCCCGGGGGCTGCCCTGGAGAGAGCTTACTGGGTTGCATGGTCCTGAGCTCCGTGAAGGCCCCCAGTGTTCCTCTGATCCCCTGCCCAGGTCAGGCCCACAGGGAGACACCTCACAAGTCCCCACTGATGCCCAATGGTCCCAGCTCCTTTAATCAGGGTGTCTGGCGGTCAGGCCCATTGCTAACCCAGTGACTCTAACTGTCGTGTACTACAAATTAATTCATTCCTTTAGGCCTTGCTGTTCAGTAACTGGCTGTCACAGCGATCGCCCCGGGAGCTAATTGAGAGTTGCGATCCGTGGCAGTATTTCCATTAGCGGCATAATGACAGCAGCCACTGCGCACACACAAATACACATGGAAGCAAAAAAAACACGGGTTCACGTAACACACACACACACACACACACACACACACACACACACACACACACACACACACACCCCTCTCTCTCTCTTTCTCTCTCAGCTGATTAGCCCCAGTTTGTTAGCACAGAGACAGTAGGAAAGTCATACTGCCAGGGATGTCTGTATTCTGGGAACCCCTGGAAGAGGATGAAGCCCCTGTGGACATGGGACACTGGGGTTGAAGCCACAGGGCACTGCCAAAAACACAAGAGCCATGCTCCGCCCACCCCAGCCCATGCTGTGGTGCTGGTGCGAAGGTGCTGCAGTGGGCACGGGGACCTGCAGCTGGCTCCCTCTGACCAGGCGGAGCAATGGGGTGGTGGCCATGGCAGAGACTGAGTGTGTGCACACAGGTCAGGGTGGATAGGTGACATGATCAAGGGTTCTCGTTCCAACCAAAGCCTCTCTGTGCCAGGGTGCAGATGCATGAATCCATTAATTCCTCATTTGGCTCTGAGCCAGGCACCGTTCAGGGCACCTAGGCATTGTTCTAGGTTGGATCCCGCTAAGCACAGCCTGAGATAGGATGTGAGTGGGGGAGGCTGTTGAAACATGACCCCACAAGCTCGGCAGGGAAGTGGGGGAGTGGAACCAGGAAGGGAAGGAAGGCTGTGCAGGTCAATGAGCGAGTCACCACGTGGGCGCCCAGGGCTCAGTCATGCTGGGGACTCGGAGAGAGCGTGTGCAGCCAGCCTCAGAGTGGGCCTACCTCCACGTAGGCAGAGCAGCTGGGGTATTTACCTTCAGCTCCCAGGAATCACCAGTGAGGGTTAGCTCCGTGGTACTTCCGGCCTAACCCCTGTGCAGACCAAGCATGCTTCTCTAGCCAATCAAGTTCAAAGTCAAGAGTGCTAGGGAAGTGCGAAGGGGGTGGAGCGCAGAGGGGTAAGTGCAGAGAGGAGTGGGTGGAGAAGGGAAGTCAGTGCAGAAGCAGTGAGCTGCACCAGTGTGATGTACAAGCCAGGCCCAGCCCCTTCGCTAAGAAGCTTATGTCAGATGAACAAGACCAGGGAGCCACGTTCAGGAGTGAGGGCAGCAGTGGGTCAGGGCCAGGCTCTGCTGTGCAGTGGAGCAGGGAAGGGGGTGGCTCTGGCTGTGAGCGCCTCCCCCTGCTGGTGCTCCTCAAAGCTCATCCAGGGGCCTCAGTTTCTCACCCTAGACCAGACCACCTCCTTCAGGAAGAAGCAGGGAAGGATTCTCCCCTAGAGCCTTCAGAAAGGACATTACCCTGCTGCAACTTGACTTGGGACTTCCAGCTTCCAGGACAGTGACAGAATACATTTCTGTTGTTATACACCACCCACTGTGTGGTGTTTGTTACAAGAGCCCTGAGAAACTAGCACACATGGGCCGACGTACAACTTCATTTCCTTAATATGCACCCTTGCAAGCCACAGACACAAACCAGCACGGACACAGGCATCTGTGCGTGTAGCAAACGTTACTAAAAGTTTGAAGGACTTTTGTTTGGTCATACCAGCAACCCGCAGTCTTAAGATACTTTGATTCCCTCTTCTCCAATCTATGTTGTTTCCTTCACATTCTCCCAGAAACTCAACCTCCTCTCTTTGTTATGCAGAACAATCTAGGCCCTGCGTTCTTCTCTGGTCTGCCCCCCGACCCCCCCCCCCGACCTTCCAAAGCTCTCTAGCCTGCCCTGCAAAGACCAGTTACCCCAGGACTCATCCTTTGGCAACAGAAAGTGTGATAGGCATCTGGACCTATCTTTCTCTTTTCCCTCTTATAAGTCTTAATGAGAGGAAGAAAGCAATAGAGAGATTTACAGTCGTTCCTCGCCATATCGCGGTTCACTTTTTGCGGTCTCACTGTATCGCAGATTTTTAGTGTATATATCTAATTTTGTATCGCGGGTTTTTCGCTATATCATGGGATTTTGCGGTATGTAGGTATTTTTATATATTTATTATTTTAATTATTTTTTTAGGTAAAATAAGCATTTTCTGGCCTAAAAAATTGCCTTCAAAAGAGCTGTAACGCTCTTCTTAGCTGTGCAGTACATTCATGTCATCGTCATCACCTTCCTCATCACCAGTACCGCACAGCTGATTCATCATCATCTTCATCACTCAAGTTGTAGTATATCACTGGTGAGTGTCCGTATAGAAATTTTATATGTTGTTAAAATTACGTAGGCTTAAGAATATAGAAAGTGTTTAAGAGCATAGGAAGTGTTTATAAGACTGTGGGAAAGGTTTATAAGAGTGTGGGGAAGGTTTATCAAGCCTTAAAATATATATAAATAATAAAATAAATATAAGGTCACTACTTCGCAGCTTTTCATCTGTCATGGGGTGGGTAGGGGTTCTGGAACCTGACCCCTGCGATAGACGAGAAACCACTGTATTTCTTACTCATTTGATTATTCTTCCCTCATTAGAAAGCAAACAGTTACATTTTCTTTTGGTCTTAAGCAGCATTTATTTATTTATTTTTAGAGGGAGGGAGAGGGATAGACAGGGACAGACAGGAAGGGAGAGAAATGAGAAGCATCAACTCGTAGCTGCATCACTTTAGTTTTCGTTGTTTTTTTTTGTTGTTGTTGTTTTTTGGGTTTTTTTTTTACAGAGACAGAGAATGAATCAGAGAGAGGAATAGACAGGGACAGACAGACAGGAATGGAGAGAGATGAGAAGCATCAATCATTAGTTTTTCATTGCGCGTTGCAACACCTTAGTTGTTCGATTGCTTTCTCATATGTGCCTTGACTGGGGGCCTTCAGCAGACCGAATAACCCCTTGCTGGAGCCAGCGACCTTGGGTTCAAGCTGGTGGGCTTTTGCTCAAACCAGATGAGCCCGTGCTCAAGCTGGTGACCCCGGGGTCTCGAACCTGGGTCCTCTGCATCCCAGTCCAACGCTCTATCCACTGCGCCACCACCTGGTCAGGCGCATCACTTTAGTTTTCATTGATTATTTCTCATACGTGCCTTGACCAGAGAGCTCCAGTTGAGCCAGTAACCCTTTGCTCAAGCCAGTGACTTTGGGCTCAATCCAGCAACCTTGGGTTTTGAGCCTGCAACCTTTGGGTCATGTCGATGATCCCACGCTCAAGCCAGTGACCCTGCACTCAAGCCAGATGAGCCTGTGCTCAAGCCAGTGACCTCAGGGTCCTCAGCATCCCAGGTCGACATTCTATCCACTGAGCCACCACTAGACAGGCTTAAGTAGCATTTTTTTAAATCACCAAACCTGGAAAGACTGTATCTTCTGTCTATGATGTATGGGGACATAATTGACCTTTAATTAGCTTTTGTGACTCTTTATTCAGGTGGATCCACTGCCTCGGTTCAAAATTCTCCTAGTTCCCAACTGCCACAGAGAGTTGGGCCATCTTTCCAGCTCTCCTTCCCCCACCCATGGCTGTTCTGATGGTCAGAGCTGACAGACATAGTGGGGGACCTCGGAGTTCATCTAGTGAAAAAGTGAAGGCCCAAAGAGGAGAGGGACCTGTCTGGGGTCACCCAGCAGGCGGTGAAGCAGCTGAGACTGAAATGGGTATTTTGCCCCCTACAGTGGTGAGACTAGTACTGCTTACAACGCACAAGCCACTGTCCGGCTCTTCAAAAGTATTCCCCCACTGCCACCCCGTTTGCTAAAGCTTTCTCAAAATCCCCGTTTAACCTTGTTCTCAGACTGTCCCCATAGGGTTCTGGTTAAAATGGACACGCACTGCCCCAAAGCTGGCATAGCATCAGCATTTGGCAATACAATAATAAAAATTCATTACGAGGATATCTTACACACTTAGGCTCAGAGGGCGCTTTCTCATAGATCTCAATCAGGAACGATTCTGTCCCCCAGAGGATATTTGGTCGTGTCTGGAAACACTTTTGGTTGTCACAACTGAGCATTGCTACTGGCATCTTGTGGGAAGAGACCAGAGATGCTGCTACATGCTACAAAGGACAGAACAACACCCACAGCAAAGACTTATTTAAAGCTCAGAATGTCAATAGCAGAGTGGGTAAGAAGCACTGCCATGATCCATGTCATTTAGTCCTCCACCCTTCCACGGCTACACACAGTGGACTGTCTTCTTCACCTTTCCGGCAGCCAGGTAGGGCCCAGGAGCGCTCCAGGGGCTTACCTGCCTCTGCTGTTGCAGCCTCTTCCTGGACTCTGGAGAAAGCGCCCAGAGCCGAGCACGAGGGTGCTTAGCAAGCATTCCTGTAGTCTCCGAGATGGGCAAAACGATCCTAATTACAGAGGTAAGTCAACTGAGACTCAGGGAGCCTTAGTTTCAGTCACACAATTAGGTGCTAGTTCTAGGACCAGGGAAAAATTATTCATTATAGAGAGGGGAGAGAGAGAGAGAGAGAAGGGGGGAGGAGCAGGAAGCATCAACTCCCATATGTGCCTTGACCAGGTAAGCCCAGGGTTTTGAACCGGCAACCTCAGCATTTCCAGGTTGACACTTTATCCACTATGCCACCACAGGTCAGGCGGACCAGGGAAAAATTAAAGCAGATTTTTTTCGAAGCTCAACATGTAATGTAGAGAATTCATGGCAAGTACTATTTTATGAGTGAAGAAAATTATCATAGAGATTCATTCTCCCAGGGTCATATAGTCAGTAAGTAGCAGAACTGGATTCAAACTCAGGACTCTCCTATTCAAAAGCTTGTGTCTCTTTTCCATCACGTGATAATGCCCCTTCCATGAGTCTCTCCCCGAAGTGAGTGGCAGGTCTTATTCCTCCTGAGGCTGAGCTCAGCACAACATAACAGACACTCACAAATGCTTATAAGTGGAACAGAACTGTCACTCCTTCCATCCTTGGCTTAGGTACCTGGATCTAGGACTGTTAGAAGCTCTCGGGTGAACTGACACTTCCCAACTGCTCCTCTTGCTAGAATTCTGCTGCCGAGCTTGGCCCGCCCACTCCTTCCAGGCTCCACTCACATCTCACCTCTTTCAGGATGGCTCCTCAGGTGAACCCGAGTTTCTCGTTTTCCGTCTATCTTGAACACTAATTCAAGCAGGAGTAGGATAAAAGAGCATGAGGCCACATGACTGGAAACCTCTTCGAACCTCTGATTCTTTTCTCTATAGTGTTAGAGATTATTTATAAGATTCCTTCTGTGGTAGGCTGAATAATACCACCCAAAGATATCCATGTCCTAATGCCTAAAGGATGACTAATCCCTCTAGCTGCTACTTACTGAGCACCGTCATGGCTGACTCTGAGCTAGACACACAGGATTGGTGGTGAACAATGTAAGACAAACTTTTGAGGAGGCTGTACCCTAGAACAGGGGTGGCATTGGTCCTATGACAATAATGCAAACATAAGTATGTCTGCACAGGGCTTTGTGGTCTTTCAGCAACCACATGTAGCAGGCTGCCCCACTCCATGGAGAGGATGCTGAGGCCCAGCCAGGGGAGTTACCAATTCCCTTATTAGACTCTGTGGGCAGCCTCGTCTGGAGGGACAGATCCTCTAACCAATCAGTGGAGGACCTCCCCACATAAAGCCTCATTGAAGATGAGCTCACAATCCAAAACTACAAAAATACATAAGAAAATAATCCACCATGAGTGAAAGCTAGCAGATATTAGAGACGGAAGATCAGGTCCTCAAGAAATTCAGATAAAAAGACTACTGGTACAACTTTCTGATGATACTAAAATCCACTAAGTTATATTCTTTATAAGGATGAATTTCATGGCATGTGAATGATATGTCAATAAAGTTGTCAGTGAAGAAAAAGACCACAGGATGAAGGTCATAATATATGTATGTTTAAAGTGATTAGAGTCCCATTATCATCTTGTGAGATTATTTAAGAATTAGAGAAAATGTCTAATTGGCATAAAAATAAGCGCTCAATAAGTAGCATTAATTATGATTGTTCAGTGATTATTAGGTTATCCTCATTGCCACATTTCCTGAGCTCCTTGTCATTACTCAAAGCTTACCTGTACCGTGTCCCATTCTGTTAGAACCTGAGTACAATCTCCCTCAATGCTAAGATGCCATCGACTGTAGCACACACCATCAATTCAATAAAAGTTTTTTTAAGTAAGCAATCTACCAAGTGTACTTATCTATAAGTTGCACTCTGACTTTGGAAATATTAAAATAATACAAACACACTTAAATGTATAGTACCTGATAAAGTTATTTGTGGTAATGTGCTAATGGGTAGCTGACAATGTTTTATGACTCTGAATTCTAGCTTGTCGGAAGGCTGGCAGTTAGAGATGGGTAATGTTAGAGGCTGGAGCATGAGGCTAGTGTCAGGGCCATGCCTGTTTACCCCCAAGGCCGTGGAGCCCACAGGTCTGAAGCAGGAAACGAGGGACCACACACTCGCTCAATGAGGGAAACTCTTTCGTGGTGTGCAGGCACTATCTGGCCCTGTGCCATATTTTCTTAGCAAGGACCCAATACTTCTCAGTGTTGGTGTCATCAGACTAGATTGGGCTTCTCCTTACTCCTGGCCCTTAATGTCCCTAGCTACAAAATGGAAATGAAGAAATATGGACCACAACAAGTAAAAGCTTATTTGACGCAAAGTTTAGTAGGATGGAGTTCTCTTTCTTCTCTACCTCCTCTGCTCCTCCCCGTGACAGGGGATGAACTCTTTAAAGAAGTGCTGTGGCTAAGGACAGTGCCCAATCTGAAAATTTCAAGGATCCACCATCAGCCAGGACTACACAGCTGGGGGCTGCTGGGAGGAGAGAGGGAGAGAGAGGAAAGGGGCAGGGAGACAAAGGGAGAAAGGGTTTGTGGGTGCCCATCCATAGGTGAGTCAGACAGCCCGGAAGTCCATCTAATGGTGGCGACTTAACAGTGAGATTTAATGATGCACGGCATGAAGTGCCATCACAGGAAGAGGTGTCCAGTGCCACCTCTTTCGCCCATGATGACAAATATCTCTCAAACGTCAGCAGGCACACGAAGAGCACAGAGGAGCTTGTGGAAAGGCAGATTCTGGTCCAGGAGGTCTGGGTGGTGCTGGAGAGCCCGTCTCCCTAACCAGCTCCCAAGTGAGGCCAACGCTGCTGGTCTGGGAGCCGCACTTTAGTAGCCAATAGTCCACCATCTTAGACGGGACCAATATTTGTTCTTTCGTTCAGCCATTCAACAAATATTTAGTGCCACACAGTGTTCTAAACGCAAAAGATCCTGAATTAAGAAAACCACACAGAACATAAAGCTTACATTCTAACTGAAAAAAATAAATAATATATATATGTATATATGTGTATATATATATATATATATATACACATATATATATGATTAAATGAATGGTGGAAACTTGTGGTTTTAGTGCAGCAGAGCAATGGAGATGCAACGGGACCAAAGTCCTCCCGTCGTAACTTCTCTTGCAAACCCAAACCCCAGTTGCTGTGCATTGGAGAAGAGGGCGGAAGGGCTGAGAGGAGAGAGGGAACCCTGGCCTCTCACCAGCAGTGTGACCCTAGGTGTGTCCCTTAACCTCTCTGGCCTTCAGGTTCTTTTGAAGGCGGAGCCTATTCTAACTTGACATAATCGTCGTGAGGATTAAACTGGAAAATGTACCAAAACCACCTGGTCGACTAGTAGGTCCTAGCTATACAGTGACTGCCGTCATTTGATTATTACTGACCAAAGTGTGAAAGTGCCGCTGCCTGTGTCCCCCCCCCCCAACCCGGTGTTCTCCATCCCCCATCACCCGCCCCCCCCCAACCCGGTGTTCTCCATCCCCCATCACCCGCCCCCGCCAACCCGGTGTTCTCCATCCCCCATCACCCGCCCCCGCCAACCCGGTGTTCTCCATCCCCCATCACCCGCCCCCGCCAACCCGGTGTTCTCCATCCCCCATCACCCCCCCCCAACCCGGTGTTCTCCATCCCCCCATCACCCCCCCCCAACCCGGTGTTCTCCATCCCCCATCACCCGCCCCCGCCAACCCGGTGTTCTCCATCCCCCATCACCCGCCCCCCCCAACCCGGTGTTCTCCATCCCCCATCCCCCATCACCCGCCCCCCACAACCCGGTGTTCTCCATCCCCCATCCCCCACCCCCCCCCAACCCGGTGTTCTCCATCCCCCATCACCCCCCCCAACCCGGTGTTCTCCATCCCCCATCACCCGCCCCCCCCCCCCCGCAACACGGTGTTCTCCATCCCCCATCACCCCCCCCAACCCGGTGTTCTCCATCCCCCATCACCCGCCCCCGCCTACCCGGTGTTCTCCATCCCCCATCGCCCGCCCCCGCCAACCCGGTGTTCTCCATCCCCCATCGCCCGCCCCCGCCAACCCAGTGTTCTCCACCCCCATCACCCGCGCCTCCTGGAGCCACAAGGCTGCCCTGATGAGCTGTGCAGCTTACTGTGAAATGCGTTGCATTTTCTCCCCAGCTGCCTCCTGATTGCAGTATTTACTTTTAATCTCCTGTGCCTCAATGCCCGATAAAAACTTTGTCACATTAGATGGTGACAGATGGGGGAGCCGAGGGGGGTAGCTCTGTAAGGGAGCGTCTGGGACGCTCAACAATCCTTCACCACGCCAATTACGTCCTTCGGTGCTCCCTGGCGTGGGCACCCATGTCAGCGCGGAGGGAAATGGAAAAGCATAAATAAAGACAAAACCAGGCACAGCGAGGCTTTAATCTGCAGAATAACATTTCTCATTTGTGTGAAATATCACTGGATTCTCTCCCTATGTTCCGGGGGCACACATGAGTGCCCACGCACACGGCCCAGGGGTTCCCCGCCCCCTGCAGGTAAAGTTAACTGCTTGCGGCATGTGATGGAGCTGGGCTAACCCATCCCGTGGCCCTAACAGGGCTGTCAGGGGTGATTGCTTCTTTGTGTTTGTGAGGCATTTAAGGGGAAGAAGGGAGATGGGAACTGACAGAAAGAGGAATGTAAGAGGTTAAGAAATTACCAGATGTGTGTACAGAGGGGAAGAGAGGCCAGTGATCAGAATCGGTCCTGCTTTCACGATAATGGGATAATTATTTCATAATAATATATGTGATTGCTGCTTAACGCTTTCCAAACCTCTTTCTTTCACAGGTAAACTTCCTGAACCCCAGCAGTTATGTGACTATTGAAAACACACCCTCATATGAGTGTAGAGCGTTTACATTTTCACAATATGTCCATTATCTTCTCCTTTATGAGGTGTAGTGTGGAAGAGTGTATTAGTTTCCTACTGCTGTTGTGACCAAGTATCACAAACTAGGTGGCTGAGACAACAGAAATGTCCTCTCGCAGAGTGCTTGTGGCCAGGATGTTGGCAGGTCCCTGTCCTTCTGGGGACTAGAGGACACTTCTTCTTTGCTTCTCACAGTGTCCAGGGGCCCCAGGATTCCTTGACTCCTATCAGACTAACTCCAATTCCCTCTCCCTCTTCACACGGCCATCTTTCCACATCTGTTTCCAAACGTCCTTCTTTTATAAGGACACCAGTCATATTGGAGTTAGGGCCCACCCGCGTGACCTCATCTTCACTTAATTACATCTGAAAAGGAAAGTCACATTCGCAGGTGCACATACGTTTGGAACTTAAAACGTATCTTTTTAGGAAACACAGTTCAACTCATAACGTAGAAGTACAGAGATGGAAAAGGATGTATTTCGAAATCAGACAGGCTTGTGTTTGACATCAGCCCTGGGGACGGCCGCTGCATTCCTGGAGTAAAAACGGGGAGAGCTCTCAGGACCACACTCCTCCCCCCACCTGAACCCACAGGGGCTTCACCAAAGCCTGGGTGCGGGTGCGGCCGGACGGCTTCACTGAGGAGCTCGTGCGCATGCTCAGGAGCTCCCGCCAGCCTGCCCGTCTCGCACACACCTGCAGTACACATCTGCAGTATCGAGGGCAAGAGGAGAGGCCTCAGTGCAACCAGAGGAGTCCACGGAGTCCAGAGACAAAGGCAGAGGCTGCGCCTTGATGGGAGCTGCGGGGGCAGGGTCTAAAGGTACTGTGAGAACCGTTCTGAGTCCTCCGAACGGGAGATGACCCACTGCACCAGAGCCCGGCGAACTGCAGTGGCCTCGGCCCCCGCCTGAAGCTGAACTGGACGGCAGAGAGCCAGCAGAGGAGATCAAACCAAAGGTAATGCGAGCCACTCCTGGCTACGATGCCACCAAAACCCTAGCAGGACAGAATTGGTGGTTAATGCATGAACCTTCCAGCTTCACACTCCTCTGCACTGGATGGAGACTGGCTCAGGATGAAGGAGAGGAGGTGCTGGGCTTGGCCACTTAAAGGATGGGAACGCACAGCAGGGAACAGGAAATTACAGAGCCCGGGGGAGAAAGCGCCCATGAGAGAGAGCCCGGAAGCAGGATTCTAGCAACACCTCACGGCCACGTGAGACGTGGAGGGGAAAGTCAAGTGAGGGCACAGGTGGGGTCATCCCCAAATTGTAAAGCAAGCCCTTGAAAATGTCCTGGTCCTCATGAATGGAGGACAGGATGCAGAGAGGCTGCCACATGGCACTGTGACAAGGTTCATTCATCATGCACTGTAATCTCTTGTAAAAATGAAGGTGAAATGCACACAACATAAAACTAACCATTTGAAGGTACACAATTCAGTGGCGTTTGGTACATTCACAGTGTTGTGCAACCATACCCTGTGTCCAGTTCCAAATATTTCATTACTCCCAAGAGACTCCACACCCATTAGGAAGCCACTCGCCATTGCTCCCTCCTCTCTTCCCCTGGCAACCACTAACCTGCTTTCTATCTGTATGAATTTGCCCAGTCTGGGCACTTTATATAAATGGAATTATAAAAGAGGTGACCTTTTGTGTCTGGCTTGTTTCATTTAGCATTTGGAGGTTCCTCCGTGTTGTACCATATATCAGTATGCCATTCCTTTTTATGGCTAAATAATATTCCATTGTATGGATATACCACATTTTATTTCTCTGTCATTCATTGAGAAAGAATGTCTGGCACCTGAATGGGGCCAAGATCCAAAGGGAGGAGAAGGCCTACTTCGAAAGGCATTGTGAACCCTGGGGCTCTTCCCAAGGCCTAACTGCTCACACCCAAGCCTCCCAGTGAAGACAGGATGCCAGCCTTCAGGCTCCCCTGAGCCCCTTGGTCCTGACCATCGATAAGAACAAGGAGATCTTCACTTGTTCTGAGCTTGGGGCGGGGGAGCAATAGAAGGTTACTGGGTCGGGCCCCTCTTCGTTCTCTATAATTTGGCTGTCTACATGAGAAGCTGAGAAACAGATGGGGGGGGGAGAGAGAGAGGAGAGAGAGAAAGAGGAGAGAGAGAGGAGAGAGAGAGAGAGAGAGAGGAGAGAGAGGGGAGAGAGAGAGAGGAGAGAGAGAGAAGGAGAGAGAGAGAGAGAAGGGGTGAGAGAGAGAGAGAGAGGAGAGAGAGGGGAGAGAGAGAGATGGGGGAGAGAGAGAGAGGAGAGAGAGAGGAGAGAGAGAGAAGGGGAGAGAGAGAGAAAGAGGAGAGAGAGAGAAGGGGGAGAGAGAGAGAGGAGAGAGAGAAAGAGGAGAGAGAGTGAAGGGAGAGAGAGAGAGAAGGGGAGAGAGAGAGAGGAGAGAGAGAGGAGAGAGAAGGGTGAGATAGAGAGAGGAGAGAAAGAAGGGGAGAGAGAGAGGAGAGAGAGAGAAGGGGGAGAGAGAGAGGTGAGAGAGAGAAGTGGAGAGAGAGAGAAGGGGAGAGAGAGAGGAGAGAGAGAAGGGGAAGAGAGAGAGAGGAGAGAGAGAAGTGGAGAGAGAGAGAGAAGGGGAGAGAGAGAGAGAAGGGGGAGAGAGAGAGAAGGGGGAGAGAGAGAGAAGGGGAGAGAGAGAGAGAAGGGGGAGGAGAGAGAGAGAGAGAGAAAGAGAGAGAGAGAGAGAGCGCCTGGCTATTTAGCAAGTTGACAAGAACTCAAGTGAGAGAGTAAACTGGGAAAAGTTGAGGTGACTCCAAAATATTATTTTTAGTTAACTATATAGTTTTATGTTTAAAAAATGACCTATATTTTATTCTCATGCGTGTTAAAGTCTTTTCAAATAACCTTTTTAATCTTTTTTTTTTTTTTTTTTTGCCTTCATAAGAGCCTGATTTAAAAGCCAACCCTCGGGGTTGGTATTTGAGTCCACATTTGTGGGGTTCAGATTGAGATTCTAGATCAACGAGACCCGTGCGTTGTTTCTCAAAGTGTGACCAGTGGAGCACGTAACAAACACAGTGAGCCGCGGGTAGCTGTTCAAAATCCAGACTCCCCATCCCCCAGGAGAAGAATGCTTCTTCCCAGTGGTTGCTCTCCCACAGAGTCCAGGAACCGGATCTCACTGGTCCCAGTTCTCCTGGCTTGGGTCGTGTGCTATCCTGAACCAATCTGCCGCGGCCAGGCAGGGGCAGGGACGGACCGCTGTCAGCCAGGGGGACTGGAGAGCAAGGGAGGCTGTTTCCCAAGGAAACACGGACGGTCAGAGCAGACGGGGTTTTGAGGCACTGAGGAAGCTCCCCCTCAAAAGTGACAGCTGGTCATTACCAGATAGGCTATGTCCTCAGGAGTCAGGTCCTTGTTACCAGAAGTCCTAGACCAGAGGTTGGATGACCAGATATCAGGTTTGCAGCAGTGGGGTTTCTCTATCAAGGAAGGGGCTGGAATGGATGAGGGACCTGCATCGGTTATCTGTCAGCGCTGTAACACATTCCCAGCAACTCAGTGGCTTAAAACCACACCGATGTATTATTTCACAGCTCTGTGGGTTAGAAACTGAACAAGAGTCTCACTGGATTCAAATCCAAGTGTCAGCAGAGTTGAACTATCTGGAAGTTCCAGGAGAATCTGTTCCTTTGCCTTTTCCACCCCTGGAGGCCTCCCGCGTTCCCGGGTGTGTGCGTCCCTTCCTCCCTCGTTAAACCCAGCAAGAGCAGGCTGAGCCCTCCGCCCCTTCCCATCCCATCACTCCGACCGGCTCTTCTTCCTCCATCTTCCACATCTGAGGACTTGTGATTATATGGGGTGCATCCAGCTCATCCAGGAGAACCTCCCCATTTTAAGGTCAGCTGATCAGCAGCCTTCATTCCACCTGCAACCTTCATCCCCTCTTGCTGTGTGTTGTAACATGCCCCAGGCCAGGGGATTTGGACACGGTTGTCTCCAGCAGTCACTGTTCTGCTTACCATAGGACCTCAGTGTCCCTTCCCAGCCAGAGATTCAACCGTCTTATAACTGATTGGATCATTGGGTCTTTTTGAGCAGGGCAGAGACTGGGGCACGACTGGGCACAACAGTAACCCTCTTCGGGTCCCCCATGAGCACAGCACGTGTGACTGTTTGCTTTGAAACCAGAAGGCAGGTTACACAGTAATTACTTCTTTGTCTATTAGCAGCAATTACAGTCAAGTGGTAGGAGGTCTAGAATGACTGTGGTCTCAGACTCTTTCTCAGAGAATTCTATTAAGTGTCTGTGTAACTCAGAAATCATTACAAAGCACTTGAAATTATAGTGTTACTTGCTTTAGAAAAATCCTTGCCACCTCCCAGGGAGGGGAGGGCAGATGGTGCAGCAGGCAGACGGGGGCGGGGGGGCGTGAGGAGAGAGTCTTCCTCCTCTTGTATCCTCATGGCCCCACGAAAGTCAGAGGGCACAAACGTGATGAGAAGTAATAATAGCAGCTATATGTTGCTACTTCCTGGGTGACAGGCATGGAGTTGGGGGGGGGGGGCTTCACAGAGCCAAATTCCGAATGATGCTGACTCCTCCAGGGTCTTCCCAGGCTGACAGGAGCACAGATGCCCCGTTGCAAGGACAGAGAGGCTGAGGCCTCTGGGGATGAGGCTAAGAGGTCAAAACGTGAGCTGGGAAAGGAGTTCAAGTTTCAACCCGCCAGAACCCTCCAGACCAGCCTGAGTCCTTGGCAAAAGCACAGGGTGAGAAACAGCATTGAGAAAGGGAACTGCAAGAAGGAAGGTTGTTTGCTAAAGCATGCAGTTTGGAGCAGAGACTGGGTTGGCAGAAGCCAGGCCACGGAGCCTTGCCTTCCATGTTAAAGTTTCTATTCTGTCACCCAACAGGAACTACTGAAGGGGTGGACAGAGACATGGTTGTGCCCTTTAGACAGATCTTTCTGTTGACTGTATAGACCAGGCATTGGCAAACTTTCTCTACAAAAGACCAGATAATGAATATTTGAGGCTTTGCAAGCCATTGGCTCTCTGTCCCAACTGCTCAACTCCACTGCTGTAGTGCAAAAACAGCCCAAGAGAGCATGTCACAAAATGAGCATGGCTCTGTTGCAATAAAACTTTATTTACAGAAACAGGCCATGGGCCAAGTTTTCCCACTGGCTATAGTTTGGAGAGTGTATGTATTGATTCTAGATTCTTGTAAGTCAGAATTCCCACCCACTTCTCTTTTATTCATTAGTGCATTTAAATGAATGATTGGATTAGCTTAAATAACAGTTAACGGTGATAGCAATTTATCATATTAATATACATTTCTAGACTCTACATAGTTATTTTGTATCAACTAATTCACATGATCCTTATATAATTTGAGGACGTAGAGCCTCAAAGAGGTTAAACGACTTGCTTTGGGTCGCACAGCTCACGAGCATTTTTGTTTCTGTTTGAGATCACTTTTGTCAAGGGTCACATTTCTTCCCCAGCTCCATGTTCCCCCTTTATTAATAGAAAAACGCAAAGGCTGATGGGCAGTTTGTTCTTTGAGGATGTAGCAGCGCCCATGCAGTAGGATGTCAGGAATCCCCACCCCGCTGCCAAATCGCAGAGAGCCGTCTGGACAGCAGCAGTGTGCCCAGCACCGAGCTCAGGCGTGGGGCTGGGCTGCACGGTGGGAAGGTCTTCGGGACTGTGGCTGGGCCTCATCTCTCACACCAACCTGAGGGGATGCTTCCTCTCTCAGGAGGACTGGAGCTGAACCCAGGAATTCAGCTCCGGCACCTGGCTTCAGATGGTTCAGTCATAGGATGATGCTGACACGAACTAGGCTAAAGGAATACAGAGCTGAAGAAAGATAAGCAAGGAGAGAGGGTGCGAGAGCTTTCCTGGAGAGGTAGGGACAAGAGAAGCCTGGCATTATAGGCCCAAAGTCAAGACAGTTAATGGGAAATAAATTGCCCCCACGGTTAGGACCCCAATTCCTGACCATGCTTCTCAGCGTGTTGGGGGCAGGGGCTGGTTATTCAAACGACTGAGTTCCCCTACTGGCATTTAGTGGGTGTGTCCAGGAAGACTGCCATCTAGAAATACACAGGATGATCCTGTACAGCAAAGACCGTCTCCTGTCCCATGTGGATTTCAAATATTCCACCGAACATTCATGTAGGTGAAAAATCCCATCTGAGTGAGCTGAGTCTGGCCCAAGGCAACTTCTGCTAAAGTTTTACTATCTCCAGAATTTCCAGCAACTCGACACTTGTAACCCAGGGTGAAGCTGGACTTTGTTTTGTTCAGAAATTGCTCATTTTTTTTCAGAAAGTGAAGTCACAAAATGAGGAGACCACTCACAGTATTTGGCAGTATTTCACAGAGACTCTACATATACGCAAGCTTTCAACTCTTTAAAAAAAAAAATTTAACCCAAACTTTAAAATAAAGATAGACTCAAGAAATTGCAAAAATAGTACAGAGAGATGCCATGTACCCATCAGCCAGCTTCTCGCAGTGGAAACATCTTACCGAACTATGGTTCATTATTGAAATCAGAAAACTGATCGGGACAATACAACTGACTAGACCACAGACCTTCCTCAGACATCACCAACCGACCCTTCCTTTCTGTCTTCTAGTATCATTGTGCCTGACCACCAGGACATTAAAATACAGATGGTTTTGTTATAAATTAGTTGTATTTTACTTTTTCTTTATATTATACTTAAAGTCACATTATTTTTTAGATAAATTACTTTTATTAGATTTCTTCCTATTACACTTCAGATCTGTACTATTGTTTTAAAATGATTAATTCAGGTAGATTATATTACTTTTGGATTTCATGTTGGAGCAGTAAAGGAAGCATGAAAATATGTGGTAGAGGGGAGAGGTGGGTTGAGAACGGACAGGGTTAATGCCAACCACAGCTCACCTTCCTGTTCAGCACCTTGTCACTGTCCCTGCCTGGGTGTCATCCATCTTTACGCCAGAGCATTTCAGCCTTTTGCCTCTCCCTTTCTGTCTTAGCTTGGCTGTCTGCACAAATACCATACGCTGGGTGGCTTAAACAACAGGTATGTATTTCTCATGATTCTGGAGCCTGAAAGTTCAAGGTCACAATGCCAGTTTGGATTCTGATAAGGGCTCTCCTCCTAGCTTATAGATCAGAGGTAGTCAACCTTTTTATACCTACTGCCCACTTTTGTACCTCTGTTAGTAGTAAAATTTTCTAACCACCCACCGGTTCCACAGTAATGGTGATTTATAAAGTAGGGAAGTAACTTTACTTTATAAAATTTATAAAGCAGAGTTACAGCAAGTTAAAGCATATAATAATAATTACTTACCAAGTACTTTATGTCGAGTTTTTGCTGTTTGGCAGAATAAATCTGTATAAAATAACTTACTATAGTTAAATCTATCTTTTTATTTATACTTTGGTTGCTCCACTACCACCCACCATGAAAGCTGGAATGCCCACTACTGGGCAGTAGGGACCAGGTTGACTACCTCTGTTATAGATGGTCACCTTCTCATCATGTCTTCACATAGCAAAGATTGAGAGAGCTATGGTCTCCTGCTCTTCCTGTAAGGACAATAATCTCATCATGGGGGCTCCACCCTCATGGATTCATCTAAATCTAATTAGTTCCCAAATGCCCCACCTCTAATACCATCACAGTGATGAGGTTAGGGCTTCAACAGATGAACGGGGGCAGAAGACACAAACATTCAGTCTACAGCCCTTTCATACACTAGTTTAGGTTAATATAGTCAACAAACAATAGCCGCACTAACTAAGACAGTGTGGTTCTGCCTGTGGGAACCACAGAAATGAATCAAGTATGGCCCCTGTCCTCTAGAAATTCACAGCCTAGCTGGGGATAAAAATGCAGTAGCACTAACAGCAATGAGTAGTACTTCCCTGGCTCTCTCCTACGCCCAGCATTGACCAAAGTCTATCCTGGTGGTTTCTGAGAGTTCCCAATGGATGTATCCCGTGTCTCATTAACAAGCCCTGAAGCCAGCAGAAGGCAATGCCTTTCTGTCCCCTTGCTGGGTGCAGCCCAGGCACCACTGAGAACAGTCACTCTCACCATGGGGAGGGTGCCATCTGGGCACGGACACCAGTTTTGCTGCCTTTGACAGAATCTACCTTTACAGAGGCTGGCATTGGTGCTGGGCCTCCTACAGCACCCAGCATCCCTCATACCAAAAGCTCCCCACACTGTGGTTGCCAGCACGTCATCTACCAGAGGGCCCTCCTGTCACGAGCTGTCACACTGTGCTCTGGAGACCCCTTGTATGGCCAGGGGCCACCATCACGGCCATTCACATGCAGGTTCTCAATTGATTCGGACAGACGGAAATGAAACAACAGAGCCAAGAACTGGTGAGCCATTACATTTAATCCTAGCTTGCACCCAGCGGGTGAGAAATACATACAGTGAGAAACCACTTCCCTTTCCATTCAGGGCTCCCAAAGCCACTGACTCATCCGAGTTTCCTAGAATCAAGGGTTTCTACCTCACTAGCCTTATTCACCTCTGTTCCCCATCTCCTTCTCTCTGCACAAACTCTGCACAAACTGGCTTCTCCTTCAGCACTCCGCCATCTTGGCTGCTTCTCCTCTGCAATGCTAATAGCAGGAACCAAGAGAGAGAGAGTGAGCCCTGGGTATGCCCCATTTTATAGTGTAGAAATCAAAACCTTTAAGCCAATGTACAAATAAGGAAGTCTCTGATACATAGCCACTTATCTGAGGCATAAATGGGATTCCTCATGAAAGTGCACCACCCCACACCCCACATCATGCAACAGTCAAGGGTGTGGGGAAAAGCTTAGTGTTGAGAAGATCTTAGTATTAAAAGTGTGGACCCTGCCTGCTTACAGCCTGTCCCCCATACCCAATGCAAACTATAAACAAGCAAACATATACATCATATTTGCAAACTTATTTGACCCACACCCCTGCTTGCTAGAACCCACTCTCTTGCATGGAGGAGGGAGAGCTGCTTTCTTAGCCTTTCCCCACAACAGTGCTGGCTTGTTTAAAGAGATTTGGAGTAAAACCAGTTTTGGGGGAGTGGCACAGGAATGCAGTCAGAATGCCTCTTTCCCATCCCAGGTCTGCCGCTCGCTGCTTGACCCAGGGCGAGAAACTTAAGTCTGTGCGCCTCAGTTTCCACATCAGTAACTAACACAGATAAGACAATAATAAGCATCTCGTATGTCTCTTGTGAAGATGAATGATAAGATTTAAGCAGCACTTAATATGAAAGTGATTCAATCCTCACAATGACTATACTCCTTCCCTTTCCACAGATGGCACGCAGTAACTAACCTAACCGCCGGAGGCCTTGCCGCTCATACGAGGCCGAGCCAGCATTTGACACTCTAGTCTAGTGGTTCTCAAAGTGTGCACCAGGGCACACTGGTGCACCCTAGAAGATTTCCAGGTGCTCCTTATGCTATTCCAGAGGAATATGTGCCTTTTGGGGACCAAAAAACCCAACAGGTTTGGAGTTTAGATTTTGAGGGGACAGAGGTGTGGGGAATTGGCTGTAAGCTGACAGTCTGCCCAACCCGCCACCTCACTTGCCTGATTAGGTTGCAAAAGGCTGTTGAGCTGTGGTACTGGATTGTTTACACTACCCCCCATGTTCCCGGAAAGACTGGAGGCAAGTTTCTTCTATCCTTTGTTTGGTATAAAGTTAAGATGATTTGTATGGTGGGGGTTTTTGCACTTGGTAAAATTCTTGGGTTGCCTTGGAAACATGATCAAAGATCTCATTGATTTGCTAATGGCCTGCTTTGCCCTATAAATAAAGCAAGATGTGGTTTACACCTTGTTCTTGCCAGCAGCAATTACAGGGCCCTGCCAACCCCGTATTTTCTTAATTCTGCGTATTTTTTTAATTCTGCACCGTTCCCACTCGGGACCTGGAATTACTAGCTGTGCTGGTTTGCGGCATGTGCCCAGACATAAAAATAAATATAGTTACTCTATTATACCATTTCATTATGGAAATACCGCTCTTTTTGTTAACACATTATTATTATATTTATTATTAACACATCATTATATTATTTTTAGATAAATACACCCAAATAAAATGGATAGATTTCTCAAAAGAAGCATGATATTGAAGAATCCGATTCTGGAAGTGAACAGAAGTTAAGTGTAAATGAAATAGGACTTGAAGGCTGATGGGCAGAAGTTAATTTATAGCATTTCCATCACTTAACACTGAACAATACGTTTGGATTAGAAACCCATTCAAGGAAGCTTCAAGTGATTTTTGGTTTAATATTAACAGAAAAAGAACTGGCAGCTGTATCCACTGCTCATGGATTGATGATTAAATATAAGGAATGGTTTCTTGAAGCCTTATGGATTTCTATAAAAGAAGAATATGTGGCAATATTTTTAAAAGCTTTGAACATTTTACTATAATTTTCAACATCCTATTTATGTGAATTAGGATTTCCTACCCTCAACACAAGAGTAAAAAGAGAGGAATTCTTCGATTTATTGATGAGGAAAGGAAAGTTTGCCTTTCAAATATATGCCCAAACATTGAAGAAATCGCTAGGACACATCAGGCTCATGTTTCTCATAAACACAAGAATGAAAAAACACATTCGTGCCAGGACCTGCCGAATTTACTAAATCTTACTAAGAATGTATCTATATATATAAAAAGATAACCTTTTTGTTTTTTTATTTTTTAACCCCTTTTTTACAAATTTTTAAAAGCATAACTCAAAAAATGTAACATAAAAATGTTTTTAGCCTGACCTGTGGTGGCGCAGTGGATAAAGCATCGACCTGGAATGCTGAGGTCACCGGTTTGAAACCCTGCACTTGTCTGGTCAAGGCACATATGGGAGTTGATGCTTCCTGCTCCTCCCCCCACCCACCCCAGTGTTCTCTCTCTATCTCTCTCCCCTCTCTAAAATGAATAAATAAAAAAATTTTTTTAAATGTTTTTAATGTCAGAATAAATTTAATTTTGTCATATTTATTTCATTTAATTACCATAAAAGCACACTTGGACTTTATATTTTTTCTTTAATATTTGACTTAATTATTATAACATATTTCTCAGAAATCTGTATATAGTGTGCCTATAATTATTTGTAGGATTTTAAGGTTTGGTTTTGTTTTTTGGTTTGTTTTTTTTTTTGTATTTTTCTGAAGTTGGAAATGAGGAGGCAGTCAGACAGACTCCCACATGCACCCGACCAGGATCCACCCGGCATGCCCACCAGTGGGCAATGCTCTGCCCATCTGGGGCATTGCTCTGTTGAAACCAGAGCCATTCTAGCGCCCGAGGCAGAGGCCACAGAGCCATCCTCAGTGCCCGGACCAACTTTTGCTCCAATGGAGCCTTGGCTATGGGAGGGGAAGAGAGAGATAGAGAGGAAGGAGAGGGGAAGGGGTGGAGAAGCAGATGGGTGCTTCTCCTGTGTGCCCTGGCCGGGAATCGAACCCCGGACTCCTGCACGCCAGGCCAACGCTCTACCACTGAGCCAACCGGCCAGGGCCTATTTGTAGGATTTTAAATGTGCCCCAGCTTCAAAAACTGAGAACCACTGCTCTAGTCCCAGAGGTCGTGTGCCCGATCTCTGGGGCACACGGCTCCTCACAGGGAGCCCTGCTCTAAGTACTTTGCTGGAAATAACTCATTTTATCCTCACACAGTTCCAGGAAATATGAACTGTTATTATACCCGTTTTATAGAGGTGGGAACTGAGGCAGAAAAAGAATAAGCAAATAATGAGATAGTATATTTAAAGTATGTATCACTTTTTTTTTTCTGTTTTCTTTTCTTTCTTTCTTTCTTTCTTTCTTTCTTTCTTTCTTTCTTTCTTTCTTTCTTTCTTATTTTTTAAGATTTCACAACATGAGTTCAGGTGATTTTGAGAGCACGTGTATTAAAGCTGGGGACAGTGAAACAAAGAAGGGCCTAGACTAGAAGCAGCAACGGGAGAGAGTCCGGGCAGGGCTGCCTGGCTCTCTAGAGATGTTACAGGAAGGAGGGAGCCTGGCGGGGCTGCTGTCGGCTCCCTGGAGGTTCAGGGAAAAGAGGTTCAGGGGGCTGGGCTGGGTCAAGCAGCCACTGCTTAGTGCTCCCCTGGGTGCACGTCTTGTGGGGACCCTCAGAGTTTAAGAGAAAGAAAATTCACTTGAAAAGGAGATTCAGGTGGGTGTGCCCCAAGGAGGGCGTGCCTTAACGTCTATAGCTAATCAGTATATGTGAGCTTACTGTATCCGGGGCTCAGGCTTGTGTCCGCCCAGGGAGGCTGGGCTAGGGGCACTCTCTGAGGTCCAGGACCTCCACAAACAGCTGAAACAAGACCCAGCGTGGTTAGTGCCTCAGGAGTGACTTGGATCACCATTAAATTTTTATTTATGGACACTTTTCAGATCCCAAACAGGTTTTTTTCTGGGTCCGCTGGAGCCAAATACCTCAGTTTAAATCCTAGTTCTGTCGTTTAGTCTTAGTAAACTGGTGCCAGAAGTTGGAGTGTTTTGGAACTCCACGTCCACATCAGCTACGTAGGTAAAGAAGCCCTTGCTATTCACAGTGTGGTCTGCGGACCAGCAGCACCGCACCACCTGGGAGCTGGTGCAGAAGAAGAACCTCAGACACCTGCTCGGACCTGCCGAGTCAGAAACTCATTTTAGCAAGATCCCTGGGGACGTGTGTGCACGGAAGCCCCATCCCACAGCTCTGTGAGGAGGGGCTGATAATTGATGAATTCTAAATATTGAGATGGAGAAATAGATGCTTAACAGGTAACTGACTCCATCTAAGTACTCACCCTTAACATGTGCTAAACCCTTAACTTGTATTGTGCCATCTCATTTGCATAAGGTCCTATGCATAAGGTGGTTTTCATCATCTCCATTTTGCAAATAAGAAAACCCAGGCACAAGGAGGTTATGTTATGTGGTTTGCCTGAGATCCCACAGCAAGTAAGTGGTAGAGGCAGGTGCCTCCCAGATTTGCGACATCAATCGTATGGCTGGATGTTTTCAAAGCACTATTATTAGGTCTTTAATAAAACTGCCATTGAGCCTGACCTGTGGTGGCGCAGTGGATCAAGCGTCGACCTGGAACGCTGAGGTTGCCGGTTCAAAACCCTGGGCTTGCCTGGTTAAGGCACATATGGGAGTTGATGCTTCCTGCTCCTCCCCCTTCTCTCTCTCTCTCTCTGTCTCTGTCTCTCTTCTCTAAAAATGAATAAATAAATAAATTAATTTTAAAAAACCTGCCATTGGCCCTGGCCGGTTGGCTCAGCGGTAGAGCGTCGGCCTGGCGTGCGGGGGACCCGGGTTCGATTCCCGGCCAGGGCACACAGGAGAGGCGCCTATTTGCTTCTCCACCCCCCCCCCTCCTTCCTCTCTGTCTCTCTCTTCCCCTCCCGCAGCCGAGGCTCCATTGGAGCAAGGATGGCCCGGGTGCTGGGGATGGCTCCTTGGCCTCTGCCCCAGGCGCTAGAGTGGCTCTGGTCGCAACAGAGCGACGCCCCGGAGGGGCAGAGCATCACCCCCTGGTGGGCAGAGCGTCGCCCCTGGTGGGTGTGCCGAGTGGATCCCGGTCGGGTGCTTGCGGGAGTCTGTCTGTCTGTCTCTCCCCGTTTCCAGCTTCAGAAATAGAAAAAAAAACAAAAAACAAAAAAACCTGCCATTGATACAATAACAATCGCTTCCCCTAATTGAATCCCTACTGTGTGCCAGAAAGTGGGCACCGTGCATTACATAGGTTATCTAACTCTCAACAGTCCTATGAGGAAACAGTTTTTATCTCAATCCTAAAAGAAAGACACTGAGACCAGAGAAGTTACATCACTTGTCCACAGGCGCACAGCCAGGAAGTGGTAGAGTCAGAATTCCAACCAGGCAGCCCTGTTTCAAGGCTCAGTCTCCCCCCCATACACACACACCGTGCTGTCTGCGTGGCTTCATTCACCGTGTTTGGTTGCAAATTGTGTTTCCATCATAATATCGTAAGATCTGCCCTTACACCCAGGTAACGGGGCTCCCTCCCTGATCAACTGCCACTCTTCTCAAGCTAGGTTCCTCCCCATGGGACAAGGAGTTCCAGAGCCACACTTGTGCCCCTTGTAGGTCACACTCGGCATCCTTAGAATTCCCAACCCACATGGCTCACAGTGGCTTCCAACAGGTTTCTATGTAGGCCTCCTCCCTAAGTCCACCTCTGGGAGGTGGGTCAAGCCACCAATATGTTCACCCCAGGCCTGATGGCTGGTTAAGAGGCAGCCAGCAGTGTGGCATAGAGGGTCAAAGCTTGAGGTAGGCACTGGGGTGTCCTGTGGGAAGAGAAGTAGGGGAGATGCAGGTCGGGGCTCCTTGTACCCTCTGGCTCCTGCCCACACAGGTGAAGGGTGGCCCTGGTCTTAGGCCTTGCCCTCTAGCCCTGCCCTGCAGGTAAGTCCTATCTCTACACTTGGGTTTGGAGTTCCTGGTGGAGGGGCAACTTGACCTCAGCTCCTTCTGGCCACTGGCACCCAGGACCTCAGCCAGGTGCCGTGCCCTAGGCAAGCGCATTGTGCCAACAGGAAGCCAAGGCTCCTGTTGATTTAGCCAGAGCTTCAGTCTTGGTCATCAGGGTGGGAGACAACAGTGTCCCCACTTAACCACAGGCCCTCAGTCCTAGCGGGTGGGTGGACGAGCTGGGACGCTGAGGCCACACTGAGGCCAGCCCTCAGCCCCCTAGTGTCCCTGGTGAGGCAGGAGGGAGGTGAGGACACAGCATGTCAGGATCTGTGAACAATGCCGAGTGGGCACGGGTGTGGGGAGGGGGGCATCCAGAAAGATTATCTCACAGTTCAAACTCGTTAATGAAAGAAATAAATTAACCAAGCTCATTTTTCAGGGAATTCTTGTGTAAACTGGAAATTTTCCAGTCTGTGAGCCCTGTGTCAAGTTCTCCCATAAATCACAGCAAGTAGGCTGTCGGCTTGGCAGCGAGGGGAGGGGCCGAGGGGAGCACAGCCCCGCGGAGGAGGAAAACAGCCACTGGCCTGGCGGGGCGGACTGAGCTCTCCTGGCGCCTTCTCCCTCCACGGGGCGCTGGGGAAGGAAAAAGGGAAGGGAAAAGGGAAGGAAAGAGCAGCCACGCCACGGGGCTTCCGCCAGCGTGTCTGTGAACACCCCCCGCCCCCCACACGTCCAACCTGGGAGAGGCCCCTGAAACAGGTCATTTTTTAATTGAATACGATATTAATTACTGCGTGCACCATTAACGGTTTGTGGGATTTGACTAATTAATGTAATAGTTTTTGAGTCACGCTCATTAAATATGAAAATTACGCTGGTGAAAGGTATTGGTTTCATTATCCATCTTGTATGGACAGGATGGGGGCAGGGACCAGCAGGAGGACCAGACCCCTCTCCGCCTATCTCTCCTCTCTGTGAAGAGCTGTCTCAGGGTTCCACAATCAAAGAGGGTCCTGCAGGGGGCCGGAAAATAGGCCTGAGGGAAAGTTGGGAACAAACTCTCATTGGGCTTGACCCAGTGACCGCACAGGGCTCTGAAGGCCAAATTCCTTTTTATCTCAGACTTGCCCGGGTGGGAGCCCTCTTAGATTCATTCATTCATTCATTCATTCATTCACACATGCATGGTGCAGTGGACTCCGGTGACTGGCTACCTAACGCTAACATACTGTCCATCCCCAGACCCCTTATTCCTAGCCTGCTTTCACCTCAGCATCTGAGAAGGGAACTATTTAGATTCTCAACCTTCTTTGCAGCTAAGAATGGGCACGTGATACCATCGTGGCCAATCAGCTTTCAAGGGGGGAGCAAGATTGAAGGGGCAGTTATAGCTGGTGACACTGTCCCTTTTCTTCTGCTTGGAGTTGTAGCGGTTGTGTTCTGAACATGAGAGAAAAGCCAAGAGATGTGCAGAGATGCTGGCCCTGATACTAAGTCTCTCTATCTCAAGCTCATTGTTTTGGGGGAAAATACCCCTCTATTTATCTAAAACACTGAGAGTTGGTTTTTTTCTGTTATTTGCATCTAAAAGTGTTCCTACTGATACACATGATAAAGGCACACTAGGCCAGGTGCTGTGAGGAATTCAAACAACTTTACAATTTAATCACTCAGAAACAGCAAAAAAGATAAAATAGTTAAAAATTCCTACTATTCAAGGCAGCCAATGCCAAGTGCCATTTGAGTGACCTCCAAGGGGTGCCTTTCATCTGGGGAGCCTCATAGAACCTTATAGTTACTTACAGCTGGGGTTATCCCAACCCACCAGTGTCCATGACATGCTGGTTCTCGAATATTGATCACCACCCCTGGGCACAGCAACCTGAGCTGTTCAAAGGAAGATGGTGGTGGTGGTGGGTGGTAATTGAGGAAGCCTTTGTGGTCAGCGGGAGAGTTGGCTTAGGCCTGGAAGCTGAATGGGGATTTCCAAAGACAGAAAAGGGAGGCGAGAGGAGTGGGAATCCCTCCTAGGGTGGGTGAGGAAGTGGCAGTGAGCAAAAACCAGAGGTGGACAAGGGAAAGTCCATTTTCGAGAGATGAAAAGTAGCTCCGACAGGTCATAACGGGCTCCTTATTCTCTGCCCTGCTGTTCAACACTCCTGCCCCTGTGGGTGGGCTGCACTAGGCAACTGATTTCTAGAAGTATCAGGCGGTTGAAAAGAGCTTTGAACACAGGTCAACAGATAGACGGTATTCTTCATGCCTCAGACAAGATTGAACACACATATAGTTGGCACTTAATAAATATTAATGAAATGAACAAATACAAATGAGGGTAGTAGAAATAATAAAAGAATGACCATTTAATGAGAGTCTGTCCTGTGCCAGGCACTCCTCTGGGCCCTTCACGTGGGTTATATCCTTTGATTTCACCAGACAGATTTGGACTCCAAGTCTAAGTATGCCTTACCAAGCTCCATAATCTCAAGCACGTTCATTGACCTCTTTGAACATGTTTCCTCAACAGCAAATGGTGAGAGTAACGCCTAGTCAATACATTTATTGCGGTGAATAACAATACCACCACCAGTTATAGCTGATACTTATTGACTGTGTGCTGCATGATAGTGGGCTAAATGCTTAATGCTAATTTTTTTTTTTTTTTTTTTTTTAGTGAGAGAGAAAGCACACAAGAGGGACAGACAGGAAGGGAGAGAAATGAGAAGAATCAATTCTTTATTGCGGCGCCTTAGTTGTTCATTGATTACTTATCATACATGCCTTGACTGGAGGGGATTCCAGCCAAACCAGTCACCCCTTGCTCAAGCCAGAGAACTTGGGCTCAAGCCAGTGACCTTGGGCTTTAAGCCAGTGACCTTTTTTGGGCTCAAGCCAGCGACCATGGGGTCATATCTATGATCCTAAGCTCAAGCCAGCAACCCCATGCTCAAGCTGGTGAGCCCATGCTCAAGCCGGTGAGCTCAGAGATTTGAACCTGGGCCCACAGCATCACAGGCCGACACACAGTGGTGCCACCGCCTGGTCAGGCTCATTTATTCCTTATAATAAGCCTGTGAAGTAAGTACTTTTATTATCTGCTTATTATAACAAATAGTCTGAGGCTCAGAAAGATTAAGTAGCTTGTCCAAGGCCACACAGCTAGTAGAAGGAGAATGCTAGAAGAGCTGGCTATGCAGTTGGTGCCGTAGGAAGGTATAAGGGAAAAAGAGGGGATGGCCCCTTTCCAGAGGTGGATTTAACAGTGGGCACACCGGGGCACGTGCCCTGGGCTCCAACTTCTGAAGCACCCCGCAAAACCCTAACTTTACACTCTTTTCTACTGTACTGGGCCCAATATTTTCTTCTGCACCCAGGGCCTCAACCGACCTTAATCTGCTTCTGCCCCTTTCCTTAAAGAGCGCAGCATGTGTCTGGAGCCTCACAGGGAGCTGTCAGCAAACAGGGCCAATGTCCTGGAGAGGCTGTTGTAAATCCTGCAGAGGAAGAACATCTCAGGGGAGTGATAGACCACCCCTGAGTGGGGTAGGCTTAGAATCCAAGATGAGGCCCTGGCCGGTTGGCTCAGCAGTAGAGCATTGGCCCAGCACGTGGAAGTTCTGGGTTCAATTCCTGGTCAGGGCACACAGGAGAAGCAACCATCTGATTCTCTACCCCTCTCCCTTCTCTCTCGCTTTCTCTTTCTCTCTCTTCCTCTCCCCCAGCCATGGCTCGAATGGTCTGAGCAAGTTGGCCCCAGGTGCTGAAGATGGCTCCATGGTCTCACCTCAGGCACTAAAATAGTTCAGTTGCTGAGCAATGGAGCAGCAGCCCCAGATGGGCAGACCATTGCCCAGTAGGGAACTTGGCAGGTGGATGCTAGTTGGGAAGTAGGCGGGAGTCTTTCTCTTTGCCTCCCTTCTCTCACTTAATAAAAAAAAAAAGAATCCAAGATGGGTGGGACTGAAGCAGGCCTGGACTGCTCCGGTCTGCACATACCCCTATTCCCACCACTACCAGAGGCAGCTGAAAGTCCAGAGAGGTAAAGTGATATTATTCCCAAGTGAAAGTTAGGTGTGCTTTTGGTTGCAAGAACCTGAAAAGAAGAACCCTGAATCAACAGTGGCTGTGCTCATGTTCTATTACTGTTATAACAAACTACCACAAGCTTAATGGCTTAAAACAACTGATATTATCTTACAGTTCATAAGTCCCAAGTGGGTCTTATTAGGCTAAAATTAAGGCGTCAGCCAGGCTGCAATACTTTCTGGAGGTTCTAGAGAAGAACCCATTTTCTTGCCCTTTTCAGCTTCTAGAGCAGTGGTAGTCAACCTGGTCCCTACCGCCCCCTAGTGGTAGTCAACCTGGTCCCTACCGCCCACTAGTGGGCGTTCCAGCTTTCATGGTGGGCGGTAGTGGAGCAACCAAAGTATAAATAAAAAGATAGATTTAACTATAGTAAGTTGTTTTATACAGATTGATTCTGCCAAACTTAGCGAAAATCCAAAATAAAGTACTTGGTAAGTAATTATTATTATATGCTTTAACTTGCTATAACTCTGCTTTATAAATTTTATAAAGTAAAGTTATTTCCCTACTTTATAAATCACCATTACTGTGGAACCCGTGGGCAGTTAGAAAAATTTTACTACTAACAGAGATACAAAAGTGGGCGGTAGGTATAAAAAGGTTGACTACATCTGTTCTAGAGGCTGCCCTCATGCCTTGTCATAGTCCTTAAGAGGGCTCATGCCCCCTTCCATCTCCAAAGCCAGCGATGGCCAGTCAAGTCTTAATCACATGGAATCGCTCTGACACCCACTCACCTGTTCTCCTATAATTTATGGAGCCCTATGATGGTTAATTTGATGTGTTAGCTTGGCCAGGCTATGATGCCCAGTGCTTTGGTCAAACACCAGTATGGATGTTGCTGTGAAGGTACTTTTTAGATGTGATTAACATTTAAACCAGTAGACTTTGAGTAAAGGAGATTACTCTCCATATTGTGGGCGGGCCTCATCCAATCAGCTGGAAACCTTAGGGGCAAAGACTAAAATTTCCCACAGAAGAAGCAATTCTGCCTCGAGACTGCAACTCCTACTCTTTCCTGAATTTCTGGCCTGCTCTATACATTCTAAACTCTCCAGTCCCCACCATCCCATGAGCAGATTTCCTTGTATATATCCTACATGGCTCAGTTTCTTTAAATGATACTGACTAATCCAATTATATTGCACTTTCCCAGATAATCCAGGATAATGTCCCCATTTTAAGGTCAGCTGATTAGCAACCTTAATTCCATCTGCTACCTTTATTCCCTGTTGCCATATAACCTAACGTACTCACAGGTTCTGGGGATAAGACATGATGAACATGTTTAAGGGTGAAGGACATTATTCTGCCTATGGTAACAACATAAGCATACATAAGTTTAGTTTTCTTCCATAATAAGTCTGGAGATAGGCGTTGGGGTTTAGGGGTAGTGTTCTAAGACTCAGGCTCTTTATATCCTTCAATAAGTTGGCTTTGGTCTTTATGCTTGCCACCTCATGCTCACAAAATGGCTGCCTCAGCTCCCAACATTATATCATCACACCACAATGTCAAGTGAAGGGAGAAAACAGCCGGAAAAAAACCTTCCTTTTTATACAGGATGACAAACCTTCCCTGGAGCTTCTTATGAACTTTCCTCTGCATGTGCTAGTGGGACCCGAGTTACACAGCCATCTCCAGCAGCAAGAGACATTGGAAAAGTAAGTATGTGGCTTTCTATCCTGTATAAAGAAAGGCAGGCAAGACAGAGGGACCTCTGAAATGGCTTTGGGCAGGGGTCCCCAAACTTTTTACACAGGGGGCCAGTTTACTGTCCCTCAGACCGTTGGAGGGCCGGACTATAAAAAAAACTATGAACAAATTCCTAAGCACACTGCACATATCTTATTTGAAAGTAAAAAAACAAAACGGGAACAAATACAATATTTAAAATAAAGAACAAGTAAATTTAAATCAACAAACTGACCAATATTTCAATGGGAACTATGCTCCTCTCACTGACCACCAATGAAAGAGGTGCCCCTTCCGGAAGTGCGGCGGGGGCCAGATAAATGGCCTCAGGGGGCCGCATGTGGCCCGCAGGCCGTAGTAGTTTGGGGACCCCTGGCTTTGGGTATCCAGGCAGTAGTACTGGCCACACAAGGTCACAGAGCCGTGCACGGCAGAGCTGGGACTGAGCATGGCCCTGCACGTGGCCGGTGGACTCTGTTCTCTGCTCTGTTCTCTGCCCTGGCCCTACTGAAACAAGCAGAGGTCTGCACAGATCCGAGCCGTGTGCTATGGGAGAGTGGCTCTCACTGCCATCGGTGTGAACTCGGGCACTGCCTCCTGAGCGGAGCAGGGTTGCCCTGAGGATGAGTGAGAGGAGCTACGTGAATTTGTTTGGTATCAGTGCGGGTTACGTTTACCCAGAAATCACAGCCTTGGGGTTGGAGGAGGTGCAGGGGGAGGACAGGAGACCCAGGCTGGGGACCCGGCCCACCCGTCAGGGAACATGCAGTCTTTCATCCCCCGAAGGCCGTCTTCACCTCGCAGGCTAGCCTTGCAAGGTCTGCGTTGGGACTACTGATACTCTTGTTAATTAATTAGTGTTTGCCAAGTGAAAGAGAGAGGCCCATTTTGGACAAAAACTCTTTCAGGCCCGGAGCAGGGCAGGTGGGACTGCATAGGAATGTGGAAGGCAGAGCTCCCTGGAGGAACACCCAAATCCTTTTCACTCCGGACTCTCTTCCCTGGTCCCACGAAGGCAGCTGGGACCTGGGCCCGTTAGCGGTAGCGAGTGACGGCCCGAGCCCTGGGGAGAGGGCCGTGCCAGCTCCATTATGTTTATGGCCCTGGCTTGGCGGGCTCTAGGCCTGCTCCCTGTGGTGAGCTCAGGGGGTGGCTGGGTGCCAGGCGGGGGTGGGGTGGGGTGGGGGTGGGGGTGGGGATGCGGTGAGATCAGGAGGGAGGAGAAAAGTGGGGAAAGAAGGAGCAGGACAACAGTGAGAGTGTATGAAAACCAAGCCCTGACCGAAAGACTGTTTCTTTTATTTTAAAGAAAGGATTAAGGGATCTTTTGAGAAAAATAGAGAGGAAAAATTGAAAAAGGGGGAAACAGAACAATGGAGAGAGAGACAGGGAAGGCCAGGAAGGGACGGGCTAGAGGACCAGGAATTAGGAAGGCGAAGGCGGGGCACTGGAGGTGGAAAGGCAGTGAGCCTCTGAGGTGGGGACCTGTGGCTTTGAACTTGGCCCCTCTGACCCTAAAGGCAGAGCTCTTTTACCAGGGCCACAGGCCGTGACTTGGCGATTGTGGAGGTGGGGTCCGGAGAGGGGGTTTCTGGGGGCCTGAGATGAACATACAGTCAGACTGACGGACTGAGGGCCCCAGCGGAGAATGGCCTGGTCTGGGGAGAAACTCAGTAAGTACCCAATACACTCCGGATGATCCCAGATCAAACCATCCCAGTGGGTCCTCTTTGATCCTGAGACAGCAACTGCCACTCTCATGGACCTGGGCTGCCCCCTGCTTCTCTGAGCTATGGCATTGCTGAGAGGTGACGGGCTTAGCTCTGGAGACACACTGTCTGGGTCTGAATCCTGGCTCTGCCATTTGAGAAAATTACTTAAATGCTCATGCCTGGGTTTCCCCTTATGGAAAACAGAGGTTATAATAGTTTCCATCTTACAGAGTTGCGGGTGTTCAGTGAGGCAATGCACGGAAGTACTTGGCACCAGCATCAAATAAGTGCTCGGTAAGGGGCAGGTGTTGTTAGGGACTTCTTCACTAACAAGATCCGCACAGGGCAGAGGATGGCAGGGCGCCCAGGAAACGCACTGCATGCTCTCTGCAGGGAGCACCAAGGACGGGACAGAACCAAGTTGTCTAGGATGAATCTATAGACCAACCTTCACAGATGTGTAGGTTTAGGGGCTGAGAGGCCAATGCCCAGAGTGGCCCCTGCGAGGCTGTTTCTACTTGGAAGAGCAACCTGAGAATTACAGCACCAGGTGGCTAGAGCCACACCCAGCACATTCACTCCATTCATTCATTTAGTCATTCATTTATTAAGTTCACAATATGTTTGCTGGGCCGTGCACACAATAAATAATTCAGTCTAAGTTGTATCTTCCGTTTCCCTCCGATTCTAAATGTGCTCCAATTCTAAATGTGCTGCCTCCCTCCCTTTGCTGGGGGCCCTTAATCAGCCTGCTGGGGATTATTGCTCCTCTGCTTCCTGACCTGTGTGCAGGAGGCCCGAGGGCAGCACAGACCTGGCTAGAGTCAGCCCCCTTGCCTTGCTTCAGAGACTTAGACACCATGAAGTCCTGGCCACTAAGTTAGCATTGCACAGGAGCTCCATTTTTGCTCGGGGTCCCAGAATTTCTGCTACACTATTAGAATGCGCTCAAGTGTCTAAAGTTGCTCTGGTGTTGTTAAGAGCCTTTATTTAACACATTTTTTTTTTTTTTTTTAGGTGCTTCCCACATACCAAGCACTTCACTAACATCTGGCTTTTCCTGCTGGAAGTGAAACACCAGATGATTCACAAGAATGGCTATACTTCTGAGATATACTCACAGGCAAGGTCTTCAAAATAATGGAATGATGGCACCAGTGTCAGCCCAGGTTTGGGTCTTCCTGAACTCTCCCAGGAAATAGACAAAGGAACTAGGATTGAAATACAAGACGACAACAACACCAAAGAAGTAACGTAGGCAACATCTACAACAAAATTATACAACTTCAATATGAGTGGGTGAGAACAAGCACCCAATAGCAATAAGACCTGCGTGGTATCAGCAATTGTGCCAGAGGAAACAGAGACGGGCCAAGTTGCTTCCGGTGGTTGTGAGAACTAGAGACCCTCCAAGCCATCAACCTCCACAGGTCAATGTGGAAAGAGCAGCTAGACTGGAAGGGATCCCAGCAGGCCCCACGCTGCTGGTGAGGGCTCCCCGAGCAGTCTAGACCTGATAACTGTTACAGCCAACAAACGAGTGCTCTCTTTCAGACCAGAGCCCCACACTGAGGAGGTTCTGCTGCTTAGAGGCTTCAAGCTGAGGAGGACTGGCACGCAGGGGAAAAGGAGAAAGAAGATCGAGACTTCTGCCCCATCCACTAGGGAAGCCCCTAGCCATACCTGGCTTCTGACATCTAAGCAAATGAAAATTAAATTTCATTATTTAGTTCTTTTGTTGTACTCATCACATTCCAACTTCTTTTTTTTTTTTTTTTTCTTTACAGAGACAGAGAGAGGGCTAGACAGGGACAGACAGACAGGAACGGAGAGATGAGAAGCATCAATCATTAGTTTTTCGTTGCGCATTGCAACACCTTAGTTGTTCATTGATTGCTTTCTCATATGTGCCTTGACCGCAGGCCTTCAGCAGACCGAGTAACCTCTTGCTTGAGCCAGTGACCTTGGGCTCAAGCTGGTGAGCTTTTTGCTCAAACCAGATGAGCCTGTGCTCAAGCTGGCGACCTCGGGGTCTCGAACCTGGGTCTTTCATATCCCAGTCCGACGCTCTATCCACTGCGCCACCGCCTGGTCAGGCACATTCTAACTTCTTGATGGTCACATATGGCTGGTGGATTCCATCACATGGCTACTGTACTGGACAGTGCAGACATTTCCGTCATGGCAGAGAGGTCTATTGGACAGTTCTGGAGATCAAAGTGGGTGAGGGAGGCAGAGGTTTCAGAAGGAAAGAAGTCATATATTTGATCACTTCAACAAAATAACAAAAGAGAAGGTCTGGAGCAGAAAATTAGGAAAGCTATCTTGCCCTTATCCCCTTCTTAACCGTCCAGGAACAAACATCTCCTTTAAACAAGAGCAAGGGAACAGCACTACAGTCAAATGTCCCCCAACCCCCAAAAAGGCCAAGTTGCATATGAGGGGGAAAAAATCTAATTGTTATCAGAGTTCTCAACAGCAATGCTTTGTACCAAAATATCTTTTTAAAATCAATACATAAAGTTATTCCAAGAAAGTAGGATGTTATACCCACACAGATTGATAATCAACTATAAAGGCTGCAGACAAAGTGCTGAACATCCAAGAAATTCCCAGGAACCCTCCTCAGGAGTCCACTGAAAATGAACTAAGAATCAAAATGACTGGGTAACAGTGACTAAGACTGGAGGGGAGTGTTAAATATACAAATATGTTTAATATATACAGACTTGTTCTTAATATACAAATATACGTATTCTTATGTTTATATAAATATATACGTACAGTCAGATCATTTTTTTAAAAAGGGTAAAATGCAAAGTATTATAAAACTAAAGTCAGCTTTCTGGTTGCCTTATACAATAGATATTGATCAGGAGTAAAGACTATTGTAAGAAGTGACTCTGCCCTCCCTAACGTGACCTTGACCATGTAACTTAACGATCCCAAATGGGCAAAGGTGGGTATGTAGGGAGATAAAACTTCCCTTGCCTATCCTAGAGGGTATGAAAAAATGGTTGGCAATCTATTAACATCACATTTTATCATTCTGGGACTTGGAGTAACACCCCATTTTAGAGCTAAGGGGCTAGAGGAGTTAGCCAAGGTGTGTGAGCGGGAAGAGGTGCAGAGGCAGCAGCTACTCAAGCCTCTGCTTTCCTTCGGGAGAGATGAACTCCGAAGGCTCCTTGGGCTGAGCTGGAGGAGGTGACCACCCAGCACCAGAAACGCGGAGCTACGCATTACGGGAATGAGCCCCCAGGAAGCTGCGAGGAAGCACGCTGCTCTGGACAGACAGGAGACAAGGCAGGCGGGGGGCCGAGGAGGGGAGGAGGGCAAGGCAAAGCAGGGACGAGGGAGACCCCGCTGGCAGGCTTCACGCCAGGCGCTGGAAAGCTTGGCTAGAATAGGGAAAAGTAAATAGGGGGCAGTTGTTTGATGGGAGCCATACCTGGGGGTCACAAGGTCAAGAAGCCCCCAGAGGGACAGAGGAGCCAAAGCTAGCATATTTCAGAGACACCCCACCTCCTTCCCTAACAGGAGCGGAGGGTGACTCATATATGCACCTGCCAAGTCACATGCGCCAAATGCTCACCCAGGACATCCAGAGAAGGTTGGAAGCTGAGCCCTTACCTTCAGGAACCTCGTGAATTCTCGGAACCTCTGGGGCTGAGCTGATCCCTGACTCTTGGTCAAATAAAGTTTGCCCACAGTCCCATCACTGCTGCTGTGTCCCCGACTCCCTCTCCAAGGAACCCTGCTCTCTCCATTTGTCAATTTTAAGTGATAATTTCTATTCAATCTGATACATATTATAAGAATATAAACAAATGCCTCTCCCCCTATCGGCGCCATAATCACTTTCTTTTATAGCTATCATTTATTACAAGACGACAGATGGCCAGTTCACAGAATTCCAAAGAGGCTACCCGCCGGCCAGTCACCTGGGAACACAGGCGCATTTACATTTCTCCAAAACAGATGGGAGAGGGAGGGGGAAAGAGGCAGATTCCTGTCAAAACTTTGGCGCTTTCCAAAATGTGTGTTTTGCTTCTTCCTCTCTCCCTCTGCCTTTCTTGCAGACGGTACTTGTCTCATCTGCCCCCTTCCAAACCTCCTCATTACCCTTCCATTCATCCATTTCCCTTCAGCGGTGACTGAATCCACCAATATGGCGGCCATGATGGGTGGCGACTGGGAGGGCTCTTGGCAGGTCACCTTCTGGGGACTTCTAGCACCTGAGGTTCAGTGTTCCAGTTCCCTCCTGGCTTGCTATTTGGGCCTGGGGCTGAGGTACGAGGCCAGAAGGGGGTGAGAAGTGGGTCTGCTTTGCCAAAGGCAGATGCCAGAGGTTGCCTTCTTCACAAAACCACAGAGCAGCGGTCCTCAAAACCTGACCACACAGGAGATCATCGGGAGAGCTTTTTAAAAAACATTAATACCAGGGCCCACCCAGAATGATTAAGTCAGAAAGGCTGGTGAGGGGCCTGACAAGGTGTGCAGGTCTGGATAAGAGGTCATTACTTCAGAGTCAACGAAGAAAGAGGTGGTAAAAGAGCAAAAAATGAAGCAGTAGAAGAAAGAGGAGAGGCTAGTGTGCCGGGCATTAGAGGAGAAGCAAAGTTAGAACTCAGTGCTATAAAGTCCCTGCTCGCGACCCACTGGGGGGAACGCAAGTAACTGATCACCGCCACAGAGAAGGTGGAGAGCCACGAAGGAGGTACATTCAGCTTGAGATAGGAGAGGTCCCGCTGGTGAGAGCCTCCGGGATGTCTTCCTGCAAGCAAGTGGCATCCTGAGTGAAGGAAGTAGAGGAAATCAGAGAGTATCTATATGCCCCCAATCTAAGGAATGATTTTCTTAGACAAAAGAAATGATTGTTACACTTGCCCACATGAAAATCAGGATCTTTTGTTCACCAGAAGATAACATCGTGAGAAGAAAAAAAAAAAAAAAAAAGACGAGTCACAAACTAGAAGATTTTTGTAACACAAGTCACTAATAGAGGATTCATATCTAGAAGACATAAAGAAAGCATATGAATCAATAGGGAGAAACAGCCCAATAAACAATTGGGCAAAAAATAAGAAAATGAAACACACACACTAAAGGAAATAAAAAACAGCCCATAAACATAATGGCTCTTAAATCACTTGTAATCAGCAAAATGCAAATTATAACGATAATGAGACACCATTTCACACCCACTAAATCGGCAAAAACTTAAGTCTGACAACATCAAATGTTATGAGTAAGTTGATGCTAGTGGGTGTGTAAATAGTGTCTAGTACAACTGCTTTGGAAAAGCCATTCCATGATAAATACTAAGGCTGAACACATACACACTCCACCACCCTGCCTTCCACCCTTGGGACATACTGTAAAGAAACTTGCGCATTCTCCCAGAGATGTGCACAACAGGAATCTTCATAGCAACATTGATCATAATAGCAAAAATTAGAAATAATCCAAATGCCCATCAATGCCAACATAAATAAATGTCAGTATAACCATACAATGGAAAACCACACAACTGTGATACCAAACAATAGCCACACAGAACTATGAGAAATAAATTTATTTTATAAATAAGCCACCCAGTCTTGGGTGCTTTGTTACAGTCGCCCAAATGAAGTAACGGAGTAGGGATGCTCAGATGGCATTGGGGATTTTAGACACAACAGAAGTTACAGAGGTAACAGTGACCCTATTTCTTAAGATGGATACACATGTATTCATTTTATTATTATTTCTCAGGTGCTTTTACATGTATGACATATTTCATAAGAAAAAAATTCCCAATGAAAACAAGGGGTGTCACATGCAAAATAAAAGATATTATAAATTTATTCCTTTTTTGTGTGTGATAGAGACAGAGAGGGGGACAGATAGGGACAGACAGACATGAAGGAAGAGAGATGAGAAGCATCAATTCTTCGTTGCGGCACCTTAGTTGTTCATTGATTGCTTTCTCATATGTGCCTTGAACCTGGGCCTTCAGCAGACCAACTGACCCCTTGCTCAAGCCAGCAACCTTGGGCTCAAGCTGGTGAGCCTTGTTCAAACCAGATGAGCTTGCACTCAAGCTGCTGACCTCGGGGTTTTGAACCTGCGTCCTCTGAGTCCCAGTCCAATGCTCTATCCACTGTGCCACTGCCTGGTCAGGCTAAATTTATTCCTTATCCCAAAGCTTATCCAAGAAAGTATCCCAGATTGACCTATTTTTTTTTTTCCATAAGAAACATCAACCCTTTCTTAGCTTATTAAAATAGCTTAATGGACCCATATCTAACATGAGTGGACATTGTGGCCAATTTCCAGCTGAGAGGCAGGCTCTAGGATTTGGAAAAGGCCCCTCTAGACCAGTGGTTCCCAACCTTTTTTGGGCAACAGACCGGTTTAATGTCAGAAAATATTTTCACGGACTGGCCTTTAGGGTGGGACGGATAAATGTATCACATGACTGAGACAAGCATCAAGAGTGAGTCTTAGATGGATGTAACAGAGGGAATCTGGTAATTTTTAAAAAATAAAACATCGTTCAGACTTAAATATAAATAAAATGGAAATAATGTAAGTTATTTATTCTTTCTCTGTGGACCAGTACCAAATGGCCCATGGACCGGTACTGGTCTGCAGCCAGGGGGTTGGGGACCACAGCTCTAGACCATCCATGTATCAGTCAGAGGGTCAATAAGCACCTATCTTCTGAAAATCCCTTGTCTGGGTGCACGGGAAGAGTCGATGGCCACCCCCTGCCCCAGCGCATTGCACTGTCTAATGATGAGTCAAGTCAAGTGACAAGTCAAAATAGCCACTAAAGTAAACACCAATGAGTGGCAAATGTGTTGTGCTCTGCTTGTGTGTGGGTGTAAAGCCAGAAGGCACGGCTGCCACTATCAAAGCAGCCTTCTGGCCCATGCAGGTTCGCATTGGATTCGGACAGTCGGTAAAGAAACAACGGAGCCACAAACTGGTGGGCCATAGTCTTTAATCCTAGCTTGCACCCGGCGGGCAAGTAAAAACATACACTGGGCTCCGAAACCCACTCACATTCAGTGCTCACAAAGCCACTGACTTATCCAAGTTTCCTAGAATCAAAGGTTTCTAGCTCACCAGCCTTATTCTCCTCAGTTCCCCATCTCCTTCCTTATCCCAGATACAAACTCTACACAAACTGGCATCTCACTCAGCACTTCGCCATCTTGGCTGCTTCTCCTGGCCTACTCCACGTGGCCTCCTTCTGCTGTCTGCTCTGCTCTCTCTTCTAATGATAATCTCAGGAACCAAGAGCATAAGCTCTCGTTCTACCCTCATTTTATAGTGTAGAAATCCAAACCCTTAATCCAATATACAAAATAGGGAAGTCTCTAATACAAAGTCACTTCTCTGAGGCATGATTGGATTGTACCACCCCACATCAAGACGGGTGGGAAAGGCTTAATCCCAAAATCAAGCCCCAGGCTACAACGATCCCCAACACACATTAATATCACCTGGGCAGCACCATCTTTAACAAAGTGAGCATAATACATTTTATCTGCCCAACAGTGGGAGTGGGGTGGGCATGGGGCGTGGAGGAGTGAACGTGGGCTGATGGTCTGGAAGTTGGAAGAAGTCTTAGGATGATGACTATGGAGACTATCGACAATATTTTTTATTTCCCTGGGCCTCGGTTTCCTCATTTGTCAAGGGAACAGAATAGAAAAGGGCTACCCTCACTGTTCCTTCCGACTCTAGCCTTTTTGATCCTATGTATATTTGGGGCTAAATTCCCCAAATACATATTTAGAGAAAAGTTGTTTACACCTCGGCTGATAGTTTGATTCTCAACCTAACTGCACGCCTATTTGCGTGACAGTGAATGCACAGAGACGTAAGGAGAGAGTCAGCACGCCCCCACCCCTTCTCGCCAGAGATGGGTATTGGCCAAGACAAGAACTCCAGCCTTGCTGTCAGCATCTGGGCAAAGGGGAGATGTGGGGGGCTGGTGTTTGAGGTGCTGTGGAGGGATGAAGGTTTTGGGAGGTGGTCTGCAGGAAAAGTGAGGCGTGGGTCTCCTCGCCGACACGAGGGTATGAGGACGGTTGGCCGAGGCGGGGCACGTGTGCTCAGTAAACAGGGAAGTCCTTGCTGAGGCTCCCGCACTCCTGAGCAGGCCTGCAGGGCCAGGGCCCTCGCTCCACTAGCCACAGAGGAGTAGTCTGAGGGCGTACAGGATAGAGCTCAGTAGAGAAGGACGCGAGGGGAAAGCCGTAACAGGCCAGCGGGGCAGCTGGTGTGGCCACGACGGAGAAGGTGGCTGGCCCGCGGGCTGCCACACCAGCGGCCCCCAGCGGGCATGAGGTCAGTGCTCAACAAACAGCTATGGAATGAACGGAAACAGCGACAACAGCGAATACGTCTTGAGAGTTTCCTCCTCGACACCAGGCCCCACAACGGCTCGAAAGTTCGGTGCTGTTCTTACGCCCATTTCACAGAAGAGACTACTGAAGCACAGAGTGTGTGGTTGGGGCGGAGCTGGCCGTGACCTTGCGGTCTGACTCCAGAACCTACTCACTCACCCTGCTCCGTTCTTATTAGAATCGGCGTAACGACCCCGAGGGTCGCTGTAAGGTGGGAGCATGTTCGAACTACCGTTGGGCAGATGAAGAAGCTGGGAGACCCCTCCACAAGATTTTCGACTCCTCTTTCCATGTTCTACTGGGTTGCTGGGCGGGGGACACACCTAGTGGGCTCAGCCACCTGTCAGGAGACCTTAGGGACACTACGTACGAGGTCATCGCCCTGGCTGTGTCTGCAGTGAGAGAGGGGAGGGCGTGGAACCCGCCCGCAGCGCCTGCTCTGTGCTCTGGAGTAGCTCAGGCCCTTTGCTACCCACTTACAACTTCCAGTAACTCCCGAATCATACGTCCTCGCCCCCGCCGACCAGGGAAGAGCCTGAGGCAAGGAGAGGCTCACCCCTGGTTTGGGCACTGGCAGTGGTCTGACTGTGCAGCCTGTGTCCACGTAGCACGAGGGCTCCGTCTGTGGGTCTCACAGCGTGGGTCGGGGGAGGGGCCGGGAGAGCGGTAAGCGGGCAGACCTCTTTCTTACACCTGCAACACCAGCTGTTTCCCCCGTTTCACTTGGTGCATTTTGTTTTAGACAGCACGACCTGGGGAGGGGCGAGAAAGAGGAAGGCAGACCACCTGGGAGCATGCACCTCGCTCCAGTGGTGTAGCCTTGAGGTCACCTGGCAGGGTCCCCTCGGCTGCCCCAGGCCCTCCAGACAGTGCCTAGGGAGTGGGAGGTAAGTGATGGGCTCTGGGTGCCACTCAACTCGGGGCTGGGAGTGATGGGCTCTGGGCGCCACTCAACTCGGGGCTGGGAGTGATGGGCTCTGGCTGCCACTCAACTCGGGGCTGGGAGTGATGGGCTCTGGGCGCCACTCAACTCGGGGCTGGGAGTGATGGGCTCTGGGCGCCACTCACCTCGGGGCTGGGAGTGATGGGCTCTGGGTGCCACTCAACTCGGGGCTGGGAGTGGGAGGGCTCTGGGCGCCACTCAACTCGGGGCTGGGAGTGATGGGCTCTGGGCGCCACTCAACTCGGGGCTGGGGGTGATGGGCTCTGGGCGCCACTCAACTCGGGGCTGGGAGTGATGGGCTCTGGGCGCCACTCAACTGGGAGCTGGGAGTGATGGGCTCTGGGCGCCACTCAACTCGGGGCTGGGAGTGATGGGCTCTGGGTATCACTCAACTCGGGGCTGGGAGTGATGGGCTCTGGGCGCCACTCAACTCGGGGCTGGGAGTGGGAGGGCTCTGGGTGTCACTCAACTCGGGGCTGAGAGTGATGGGCTCTGGGTGCCACTCAACTCAGGGCTGGGAGTGGGAGGGCTCTGGGCGCCACTCAACTCGGGGCTGGGAGTGATGGGCTCTGGGCGCCACTTAACTCGGGGCTGGGAGTGATGGGCTCTGGGCGCCACTCAACTCGGGGCTGGGAGTGGGAGGGCTCTGGGTGTCACTCAACTCGGGGCTGAGAGTGATGGGCTCTGGGTGTCACTCAACTCGGGGCTGAGAGTGATGGGCTCTGGGTGTCACTCAACTCGGGGCTGGGAGTGATGGGCTCTGGGCGCCACTCAACTCGGGGCTGGGAGTGATGTGCTCTGGGCGCCACTCAACTCGGGGCTGAGAGTGATGGGCTCTGGGCGCCACTCACCTCAGGGCTGGGAGTGATGGGCTCTGGGTGCCACGCAACTCGGGACTCAGAGTGATGGGCTCTGGGTGCCACTCAACTCGGGGCTGGGAGGTAGCACTGCTCTGGACAAAACTGGGTTCTCTGAACCTTTTCCTCCAATTTTCCACCACTTTTCTCAGCCCATTTTCTTCCTCTGGCCACATCTCTCTCACCCCTTCCTGCGAACTCGGGTCTGTCCTACTCCGCTGTCTCAGCCCTGTTCTGGGAAATATGAACGTCATATTGTGACCACACTGATACAACGAGGGGTCTGTCCCAGCCCAGCTCTGATGTGCTACATCCCAGCCCAGGAACTGTGGGCAGGGGCCGGGGTCCTATGCAGCCCAGGATGAGTTAGTGACTCACGCTCGAGCTCCAGCCGGCTAGGTATGAAATGCAGATAATAACAGTGCTTTCCTCCGTGAGTGAGTATGAGCGTGAATGGCATACGGATGTCACCTGCTTGCCCGGGGTGAGCAGAACCTAAGTACTCTTCAAATGCTGCTAGGTATTAGCAAAGAGCCCTCACACTAAGGGGGGAGACCTGAGCAGTGACCATCTAGAACCCCTAAGATCAAAGGATGGAATCGCAGCTGTGGAACCTCAGGTGTCAGGAGGCAGGCAAGGAGGCAAGGATTGCTTTTTGGTGATGCTCAATTCATACTGCTGAGCACCCCGGCCGGGAGACTCACAGGTCTGCAGGGGGTAGCACTGAAGGAGCACAGCTAGTCAGGGACAGAGGGGAGAAGCACCCACCAGACTTTCCTACCTGCCAGCCACTGTTCTAAGTCAAGGCTTAGCACCTCTCAGCTCCTGGGCAAATGGGCCCACCCCCTGTTTTTGTAACTCAAGTTTTACTGCAACAAAGTCACTCTCATTTGTTTACATATTGTCTACAGTGGCTTCCCACCCACGGGCAGAGTTGTGTGGCTGCGATTGAGGCTGTCTGGTCAGCCAAGCCTAAAATGTTTATTAGGGTCTGGTCCTTCATAGAAAAGGTGTGCCAACGGCGGTTCTAAGTATTTATCACCCTTATACTATTCCTACCAACAGGGAACATTGCTGTCCCCATTTAATAGCTGAGAAAACTGAGGTCAGAGAGGCAAGAGAACTAGCAATTCTATTCTGAATGTAGGCGATACCGTGCCAAAATCCGGGGTCACAGCACTTCCACCGGGTGGTGATTCTCCCCGACAGGGCTGCCAAACAGCAAATAAAAATACAGGACACGGGTTAAATTTGAACTTTAGATAGACAACAAAGTTTTTCTGTTTCTATATTTTTTTAGTACAAGCATATCCCATGAGACTTCTGGATCCATTGTTTACCTGAAATTCTAATTGAACTGGGCGTTCCTACAGAGGACCCTCGAAAGGAGAGTTCAGCCAGGCAAGCGGTCCCAGCAGGCCCTGGAAGAAGCTAGTGTCCCTGGGTCCTGTTCCTGGGAGGGTTCTTCCCACGGCCAGATCTCTTCCTGGAAGGGTCAGGGACGGGCCCTCCTATGCATTCTCAATCTCTTTGAAAGGTGACTTTCACAAGGTCCTGGGGGATCTTGGGGCCCATTGTCATGTAGCTTCAGGAGCAGAGAGAAAAGCTCAGTGAGGAGCATGAAGCCCCTTTCCCCAGTCCACAGCCAAGTACCCACCCCCTTCCCCGAGCAACCTCTGCACTCTCCTCCCCTCCTAGTACCCACCCCCTTCCCCAGCAACCTCTGCATTCTCCTCCCCTCCTAGTACCCACCCCCTTCCCCGAGCAACCTCTGCATTCTCCTCCCCTCCTAGTACCCACCTCCTTCCCCCGAGCAACCTCTGCATTCTCCTCCCCTCCTAGTACCCACCTCCTTCCCCGAGCAACCTCTGCACTCTCCTCCCCTCCTAGTACCCACCTCCTTCCCCGAGCAACCTCTGCATTCTCCTCCCCTCCTAGTACCCACCTCTTTCCCCGAGCAACCTCTGCATCCTCCTCCCCTCCTAGTACCCACCTCCTTCCCCGAGCAACCTCTGCATTCTCCTCCCCTCCTAGTACCCACCCCCTTCCCTGAGCAACCTCTGCATCCTCCTCCCCTCCTAGTACCCACCTCCTTCCCCGAGCAACCTCTGCATCCTCCTCCCCTCCTAGTACCCACCCCCTTCCCTGAGCAACCTCTGCATTCTCCTCCCCTCCTAGTACCAACCCCCTTCCCTGAGCAACCTCTGCATTCTCCTCCCCTCCTAGTACCCACCTCCTTCCCCGAGCAACCTCTGCATTCTCCTCCCCTCCTAGTACCCACCTCCTTCCCCGAGCAACCTCTGCATTCTCCTCCCCTCCTAGTACCCACCTCCTTCCCCGAGCAACCTCTGCATTCTCCTCCCCTCCTTCTGTCTTCCATCCTCCATGTCCTCCCTCCTTGAGACTGCACAGGAGTTTAAGAAAAAAGAAAAAAGTATGTCAAGACAGGGTGACAGCAACCCAGGGCCAGCGGGGGATGGGAAGATGGAGTCAGAAAGAGAGAGAGAGAGAGAGAGAGAGAGGATATAGGTGGGGGTGGGAGAGGGCCATCTAATTTGTAATAGACTGAGACATAAGTGCAGCATGATTCACTTTGAACAGGCCACCTGGATTAGATGGAAGTTAATTAAAACAATCCCTCATTTCTCAGCCTTTAAAACTTCTTAAGTCTCACTTGGGGAAGGGTGCGGCAGGACTTTTTATTACACTTAGATGGTGTTCAGAAGGCCCATAAATACATCTCCTCTCCCTGTGATCCCATTAATCTTGCCGCCTCTCCTGCTCCTCTCTGCCAACAATCAGATCCCAGTAAACAACCTCAAGTGAAATTTGCAACTGTCAGATAAACATTAAAAATGCTTCTCTTGTCCTTTCCCATTGATAGTCCCATTAATATTGTAATGGAACAAAAAGTTATGAAAATGAATGCATGCTGGTTTTGGAAATGAATGATACTGAGCGCTGCTGGGATACAGACACACATGCATATGGATGGGCTGGGGAGATCGCGGATGCTGCCCGCATCGGCAGTGGCCGTGCGCCGGCAGGCCTGGCCGTGTACACGCCAGGGACCAAGGACAGCCGCACACAAAGCTGGGTACACACATGTGCACAGGTGTCAGGGTGGGGAGGGCTTGTAAATGGAAAAAAAGGAATTCCACCCCAGAATGTACGGGAGGCACACACTCACCACCCAACTTCATACAGCGTATTATAAGGTTTTCTATTTTATCATTGCTTTTCTCCTCTCTTATCTGTTTGCAGTCAGTGGTTGGGATTCTCTCTGCAGATACTCAGATACCCCACTTGATAAGGCTCTCTTGACACTTCTTCCTCATTTATTTTCCATGCAGGGGCCTTTTTAATACACACCCATGCTCTTGTGTGTGTGTTTATCTACCTGACGAATGAGGCCTTAAAATCTGAAGGTAAAACGCATGGGAACTTTAGGAGAAGAAACTTCTTAAGGGGTATTTTAGGTCAAAGATTCATACTGGCTGCAGGAAATAAGCACATGTTTTATGTATATTTAAGTCCAATAATATAACAACAAAACAAAAGACACTTGCACTGAAACTGTTCGGAGGGAGGTTTGAAGAATCCGCTCCTCGAGGCCTGGCCAGGGGCTGCCGGTGGACAGACTGCCTTTGGCTTTGCTCATCACTGTAACCCAGCCCCTAGCGGTGCCTGGCCCTGCATAGAAACTCAAGAAAGGTGGTGCCGAGAGAGGAAGGAGAAAGACAGGAAGGGAGGCAAGGAAGTCCGTGTTGCTTTTCCTCTGTAGGGGAGTCTGACTGCACCTGCCAGTCAGAGTCAGGGGACGGGTTTCGGGTTTCGGCACTTGGGGTCCGGGGAGGTCGACCTGAAGGTGGAGAGGAGGGAGGGGGGCAGGACCCGGCCTGTCTCAGGCAGGTGAATGAACACATTAGCACGGACTTACCATTTGACTAGCTTCTCTCTGGGTCTTTTGTTTTCATACCCTTTCTCCTAATATTTCCTTATCATGATCTTAACTGTCCTATCCACATATTACCTAAAAAAGGTAGAAAAGTATCACTGAGAACAAAGCTTCCACCGACCTCCCTCCACTCCTCTTCCAGGGATGCTGTGACCCCCACAGTTTGGCCTAGTAAGTTCCGACCTTCCTTCGGGTCCGCTCTGGGCAGCCCTCTCGCCATAGCCACGGGCAGCGCCCTCCCTTACTCTCCGCCAGCAGCCGGCCTCAGTCCCCTTCAGGCTATGAACTCCCCTGTGGCAGGAGCCTGGCTCGTAGCACACGCTTAATAAATACTTGCTGATTGACTGGGAGTGTAGTTATTTTTATTTTATCTATTCATTTTTTAAAATGAATTATATAAACTCTCTAGCCTAACTTATGAGCCCTAACTTACGCAATTTGCGACGTGGCAACAGAAAGACCACTAGAATCTCAGTCCTGGCCATTTCCCTGATTCATCGTGAAACCTAGGGGAGTTCATTTTAGCTTTCTGTGCCTCAGTTTCCTTATCTGTGTCAATACAATGACCTCACATAACACAACTGCAAGGCAGACAAAACCAAGTGAGATATTCAAACTACCCAACATTTAATCCAATATGATATTAATATACGTAACAGCTGTCTGTGTGTTAAAGAAGTGGGAAAGCTATAAAAAGAATGCAGAATTTCATTAAATTCTTGTCTAAAAAGAAGACATATACAAAACTTGAGAAATAAACAAACAAACAAAAAGGATGCTATAATCCTGTAACACCTGATTGGAAGTTGCTGGCTTTCTGGAATGCATATAACATGAATAGGTGGGTACTGGACTCATCACCACCTCCTTTTGAGTTGTGAAGCCATCAACTTTACAGCGACCATCAATAAGATTTAGTGTATCCCCAAAGGGGCATGAACTGGAATCCAGGCAGAATCCGGGAGAAATCTCAACTCAGTAACCTCAGTTCACTGAATGTCATCACAGTCCAAGGGACATATATTGTTCAAATCTGAGAAAGCTAGTAAGTAGAGAAACATTTAAGGAAATCAAAATTATATTTATATTTTGACTTTTTTATTGTATTTACATAGACTTTAGTATACTTTGGTACTTTTTGAATAGTGAATCTGTACAAATTTGATATCCTATATACTTGCAAAGATTAAGAGGGGTTTAGCCTCTGGTGTAACAACTTTCTAGTCCAATTTAAAATGCATAATTACATAATTGATTTAAGATCTTGAATTTTACGTTCTACGGTATTGGAACATTTAAGAGAAACTTATACTCACTTTATTAATTTAATTCCATAAATTTTTGAGAATGATTTAAGTACTTGGGAAGGTTTTATTGTTAAGTTAGAAAATGGAAGTATTTTAAAAGGAAACAAAATCTACTACATTTACAAATGCAGTGTAAAATACTCGAAAGTAGTTAATAAACCAGGTTTTAAAATGGGGCAAAACAGAATATAAGGGCCATGTAAAATGATTGTTAAAATAAGAATAACAAGGTTTGTAAACAGACCTATGAATAGAATAATAAGATGTGTAAGCTACAGAGAAATCCTGCCACATGCCACAACATGGATGAACCTTGAGGACATCATGTTAAGTGAGATAAGCCAGTCACAGAAAGACAAAAATTGTATGATTCCTCTTATATGAGTAACTGGAGTAGTCAATTTCATAGAGACAGAAAGTAGAAAGGTGGTTAGCAGGTGCTGAGAGGAGCGGGGAAGGGGAGCTGTTTAATGGGTCCAGAGGTTCAGATCTGCACAATGAAAATGTCTGTACAACTGTTTTACAACAAAATGCATCTACTTAATACTAACTGTGCACTTTACAATGGTTAAGATGGTAAATTTTATGTTACATGGTTTTTTTCATTTTTTTTTTTTACTATCATAATAAAAACAATGTGGAAAAAAAGGCTTATGGAGGAATTGAGATTTTTAATGTATAATTTTAGTTTATTGCGCATGAATGTTTAAAACCCTAAATAACTATTTCCTGCATGCAGAAGCCACCCTCAAAGGCGTAAAAACCTCACCTCAATGATCTCTATAATGGGAATAATTACTCATGACAAAATTGCTGTGAGGACTACGGAGACCACATTCACAATGCAAGACAAGAGGGGTTCTTTTTGTTGGTTTGTTTTTAAGAGGTCCCTACAAAGCAAAGCAAACCCAAATGAGTCTCTTGCATGAAGCTGAGTCCTATGCCCGTCCCTGGCCAGCCACTGAGGCAGGCTGAACGTGTTGATTGCAGCTGTGATTGATTGCTCAGCTCTCTCTCCACTGGGGCTGGGGCGGCGGGGGGGGGGGGGGGGGGGTGTCCCAGAGGAAAATCAGGAGCTGCTACCAGGAGACTGGAGAAAGTGTGCAGGGAAGACAAATGCCACTGATCCTAGGACCCTGCCTGTCTCCATCCCTCATTTACTCACCCTTTATCACGTGGAGGTGGATGGGGGCTCATCGGAGCGGTGGGGTGGGTGGAGGCTCATCGGGGGGGTCCCCACCCCATCCCGAGCAACCTCCTTGGTATCTTTAGGTAATTCCTGCTTTTCTACCTCACTGGAACCCTCTCCAACATCACATACATAAAAGAAGAAATGAGATGCTGCATTTACTGGGGAGGGAAGGGGGACCCCTGTAAAACACCTCCAGGATGGACAGCGCCCAGGCCTCCGAATGCCGCCTCTGAATTCACCCCTCCACCGTCAAGGCGGAAAGAATAATGTTTGAGCATATGTGATTCTCGCAAGGCCAACTGAGCAAATATTCCCTTATCCATAAATTTTTATTTGTCAATATATATTTATTGCCTATTTGAACAACTAGGTAAATAAAAGACGGGAGCCCAGAGGGAGGAAATGCTCTTTTTCAGAGCACGAGGGTGGGGGCAGTACCCAGGCCATCCTAGCAGGAATCAGGGGAATGGTGACTGAATGGCTAACCTTGCTCTGGGCCAGTTACTACTCCAAGTGCTTCACATGTAGGTACGTAGTCATCTACTTAACCCTCACTGCAGCCCTCTGAGTTTTATTACCCCTATTTTACAGATGAGAAAACCTAGTCTCCAAGTGGCTAAGGGACTTACACCCGTGTTACATGGCTGTAAGTGGCAGAACCACCTGGCGCCCGGATCCACACATTCTCACCTATTGGGCTGGGCAATCATGATGGCCCTTCAGTTGGTGCTAAAAAAATAAAAATAAAAATAAAATAAAAAGGCTTAGGGAGATTAAGTGACTTGACCAGGCTACACAGCTAACAAATGAAAGAGCTGAGATTTCAACCCAGGACAACTCTCAGGCTAAGCTCTTGGCAGGAATGGAAACGTAGGAGTATCGCGTGTTCCAGGGAAGACCAGCCATCAAGATGCCTCTTTTCCACGCATTCTTGATTTACAGGTCATTCTGCTCCACTCATGAACCCACATTTTGCCACTAAGGTTCAGGTATGGCTGATTTTCAGAACCCACAATGACAAAAAGGGAAATATATTACAGAGGGTTGTTGGGTTATGACACAGTTCCGTTCCTAAGACAGTGACATAACCCGAATTTTGGTGTAAGTTGAAACACACCCTTGCCTAAGTCATTTACCTATCCTAACATAGCTGTAAAATCGTAACCTAGAACATTAAAACACAACTAAGCCACAGAAAAACGAAAAGGGCACAAATATACTGCTGTACCCTGTACTATAGTAACAGAAAAAATGAGTGTAAAAAAAAAAGTACAATGCTAACAGCGTAAGCCAAAACACTCACATCTCAATGTTTTTAAGCTTTTATGGGAGCAAGCGTCATAAACTCGAAACATCGTATGTCAAGACTCTCATAACCCCAGGACCCCCTGTATTCTTCAGTGCTCTGGTTCTTGGCAGTGGCCACATTTAGAGTCACTTGGGGTGCTTTATAAAGTATTGATGCTTAGGCTCTATCTCAGACCAATAAATCAAAATATCTGGGGGTATCAGCACTTCATAAAAGCTATTGAGGTGAATTTAATCTATACTCAGGGCCAAGAACTACTGGTTTAACCAATCCCATATTTCTTTACTTCCTCCATATAAACATGCCCTAGAAGGGCCCCTGGGGACCTCTGATTCCTGGCTTGTTCTCTTCTCTTTGTCCTCATCTCTTACCCGCCCTCCTCGTCACTTCCCCCCAGAGTTCCTGGCTGTAGCCAGGGAGACTACAGTGGGTGGCGCCCTTTCAGGGTCTTCAGCGTGAAGCAGCTGTAGGACAGAAAGGCTTTCTCTTGCTCATCCTGGCAGGTGAGGATGGGCAGAGATGGAGAGGCTAAAGGAGGCATCTGCTGCAGTTACCAACTGAGAAGCGTGTGAAGAGCAGCGTGAGTAAATGACAACAGGACCACTTGTGGCTGAAAAGGCCTCAGCTCGACTCCCGGTTTTTATTCTTACTGGCTAAACCAGGCTGCAACGCCTAGCACTGTGTCTCAATTTGGCGAATGCAACTGAAGTCGCTGAAAACTTTATCAGGCCCCTTCCTCTGCCCCGTCTGTTCACAGGCTCTTCACCCCACATTGATGCCGGTTCTCCCCAACTGTGGACAGATTTCCATACAGCCTGTGATAGGCTGTGACTTGGGGAAAGGTTTTAGAACCCAGTCGTCTTTAGGATAAGTAGACAAACAGAAACAGACTCATGGATGCAGAGAACAAACTGATGGTCGCCAGAGGGGAGGGGAGGGGAGTTGGGGGGGGGGGGGATGCGTGAAAAAGATGAAGGGATTAAGAAGTACAAATTGGTAGTTACAAAGTGGTCACGGGGACGTAACGTTCAGCACAGGGAACATAGTCAATTAATACTGTACAACTATGTATCGTGCCAGGTGGGCACGTGAATTATCAGGGGATCATGTTGTAAATTGTATAACTGTCTAACCACTATGTTATACATGTGGAACTAATACAAGATAACATTGAATGTCAACGATGATTAAAAAATAAAATTTAAAAAAAAAAAAAGTAGGAAAGAATTATACAAGGGTGCCTGTGTATCTGTGTCTGAGTCATATTGGATGAGAACTCACCCTAATTCAGTCTGATCTCAACTTAATTACATCCACACAGACCAAATGAGGTCATAGTTACAGGTTCCAAGGGTTGGGACTTTCATATAACTTGCTGGGGCACAAACTTCAACCCATAATATCATACAATGCCTTCTCAGCCCTGGGACGCCTTGGAAGAGAAGGGACTCGTCTGTCACCTGCTGTGAAGCCGTTTGGTGGGGGGACCTCCACCTGCCAGGGATGATGCTCCCTACATCGGCCCCCCCTCTCTGTTTCCTCCACATGAAGATCCTCCCCAATGGGGCCTGAGCCAGGACGCCACAGCTGCTCCCTAGAAGTGAAGTCATTGTGACCAGAGGCGACCCCCTGATCCCAAAGCATTCTCCTGTAACTGTGCGATCAAACTGTCGGGGAAGTGACTCGTGCTCCCTGTGAACTTGACTGGCACGGAGTGGGGGGCCTGGCGGGAGTCCTGGGTCTTGAGCTGTGAAATGTTGGACAAGTGACCAGACATCTCTGAGCCTCAGCTTTCTCCTCTGTAAAAGGGGGAGGGGGTCACCACATTATTACAAGGAATAAATAGAAAGGTGCACTTAGCACCGAGTCCGGAATAAAGTAAGTGTATTTAGGATTCCTGATAGCATCAGGGTGAGGCACTGGGCCCGCCCCTCTGCTTCTTCAACACCCGATAAAGAGCCCAGAAAAGGACAAGACTTCTGAGGTGGCGTGCCCAACTTCATCGCCGCCACAACTAGGGAGAAAAAGGAAGACAAAACAGCCATTTTTAACTTATATTCTCTGCATTAATTTTCACCGTTAACTGCTGAACTGACTAAATTCTTTTCTTTTCTTAAGGACCTTTATAAATCCCATCATTAATAAAATCAGACATTCAATTAGCAGGAAACTCTGATCGGGAACTGATCGTCTCCTCGATACCGTTGCCCCGCCTCCCTCTCCGCAGACTCCCGGCTTGGCCCGGGTCGGCCCTGCTCATGCGCCATTTCCCACTTCCCCCCTCTCCCCCCATGCTGTCAGGGACCCCAACAAAAGCCAGGGAAGAACAGGGGCTGATTCCATTAACCTCTGTCATTGCTTAAGTCTCTCTCTTAATTAACATGAGTTAATATGATTAATCAAAATAATGAGACAAACCTATTAAATTCGGGGGGGTTTAAATGGCAGAACTCGGCAGAAAAAGTAAAAGGGGAGGCACGAGAAGGACCAAGGTGGGGGCAGTGAGTGCAGAGGTGAGGAGGGCTGGGAGCTGGTGGCCAGCCCCGCCCAGCCAGAGCTACAGGCTTGGAGAAATCGCTTTTGGGGACGTGTGCAGTGTTTGTGCCCATCTCAGTTAATTATCACTAGTCCCCATACTCTTCTGAGGCCCATCCCACTCCTTCTTAGCCTCCCTGAGCATCAGAATTCAGAATTGGTGGTAGCCCTCCGCGGGGGGTTAACGTTCCCTGATACCAGCATCTCCCCTCCTGAGGCCAGGCTCTCAGAAACAGCCGCTTTTCTAAGGCAGGATGACTCACACCGCAGCTCCGTCCCGCACAGGGCATGAGACTTGTGAGAGTTATCTGACCTCTCTGAGACCCAGTGGAACCCATCTCCAAGAAGGGGAATTATATGTTCCTGAGCTGGAATAGCTTCTGTAAGAATTTAGAGAGAGGCTTGTGGAAATGCCAAGTCCACTGCACCCCCCCCCCCCCAGGAGAAGCCCTTTCCTCTCTTCTTCCCCAGCTATGACTATGGTAATACCTTCAGAGTCTAACGTGCTTCTCACTCTAAACATGTTTCCACATATGTCGTTCTACCGACACATTCAGGCGATAAGCAGGACAGGTGTGCTTTTCCAGCTCACTGAGGTTTACCAGCACGTCTGAGCACCTTTGGGGTGTCAGCCCCTATGCAAGGTCACTCAGTTCCAACAAGGTAGATGGATGTATGCGGGACTTCCAGAAGCCGGTCTCCTAACTCCTAGGCCAATGGGATTTCCACTGCCCCTAACTCCAAGTAACCACGAATACCCACAGTAACCTCAGGAGCTCCTTTTTGTCTTGGCCATCCCCACGCCATGCCAGAGTCCATCATGAACTTATGGCTCTGTGGCCTCCAGCTGCTGAACTGTTTGGCAGGAAATCTATTCAAAAGTTAACAGTGGCTCTTCAATGCGGGGCATCTGAAGTCTGACAGATGACCTGGGCTCATCATCAGAATTTCTTATTCCAGTAAATAAGCATTTTATTGCCAAAGAGTACTAGAGATTGTTTGTTCTCCAAATACTTGCTATTTGAACTCAGAAACTGAATAAAAAAAAAATTAAATAGGGCTAAATCCCTCGTTCTTTGAACTCTTGTATTTGTTATCCAAAATACAGGAACCAAATAGCTTTGGATAATTCAGCATCCCTTACCACGTAATAGCTCACGATGTGAATTTGGGAACTGTGTAGAATGGATAGTGAGGACTCTATATTTTATCTCAGGGTGATGAAAATAGAATACTGACTAATTTAATATGTAAATGATATGTTCATCTAAGAAAAGGTCAGATTATGTACCTGGGCTATGTCCAATCCATAGACCCCATAGAAACTAGATAAGGAGAGGGTGGCGGGAAACAACAGAGTTGTTACAGCACACGTGGAAAAACAGGCATGATGAGTTCAAAGGATGCTTCAAAGCAAGCATGTGCTGGAACCAGCCCGTTTTGTCTCACAAGAGCCAATTGTTCAATTTTCAGGTATTTTGAGAGCCAGTTATTACACATAGCAATGTGTAACGCATAGGAGCCATGCTAAGAATATTTACTCCATGGAAATCCACAAGCACCATGAAACATCTTTCTTTCCTTTTTTCCTGGAGGGCCCATCTATCAGCCCAGGACTCTCAGTAATGGTCAATGCTGTGTTTGCCCCATGAGTGGCAATTTAATTTCAGCAAATATCATCTAGTCCACTTAAAGTGGAATTTTATTAGTGTTGTGTCTTGTGTATTTAATTAGGTTTGATTTTGTGATTCATATAAGAGATATAAGCATAAGGAGTGTGCCCTTGCATTTATGTCCATTTATATTTTGGTGTTATTACATTAATAATAATTTTAAGTCAAATCTGGGTGTTAGCAGTTCTTTTTTTGTTTGTTTGTTTTGTTTTACTCAAGTCTGAGAAACGTTGATCCAAGCCCGTTAAAGTTAATAATCCAGCCTGGTACATAAGGTGCTCTAGGATCTGCCCTCCACCTGACTCTTCCCATCTTGAACTCCCTGCTGCAGCCAAACTGGTCTCTCCCTGACCTTTCAATACATTTCTCAGGGATGTGGCATTTAAATGAGATAATGGAAATGGAAGTACAGTGCCTCCACTATACTCCTCCACATTCTACCCCAGTTAAACCCATCCTTTTAGGCTGCCTCAGAGTCCTCCTCTGCTATGGAGTACCCCAGGGGGAAGTGATCCTTTCTCTGCACATACCACATACCACCCGGGGTGTTTGACTTTACCAATTGATGCCACCCACCGCCTTGACTAGAGGGGAAGCCATTGTAGTCAGGAAAGTTCTAAGGATCCTTATAGACTCCTCTGTCAACTTGCTTTCACATCCAAATACTTGTATTCTCATACCTCTTTTCCTTCTGTACGTGAGAAAGAAGTTGGCTTCTTTCTTTCCAAGCCAACTCTTCCACCAGTGGTCTTGACCATGATCATTCCTACTTCTCCAGGGAATTTGATCCATCAATACTCTCCTTTCTCTGTCTTATGTCTTTAATTTTCTTCTCTTCTCTCAACTTTCTCTCTTAATTCTGTGTGTTCTCTATCCCTAACATAAAGTCCACTGATTGCCATCTCTGATGTTTTCAGCAGCATGTAACACAAAACCTAACTAAAATGGTTTCAATAATCATCAGTGAGAAGCCTGGATGGAGGGCAGTCTCCAGGTACTATGATGGTCAGAGTTCAGCTTTCTGCATTCAGACTGGCTTCTCTCATGATGGTGATGTGATTGCCAGTCGCCCACACCTTGATTGGTCTGATTGGTGACCATAAAGTCAAGTGCTCTCAACAATAAATAACTACTTCCAGGACAGTGCCCGCACTGATGGACTTAAGCTTATGTTCTTGAGCCATTCATTGGCAAAGAGGAACGGGATGACCACGATTGTTTAGATTAAGCGGTGTCCATCCCTGGGACTCAGAGTCAAAGGGTTTCATCAGGGTGGGGTGGGAACCTTAACAAAACTGGGGTTCTGCTAGGAAGCAAGGGGGCAACAGAAGGTTGGAAGACAGCCAGTAGTTCCATTATTCCACGTTCCCCACCCCCAGCTACTGCTGTCTCCCCTTTTCACAGCCCCTAATCTCCTTTGAGACGCCATTACGAATTGGCTATCTTCACTACTCAATGCACTACAACGTGGTTTCCCACCCAGCTCCCCTTGCAAAGGTTGCTGCTGTTCTAATTTGGCCTCTCCGTAGGCTCTGACATCTCCACCAACTGCCCTCTTTACGCTCTTTCTCCCATTGCCGGACCCATAACCTTCAGATGATCCATCCCTCCTCTCCAACATGATCCCCAGCACTCAATAACGGTTACTCTACATTTTTTGAGGACCTACCACATACCAAGTCCTCAAATATATGTGCTGTATATCCAGCACATAATATGTCACAAATTACTCCTGACTATATAGTTTAGCCTCATTTTTCACCCCCACAGTTGCAGTTACTTCCCTAATGGTCCCTCTGCCTCCGGTACCTCCCCCTTAGCCATCTGTCTTCCTTGCTTAGGTGTGATCTAGCTGCATGCAAGGTTGATCATCATATTCCCCTGCTCTTATTTCTCCTGCACGAGAAAGCTCCGAACCCCTAGCATGGCATTCAAGGCCTTGACAATCAGGTCTGACCAACTACTCTTAGTCAGTAGCCCATCCCTTCTCCTCTTATATTTTACATTGTAAACATAATAAACTATTACCTCCCAAGCACATCATGAGCTTCCTTAATTTGAATTTTTGTTCATATTTTTCTTCTCCTTCTCCTTCTTCTCTTTCTCCTCTTCCCCTCTTCCTTCTTCTTCTTTAACTAAAATGCCTTCTTCTAATTTTTCTGCTAGGAAAAGCCTACTAATTTTTCAAGACCTCATCTTCATGTTACCTCCTCAGTGAGGTCTTCTTCAAGGCCAAATCAGGCGCATTCTCTGTGGTCCCAGAGCTCTCTGTCCATGTCAATAACCAGCCCTTCCCAGAGTGTACTATAGTTTGGTTTATACCTGTGAATTCTTGCAGAGGGAGGGCTGGATCTAAATCATCATTCTGTACTAAGCACAAGCACTCGGCAGTGTATGTTTGGAGAATTAAACTGAACTGATTATCTCAACCGTCTTATTTTACAGATGGGGAAACTGAGGGCTAGAGAAGAAGTGACTTGCGAATGTCAACCTGTGTATTGAATTGCATTCTTTTGCTGCAAGTAGAGAAAAAATGGCATAAACAAAACAGGGAAACCTTTTGACTCACTGAGTTGAAAATTCTGCAAGTACAACTTCTGTCTCAGGATTCAAAAAGGCTCCCTCAGACCTGACTTCTCAGCTCTGCTCTCCCCTCTGTTGGTTTCACTCTCTGGTTCTACAGCAAAACAAAGTGGCTGCCAAGGGCTCCAGTCTACACTGTGCCACACTTAGGCTCCTATCAGTGGAAAAGAGAATGCTCTGGTAGTCATTGAAGTAATAGTCCAAACATTTGTTCTGGTTATCACTTGAGCCGCATGCAATACGATAACTGGAGTTCTATGTCACATGTTCATCACTGGAGCTGCGGGTAGAGTCAGTGCCACCAAAGCACGTGGACTGAGAATGGGAGAGGAGTAATTCCCTCTCCAGTCACATTGTCCAGGAGAACTCTCTGGGGGATGAAAATACTCCTCCTGCCCGTGTTGCCCTGAATGGCAGCTAGTTGACCACATATAGCTATTGAGCACCTGAAATGTGGTTAGTGTGACTAAATTTGTAACTTTATTTAATTTTAACTAATTTAAATAGTAATGTAGCTAGTGGCTACTGTATTGAATAGTACAGCTATAAGAGAGTGAAGGTCTAGAATTCCCATTGTCCAGTATTGAAGCCATTAGCCATACATGTCTATTGAGTCACAAGGAATAATTACACCCAGAGTGCTGTCAATGTGAGGTTCTCAAAAGCCCTCAAGGATGGGCTGCAGCAGAATGGCCCAGATGGCTTTTTTTAAAATCCAGGTTTTCAAATTTACTCTAATCTCTTTTATTCTGATTATTGTGGATTTAGTGCTATTTGGGATGCGAGCTCATTGAAGCACATAAAGGCCAGTGGGTGGTATCTCTGTGGCCATACTTGACTTTGAGTCTTAGAGCTCCCAAAGCCAGAGAATACAGAAGCCTTCCTCCTTTCCTCCTTCCTTCCTTCCTTCCTTCCTTCCTTCCTTCCTTCCTTCCTTCCTTCCTTCCTTCCTTATTTTAGCTATATCCTAAGCATCTCCTAGGTATAATTGCTATGCTAGATGTCTTAAGTCATTGATTCATTCATTCACACATTTATTAAATTTCTTCAATGAACCAAGTACTCAGCTCAGGAACTAAAAAGTTGAACAAGAAAGACAAGGTCCCTTTCCCATCTGTGAATTAAGACAACACTGAACTATTTATCAGTACAATGGGCATTTAGAAAGTGAGAGTACAAAGCAGGGGCCCCAGCATGTCTAGAGGAGGCCTCACTGACATTACCTGAGACTGCAGGGTGAAGAAGAGCAAGGGATCTGAGATGAAATTCTTTCAAGTCATTGACCAGGCAAAGCACAAGAACCAGAACTCTCCACACCCACCCCAGCTTTGTTCTAATGAGAGAGAAGGAAATTCTTTCAGAAGAACAAAGTTGGAGGACCGACATTCTCTTATTTCAAGACATCATAAAGCTACATTAATCAAGACAGTGTGATATTGGCATCAATACAGACAAATAGATCAATACAGTAAAATAAAGAATCCATAAATAGATCCACACACATGAGCTGCTGATTTATGTTTTAAAGATGTAAATGCATTCAGTGGAGAGAATACAGTCTTTGCAACATATGGTGCTGCTGGAATGATAGACTATTTGTATGGAAACATTGAACTTCAATCCATGCCTCACATCATATTTAAAAAATTAACTCAAAATAGAGCATAGCCCTAAATGTAAAACATATCTATAAAATTCCTAAAAGAAAACAGAGGTGAAAAAAAGCCCTGTGAGCTTCGGTTGACAAGTAATTTTTGGATAAGTTACAAAAAGCATTATCATTTGTTTAAAAAAAAGGTAAGTTTGTCAAATTTAAAAACATCTGGTGGTTTGTTTTTGTTTTTTTTAGCACGAGAAAGAGAGGGACAGACAGACAGGAAGGGAGAGAGATGAGAAGCATCAATTCTTTGTTGTGGAACCTTAGTTGTTTACTGATTGCTTTTTTATATGTGCCTTGACCAGGGGGCTATAGCAGACCAAGTAGCCCCTTGCTGGAGCCAGCAACCTTGGGCTCAAGCAAGTGACCTTGGTCTTCAAGCCAATGACCACAGGGTTATGTCTATGATCCTACATTCAAGTGGCAACCTCGTGTGGTGAGCCCACGCTCAAGCCAGTGACCTCAGGGTTTCAAACCTGGGTCCCTAGGATCCCAGACCAATGCTCTATCCACTGTGCCACTGCCTGGTCAGGCAAAAAAACTTCTGGTTTTTGAAAAACACTGTTAAGGGAATGAAAAGGCAAGGCACAGCTGAGGAGAAAATATCTGTAATCACATATATGATAAAGGGCATGTATCCAGAATAAAGACTTTTCAAAACTCAATAATAAAAAAGCAAAGACCACAATAAAAAAAAATGAGCAAAAGATATGAACAGACACTTGAGCAAAGAAGATATACAGATGGCAAATAAGCACATGAAAAGATGTTCAACTACCTTTAGTTGAAAAACAAACTATCATTAGTCACTAATGATAATTAATGAAGCCTAAACTATTATTAGTCATTAGGAAAATACAAAGCCCAAGCTATCATTAGTTATTAGGAAAATGAAAGTTAAAATCATAGACTTATTAGAATATCTAAATGTAAAGGAATGACTATATCAAATGTTGGAAAAAATGTGGAGCAAATGCAATTCTCAATCAGCGTGGAAAACAGTTTGGCAGGTTCTAAAATAAAAACCAAACAAACAAAAACCCATATACCTAATAAAGAATTCAGTCATTCTATTCTTAGGTACTTACACAAGAGAAATTAAAGTATATGTTTGTATAAAGACTTGCATATGAATGATCATAGACTCTTTTTTTTATAATAACCCCAACTGGAAGCAAGCCAGTCAGTAAGAGGTGCATAGATAAAGAAATGCTGGTATGTCCATACAAAAGAAAACTATTTGGCATTGAAAAGAAATGGAATTTTTACACAAACTAGAATGAATCACAAGACAGTTATGCTGAGTAAAAAGAGGAAGACAAAAATGTGTATTGTATGGTTTGATTTTTATGAAATTTGAGAAAATGTAAACTAACTTATAGTGACAGAAAGCAGATCAGTGGTTGCCTGGGGGGATAGGAGAGGGGTGCGATCACCCTGGCTGGGTAGTTCAGTTGGTTACAGCGTCATCCCGATATGCCACGGTTGTGGGTTTGTTCCCTGGTCAGGGCACACACAGGAACAGATTGATGTTCCCATCTCTCTCTCTCTCTCTCCCTTCCTCTCTCTCTAAAATCAATAAAATAAACATTTTTAAAAAATCAATCAATGAATACATAAATGGAACAACAAATTGATGCTTCTTTCTCTCTCTCTTTCCTTCTTCCCTTCTTTCCAAAAATAAAATAATAATAATAATCAATCAGCCTGACCAGGCGGTGGCACGGCGGATAGAGCGTCAGATTGGGATGTGGAGGACCCAGGTTCGAGACCCTGAGGTTGTCAGCTTGAGCGTGGGCTCATCTAGTTTGAGCAAAGCTCACTAGCTTGAGCCCAAGGTCGCTGGCTCGAGCAAGGGGTCACTCCATCTGCTGTAGTTCCCCAGTCAAGGCACATATGAGAAATCAATCAATGAACAACTAAGGAGCCTCAACGAAGAATTGATGTTTCTCATCTTTCTTCCTTCCTGTCTGTCCCTCTTTCTGACTCTCTCTGTCTCTGCAAAAAAAAAAAAAAAAAAAAAGAGTTTGGACTTTGACAACAGAGATAAAAAAAATAATTAAAAAGAATAAAAAATAATCAATCAATAACTTTTTTTAAAAGAGGAGAGGATGGGAAGTCGTGACTGTGAAAAGGCATAAGGGCATCTTGGGGGGGACAATGAATGTGTTTATTATCTTGATCATGGGTGCATAAGTATGTCAAAAACATCAAATTGTACATACACAAATATGTGCCGTTTTCGTAAGCAAGTATACCTCAGTAAAATTCTTTTTAAAAAGAAGAAGCCGGGGGAGGGGAAAAGCAAGGCCTTTCTCCCTGTGTGCTTCCTGTCACTCCATCCATGCCAGATCTTACTTGCTCCTGAAAAGTGGGGGCCGTGTTTTCTGCCCCAACAAGCCAGTCACTTATAACTAAAGTTCAGCCTTGTGGAGGGTCAGCCTGGGTGTATAAAAGAGCCCGGGCACAGGACTGTTTTAGCAAAGTCAAGGCTATCCTGACTTAGCAAGCCACTGTTCAAATGTGCCCGAAGAAATGCACAAGAACCACAAGCGACGAGCAAGTCCTTGGAATCAGACAGCCTGGGGATAAATCCTGGCTCCGTGACCTCGCAGTTAATTTCCAACCTCTCTCAACCTCTGTTTACTTACCTGAAAAAATGGGACCATAACATCACACAACGGCTGCAGGGAAGATTAAGCAAGGTTCTATTTACAGAGAGACCTACCTCAAACCCGGCACGCGGTGAACGCTCCCTCCGTCCGGAGGCAGCGAGCGTCTAGAAAGTAGGGTTCAAAGTTTGAAACTGGAAAATTTGGCTTCTAGTTCTAACTCTGCCCCTTCCAAGACCCTCCCACTGGCCCGTGGAACCCTCCGCACTGGGGCTGGAGAGGGGAGAACGACGGAAAGAACGTGCCAGTTCTCCACACCACAGTTTCTCAGCGCTGGGGGCGGGCTCAGCTGGATTAGAAGTCAGCCAACAGCCACCCAAGGGCCACACCGAGCTCACTACCTGTTTCTGTACAGCCCACAAGCTAAAAATGGTTTTTTTTACAGTTTTAAATGGTTGGGGGAAACAATTCCAAAGAAGACTAATGTCTTGTAAGGTGTGAAAGTTATATGAAATTCAAATTTCATTGTCCATTCATATGTTTTATTGAAGTACAGCCACTTCTATTGGTTTATGTGTCTGTGGTCACTTGTGATGAAAAGTCAGAACAGAGGAGTTGCGACTGAGACCATCCAGGCGGCAAAGCCTAAACTCTCCACCGCCTGGCCCTTGAACAGAAAAAGTTTGTGGACTCTGAATTCGATTACCAGAAGCAGCATGTATGTCTTGCTATTTGCTAAGCTCCCCACAGAAAAGAATTTAGTGCCCTAAGATTAATGTTATGCCCTTAACTTTTACAGGGTTCATAAGAAACATCCATTTGAATGGCATTTCTGTGTCTTTTTCAATAAATATAAGGTCTACTGGAAAGTTCTGTCCGTTTCTATCACAACAAGTTTTGACACGTAAGCACATGTTTATTTGGCGCATGTGTGCCTCTCTATTTTTATCACTTAATGTATACATACTGATGTAGCAAATTAACTAAAACAAAGTTGATTCACGTTAGTCTTATGTGTGAAGCGATAGTGTACCCATGGCTACTGATAAAGTTCATTTACGCCACTGTATTTTTACGAATTTCAACAAGGAAGAAATGCTACAGAAGCATGTAGAAATTTATTGAAAGTGTTTGGTGAAGGTACAATTTCTGATAGGACATGCAGAAGATGGTTCAAAAAATTCGAAACAGGTGATTTTGACCTTTCTGATAAGCCACGTTCTAGGCGACCATCTTTGATCGATGATGATGTTGTTAAGACCATGTTGGAGCAAGATCCTTTTCTGACAACATCAGAGATCTCAGAAAGGCTTAATTCAGCTCAGCAAACCACTTCGGACCATATTCGGAAGATAGGATTGGTGTGGAAATATATTATTTAATAAAGTTTATTGACGGTAAGAAAAATTTGTATTTTGTTTTATTCCAAAAATGAACAGAACTTTCCAGTAGACCTTATACTTTCTTGAATTTCATACCAGAAAAGAAATTTGTCTTCAACTGATTTTATGTGTGATTTGATTACCCCAGTGTAGCTGGTATCTTGTAAGCAGCACAGAATAATTTTAGATTATTTTAAATTATAGCAACAAATAATTTTAATTATTATGCATTAATTTATATATGTCTTTACCCTCAATTTATGGTTGGTACTAGTGGTTTCCCATTTATGAAAATATCAAGCTTTTAAAAAAAATTTATTTAAATGAAATAATTGTATTGATTTTTTTTTCTAATGTCAAGTAAGTAACAATTTGGGTAGATCCACAGGGAAGGCAATATGTTGCAATTGTTCAAAAATAACAGAAGTTTGGGAAATACCATATTGGACAAGAAGAACCTTTTCACCGTGGTTGCCCAGGAGCTTGGGATGAAAGGTAGTGGCCATCTGCAGTACTATCCCCAACGTTCTGCAATCTATCGCATCCTATTTCCTTGCGTCTGCCTGTGTCAGAGCACCGGCCACACTGTACAGTTTCTGCTGGCAAACACGTCTGTCCTCCGAGCGAAGTGGGAGCTCTGTCCTCCGTCAGGCCTGTCTACCCAATTCCAGCACATGTTAGATACCAGAAAGGGGTGTATGAACAGAGGAATGAAGGGAGGAGAGGATGACAGTGCTCATTTCCCGGTGCCTTTAAACAACTAAATAGGAGGGATTCCAGAGAGCGGATGGAAGGGAGGGTGACAGACCCAGCTGACCCCGGGGAGAGGATATCTGTAAAGTTCTGACCTCCTGAACTCCTCTGAACTCTCCAGGTGGGGTGGGTCTGCTGACTGTGTGGAGGAGGTGGGGAGGTGGGGGTCGGGGTGGGGGTGGCTAATGGATAACAGGGCGCCTAGCAGATCTCAGACATTGGGCCTGCCTGCGATATGTCGATTAGTCTACACAACAATCCGGCCCAGGCACCTACTGTTAGCATCTCCATTTGGTGATGGAACTCAGGCTTTGAGACTTTGGGATTTCATGGATCAATAAGATATCCAAAAAAATCAGGGAGGGCACCTGTGTATGTAAGTGTTGCCAATTCATTTTCCTAAGTAAGGTCAGTAGGAAAAACTGCCATCTTCCATCAGCATTGTTTCATAGAAGAAAGGACATTTTAACAATTAAAAAATGGTGGATAGAAAATACCCTCTGAATAAAGAACAATTCTTGACATTAAAAGAAAAAGTTAGCTTCAAAAGAAACTATCACATTGTCCTTAATTTTCTTATTTCTCCAGATTAAAAAAAAATTATATATATGACACAGAATAGGGTAGAATGAGTTTAGGGAACCCCGCAGCAGACTACAGGGAGATGATTTCAGGGGTGCTGAGCAAAGCCTCAGGGTAGGACAGAGGCGGGCATGCCATGCTGGGCCCCCAGACCTCACCTGGGCCAGCACTCAGGACAGAACGTGGAGAGACCCCCAAACAAGGTATTGGAGATGTCAGATGCCTGTGTCCACTCAAGGCATCAGCCCAGGCATCCTGAGAAATAGGTCTTCAAACCTAGAACATACCTGTGAGATCATCCCGTCCAACCCCTCTTGTTGGCTGGGTGATAAGAAATTCTGTCTCCAAAGGTTAAACTGTTTGACAGAAACACAAGGCTGCCAGTTGCAGAGCCAGGGTCCACACTGAAGCCTCCTTCTTCCCAACCAGCACATTTTCCCAGTGTCACTGGTCCCGCCAGGGGACCAACTCTGCAGAAGGGCTGCTGAACTCTATCTAGGAGGGAATCTACTTCTAAGGGCTGGGTACGGTCTCCCTCCACTTTCCACAAACATGGACGAACAGGCATGGGTCTTGAGGGTGCTGAGGACCTACATGGTGAGAAGAACAACAGCCCCACCTGCCCAGGAGCCTCTGGTGAGTTGTCCCAGCACTGGGTGGAAACACATGGGCTGGATCCCCGGGTTGAGGAGAGACTGTGCCTGCCCTGAGCTCTCCCTCCAAGAAGAGTGCACACCAGACTTGCCAGCCAGAGCCGGGGGAGCAGTTCCCTTTCCTGTCTCCCCGTCCTCCGGAACCCACTGACACCTGACTCCCATGAAGATCATTAGTCGCCTTGGAGTGACCAAGAGCAGCGAGCCCCTTTCAGTCCTCAACCCAGGGGCCTCTGCTCAGCAGTTGAGCACTTTACACATATGTTACTACATATCACTAACTGATGACATCCCATCCACCCGAGAGCATGAGCCCAACAATTCAGTTACCCTTCACTCCCTGCTCTGCCCCACTCGTTCATCCCAGCTCCTGTCCCTCCTTCCAACGATGCATTTCTCAATATCCTTGCCCTTTCTGGGAGCTCCCCAGACAGGGGGCCTTCTAGTTGCTCCCCCCAACATGGCATCTGCTTCCCTCTCTTTTCACTTCGGCCTGCTCCAGACCTCCTCCCTGCGGCTGCTGGTTAACTTTCTCAAACAGGAGTCAGCGGAGAAAGGTCAAAAGCTAAGGTGGGCCAAGCCCGCCCACCACCTGCTTCTTTATTTTTAAATGGTTATATAAGTGCTTACATTGTATCCTCAATTTTCCTCTTAGCCTAAAATATTTATTTTCTGGCCTTTTCCAGAAAAAAGTTTGCCAACCTCTGTTATGCACCAAAAAAATGGCCACTGCCCTGCTTCTCCTCATGGGTACCAAAGCTCAGTGCACACCAGAGTCCCCGGAGGCATTAGTTGAAATGCAGATTTCTGGGCCCCAACAGCTAAAGATTCCACTTCCGTGGGTCTGGGGTGCAGCCTGGACTCTATGTCCTAACAAATGCTCATTGCACGCACCCTGGTCGTCCTCAGGTAGGTGGTCCACGGTCCACGCCTTGTAGAATTCTCTTCTAACCGTGGAGACAACCGGAAGTTTCCGAGACACCCTGGACAGCTCCTGTCTTTGCTCACAATGTGTGTCAGCCTGGAAAACCTGGGCAAATGCCTTCCTCTTTCAAGGCTCGACACAAAGCCTGCGTTTCTTCCCAGGTCCCCACCTATATCCCAGACCGGCGCTGTCACCACCCACCACCCCCCGCCCCCACCCTCAGCCCCCCCTCACACACCCCCCCCGTCCTCCACAAAGCACCTGTCCCTCTATAACCCAGACGATGTGCGAATGTGACTTTCTCAGTAGCCGCACTTGAGAGCTTCATGTAAGACATCACTTCATCGTGTCCCCAGCCCTTGCAGAGAAGGCACTTGATCAATATTCAATGAATGAATAGATGGACTTGCTCCAAATTGCCACATGACGCAGTGCAAAGTCAGGCCCGGAGTCCAAACGCCAGAGCCCCGGCCAGGTGACTTCCGTGCCCAGCCATCAGAGGCCAGAGCAGCGTGTGCAGAGCAAGGGCCGGCCTGGGTGTGAGCCCGGCTCCGGAGCTTGCTAGCTCTGCGACCTTGGGCAACTTGTACAAGCTCTCCGAGCCTCATGACATCATCTCGAGGCTGAGAAAGATGACACTGACCGCACTTACCTCATAGCGTGGCTCTGAGGTTTTAATGAAGTAATCCACGGGAAGCTCTTGAGAACAGAGAAAGCATTCGATCCCCGTTAATTGTGGTTGTTATTCCGTCATCTTCCTTTGTCCACACCTGGCATTTTCCCAAGGGGAGCCTGGTAGGAAGTCTTGGCCTTTTTCTAGGGAGGGGACAGAGGGGATCTGTTCAGACTTGCATCTCAGGGTCAGCCAGAGCCATCCCTCTTGTTCTGGGGGACTCATGGGAGATCACCAACCAGGGTAAGCCCTGTCGAGTGGCCCAGTACCCCAGGGACATGCAGACCCAGGAGCTCCTAAAGTCCATGAACCCCAGCTCTCCAACCAACTCAAGAAATCCACCCACAAACATCCTGTTCCCTGGAGGCTTAAGACAGAGTCCTTTCAGAAAACGGGGGACACTCAGCAGGCTGGTGGGAGTGGCAAGGGCTGGGACACTGGGAGGATGCAGAGAGCAGCCCCGCCCAGGGCAGCAGGAGGCAGCACCGCATGTTTGTTGAGTCCTCATCAACAAGCACACAGGTGGGACAGATGCCACCACCCCCGGGAGAGGGAGATGCAGCGGGAGACTCAACTGCCCGCACCGCGGACCTGCCATGCTCGGAGAGGAACGTGACAAACCCAGGACGGGGCTTCCCGTGGCGGGCTACCTCTGGGGGCGAGGAGACCTGGTTATAGATGCATCGGCAGCCCCTGAGGTGACAGGGCACCGTCATAGAGCCCACGGGGCTACAGAATCAGGAAGGCTTGAGTAATGCAGTGTTTAGCCTAACACACTCTTTGAAAACCATTCTTCAGGTGCACAAACCAGAAACCAAGGAGTTGACCTTGACCCCTCCTTCTTCCTTAATTCCCTCAACCTAACGATCTCACTCTGCTTGATTTCCATTGCTTCTTTTCCTCTGCTTCTTTTTCCATTGCACGTAATGCTCCCCAACACACTAGCTTAATTAGTTATTGTGTTTACTGTGTGTCCCCCCCACTAACATGTCAGCTCTATGACGGTAGGGATCTTTGCCTGTTTTACTCCCTGGCACCTAATAGGTGCTCAGAAATATTAATGGACTAATCCTTCATGGCTACCGTCTCTGGTCTGGCCCACCGATGCCCACTCTGTTCCATTTCCCATTCATCCTCCAATGTGGTGTCTTCTCAGAATACAAAGCTGATCATGTGTCTGGCTGCTTTCTGCTGCTCACACCTGTACTTGCAGACTGCAGACACAGCCACGGCTTCCCACAGCTCTCGGGATAATGTCCAGTGCCCCCTACACGGCCTACAAGGTCCTGCATGGCCAGTTCTGGCCTCCGTACTTCCCGCCCTCCTCACTCTCCCTCCTCCGGTCCCACTGGTCTCTCTTTGGCTACACCCATTTGTCACAATCACTCCCACCACGGGGCCTGAGCCCAGGAAGATTCCCGTACTTGGAACAATTTCTTCTCTCCTACTCATCATTAACTTCCTGCTCTGGGCAGTCTTTTCTGACATGGCTCACACCCTCACTCGTGTGACCCCCTCCATCATGGGCTCTCTGACACCATCCCAGACCCCCTCCATAGTGCCGTCATTTTACATGTACTTTTATATTCCTCTATGGGGTGTTTGTTAACATCTCTCTTCTCGACAATCCTGTGAATTCCAAGAGAGCAGAGCTGTCTTTATTGCGCACTATTTTATCTCCAATGCTTAGCAGAAGGCCAGGCACCAAATAGGCACTCAATAAACATGTGTTGAATAAATGAATGAATGAATGAATGAATGAATGAAAGATACCAAGGCCCAAAGAACAGAAGTGATCTGATCACAGTGGAACAGCCTGGAGACGGCTGTGCTGGGCTCAGAGCACAGAACTCAGGACTCTGCCCAGAATTCATTCAGTTGTCCTTGGCAGGATAGTGACAAGGGTCCCCAGCCAGTGGAAAACACAGCTAGTCAGCACAACCAGACAGAGGGATGAGCCCAGGCTAGCTGTAGACCCTTTCTAGAACAATAACGCCAAGCAGTCAGACAGAAAGTCATCTTTCAGAGAATATTACACACTGAATTCCCCTCTTGGAGGTTCTGGTTCACATCTACATCCTGAAGGCTCTCAGAAGTCCCCAGGTCAAAAACAAGCAAAAAAAAAAATGGTTAATGATAAGCAGAGGGTTTTCTTTTCCCATAGGAAAGCATTTCTGCACAAGACCAGTCAAAAGGTCCTGGAAGCAGGCCCCCCCCTAAAGGTCAGCTCTGAGTACAAACCAAGTGGACATTCGATCTTTCAAAGAGCACTTACCAAAGACCTGCTCAGTTTCAGGTAGTCCAGGTGCCAGGGCAAAGGCAGAGGGGTAGACAGCAGGGCCCCGCCCTCAGGGAGCTTACCTTCTAGGCAGGAAAATGCCAAACGCAAAACCAACTGAATGATGAAACAAGCAACCGGCCACGAATTGAAATCACATACGTTCAGTCAAAGGAGGGTTGGCCAGGGCTGGCTGTTGGGCTGAGCCCTGAGGGGGTGACCGTACAGCCCACCGCTTGAGGCACTGAGGCCAGATTGACCGGAAGGCCAGGCCCAGACATTCCAAGCTCCCAGGAACCCCAGCCTTTAGCTGTGAATCCTCGTGAGACCAATTCTAGTCCCCCCTAGATGTACTTCCACACACCTCTCAGCCACCACCCAAGTAAACAGACACAGGTCTCTCCAGGTTGTGACTTAGGGAGAGGAGACGTGGGGGCTTTGGTGCTGAATGGAAAACCACACACGGAAGAGAACGCCCCCCTTCCTGGGTATGAGCTTGGAAACCAAGCAAGATTAATTCATACTATCTCACCGAAGGCGCTAAAAATGTTTCTGGAGAGCCAAGGAATTGCTTAAATGGAAAATAATTGTCGAGGAGCCGTTATTGCCAACTCAAGATGTGCCAGACGACATTGAGGTGTCCCATTTAATGTGCTGTCATTACTATCATCCTTTAGAGAACATAAAATAAGCGTTCATCTGATGACCTGAATGCCCAGGCCTATTTTTCTCATAGTATCTTATGACCATCCACCTGGAATTCTCCAACCTTGGCAGTTTTCAAGAACAGAGCCCTCCCAGCTGAGGAGGGGAATGCCGTCAACATCTGGGTCCTCGAGGCGACTAAAATGTTAGGTAAGTTTCTCCAATGGTTTGGCAGGGTGAACTGTGGGAACAAAGGTGTCGCCTATCCCATGCTCCCTTAGCGTGCAAGTCCCTATTTCGCGTGGACAGTGAGCTGAAAATTGGCTGCCGGGTCCAGGATCGCAGCCCATCAGCCTTCCCTGGTTGGCCCTCATAGTGGAGTGAAGAGCGCTTTCCAACACGAAGGGGTTCCTGGGTGCTGCCAGAACCAGCTGCAGAAAAATGAGGTTTGCCTGCCCCCTGGTGGTGCCTGGCTCTCAAAGCCCGCTCTGGCTGTGCAGACTGGACAGGTCCAAGACGGGGTTCAGTATGAATGTGGGTGCCTGTTGTGGATTGAATAGCGGACCCCCAAAATACATGTTCTCCCTCTGTGACCCTATTTAGAAAAAGGGTCTTTGCAGAAGGATTAAATTAAAGATTTTAAGGTGGAATCATCATGGATTACCTGAGTGGGCCCTAAATTCAATGACAAGGAGGTGCAGACACAGAGAAGGGCACGTGAAGATGGAGGCAGAAATTGGAGGTATACGGCTAGAGCCAAGGAGCGCCCAGGACTGCCAGCAGTCATCAGGGGATAGGAGAGGGACACAGAGTGCATCTGCACCCAGAGCCTCCAAAGAGACCCGGCCCTGCCAACCACACCCTGACTTTGGACTCCCAGAATGGTGAGAGAACAAATTTCTGCTGTTTGAAGCCACCGAGTCTGTGGTAATTTGTTCAGGCACCCTGGGCAATGAACATGGTGTCTTTTACATTCAAGACGGAGTTGAGACATAGAAGGGCTCAAAGCCAGTGGTTTCCCAGTGCTGGTCTGTGGAGGGAGTGACTCATAATCACTCGGGCACTGGTTAAAACAGATTCCTGGTTCTGGGCTGGAGTCTCTGCACGAGGGGACAGAGACTCTGTGCCTGTAACAGGCTGCCCCTGTTCATTCTCCTGCACAACCAGTGCTGGGAGCTGCTGCTCTGAACAACTCAGGAGTAACTTCTGTGGTCATTATTGGTGCTGCTCACTGAATATTCCTCCCTTTATTTTCCAAGCGCAGGATAAAACGACACTTCCTGCCCTGTAACCTCTGGGTCAGGTAACGTCAAGTCACTAGTTTGGGCCAGAGGAATTGTGAGTGGAAGGGCAGTGTGCCACCCCTGGGCCGGACGTTAATTGCCAGCGTGACACCCTCAGAGCTCTTTTGTTGCAACATCCGGGATGGTGGCAGCTCCATCAGCTGCTTCCCTGAATGGCTGAGCAAAGCCCCTTGCCTGCTGTAATGCCCACACACCCCCCCCCCCCGGGTTTGAAAGCCCCTGAAATGTCAAGTTGTTTGTTACTGCAGCACAACCTCGCCTATCCTAACTGATTGAAGACTTTTATTTCAGCTTCAATTGCCTCTCCCTAAGGTATAACTTGGATACAGAAACATTTTTTGAGCTTTGGGAACAATTCGTTTACCATCGCTTAGGCCCATCATAGCAAATGTTTCTCATATTAGGGGGCACTAAATTGAACTAACTCAGTGTTAACTACCAAACTCCAAAACTTGTTTTTCTTAATTCATTAAAACTAGTGATTTTCTAGCCAGTGTCAAGCTTTCCTGTGCATATGACTCACCCCAGAATCTTGTTAGAATACACAGTATTAAAATTCACTAGTCTAGGATGAGCTACATTCCATATTTCTAACAAACTCTCTGATGATGTCAGTTCTGCTGGTCTGCAGACCACATTTTGTGTACCAAGGTTTTAAGCAATGCTTTTCTACAAAATTATTTACTAAAGCAACCATGAAATTAACTTCATAACATCCATAATTATATAACAGCATATATCTATAAAGCCGCCTATAGTTTCACAAGTGTCCAATTTCAGCCCCAGAATAACCCGGCCTGGGAGGGCGATCCAGCCAGTATTTCTGCACCCACTTTGCAGATGAGAACAATAGAAGCTGAGAAAGATTAAGAGACCTCTCAGGGGCATGTAGCTAGAATGCCAAAGGTCTGACTAAGAGCACAAATCACATCATGTTTACGCCCTACAAGTGCCTAATAGCACTCAAGATTTTACCAGTTTTCAAACACTCAGCAGAGCTGTAAACATTGTGTGTGTGTGTGTGTGTGTGTGTGTGTGTGTGTTGTGAGAGAGAGAGAGAGAGAGAGAGAGAGAGAGAGAGAGACAGGAACCCACTTCAACCTAGCCTCTCAGTCTGCACTTTGGCTTTGGAATGTCCTCTTTCATGGGGAAAACACTGCCATCTGGTGGGCTTTTAGAGCATTAATGTTTAGGACACAATCTGAGTTACACCCTCCACCTCTGGGCTTCATACCTTCCGTTCAAGTCAACACAAGTGCCAGACTCCATGTAAGAGACCCAGACACGGCGTAAGCCACGGTCCTCACCCGCTAGGAGCTCTTGAGGCAGGTGCAAAAACAAGCTTTTTTACGTGAAACAGTTTGTTCATAATACTAAGTTTGTGACCTCTTTGGTCCTCAGTTTCCTCATCTATAAAAATAGGCTTGCCAAGTTAGGTTACTGGATGAAGGAGAGAGATTTGTCCTAAAAATCAGGACTTGGAAATGGAGATATTTTAGGGAAAGGGAAAGTCATGATGCCAAGATGATACCGTGATGTTGACCCTCATTAACAGGGAGAACAGCGAGGCCCCTGGGAGAGTTAAGGTGAACAGCTAACTTGAGGAAAAAGATGACAAGTTTCAATTTACCTGTGAGTCTGAAATGACACCAGGACCCTATGTGACAATATCCAAAGCCATTAAAAGGAGATGTGGAAAGAAGACAGATTTAGAATGGCGGAAGGATGCAGTGGCCAGGTGCACGGTTCTGGAGCCTGAAGTTTAACTCAACTTCACTACTTGCCAGCTGTGATATCAGCAAGCTGTTTAACCTCTCGGACTCTCGGGCTGAGCGCCTATAAAATAAAAGGAGCAATAGTCGCTACAAGAATGAAATAAGTTAGTACAGGTGCATGGGTTATGATACATACCGAGCGCTTTCTGTACACTTGGAAAATAACCTCCATGAAAGCAAGAATATTTGTTTATTTCTATGTCTCCTTGTGCAGAGTATGCATTCAATAAATAGTCATTGAATAAATGCATGAATGAATGGATAAAGGAATTGCCACAGGACCGATGAATGGAGAAGCTGCTTGAGGATGACTGAAAAGGAACCCTGAAGTCTGAGCTTAGGTATTGCCCAGAATTAGGGGCTGAAGGTTACTATCTAACAGTGTTCCTTTTAGAAGCGCGGACTAGAGGTTTTCTCTTGGGGAGGGCTAGGCTTGTGGTCCTCAGCCGGAGCAACATCTAGAGCAGGGGCAGTCAACCTTCTTATACCTACCGCCCACTTCTGTATCTCTGTTAGTAGTAAAATTTTCTAACCGCCCACCGGTTCCACAGTAATGGTGATTTATAAAGTAGGGAAGTAACTTTATAAGATTTATAAAACAGAGTTGCAACAAGTTAAAGCAAATAATAATAATTACTTACCAAGTACTTTATGTCGGATTTTTGCTAAGTTTGGCAGAATACATCTTTATAAAACAACTTACTATAGTTAAATCTTTTTATTTATACTTTGGTTGCTCCATTACTGCCCACCATGAAAGCTGGAACACCCACTAGAGGGCGGTAGGGACCAGGTTGACTACTACTGGTCTAGAGGGAGATGTTTTTGGCTTTGGCAATTGGTGGGAGTGGAGAAAGTGCTCCCTGCATTCAGTAGACATGAGGGATACTGTTGAACATACTGCCATGCATGGGACAACCCCACAACAAAGAATTATCCATTCCCAATGTCAACAGGTCCAAGGTTGCAAACTGTAGACTAGAGCAGGGGTCCCCAAACTTTTTACACAGGGGGCCAGTTCACTGTCCCTCAGACCGTTGAGGGGCTGCCACATACAGTGCTCCTCTCACTGACCACCAGTGAAAGAGGTGCCCCTTTCCGGAAGTGCAGCGGGAGCTGTATAAATGGTTTCAGGTGGCCACATGCGGCCCGTGGGCCGTAGTTTGGGGATGCCTGGACTAGAGTGAGGAACCCGTAAGATTCTCCTGATCCCAGCTCGTGTGCGTCTTGCTAGCTCTGTGACCTTATCAGTCAAATCCTTGCTCTCTCTGAGTTTGCTTCCTTGTCTGTAAAATAGGAAAATTAATACCCACTGAGGGTTGTGGTGAGGAACAGAATAGTGTGTTCACAGCACCTGCCAAATCACGGGCCCGTGGTAGTCCTACCACCCCTATTAGTTATTACTGTCATGCAAAGGAATGCGTAAACCAATAAAGGCTCATCTCCTGCATGAATGACCGAGGCTCAGTCCTGCTTCCAGAGCTTGAATGGGTCACAGTCACTCGCTCTTAGCTCTCACCATCCTACACACAGAAGCAATCACACCGATGTTGGTCTGGCTCCTCCTTTCGTATTACTGAGGACGTGGAAGGTTTAGTGCACGGCCAGGGAATACTTCAGACTTGCCACCGAAGCGAAAATGTGCTGAGACTCCTCTACTCATAACAGCTTATAATCAGCTCATAACCTGGACTCAGGCCTGCCACAGGCAAAGTTAGCCAGACTGAGACCACCATCTTGATGATCTGGCCAATGGAGCAGGGTCTGGCAGGTAACTTGAATGTGACAGAAGTTGTCAAACACTACTAAAAGCTTATGAGAGACCTACCTTTCCAGCAAAGAAAAAAAAATGGGGCTAATTCTCATGCAGGCCATGTTTACTTAGACACTGCTGTTAATGAGTGTGCAGATGGATGGGCGGGCGTGTGTGTTACACACCCTGAGCTTCCCACTTCTCTGAATGCTCCGGCTGTGGCTTACAGGTGACTCTGGCCTGACCAACAGCACCTTTAGTTCACGAGGACAGAGATCCGAGCATCAGCTCTTTCCTCTGTCCTGAAGGTCTCATGGAGGGTGGATGGGTGCCGGGGGGGGGGGGGGGGTCAGGAAAGATGGGAAAGAGAAAATGGGGAAGAAATAAGAAACAGGTAAGAGATAGACTGCTGAGAAAGAACAGATCCCCTCAGTGAATAGCCGTAGTTAGCATTTTCTGAGCACTTCCTTTATACCAGGCCCCGTATAGGACGCCTGTGTGTAGGATGGTCCCTTTCTGAGCACCTCCTTTATACCAGGCCCCGTATAGGACGCCTGTGTGTAGGATGGTCCCTTTGGCATCATCCAGTCCTCGCACTCTCCTAGAGCTCAGTTTACAGAAGTCCAGGAAAGCGTGCGCCACGATGACGCAGCCTCAGATCAGCTCATTCCCACCCGCGTCTAATCGGTGATATGAGCCTGGGGTAGGATGCGGTGTAACTTAAAAGGAAGACCTGCCTTATGGGCTCTCCTCCCACCTGGCACTTGCGTGCGCCTGCGAGGGGAGGGGCCCTTGTTTCTTCCAGTTACATAACTAATTAGCTGATGACTGGGGGAGGGAAATGCCACTGTTGGTAGCTGGGGAAGCCAAATGTGCTAAGCACCCTCTGTTGTCAAGAATAAGGCTCTGGTTGAGAAACACTGGAACTTTCTGACCCTCAGCTCCTGCACCTCTGCAGAGTGGACCGTATCCCCTGCATTACCGGGCCTCCGTGAGGATTAAAGGACATGTCACCATGAAAGCAGCAGCTCCCACAGTGCAGCTGACACCCGAAGAGCCCCAACGGTAGCCTTGGGCACGTACCCCTCCCGAGCAGGCCGGCCCCCCTCCACCTGCCACACTGCGTCTCTCTATCCAAGAGCTTCCGGGCCGTGAGCACAAGCTGTGCCCCTCAGGACAAGGCGAGCTCGAGGCGCAGCACCCGGCCCTCAACCGACAGCCGCTGTGGGAGCCGGTGTTCAGGTACCCCGGCCGCCTCACTCCTTTAGGGAGAGATTGAGGCTAGCGCGCTGCAGTTTCCGGAGTTCCCCAGCGGGACTAACAGGCTCCAGGGTCCTACCGTGCTACCCTGCTTCCTCTCCTCTGTCTCACGCCCCCACTCTTTCTCATGCTTCTTGGGATCACCTTCCAATGAAACCATTTGCTGTCACATCCTTATCTTCAGGTTGCTTCTTGGGAACCAATCTAAGACACACACTAAATAGTTCAATGGGAGCCCCCTTTTCTCTGTGTCCTTGTTGGTTTGTATGGGTGGGTTTTTTTTTAGCTGAGAGCTGCCCTCGTAAAAGGGTGTGTGTCTTCCAGCGCGGGTTCTGCTCATTTTAATAACTGTGTACTGTGAATTTATGTTAGTTCTTCTCTCTGGCTCGTTAGCAACATTATTAAAAATTGGGGGGGGAGGGTAGCCCATTAAATCCCACAGATGGAAAATAACTCTTCCCCAGACGATGTGAGCGCTGCCATTCCTGCTTCGGGACTGAGGGGCAGCCCCACCATCACTGCCAGCCAAGGAGAAGAGTGGACATGTGTGGGACAGACGTGTCCGCAAGAGACACTGCAGTTCCCAGGCAGCCGGGGGGGGGGGGGAGCTGCCCTCATTCATGCAAGTGACAGAGCTGCTCTGGCCACTGGTCCCTCCTGAGCACTGGTCCCTCCTGATCGCAGCAGTGCCAGAGGAAGGTAAGTGACCCTGCCCTTGAGAAAGGAGCCAAAGCTACGACAAAGGGACACCTAACAGCAACACACTCCAAGGCCCACCAGGGCTCCTTGAGTTCCTAACGGGCAGCCCAAACGGCACCAAGGAAGGACTGGTTTTCAAGCTGGTCCTCTGCCCCGCGAATCTGTGCCTAATTCCTTCATCCCCTTCCCAGGACCGTCCTATTTCTGCTGAAATAGGGAAAGTGAAGTCACACCCAATTGGTTGGGGAAATGTCCTGAAGTCATCTCTATTTGCCACCTTACCAGCATTTCTCTCATGCTGATGGCAGCGCCACATCACTCCACAGCCCCCCGGGGGCCTCTCACCCTTGTTGCCTTGTTGTGCAGTGAGCCACTGAAGGTGGCTGCAGAGGGACAATCCGGGTCATCTCACAGCGATATGCTTTGCTTGCTCTTGAACCATCGGGGTCCTTGATCTGGCTCTGCACTTATCCACGAGCAAGCTCTTAACTGACTGTCTGAGACTCCACAACTGCAAGGCAGACTCACAATAATAAGCATTTCAAAGCAGAGTCTGAGGACTAAATGAGATAACTCACATAAGGACTGGACCTGGCATGAGTTCCAGGTGTGCAGTATCCAAATAATAAATATCAGCTAGGAGTAAAGAATAGTAGCCCCAGCAGCAGGAGACAGTGGGCCTGGATCAGAGCTTGGGCTCAAATGCTTTCTTGTATCCTGTCTAGCTGCACAAAACTCCGCACACAGTGCGTGCTCGAGCCGTATTTGTGGGGAAGTATGAGGAAACCAAGCCAGGCTGAAGATGTTGTTTAAAGCTGCTCGTTACTGAGCACTCATCAGACACCTGTTCCGGCACTGAGTACCTCACACAGGCTTTTCTAATCCCATCTGTTTAGATTACTCCCTCCTTCTGAGGTTTTCCTTCCACACTGAACTTCACCGGCTGAAACACCCCGGGCTCTGTCCACCCCTTTGCTCCTTTAGGAATCACGTGATTGGGTAGTCAGAAGGTCAGAAGGACAAACTGGGCATGTGCGTCTGATCCTCTTCCCAGCAGCCACCTCTTCCTTTTGGGAGCTAACTGCGGATTCTCCCATCCTTGAGTTTACCTGGGGCCTTGTGGGTCCAGGCTGCTGGGGGCCAGGTGGCAGGAGATGCTCTGACCTGTAGATACAGGCAACAAAGTTGTGATCTGGACTTTATCAGTAATAATGGTGATTTGGAGGCTTCATATAAGATTCTTATTTTATTGAACAAATCATTTAGGCACAGGTGGAAAAAGGCAGTACTATTTTTTGACATCTATTCAACCTTATCATAATCCCTGCACCGATTTGTGATATAGATACAAACACTATCCTTTTTTAAAATTTTATTTATTTACTTTAGTACGGAGGGGTTAAGTGACTTGCCTAAAGTCACATAGGTGAGCTAAGAATGGCGCCTACCTCTGTTGTATCCCTCCCTGGAAAGTCTGAGCAGCCCCCATACCCTGTAATGCATCTTTAGTCTTAAGAGAACAGAGAGGACCCTTGGAGTCCTCTCCTCCAGGGACCCTGGCCTACACCCACCAGACGCGCTTCCCCAGGAAGGCCTTGACAATCCTCACTTCCGGGGCTGCACCCACGGGCTGAGCCTTCCTGCAGCTTTCCGCTCGCTCTCGGGAGCTTTGCCCCTGTTCATACTCTCTTCTCTCCATCACTTGCCAAAAACATCCCATGCCCTGTAGGACATGGAACTGAAAGGTATTCTTCCATGAGCATGTTCAAGTTCATCCTGGTTGGCTTTTATTATTTTTCATTTATTTCTGGATGCTCTCATGATGACATGGGTTTCAGACCCCATTCATTTTTCAGATGACCGGATGACACTACTGTGTAGCTCCATGAGCAGGGACGGATGTGCCCAGTTTCTTTCCTATGCCATCTCTCCTCTCAGTGCATCAGCAACTCTTTGCTCATGTCCCCATTCCGCTGGGTGTCTACAGAGGCAAGGAATTGAAAGTCTGGAAGGGGCTCTGCCTCCTCCTTATGTTCCCCCTCCCTCTTCTTCCTCCTCATTCTACTTCTTTCCCAAATAATAACCTAGTTATAGTGCCTGGCTGTAAACACCGAGGACTTGGAACTGAAGGGCACCGTACTTCTCTAATATTATAGATGAGGAACTAAGGCACAGAGAGGTTAAGGAACTTGCCTGAGGTCACACAGCAAACAAGGAGCTGAGCCAAACTAATGCTCAGTCTCCTGACTCTCAGTAGAGTGCTCAGCCCAGAATGCCATTTGGTTAAACTGGCCCACTGGATTTATAGTCTTGACTTAAGAAGCTTCACATAATTGAGGGAAGCAAATACATCCCATGCCCCATCCTATAGAAAGCCAAGCTCTTTTTAATCTGTTCTGTCAGAATCTGCTTTCTGCTGACTTTTCTTACAATTGTGCAAAATTGGTTCCTGCTCTGGGGCCTTGACATTGACTGTCCCTCATACGAACTAACCACCCTTCCCAGGTTTCTGCATAGCTCTCTCAGATAGTCCAGGTCTTGCTCAGTTTAACTCACCTGAGAACCTTAAAATGCCCTTGAGGCTGCCCAGTCCTGCCCATTCCTTAAAGATGGTTTAGTATCCATGCTCTGTTACATATTATTTTTATTATAATTATTATGATCAATGGCTAGCAATAGTATTAGGTGCTAGGCACTGTTTTAAGTACATTATTTGTATAGATTAATTCTCCTAATAGGACCTACTAGGTAAGTGCTATTACTAAATCCATTTTCAGGTGTAGAAACTGAGGCATAAAATTATTAATTTGCACAAGTCTACATAGCTAACACGTGGTGGTAAAGAGATTTTAACTAGGCATCCAGCTGTAGAACCCTGTATGCTAAGTATTTTAAGTTATGAATATATTTCTCTTAGTAAAGCTTTAGTTGTATCCTTCTCTAACATTCCCACTTCATTCCCCCAAGTGGCCAGTCAGCCATGTTTGAACTCTCCCTGTGTTGGGGATCTGTGCCCCTCCCCCCACCCAGGAGCCTGCCCCATTGCTGGACTGCTCTGGCAGCCAGGAAGTTCTTCTCATGAACTGGATTCTGCCTTCCTGTCACGTCTTGGTCCCTTCACAATTTTCAGATCAGTTTCTAGAAACACCAAAACAGAAACCCTCTTTCTGAATGCCTTTTCTGATATCTTCACAAATAAGTGTGCCACAAATTCTGAAATGCCAGTTCAGAAAGAAATATTTTAATCCTGAGTCTTCTTGTTTCTGGCCCTCACTTTATGAGGGAGTCTTAAAAATCTTAGGCTCTGTTTTCTGTCTCTGTTTCCCCAACTTCATCAGAGGTTCTAGAAACAAGATTACAAATAGCGATATTCTGCATGAGACACAGTAAGAGAGAAAGTGAGAGAGAGAAGAGTGTGGTGTTTATATATAGGAAGGTGCCTTCGGAAAACTGAGCTCTTTGGAGAGACCGCTACCATCAGCGGAGAATTGCTTGTGCTGTGTCAGTGGACAGAGCTTTGGAGTCAGAAGTAGATGTCATAGCAAGGACTGTCCAGGTTGCCCATCAGAGGTGGACATTCATTTTGTTTGTATGTGCATGTCTCCCCCAACCAGGAGGTAAGCTCCACATAACCAGAATTTCCCCCCTATCTTTTTTTTATATTTTATTAATTTTAATGGGGTGACATTAATAAATCAGGGTACATATGTTCAGAGAAACATCTCCAGGTTATTTTGACATTTGATTATGCTGCATTCCCATCACCCAAAGTCCAATTGTCCTCTGTCACCGTCTAACTGGTTTTCTTTGTGTCCCTCCCCTCCCCCAACCTCCTCCCTCTCCTCACCCCCTTACCCCCATAACCACCACACCCTTGTCCATGTCTCTGAGTCTCATTTTTATGTCCCACCTATATATGGGATCATATAGTTCTTAGTTTTTTCTGATTTACTTATTTCGCCCAGTATAATGTTGTCAAGGTCCATCCATGTTGTTGTAAATGATCCGATGTCATCATTTCTTATGGCTGAGTAGTATTCCATAGTATATATGTACCAAAGCTTTTTAATCCACTCGTCCACTGACGGACACTTGGGCTGTTTCCAGATCTTCGCCATTGTGAACAATGCTGCCATAAACATGGGGGTGCATTTCTTCTTTTGAAACAGTGCTATGGTGTTCTTGGGGTATATTCCTAAAAGTGGGATAGCTGGGTCAAAAGGCAGTTTGATTTTTAATTTTTTGAGGAATCTCCATACTGTTTTCCACAGTGGTTGCACTAGTCTGCATTCCCACCAGCAGTGCAGGAGGGTTCCCTTTTCTCCACATCCTCACCAGCACTTATTCTGTGTTGTTTTGTTGATGGGCGCCATTCTGACTGGTGTGAGGTGATATCTCATTGTGGTTTTAATTTGCATTTCTCTAATTATTAGTGATGTTGAGCATTTTTTCATATGCCTATTGGCCAACTGTATGTCCTCTTTGGAGAAGTGTCTATTCATTTCTTTCGCCCATTTTTTGATTGGATTGTTTGTCTTCCTGGTATTGAGTTTTACAAGTTCTTTATAAATTTTGGTTATTAACCCCTTATTAGACGTATTGTCAAATATGTTCTCCCATTGTGTAGTTTGTCTTTTTATTCTGTTCTTATTGTCTTTAGCTGCGCAAAAGCTTTTTAGTTTGATATAGTCCCATTTGTTTATCCTTTTATTTCACTTGCCTGTGGAGATAAATCAGCAAATATATTGCTGCAAGAGATGTCGGAGAGCTTACTGCCTATGTTTTCTTCTAAGATGCTTATGGTTTTACAGCTTACATGAAGTCTTTTATCCATTTTGAGTTTTTTGTGAATGGTGTAAGTTGGTGGTCTAGTTTCATTTTTTTGCAGGTAGCTGTTCAATTTTCCCAACACCATTTGTTGAAGAGGCTGTCTTTACTCCAATGTATGCTCTTACCTCCTTTGTCCAATATCAGTTGTCCATAAAGGTGTGGGTTTATTTCTGGGTTCTCTGTTCTGTTCCATTGATCTATATGCCTGTTTTCATGCCAGTACCAGGCTGTTTTGAGTACAATGGCCTTGTAGTATAACTTGATATCCAGAAGTGTGATACCTCCTACTTTATTCTTCCTTTTCAAGATTGCTGAGGCTATTCGTGTTCTCTTTTGGTTCCATATAAATTTTTGGAATATGTGTTCTGTGTCTTTGAAGTATGTCATTGGTATTTTAATTGGTATTGCATTGAATTTATAAATTGCTTTGGGTAATATAGACATTTTAATGATGTTTATTCTTCCTAACCATGAGCACGGTATATGCTTTCACTTGTCTGTATCTTCCTTGATTTCTTTTTATCAATGTTTTATAATTTTCCGAGTACAAGTCTTTAGTCTCCCTGGTTAAATTTATTCCTAGGTACTTTATTTTTTTGCTTGCAATGGTGAAGAGGATTGCTTCCTTAATTTCTCTTTCTGACAGTTCATTGTTAGTGTATAAAAATGCCTCTGATTTCTGAGTATTAATTTTATATTCTGCCACCTTGCTGAATTCAATTATCAGGTCCAGTAGTTTTTTGACTGAGACTTTAGGGTTTTCTATATACAATATCATATCATCTGTAAATAATGATAGTTTTACTTCTTCTTTTCCAATTTGGATACCTTTTATTTCTTTTTCTTGTCTGATTGCTGTGGCTAGGACTTCCAGAACTATGTTGATTTAGAGTGGTGAAAGGGGGCACCCCTACCTTGTTCCTGATCTTAAGGGGATTGCTTTTAATTTTTGCCCATTGAGTATGAGGTTGGCTGTGGGTTTGTCATAGATGGCCTTTATCATGTTGAGGTATGTTCCCTGTATTCCCACTTTGCTGAGAGTTTTGATCATGAATGGGTGCTGGTCCCCCCTGTCTTGTTCACTGCTGCCTCCTAGGTGCCTAGAACAGTGCCTGGCATTTAACTTAGTAAGCACTCAAATCTCTGTTGAACGATTAGATGAATTCATGCAGATCAGCTTTGTTATTTATTGTGCTCCTTCCTCCACACTTTTGTCAACAAGTCATCATTGTTATTTGTCTTCCCTTTGATGCATGTTGGAGAACCCACTTCCACCCACCATTCCCTCTAGAGTCTTATCTTAGCTGCACCATCAGGCTTTGTAGCTGCCTTCACAGCGGGAAGTACTATCTACAGAGAAAGAATGCAAACATAGAATTAAAGAGTGTTGAGCTTCCTCGGTTCCATCCTCAAAAAATGTAATTTTCTGGTCTATAATATTCCCAAGTTACTAACTTCTTTGGCTAAAGACAAACTTGTATTAGTTTCTTCTGGCTGCTGTGACAAATCGCCATAAACTTGGTGGCTTAAGACAACAGAAATTTATTTTCTCACAGTACTTTAAGCCAGAACTCCAAAATCAGCGTGTCAGCAGCATCACACTCCCTCCAAAAATTCTAGGGGAGAATGCAGTTTCTGGTGGCTGCCAGCATCCCTTAGCTTGCAGTCACATTACTCTATCACTGCTCTCTCTGCTCTGTCTTCATGTCATCCTTTCCTCTGTGTGAGCAATCAAATCTCCCTCTGCCTCATTCTTGTAAGGATACACATGGCTACATGCTGGGCTCCCCCAGACAATCCAAATCTCCCCATCTCAAGCTCCTTAGCTTAATCACATCCCAAAGGTTCTTTTCCTTTATGAAGGAACATTCACAGGTTCTAGAGATTAGGACCTGATATCTTTGGAGGCCACTATTCAGCCTACAACAACACCAAAGGCCACCTGTTAAATATTTGTTCATTCAACAAACATTTTCTGAATACATACTCTATAATTTCAATAATAACCCAATCTACTCAACACTTGCTTTGCATTAGACCTTGTGCCAAATGCTCTAATACATTATCTCATCTAGTCCTTACAATAAGCCTAGGATGTACGTCTGATTATCCTCATTTTACAGATTGAGAAGACTGAGGCTCAGAGTTCAGATGGTTTGTGTAGAGTCTTACAACTAATAAATAGCTAAACTGAAATTTGAACCCAGGTCTGTCACACTCTCCTGTTCATCAGTCATAACCTTGTCCAAGTCGTCTGAGAACAGGAAGGAGAGAGGCTGCATTGGGCAGTGGGAACAGCTGCATTCTGTCCTGATTGCTCTGCTTACAGACTGTGTGTCCTTGGGTAACCTACTTGACCATTCCAACCTCAATTTCCCCATCTGTTTGTTACATGAAAGGATGGGACCAGATGAATTCACAGCCCCCTCTAATTTTATACACTCTACATCTGGAACGAAGGGCTAAAATAAAAAGTCCATTATCCTCACACTTTTGTCAGGGACAGGGATTCACATCAGGCACTCAGACTCACCCAGAGATGAAAACAGTGGAGACAGTGGACCAACAGCCCCAGATTAGAACTACATCATGAGTCAGCCATCACATGGCCCAAGAGACAGGGATGATGAGGGGGTTGGAGATGACTCTGCAGACATTCATCTGAGTCTAGCCTGGGTTCTGAGGACACAGGAACCCTTAACGTTTTGCTGAGCTTCCCAGGGGAATTTCATGAGATGCGCCAGGACAGGAAGGAGACCCAGACTCAGCCTGAGTCTTCACTGATTGGAGGGCATGGACCAGCGGTTGTTCCTCAAGGAGAACCATGGACCTCTTTGACAATTCGATTAAATTTTAGAATGCTATCCCCAGAAAAATGCTCACAAGTGATCACAGAGGTGGAACACTATAAAGCCCGCTCAAGGTCACCAGGTTAACAATCCCTGGTGGACTGTTCCAGGAAGAAATCAACCTTAAGGGTTGAAGAAAGGGTCAAGGTCATTCAGCAGTCACTTTACTTTCAAATCCCCTCATGTGATTCAAAAGTTGATGTCTTTGGAAGGAGGGAGGGAGAGGGAAATGGGGGGTGACATTTAAAATATAACTGCATACAATTCTCAACCAGCTACTTTATTTTCTTTACATTTGCCTTGCTATTTGGAGAATCTAACCATATTTCCATTTCCTTGGTGACCTGGAAGTTTATCGTAAAACACAGATCTAGAAAAAATATTGGTCTGCAAATCTCAAGAAATGGCTGCTGTCTCCCATGCGGGTTTTCCCTGCCCTTCAGTAAGCCCTGGGTTGTCCCTCCCATCTGTTTGGCAACCACATCTCTTGACCCACACACACTGGGATGGACAATCCAGAATCAGAGCTGGCCAGAACGTTAGAAGTCCTTGGGCAGGGTACCCCACCCCGTACTGCAACACCAACTTTTAGATATCACAGCACTCAGCTCTGAGAAATTTGTTATTTTTCTGTTAGTTCCTTGGAAATACTATTGCTCTCTAAAAGCCTTATAAAGCTACATACCCCCTTGTAAAAAATGCACAGAAACAAACACTTGCATCCAATTTTAAGGGGCTCACAACTTCCCTAAAGCTTACCCATGAATGCTGTAGAGTGGCACCATCTAAGATGGTGGTCACAAGCCACATGTGGCTCCCAAGCCCCTGAAACGTGGCTGGTTAGAACTGAGACATGCTGTAAATGTAAAATACAAGCTGGAGTTCAAAGAGTTACTATGAACAAAAGAATGTAAATATCTCGTTAATAATTTTTATATGATTACAAGTTGGAATGGTAATATTTGGATATCTTGAGTTAAATAAAATACTTTATTAAAATTAAATTTTCCTGTTTCACAAGCCTGAGGAGACCCTGGATTTCCAAATTAAACATATTTGCTTTAGCTCCTGTCCCATCGTAATCCCCATTGCCCTATTCCCTGACGTCTTTCAGGTGGCTGTGTCAGGAGCCTCTCCCCTCCCCTCCCCAGCAGGTGGCTGTGTCAGGAGCCTCTCCCCTCCCCTCCCCAGCAGGTGGCTGTGTCAGGAGCCTCTCCCCTCCCCCTCCCCAGCAGGTGGCTGTATCAGGAGCCTCTCCCCTCCCCTCCCCAGCAGGTGGCTGTATCAGGAGCCTCTCCCCTTCCCTCCCCAGCAGGTGGCTGTATCAGGAGCCTCTCCCCTCCCCCTCCCCAGCAGGTGGCTGTATCAGGAGCCTCTCCTCTCCCCCTCCCCAGCAGGTGGCTGTGTCAGGAGCCTCTCCCCTCCCCTCCCCAGCAGGTGGCTGTGTCAGGAGCCTCTCCCCTCCCCCTCCCCAGCAGGTGGCTGTGTCAGGAGCCTCTCCCCTGCCCCTCCCCAGCAGCTAATCCAGGGCTGGAAGGGAGCTCGGACCACAGAGGGACCTTCTTTTTTTTTACAGAGACAGAGAGTGAGTCAGAGAGAGGGATAGACAGGGACAGACAGACAGGAATGGAGAGAGATGAGAAGCATCAATCATTAGTTTTTCATTGCGCGTTGCAACACCTTAGTTGTTCATTGATTGCTTTCTCATACGTGCCTTGACCGCAGGCCTTCAGCAGACCGAGTAACCCCTTGCTGGAGCCAGCGACCTTGGGTTCAAGCTGGTGGGCTTTTTTTTTTGCTCAAACCAGATGAGCCCACACTCAAGCTGGCGACCTCAGGGTCTCGAACCTGGGTCCTCTGCATCCCAGTCCGACGCTCTATCCACTGCGCCACCGCCTGGTCAGGCGGGACCTTCTTAAGAAAGAAGGCCTTTGGTCCAGCTCTAGGAAGATGTTGCAGCCCCTTGGCAGAGACAGAACACTGAGCCTTCAGGTGTAGCCAGGGACCTCTCAGCCTGAGAAAAGCCCCCAGGTGAGTTTTTGCATTTCCTGCCCATCCACCAGCCTCAGATTGAAATCCTCAGGCCCAGGTTCTGGGGTCTTCAGCTCCTAACGTCCTGGACCCAGCTGGAAATACATAGAGCTCCCACGTCCCCAAGGATACATGAAGACCATCGGTAGTTTCCATCACAGTCCCTGGAGGTATTCTGCTAAAAGGATCCAAAATGCCATCCAGTCGAATCCCTCATCTTATAGATGGAAAAGCTGAGTTGAGACAGGTCACATGACTTGCCTAGTCAACCCAGCTGCTTAGTAACATTACCAGCATCTAGCACAGGGCCTGGCTCAGTAAACATATAAACATAAATGAGCAAATAACTGACCTAAGGAAGGAATGCAGATTTCTACCTGCACAGGCTAGTGCCCGTCTTCCTACCCCGACCTACATCCTAGCCTCACCCCTCTTCAGAAACCAGGGAATTCCTTTACCCTGTTGGTGACCCAGGGCAAAGACACAGGAGAAAAACATAAGAAATGGAATAGGATTTGAAAGGAGAGATCTGACTTGAGAGTGACCCTTCGTTTTCATCCTCCCTCCGTCCTCAGTGGGGGTTTTAAGGTCCTGGCAGATCGGAGGTTCTCACTTCTGGAGACCCCATCCCACTGCTTATCAAACATATTCAAAGACTGCCACAGCCTACCTTCAATAGACTTTATACCTAACTATCTAGGAGTTGATTTGCAATTACAATTTGCTATTGATATAATGTTATGATTTATAATTAAATGTTTAATTAAAACATTATTAACTTTAGTATTTGGTTAATAATAGTTTTGTTGTTGTTAAGTCTCACACACTTCCATGGAACTCTGCAGCACTCTCAACCCAGAGGCAGGGCAGATGTTCAGCTGGTGCGCTCAGTGTATCTAACCTCTAGCACCGATCCTAACCGCCCAAAGCCCATGCCCTCCAGATGTTAAGTCTTTGAACATTACCCTTACCCAAAGGATAAAATGGCCCAGTCTCTCATGGGCTGACTTAACCACTCTCAGTAAGCAACAGCCTTAATTAACAGTCTCTGCTTCTTCTTTGGCAGAAGGAAGGAACAAACGGTGGAGGGTCCAAAAATCAGAGGTCCACTTGGGCCCTCATCCTCACTGTAGATGACTCACATGCCAAGAGCACAATCCCACCACATTGACCACACAAACATTGACATTGTTCACTAAAAACTATACACAATGGACACACATAGAGCACTTTAGAGTTTCCAATTTTGTGTACATGTTTTTGCTACAGGGGGATGGAGAACATGATATTGCAACTGCTGTCTCTGCCTTTCTCACCACCCAGAAACTTGAGTCATGATGCAAACATCTGGGCCGCTCATCAGCCACCGGGAAGATCTCATAATCCCTCCCTCACATAGGTGCACACATCTAGTTCATCTGAGGCAGGGGCCCATGGAGACCCATCCCCATCAGAAGAGCTCACTGCTGAGTGTGTCTAGCTGGTATCATAAAGTCCTCTGGGGTAAAGGGTGGAGCATAGGCTTTGGAGTCAAACACTCCAAAGTTTGAAGCTTGGCTCTCTTGCTTGCTCACTGTGAGACTTGGGAAAGGTTACCAAATATCCCTTCCATTTCCCGCCTCCTACCTCAAAGGGTTGGTGTAAGGCAGGGGTCCCCAAACTACGGCCCGCGGGCCACATGCGGCCCCCTGAGGCCATTTATCCGGCCCCCGCTGCACTTCCGGAAGGGGTACCTCTTTCATTGGTGGTCAGTGAGAGACGCAAATCATGGCATCGCTCACATACAGTACTACTTCCAGTGACGTGGGATGCACGTCTCACGGCTCTGGAAGCACATCACATCACTTGTTACATCTAGCAGTGACAAATATGGAACCGTACACTGACCATCTCATTAGCCAAAAGCAGGCCCGTAGTTCCCATTGAAATACTGGTCAGTTTGTTGATTTAAATTTACTTGTTCTTTACTTTAAATATTGTATTTGTTCCTGTTTTGTTTTGTTTTTTACTTTAAAATAAGATATGTGCAGTGTGCATAGGGATTTGTTCATAGTTTTTTTTATAGTCTGGCCCTCCAATGGTCTGAGGGACAGTGAACTGGCCCCCTGTGTAAAAAGTTTGGGGACCCCTGGTGTAAGGATTAGGTGGGTGTTGCCTGTAAAACACCAGTCTTATGCAGCCAATCAAATCACCTGCTTTCCCATTCCATGTCACATGCTCCCTTGAACACTCCCAGTCCTGCCCGGGAGGAAAGTTATACAGCTAGAGGGTAAAGATCCTGGAGTCAGGGAGCCTGGAGTTGAATCCAGGCTCTGCCACTTACTGTGTAACTATGGGCCAGTTAATTCATCGCTCTGGGCCTCCTCCTCTGTCAAGAAGAAATGAAAATACTACATAATCCTAAGGGTTGTTGGGAAGGTGAAATGAATTACTAGATGAAAGTGTTTGGAACAGTGCCCGGCACAGAGGTAACCCTCATTACCCCAGACTGTGGTGACTATTATAATGGGTGCTCAATAAATGCTAACTGAATTCAAGTTTATTCACAGTGTCCTGGAGAAGAGATGGGACCTCCTCTCCACTCAGATTCCCAGAGCATTTTCATTTGTCAACATCCACCCTTCCCTAGTAGGAAACCCACGGGAGGGTGGGGGCCAGAACCCTGCTTGCGTTGTCCTGAGCTGGACACTTTGAAGTGCTTTTCTGATTTTTATGTCGTTTCTCCAGTACCCCTGAAAAGAACTCTCCGGGTGGTGTGGCAGATAAGGAAACAGCATAGAAACTAGAAGCAGTCCTCTTTATCTTTCCTAATTTTTTTCTACTAAGCTCTCATTTCCCTTGTACTAAAAAAGAAGCCCCCACACAAGATGACAGAAAAGCTAGGAGGGGCTATGGAGAGGAATATGACCTGCTAAGGCCTCACAGCCTTATAGTGATGGTCAGTGCCCTCCCCAAGGCACCATGGTCTGGAAGAGCATCGCTGTTCAGAGTGTGGCCCATACCCCAGCAGCACAGGCATCATTAGATGTTCACTAGAAATGCAAAAATCCCAGACCCCACCCAAGATCTACTGAATCAGATCCTGCATTTTAACAATATTGCCTCGTGATTCATTTCCATTTTCAAGTTTGGAGAAGCACTGCTCTAATAGATATATGGGGGGGGGGGGGGTGAGGGCTGGAGAACTGGGCTTGCATCCTGGTTCAGCCGCCCTTAGCTGCATCACTTTGGAAAATTTCCCATATCTGAGACTCAGTATCCTCACCTAAACAACTAAGAACAATCATAATGACCCTCTCCAACTTGTTTGAGGATTATTGGAGCATGTATGTGGAAGTGTTTTATAATGTAATAAGTACTAGATAAATATACACTATACAACTTCATTTCTTTCTACTGTATGCATTTTTTAAAGTAGCCCCAGTGGTCTACGGGCCAAGAGGACTCCAGCCTATTCCTTTCCTTTCTTTTGTGACAAAGACAGAGAGAAGGACAAATAAGGAGACAGGAAGGGAGAGAGATGAGAAGCATCAATTCTTCATTGCAGCTCCTTAGTTGTTCATTGATTGCGTTCTCATATGTGCCTTGATGGCAGGGGGGGGGGACACTACAGCAGAGCAAGTGACCTCTTGCTCAAGCCAGTAACCTTGGGCTCAACCCAGCGACCATGGGGTCATGTCTATGATCCCACGCTAAAGCTGGCGAGCCCACGCTCAAGCTGGTGAGCTCGCACTCAAGCTGGATGAGCCCATGCTTAAGCAGGCCACCTCAGGGTTTCAAACATGGGTCTTCTGTATCCCAGTCTGACGCTCTATCCACTGCACCACTGCCTGGTCAGGCCAGCCTGTTCCGTTTTTGATGTGAGGGTAAAACATACTCACATTGGAATGATGGCAGCTATACCCAGAACCCCTTGTGCTTGGACAGGATCCTTGTCACTGTTTCCCATGGCTTCCATGTGGACTTACTAACACCAGGCAGCCTCAGTGTGAGGGGAGGCCAAGCTGTCCACACGACTCCTGGGAGATCTGACAGATTAACACTTATTAAGCCATAAAGAGGGACTCCCTGGAGTATTGCAAAGAATATGAGCTTCGGAGACTAAAAGATAGGGCTTTAATTCCTGGCTCTGCCACTTCATAGTTCTGACCTTGAACAAGTCAGCTTATTTTTCTGAGCCTCAATTTCTTCATTGATAGAGTGAAGATAAAAATACAGACTTTCCAGACTGTTGTGAGATGATATATGTAGAACATCTAATACAGCACCTGGCACATAGGTGTTCAGTAAGTGATGTTATAGCAGTAGTTACTATTATAACCAATAAGGATTATGGTGCCCATTACCCTTGTCTGGTTTCTCAATGACCATGAAGAGCTTGTTTTAGGTGAATCTTTTGGGCATAGAATAGCTTAGGAGAAAAATTCAGTCACTGACTCCTTGTGCAAGCATTTACTAAGCTGTAGTTATATGCAAGGAAGCTCTGTGTAGCAGAAAGAACATAAACTCTGCTGTCAGACGAGCTAGGTTTGAATCTCCCAGGCTCCTCCCTGCTCAAGGAGAATATGTCAGTTTTCTAGAATATGTCAATTTTCGGATAGGGAGAGATAGAAGATTACCCCAGACCAGGGCCAATTCTGATCTGGGTGTCACAAAATCAGTGAGGACTGTTGCTTTGCTGAGGGCAAAAGGGATGACAGAAGAGGGCGCAACAGAGAACCCACTTCACAGGGAGTCGGGGACAATGTGACCTCCAGGACAGAGCCCAGAGAGAAGTCCCCATATCAACCAGAGTTTCGCTTGATTTTCTGTTCTTTGACTAGTTTGGGACATACTGGAAGTTAGTATAATGCATTAGAGCAGCAATTCTCGAACTTATATGTGCATCCATGTCACCGACAGAGCTTGTTAAATACACAGATTATGGGCTACAGCCTCAGGGACTCTAATTCAGTATGTCTTGGAGTCACACATTTAACACATGTTTCTGATACAGATGAAAGAAAATCGGCCCCAGGGATAGCAACCCACTTTTTCGGACTCCAAGTTCTGCATTTTTCTATCACACTAAGGTCTGAAGGAAAGAAGGAAGGAAGGAAGGAAGGAAGGAAGGAAGGAAGGAAGGAAGGAAGGAAGGAAGGAAGGAAGGAAGGAAGGAAGGAAGGAAGGAAGGAAGGAAGGAAGGTGACAAGGAAGGAAGGACAAATAAAATGAATAACAGTTTCCCCCACAGAGGTCCACAGGCTGTAGATAAATAATAGATACTACGGTTTCCTGACCATGGTTCCAGGGAAGGGTCAATGAGCCCTGGATGCTGGCCAGACGACTCTGGGACACTGAACAAAGCCACCTGGTGTAGGAGGAAGAGTATGAGCCACGGCGTTAGAATACATGTGTTCAAGTCTGAGCACTGGAATCCCTTCACTGTATGACCACACGGAGTTCTCACCTTCACTGAACCTTGATTTTCTCATGTGTAAAAAGAGGATAAAAGTGGCCATCCCACAAGATTGTTAGCTACTAACATATAATATATGCTAGCTAATTTTTCCAGAGAAGCACACAACTGCCAGTCTCCACTCCCTTTCCCCACCTGATCTGAAGCAGCTGGGGGCGGGACCAATCACCTCTCACATTTACCTACACGGTCTCAGGCCCGCAGTTTGAGTCTGAGGGTGTGCTGCCTCCTGTGAGGGGGTGGGGCTCTGATTCCTAATTGACAGATGACTGAGGCAGTCGGAATGCAGGGATGGGAAGCCTCTTATTCAAGGTCACCAGGCAGCAGCTGAGGAACTACAGATCTCAAGGCTCCCAATCCAGCAACCTCTCAACTGCTCCCCACTGCCTCCTCCCGAAAGGGGAGCTCCCCTATTGAACCCTAAGATCGCCTCTGACACAGCTTGGGTCACAGCTAAAATGAAATCGGTCCCTTACATTTCTTACTAGATTATAACTGAAAGCATTTGAATTGTCAATTTCTGCACGTCTACATCTTGCTGCTTAAGACTGGTTGGGCTGAAGGCATTCCTGGGGACTCCCTTTAAGTCTTTTCAAGTATGTTTCATGGGCTCTTTACCCCTCTGGCCTTAAGAAGACATTTTTGCCCTGGTTTCCGATTGAGGAGGCGCTGTGAGGGAACAGAGTCTATTTATTCCAACTTGCCCTGTCGCCTCTAATGTACCATCACACATGTGACTTGCTGTGCGATGCCGGAAAGGAAACAATAAAATGCACGATTAAGAGTGTCGCGAATGCCTCCCAGGGAGTCTGGCTCTCTGGAGGTCACATTTCCCCGTGGCCTTCAAAGGGCTCTGCAGTGGGAGCCCATCTTGCCCTTTGTCCACTTTCGCATGTGGAGTTGAGGATCCAGTGGGAAGTGAGGAGGGAGGAACAGAGAAGGTAGCAAGGACCCACTCTCCCAGTGACCTTCCAAGGTGAAAACAGATCCGTCGCATCCTGTCCGTGGGAGCTGCCTCCCCCACACTTGAATTCAACCCCTGCTTCAAAGGGCCTGTCCGGCTCTGGCTTTTAAGACTCGAATGACCTAGAATGAATGGATCATCTTGTGCTTTTATTTTTCTAAGTAAACCCAAGCCTTCTTGGTTCTTTTCTCTTTTGGAGAAACTGAAGGACTGGAGTCTTCCTTGGGTTCTTTTCACAAAGCTAACTGGCTTGCCAGGAATGTCACTGCCTTCCAACCACACAGACCTAGATATCAGGACATTCTCACCCCCATCTTGTCAACAGATGGGGTAGCAGGGACCCAGGGACAAGCTGCAGGAAGGGAACAAACGTGCACTGCACATAATCACATGCTGGCCACTTATTTAGACGACTGTCCCTGATCTCACAGTCAGATGTGGTGGCTCCCTAGCCCCGCTGACTAAGGCAGGGTCCCTCCTCGGGTGATCTCAAATGTGGCCTTCTCCCGGGAGACTCACTGGGTAAGAGAAAGCCCAGTGGGATCATTTGCAACAGGAGTGTGTGACACAGCCTTGCCAGCAACTGTAATAGAGAAAGTAGACCTCACTCAAGAAGCTGTGTCCAAGTAGCTGCCCAGTTGGCCGTGACCCTGCTTTGGGGGAGTCCAGACACAGAATTCCACGTCAAGGGCACACGAGGAAAAAGCTGATACTTGGGGAACTGCAAAGTGGGGAAGTTGGTTCTTAGTTCCTTTGCTCTCTAAAGTCTCATGCTCCCTCCTGCCTGGCTTATACCCTAGTGACACACCTGTCCTGCTCCTCAGGACCCCAGGGTACCAGCTGCTACATGGACTATCTTATAAAGTTACCTGCCTTCCTGGAGGTCAGTAAGAAAGCTAGGGAAGCAGCGTTAGCTGGGGCTTCTGGAGTCGAGATCCGTGCCTGGCAAGGAACCCGCATGGACTCCTGTCCTGGGAACTTTGAAGGAAGTGAAGACCAGCCCATCAGAGGAAAGGGTCATTTCAGATCCTTCAAATCATGTCTTGGCAACACAAGGAGCCACACCTATCAGGCTCCTGTGACTCCAACCTGTGGGCTTCTGCCCTAAAAGAATTCCCTTACTGTCTGTCACCCTCTGACACAGGTTCCTCTAGGCTTGCACAGAGGGCTGGTGTCTCTACCTCCTCCATGCAGCTAGTCGCACTTGTGCAAGGCTCCAGGACAAACGCCCACAAGATTCTGCCTCTTTTTCGGCACCGCCCCTTCTCTTTCATCCTCAGCCTTTGCTGCTCCCAGGACATCCAGCCCTGGGGGAGGGGGGGGTAAAAATTCAACCCTGCTCACCCTCCCCCGTCCCCAGCCACGGTCCCTGCCTGTGGCATCAGTGCCCTGCACTGCTGGGCCTCCCGGCAATCTGAGGACACCAAGAAGGCTTCCAGGAAAGCCAGGCTGGGTGGGTCTCAAGATGTGGGCTCTGCTGTACAAACTCTGCTGGCTCTTTCTAGAAGTGAGGGCAGAAACCTGATCCTACAAACTGTGACACCTCAGACCAGCGAGTGTAAGACACGGGGCGACGTACTATTTCCCCTGATGCATTAAATTTGGGGACATCTCAGCCAGCCAGGATGGGCTGTAGCCAATAGCTGGGGGGCGGAAGGGAGAAAGGCCAGAGGAAGATGCTGAAGGAGAACCAGCCAGGAGGAAACAGACAAGCCGGGGGGCACTCCACGGGACTCGCTGCTCCGGAGCTGAACTTACAGCTCCGACAAGGCTGACTTTAAGCCGACCTTCAGCGCTGCTCTTTAGCAATGTACACCGGGCAATCGCTGGTAAATCTTTATTAATTTTAATTGGCGGCACCCATTTATAAGAACCATTAAAAAGGATAAATTGAGCCCATCCGGCGTAATGTCTTTTGTTAATTAGTTTGTCAGCACTGTTTTAATATCCCCTAATGACTTCATATTTCAGACCTGACATTAAAGGAGACGCCGTGAGAAAGGAAATGGTCTTATCACAGTGTACGGTAACGTTTTTCTTTTCTGAACAAAAAGTGTCCTTCCAAACGCTGACCAAGGTTAGGTGTCATTTAATTCTCAAAGGTGGGCAGGTGCCCGAGGACTGCGGCCCCCCATTCCGTAGCCATATCCTGTGGGGCCCAGCACCTCCACTCGCCTCCCTGACAACCGCCTCCCGCCTCCCCAAAAAACGCTCGTTCATTTCTTTCTTCCCTCCTTCATTTATTCGGCAAGCATGGATCCAGTCCCTCAGAAGCAGGGAACGAGGTCGGAATGAAGTCAAGCAAGACACAGATACCTTCTAGAAAAGAGACATAAAGGCTTTGCATTCTCCAAACCACTGAAGGGCTTTTCTCACAGATTTGGGGCTATTGTTTTCGTTTGGGCAGGTAACAAAAAACAGAGAAGAGAAAGACAGAGAGCTCAAATGGGCCTTGACTCCTGCTTCGGATGAGTTTTGCTCTGAAATCAAATGAAAAGCAAAACTGACATCCAGGCGGTTCTCCCTTGGGAGGAGAGAGAGAGAGAGAGAGAGAGAGAGAGAGAGAAGAGAGAAGAGAGAGAGAGAGAGAGAGAGAGAGAGAGAGAGAGAGAGAACTTAAAGGATAGGGCCCCGGGGAGCACTGAGTGCTGGAAGCCTTTAAAGCTAGTGACACACTCCTAAAGTCTAAACAGAAACAAGGGCACGAGGCTTTGCTGACGTGCAATGTAAGGTGTCACACCTTCACTCTCCGCGGGCCTCTGTGACTTAGGGTAAGGTGACGGCATGGGGGGCGTTGTTATGAGGGAGGGAAGTCCACAACACCCATGTGGGCTTGGTTGCTTCCTGCATGTGGTCCCACTGCAGCGTACCTCTGCCCCGCTCAGTGAATTTACAGGTGCTGTTATGTAAGCCGAATTAAAGGACGCTCCCAAAAAGCACAATTAGAAATCGTCGCGTAAACCTCAAGCTGACATGAAAAATGGCAGAGCTGAAATTTCTCCCAGTCCTGGTACATGCTCTTTGTCAACCGAATTATGAGGCAAAAATAATGTTGATCTAATCACATCTGACAAGCAATTGGCTAAAAAAAAAAAAAAAGTATGAAAAATTATCAAGAAGACTATTTGAAATGTGGGTTTTACATCTACTATCATTCACAGTAAACCTTGCCCTGGGCGCATCCTGGGCCTTGAGATATCAGCTAATTTGTGCTGTGTGGATAAATAAATAGACATACGTGGAGGTGCGTGCATGCTTTGAAAAATTCTTACTGATAAGGACTGAGACCATAAATGTCTGGAGACCATCCGTGTGGGACTACTGGCAGGTACTGAACTCCTCGGATCCTCAGTTTTCTCATCTGCAAAATTGTAATACTTCCACTACTTTGCAGGATTGCTGTAATGACTAAAGACGAAACATTTTAAAGTGCCCGTCACAGAGCCTGACACTGGATGTACGTACATCACAGAGAGAGCTATCAGCATCACGCTCACCAACATCTCCATCCTCATCATCACACCAGCAAGAGATAGTCTGTGATCCTTTTCAACAGCCTGTAGTAATGATTGAATCACTGAAGATTTATAAAGAAAAAACTTGAGCCCCCTTTAAAGAGGCAATACGAGTTTCCTGCAGGGCTTGAAGCTCTCTGGATGGGCTTTCTCAGAACTCTCCCCTGCTCCCCATTTCCTGGTTGCTGTAGAGAAGGCCTCCCAGCTCCAACAGACACGATGAATACTAGTGAAGACAGCCTCAGGGGTTGGGGGGACCACTGATACGGTAGTTTTCAACTCTAGAAGTCCATTTGATTCATTTTTATTTTATTTATTTATTTATTTATTTATTTATTTTTTACAGAGGCAAAGAGAGAGAGTGAAGGATAGACAGGGACAGACAGACAGGAACGGATAGATGAGAAGCATCAATCATTAGTTTTTCGTTGCGCATTGCGACACCTTAGTTGTTCATTGATTACTTTCTCATATGTGCCTTGACCGTGGGCCTTCAGCAGACCGAGCAACCCCTTGCTTGAGCCAGCGACCTTGGGTCCAAGCTGGTGAATTTTTGCTCAAACCAGATGAGCCCACGCTCAAGCTGGCGACCTCGGGGTCTCGAATGTGGGTTTTTGCATCCTAGTCTGACGTTCTATCCACTGCGCCACCACCTGGTCAGGCTGATTCATTTTTTTTTTTCTTCTTTATTTTTTGAAGCTGGAAATGGGGAGATACAGTCAGACAGACTCCCGCATGCGCCCGACCGGGATCCACCCGGCATGCCCACCAGGGGGCGATGCTCTGCCCACCAGGGGGCGATGCTCTGCCCCTCCGTTACGTCGCTCTGTTGTGACCAGAGCCACTCTAGCACCTGGGGCAGAGGCCAAGGAGCCATCCCCAGCGCCTGGGCCATCTTTGCTCCAATGGAGCCTTGGCTGCGGGAGGGGAAGAGAGAGACAGAGAGGAAGGAGGGGGGAGGGGTGGAGAAGCAGATGGGCGCTTCTCCTGTGTGCCCTGGCCGGGAATCGAACCCAGGACTTCTGCACGCCAGGCTGACGCTCTACCACTGAGCCAACCAGCCAGGGCCGTGATTCATTTTTATATCACTAATTTCTTCCATCATTATGCTCATGTTTTCCTTAAACCCATGTATATTGAGCATATTTTTTTCTTTTAAATATTCTTTTTTTAGAGCAGTTTTAGGCTCACCACACAATTAAGCAGAATTCAGAGTTCTCGTAAACTCCCTGCCCCCCCACACACACAGACTCCCCCACTATTAACTCCCTGCCCCAGAGTGGTACATGTGTTACAACTAATGAGCCGACATGGACACCTCACCACCACCCAAGTCCATGGTTTACGTTAGGGCTCACTCTTTTTTTTTTTTTTTTTTAAATATTTTATTTATTGATTTTTTTGTGAGAGAGAGGAGTGAGAGAGAGAGACAGAGAGAGAGAGAAGGGGGAGGAGCAGGAAGCATCAACTCCCATATGTGCCTTGACCAGGCAAGCCCAAGGTTTTGAACCGGCGACCTCAGTGTTCCAGGTCGACGCTTTATCCCACTGCGCCACCACAGGTCAGGCCAGGGCTCACTCTTGGTGCTGTACATTCTATGGGTTTTGACAAACGTATAATGACATGTGCTTTGTCTATTTATCAGTTCCAGCCTCCCTAAACCCTGGCAATTACTGGTCTTTTTACTGTCTACATAGATTTGCCTTCTTCAGAAAGTAATATGGTTGGAATCATACAGTATGTAGCCTCTTCAGGATTCTTTAACTTAGTAATATCCACTTAAGTTTCCATGTCCTTTTGCGACTTGATAGCTAATTTCTTTCTAGCACTGAAAAACTACAGTTTATTTATTCATTTGCCTACTGAAGGACATCTGACTGCTTTGAAGTTTTGGCAGTTATGAATAAAGTGGTTATATATGTGTGCGTATGCAGGGTTTTGTGTGAACATAAGTTTTCAACTCATTTGGGAGCACGATTGCTGTATCACATGGTGAGAGTGTGTTTAGTTTGGTAAGAAACTACCAAACTGTCTTCTGTTTTTCATTCTCATATGGAGTCAATGAGCGTTCCTGATGCTCCACATTCCTGTCAGCATTTGGTGTTGTCAGTGTTTGGTTTGGGGCCATTCTGAAAGGTCTGTAGTGGTAACTTCCTGTTGTTTTAATTTGCATTTCCCTAAATTAGATATTATGTGGAACATATTTTCATGTGCTTGTTTGCCATATTCTTCTTTGATGAGGTGTCTGTTCAGGTCTTTTGTCCATTTTTTAACCAGACTGTTCATTTTCTTACTATTGAGTGTTAAGGGTTCTTTGTATATTTTGGATAACAGTTCTTTATCAGTTGTGTTTTTTGCAAATATTTTTTCCCAGTCTGTGGATTATCTTTTCATTCTCTTGAGTACTGAGCATATTTATGGTGCTGACGTAAACGCAGTAAACTGCACATATTCTGCCCAGGGTTCTAGATGTTGACAGTGGGAGGGTCATTTTGGAAGCTGTTACTTCCTCACTGCCTCCCATAGAGGTCTTCTCGCGCATTTCTAGTGCTCTTTTTCTACCAATTCATGTACTGGTGTATAAGAGAAAGAGTTTATGTGAGTATCTCTAAGAAAATGTCATTAACATTTATTTGAAACAACCCAGTTGCCTAAGTCAAAGTCCAGAGATGCATCTGAGACCTGCTGGACCTTTTCCTCGCTTCCCCTGGACCAGGGCCCCTGTGACCATTATGAAGCCGCCCCCCACCTCAGTGTTCACTCCTTTCATCAGACCATAGAATAAACAGAACCCTTGGCCAAGACGACACTTTCAAAGAAATAAGTTGGTTTCTGCGTTTGTTTACCCTGGTGTGGCTGGGCCCCGTGAGGACAAGCTTAGGTGCCTCCAAGCTGTCCGTACTCTGGGTCACCCTCCATGTTTATACCTGGGTGCAATCTCATCGTCCCCACACTAACAAATCTTCAGTGAATCCCCAATGCTTTAAGAAGATAGTCCAAATATTAGGCAGGTTTCCAATCTGGTTCCTAACAGAACCTCGTCCACTCTTACTCTCCGCCTAGTGCCCTAGGGCTTTCTTCCAAGTGCCCAAGTACCCAGATATATTCTAGGCTAGCCTGTTCTTTGGGCACTTGGGGGCAGGGAGATTTACCTTGTTCCCTGTGCCATCACATCCCCAAGTTCTACCACTTCAAAAGAATAGTACATTTTGGTATCCAATATGGGGTCAAAACTATCAGAGATGGGGTAAAAGTATAGATTCTAGTCTACTTCTTATAGGGTAGTCACTTTGCATTATGACGTCCCATTTTTGAGCCGCAATGTCTGTAACTGCTGTGGGGAGTCACAATACCAGCCCTAACTCACACACAGTGTGGAAATGCAAGAGGCTTTTTGTGTCAGTCAAGGTCCAAACAGGAAACAGAAACCAATCCACGTGTTTACCACAGACAGAAGCTAATGTACAAAGTGATGGAAGACTGAGGAGCCGACACAGGACAGTGAGGCAGCCCAGGCCTTAGGAAGGCAGGAAGCCACTACCACCCCTAGGCTGCAAGACCAAATGGAGAAAGGAGAGTTAGCACCGTCTTGGAGCCCGGGAGAGCAGAGGAGCATCTGCAGGAGCTGAGCCCTGGGGCAGACACAGATGCTCTGGGGGTGCACCCTGAGCCAAAGAGGGAAAGAGCACTGGCTTCTCCCTTCCTTCCACCCTCCACTTGCCCACAGGGCTGCCCCTTGGCTCCACGCAGCCAGGTGACTTGGGAGTCTGGGAGTCACAGCAGAGATCAGTTCCCAGGTAAAGAGCTAAGTAACAGATCAGAGGGCTCACAGGCCCAAGAGCAGCCCAGTGTTCAAGAAAATACTTAGACATACGAATGCCTTTTAGAAGTGTTGGTCATACTAATAGGCTATCTGGAGTGAAGCACCCATTCACCAACCCTTAAAAGAGCTTCCTTTCTAAAATCCCCATTTCACAGATGAGCTCACTGAGGCTCAGAGAGAGACTCAAATAAATGCCAGAGAGACTCATGAAACCTCAAATAATTTTAAGTACGTGCTTGTGACTAAAATGACTGCAATCACCAGGGAGCGGTGTGATTCTGAAACTAAGGCCATAAAAGGCATTGGACTCCTTTCTTGTTTTCTCTCTCAGATCACTTCCTCTGCAGGAAACCAGCTGCCAGGATGTGAGGAGAGGCCGAGGTGGCAAAGATCTGAAACATCCCACCACAGCCAGAGAAGAACTGAGACCTCCTGTCATTGGCCCTGAGCGAACCATCCTGGGAGCAGCTGCTCCCTCCCCACTCAGGCCTTCAAGATCACAGTCCCTGTTGACATCTTGACCACAGCCTCAGGAGAGACCATAAGCCAAAACAACCCTGATAAGCCGCTTCCAAATTCCTGACCCACATAAACTAAGATAGTAAATGCTCACTGCCTTCAGCCACTAAATTTTAGAGGCAGTTATTTGTGCAGCAATAGACAATACTATGGTGAATTGCTCCCCTAAGACCTTTGAAAATCCTTTACCATTTCCCCTTTTGCCATCTAGGTGAGCATGGCTGCCCCAGTCCGCCCCAAATGGTTCAATATCTCAGAGTAAAGAAGACTGAGTCTTGATCCCTTCCTTTCCAACTCAGCCACATTCAGCAGCTGCCAAGCTCCCCCTGCTGATGTGCGTGGGGGCGTGGGGGCGTGGGAGCGTGGCAACAGGACGCCAGGCCCTGCCGGGAAAGTGTTTAGCTCTCCCACTCCCGCAGAGCAATGAGGTAGCTACTTACTTTCCATTTGTGCCTCTTGAGCGTCTAAGTTCGATTTTCCCACAACAACCAGCTGCCGTCGCAGGGTGAACTGACGGAAAACTCCAGAGACAGAACACCGCTAGCAAAATGCGGAGATCTGTTCTCCAATTTCAAAACAAAACAAAATTTTTAGAAGCATTTCTCTTGGCTCCTGCCTACAATATTGTTTCCATTGACCCTCCCTGTCGGTCACAGAACAGAAAGTTTTAACTAAGCACTTCTGCCAGATGACCAGTGAACACATCCACAGCCCCCGCCCCAGGCACAGACACACAAACCTAGCATGTTGCACCGTTCAGTGCTGAACAGGGCTTCTGCCATAGACACCCAATAGCTATTGTTGAGGGTCACAGGGCCTGCCTCCCACCATGGAATCTGGGACAAGGACATGTGACCACTTGGGACCCACAAAGACATAGAGAAGTGGGGACTGTGAAGATCCTGCCTTAGTGACAACACCCCCAGCTTTCAGGGCCAGCAGGGTGGCCGTGCCTGCAGTCCCACGCCCATGTCTGACAGCGAGGCCAGGCAAATGGAGTGGCCAGTGTTTAACAGCCGTGGCTGCAGCTCTGTCACCGTCGGGCTGGTCCTTGGGAGCATCTCTACACTTCTCGGGGCTCGGTCTCCACATCTGCCCAGACTGACTCCCCAGCCTCCCTCTGCAGCTGGAGGCTCCCCACATCTTTTCCAAAAGACCTACGTTCTATAACTTACAACTAAAACATTCCTTCCCTAAATCAGACCAACAAAACTTCAATGTAAATTCAAGGTTGTGTGAGTGAATTCCGAAGAACCCAAAACCTGAAACTAACTCTAATCACCACCAATTAATGGTTGTTTCCCATGACCTGTGTTTGCATTGTTGTAGGTAACATAATACCCCTGAAATGATTAACTTTTTTTTTTTAAGTGTAACCTTCTTTTTCAGAAGAAATAAAGGGTACATAGGTGAAGGCTTAGACAAAAAAACCAGAAAACCAAAGCAAAAAAAAATGAAACATAATTTATGAACTGAGCACATAAAAGGCACAGAAAAACAGGCTTCAAAGATATTACAAGAAAGAGGAGAATAAAGAAAAATGCTGCTACTTTATTAGATGGGGACAGAGAGGAATGAGTAGCAGATGATAGGGGAAAAAAATAAAAAATAACATTTTGATCTATTTTGATCTTGATCAATATAAAAAAATGATAAGGTGCAGAAAAGCCTAGTTAACACATGGACTTGGAAAAAGAAAGGACGGCATTACAGACAGCTTGCAACTAGGTAAGAAACAAAGAAAGTTCATTCAAGCGAGCCGAGGCCCTGCAGACAAGGATCTTAGGAAACTAAGCAAAGTCACTGCCAACAACTGGGAACTCGACAAGCATACATGGAATATTACTATTTTCACAGGACCGGTGATTTCAGACACGTCCCACTTTATCCTCACAGTAGTGCGTTCCAATAAGAATGCTTATCCCTAGTCCATAGGTTAAGAAACTGGGGGTAAAAGTCATGCGATAGATGTGGCAGAGTTGGGGCTGAACTATGCCCAGTCCCAGTGCAACCCTTTCCACATCTACCTTCCTCGGTGGGGAGATGGAGAGAGAGATACTGAGACAGAGAGACAGGGAGAGACACAGAGACCACAGGAGAACCAGCCTAGACCCTGCGCCAGATTCACGTTAGCAGACACTGCAGAGTAGGTAGTGGCAGAAACAGAAAAGCTGAAAGTGCAATGGCCACAGATCAGATCTAGGTCCTGCCCCAACTCTAAAGCCTGCTAGTGTGTGACCTTGAGAAAGTTAACTTCCTGCTCTGGGTCTCAGTTCCCTAGTAAAGTGTGGAGACTGATCCAGAAAGCCTTTGCCATTGCTTCAAATTCTAAGTCTGTGATCTTAGCTATGATTCCAGAATTCATAGACAGATTCTGGGGAAGCTTAAAAAGCCTGAGAAAGACTGTAGTTTTCCATTTACAGAGTAAATACATATTTATCTGGATTTTTGTTGATTTACCCAACATCCCTCTCAGCCTCTTTCTGAGGATAACACCCTGCTCTCACCTTCCTGTCTTTCCTTGATACACTATCCTTCCCACATTCCATGGGATTCTGGGAGGCTGCCAGTCACAGCACTGAGCCCCACCTCTGGACATAGTGACTGGCAAAGGGTGGGCATCTGACCCAAAAAGACCAATTAGAATTTTTTCCTGAATGTTTATATGTGGATACAAGGAGGGAAAAGGTACTCACTTTTGGTGTTGTAGGACTGATAGACACCTAGAAATACCCTCTCCCCACCTTCATTCCCCTCTTCCATATAGGGACTTCCTCACTTTTTCACCTCACTGAGGGGCTTACCCAGCATGGAAGAGAAAAGTGAGGGCAGGAGACAGCAGGAGGAAGCTAGGACAGGCTCTGTGGGACTACATTGCTTGAGCACCTAGAATGTTAGCTCCACTCATGGCTCCTCAGCACGTAAACTGCCAAATTCTACATATTTGAGGGGCATATTCATTTCTTATGGCTGTTGTGGCAAATTACCACAAACTTGGTGGCTTGAAACAACAAAAATTTACTCTCTTATGGTTTCGGAGGCTAGGGGTCAGAAATCAGTGTCACTGGGCCAAAATCAAGGACTCAGCAGGGCAGTGCTCCCTCAGGCTCCCAGGGAGGATCATTCCTTGCTTCTAGCCCCTGGTGGCTGCCAGCATTCCTTGAGTGGTGGTCACATCACTCCAATCTCTGCCTCTGGGCTCACATTGCCCCCTATTCTGTCTCCATCAAACCTGCCCCTTTCTCTTAAAATCACACTTTTGATGGCATTTAGGGCCCACCCAGATAATCCTCATCACTGGATCCTTAATTTAATCACATCTGCAAAGGCCCTTTTCCCAAATAAACTAACATTTACAAGTTCCAGGGATAAGAGCCTGATATCTTTGGGTGACCATTATTCACTCTATTAGTGGGTGAAACCTCCCAAAAAACAAAAGTCCTGGGCCAGATGGTTTCACAGATGAATTAATACCTATCCTTTTCAAACTTTTCCAAAAAATTAAAGAGGAGAGAAAGCTCTCAAACTCATCTTATGAGGACCAGCATTGCTCTGATAACAAAAACAGACAAAGACACTACAAAACAAGAAAAGAAATCACTGGCAAATATACCTGTAAAGCCAGTAGCCAGGGCCACCATCACAGCAGCCAGTCCTCTACTCCACCACTCAAAGGTGGTAGTGGCTCCATACCGATCTGTATCGAATCCTGCTACAGACTACGCCAAATGTAAAGCCAGTGGCCAGGGCCACCATCACAACAGCCGCCTGGCCCATGCAGGTTCGCATTGGATTCCGACAGTCGGTAAAGAAACAACGGAGCCAAAAACTGATGGGCCGTCATCTTTAATCCTAGCTTGCACCCGGCGGGCAAGTAAAAACACACACTGGGCTCCAAAACCCACTCACATTCAGTGCTCACAAAGCTACTGACTTATCCGAGTTTCCTAGAATCAAAGGTTCCTAGCTCTCCAGACTTATTCACCTCTGTTTCCCATCTCCTTCCTCCTCCCTGCACAAACTGCACAAACTGGTTTCTCACTCAACACTCCGCCATCTTGGCTGCTTCTCCTGGCCTTCTCCACGTGGCCTTTCTCCCCTCTCCTCTCTGCTCTCTCCTCTAATGATAATCTCAGGAACCGAGAGCGCAAGCTCCTGTTCTGCCCCCATTTTATAGTGTAGATTCAAAACCTTTAATCCAATATACAAAATAGGGAAGTCTCCAATACAAAGTCACTTCTCTGAGGCATGATTGGATTGTACCACCCCACATCAAAAAGGGTGGGAAAGGCTTAATCCCAAAACCAAGCCCCAGGCTACAATGATCCTGCCTGCCCCCAACACACATTAATATCACCTGGGCAACGGCCTCCACGTGGGCAGCGCCATCTTTAACAAAGTGAGCATAATACATTTTATCTGCCCAACAATACCTGATGAACATAGTTGCAAAAATCCTCAAAAAAAAAATTAGGAAGCCAAATTCAGCAATACATTAACCCTTTGAGTAGTATAAATGATCATGTACGTCCTCATGCCTCCTGACCATCCAGAGTACAATCATACAAAAATTTTTATTTTTTAATGTTGTAAGGCAACATTAAAATAAGACAAACATATGTTCTTCTTGTTTCCATAAATTGGTTATCAAACAAACATGAATATAAGTTAATAAAACTGTAACTGGAACTAATTTCATTTTTTTTTTGGAAAAAAAACTCACTTCTGGGGATCATCGAGCATAAAACAACTCACTACTCAAAGGATTAAAAAGATCATATACCATCATCAAGTGGGATTTATATCAAGCATGCAAGTTTGGTTCAATAGTTGCAAATCAATTAAAGTGATACACCACATTAACAAAATGAAGGATAAAAATCATATAATCGTATTGATAAATGCAGAAAAAGCATTTGACAAAATCCAACATCCATTTATGATAAAAACTCTCAGCACAATGGGGATAGAGGGAACATAGCTAACATAATAAAGGCCATACATGACAAGCTTACAGCTAACATCACACTCAGTGAAAAGCTGAAAGCTTTTTCTTAAGATCAGAAACAAGATAAGGATGTCTACTCTTACCACTTTTATTCTACACAGTATTGGAAGTCTTAACCACAGCAATCAGACAAGAGAAAGAAAGAAAGAAAGAAAGAAAGAAAGAAAGAAAGAAAGAAAGAAAGAAAGAAAGAAAGAAAGAAAGAAAGAAAGAAAGAAGGAAGGAAGGAAGGAAGGAAGGAAGGAAGGAAGGAAGGAAGGAAGGAAGGAAGGAAGGAAGGAAGGAAGGAAGGAAGGAAGGAAGGAAGGGGAAAGAAAAGAAAGGGGAAAAAAAGGCACCCAAATTGGAAAGAAGTAAAACTGTCATTATTTGCAGATGACATGATACTATATATAGAGAATCCTAAAAATTCCACCAAAAAACTACTAGGACTAATAAATAAACTCAGTAAAGTAGCAGGGTACAAAATCAATATTCATAAATCAGGTACATTTTTATACACCAATAATGAACTATCAGAAAGAGAAATTAAGAAAACAATCCTAGGTCCTGGCCAGAGAGCTCAGTTGATTAGAATATTATCCCAATATACCAAGGTTGCACGTTTGATCCCCAGTCAAGGCACATACAAGAATCAACCAATGAATGTATAAATGATTATGTAACAAAAAATAATCAATATTTCTCTCTCTCTCCCCACTTCCTTTCTCTCTAAAATCAATTTTTTAAAAAATGAATCCTATTTATAATTGCATCAGAAAGAATAAAATACCTAGGAACAAATTTCACCAAGGTGGTAAAAGATCTGTACTCAGAAAACCAAAAGACATTGAAGAAAAAAACTGAAGAAGACAAAAATAAACAGGACATACCATGTCCACGGATAGAAAAAGTTAACATCATTATAATGTCCGTACTATTCAAAGCAATCTACAGATTCAATGCAATCCCTGTCAAAATGCCAAAGGTGTTTATCACAAAACTAAAATAAATAATCTTAAAATTTATATGAACCCACAAAAGAACTCAAATAACTAAAGTAATAATAAGAATTAATAAAGTTGGAGGTATCACACTACCTGATATCAAACAATACTATAAGATTACAGTGATCAAAACAGCATGGTACTGGCATTATAACAGACACACAGGTCAATGAAACAAAATCCAGAGCCCAGAAATAAACTCAGGCCTAGATGGTCAATTAATCTATGATAAAGGAGACAAAAATATACAATGGGGTAAAGACAGTCTTTTTCAATAAATGGTGTTGGGAAAACAGGATAGATACATGCAAAAAAAAAAAAAAAAGAAAGAAAGAAACTAAACCACTCTATTATACCATATATAAAAATGAACTCAAAATGGATTAAAGACTTAATATAAATCTGAAACCATCTTTGACATTGATCTTAGCAATACATATTTTTTTGGACATGTCTTCTAAGGTAGTGGTTCCCAACCCCCAGGCCGTGGACCGGTACCAGTCCGTGGGCCATTTAGTACCGGTCCGCAGAGGAAGAATAAATAACTTACATTATTTCCGTTTTATTTATATTTAAGTCAGAACGATGTTTTATTTTTTAAAAATGACCAGATTCCCTCTGTTACATCCGTCTAAAACTCATTCTTGGAGCTTGTCTTGGTCACGTGATACATTTATCCGTCCCACCCTAAAGGCCAGTTCATGAAAATATTTTCTGACATTAAACCAGTCTGTGGCCCAAAAAAAGGTTGGGGACCACTGTTCTAAGGCACAAACAACAAAAGCAAAAATAAACAAATGGGACTACATCAAAGTAAAAAGTTTTCGCACCACGAAGTAAACCAACAACAAAACAAAAAGGCAACCTACTGAATGGTAGAAGATATTTGCAAATGATATATCCAATAAGGGATTAATATCTAAAATATATAAAGAATTTATACAGCTCAACATAAAAAACAATAAATAATCCAATTAAAAGTGGACAGAAGACAAGAATAGACATTTCTCTGAAACAAACATACAGATGGACAACAGACACAGGAAAAATGCTCAGTATCACTAATCATTAGGGCAATGCAAATCAAAATCACAATGAGATAGATATCAGCTCACACCTGTCAGAATGACTGTTATCCATAAATCAACAAACAACAGGTGCTGTTGAGGCTATGAAGAAAAAGGAACCCTCATGCACTGCTGGTGGGATTATAAACTGGTGTAGTTCCCATGGAAAACAGTATGGAGGTTCCTGAAGAAACTAAAAATAGAACTACTATATGAGGCAGCAATTCCACTTCTGGGTAAATATTTGTCTGAAGGAATCCAAAACACTAATTTAAAAAGATGCATGCATGCCTATATTCAGTGAAGCATTACTTACAATAGCCAAGATGTGGAAGCAACCTAAGTGTTCATCAATATGCAAATGTCTAAAGAAGTTATGGTACATGTATACACAGTGGAGTATTACTCTGCCATAAAAAAGGATAAAATCTTACCATTTGCAGCAACATGGGTGAACCTAGGGGGTATTATGCTAAGTGAAATGTTAGAGAAAGACAAACATCATATGATTTCACTGATATATGTAGAATCTAAAAAACAAAATAAGTAAGGTAGAAATAAACTCATAGATACAGAGAACAAATAGATGGTCACCAGGTATTAGGGGGGTTGGATAGATGGGTGAAAATGGTGAAAGAGATTAAGAAGCACAAACTGGTAGTTATAAAAATAGTCACAGGGATATAAAGTACAGCATAGGAAATATAGTCAATAATACTGCAATAACTATGTGTGGGACTAAATGGGTACTGGACTTAGGATAAGATATGTAAATGTCTAACCACTATACTGTATACTGGAAGCTAATATAATATTATATGTCAACTATAACTGAAAAATACATTTCAAAAAACCATCTCCAAAAAAGAAAGAAAGACTAGGAGGAATTAGACCAAAAGGTTAACAATAGAAGTCTCAGTAAGAAGAATAATGGGGGCCCTGGCCAGTTTGCTCAGTGGTAGAGCATCTGCCCAGCATGTTGATGTCCTGGGTTCATTTCCCAGTCAAGGCATACAGGAGAAGTGACTGTCTGCTTCTCCACCCCTCCCCCTCTCCTCTCTCTCATGATTCAGTTGGAGCAAGTTGGCTCTGGGTGCTGAGGATGGCTCCATGGCCTCACCTCAGGCTCTAAAGTAGCTCATTTGTCAAGCAACAGAGCTACGGCTCCAGATGGGCAGAGCACCACCATAGGGGGCTTGCTGGGTGGATCCTAGTCAAGGCACATGTGAGAGTCTGTCTCTCTGCCTCCCCACTTCTCACTTAAAAAATTAAAAAAAAAAAAAAAGAAGAAGAAGAAGGATTATGTGTAATGTGGGATGTGGGGATATGAGCTATTTTTATGTTTTTACATTTTCCAAATTTCCCCTGTGCATGATACAGTGAGTGGGTGCAGGGAATTAAAGGGAAGGTGTCTTATTCTCAAATTCCCAATTCAGAAAAATATCAATGTAGAATATTTTTAAAGTCTCAAAGGTAAGTATTCAATGTGTTTATAGAGATAGCTGTGTGGAATTTATTAAACTATTGTAGCTGCCAATTAATTAATGGTGATAAAATAGATAAAAATAATTTATAATTAGCAAATTGATTGCTTTGAAAAGAGTCCTTCTAAAATTCTTGAACTTCTTTCACATGGACTAATCATGCCCCATAAAACCCTGTTTATATTCCATACCATTTGGGGCTACTTTAACAGCCTCAAAGGAAAACCTGCCTAATCCCTACTTCACTTATCACAAATTTGTGCACTCCATGGACATCTTATTTTCTTCTTCTTCTTCTTCTTCTTCTTCTTCTTCTTCTTCTTCTTCTTCTTCTTCTTCTTCTTCTTCTTCTTCTTCTTCTTCTTCTTCTTCCTATTATTATTATTATTATTATTATCCTCCTCCTCCTCCTCCTCCTCCTCCTTCTCCTTCTCCTCTTCCTCCTCCTTCTACTTCTTAAGTGAAAAGCAAGGAGGCAGAAACAGACTCACACATGTGCCCCAACCAGAATCCACCAGCAAGCCCCCTACCAGGTGATGCTTTACCCATCTGAAGTTGTTGCATCCGCCTGACCTGTGGTGGTGCAGTGGATAAAGCATCAACCTGGAAACACTGAGGTTGCAGGTTCAAAACCCTGGCTTGCCTGGTCAAGGCACATATGGGAGTTGATGCTTCCTGCTCCTCCCCCTTCTCTCTCTCTCTCTTTCTCTCTCTCTCACCCCCTAAAATGAATAAATAAATAAATAAAAATTTAAAAAAATGAAGTTGTTGCTTCCTGGCTGGTCAACCAAGCTATTTTAGCTCCTGAGGTGAGGTTATGGAGCCATTCTCAGCACCCAGGGCCAACTTGCTCCAACTGAGCTATGGCTGCAGGAGAGAGAGAGAGAGAGAGAGAGAGAGAGAGAGAGAGAGAGGGAGAGGGAGAGAGAGAGAGGTGGAGAAGCAGATGTTCGCTTCTCCTGTGTGCCTTGACCAGGAATCAAACCCAAAACATCCACACACAGGGCCAACACTCTACCGCTGAACCAACTGGCCAGGGCCTCCATGTCGATCTGACCTGAGCCTTTCACCCTGGCCAGTCACAAAGGGGAGACCACCCTGAAGGAAAAGGCCGAGAGGCTCTCATCCCAGCTGTCCCAATTCCCCAGGATGTTGTTGGGGGTCATCAGTCCCCATCTCCTCCTGGACTCAGTTTGCTGACCTGTAAAATGAGGGTGTGGTCCAGACGTGTCAAAGGTCTCTTCCACACTGTTCACTTACTCATCCTTACTTAGTGAGCACCCACAGCTCCCGGCACTGGAGACAGCACTGAATGAAGCAAAGCCTTGGTTTCCTTGGTGTTGGCTCTTCTTCCTGCACACAGGCAGCTTTGACCTCTAACCTTAATTACAGACCAGGCCCCTTTCTGCACTTAGTCATACCCTACTTTGTGTCATGTGAGTTTAACTAACCTGCCAACTCAGTTGAGAACCCCAAGGGAGAGAAGACCAGGATTTCTTCTACTGTATTACATAGTCCTTAACACAACTGTAGTCACCCTTAACATTTCAACAGGAAAGCATAGTATCTGCACATGGTAAGGACTGGATGAATGTCTGTTGAGTGACTAATAAAGTCAGACAATATGTTGGACATTTACAGACATTATCTCTGATAGTCCTCATAACAGCTGTAAATGGTGGCAATTTATGGACAACAAAAGAAGAGTTTATGGGACCTGCTCAAGACAGACAGTTAAGTCCCGGTGGATCCTAAATGCAAGCCCAGATCTCCACATTCATGAAATACAATGCAATATGAAACAAGGCCATTTCCGAGACATGCTACATGCATGGTGGGGACAGTAAGTTCTTCAGAGATGGGAAGGGTTTGTGAGGGCCGAGCGGGCAGGGAAGAAATTATGGCAGAGATGGGGCTTCAGCTGGACAGACACTGAAAGATGGGGGAAGGGAGAAGGGTGGCAACAATAACACAGCATGAACCCAGGACACGGACTCACGGTGCCTTACCCAGCTGATCAGCCGGATGCAACAGCTGGAAAGTGATGAGAAAATAATTGCTCAATATGTGCCAGAGATCACTAGGCTAACCAAGCATGTGGACGAGCTGGAAACGAAGCCAGACGCCCTGCCCGGTGTGAAGTCCAGACGGCAGGGCAGAGCGGATGGCGCTGAGACGCCCGAGCCTGACCCTGCGCAAGGTGCTCTGGAAGGGACCAGATATCCCACTGGGGTCTCAGTGAGGTAAGGGAGGCCCCTTAATGCACTGTTTCTGCACAGCCTTGACCTCGGCTGTGCACACCCTGATCTCGTGACCTTCCGGGAAGAGGTTACTTCACAGGTGCTGAGACACACCCTCAGGCCCCCCAGGATGACACGGGCAGAGCACCCTGGACGTTGATCCTGGAGACCAGGCTTCTGGAGCTAGCTCACCATGCATGGCTATATGACTTCGAACAATTCACAGCACCGCTTCTGGTCTCTAAGTAGCAGTCTAGAGCAGTGCCATGCCTGCCTCGAGTCGTGTACGGTCCTCACTTAAAATCAATTCAGTGCATCAAGACCCAGCAAGACTTCTTGGAGTGGTATGAAATAGTATAGAACTGGAAATACCTACGGGCATCGCATATTTGCTGAAGCTTACATTTCCGTTACGTACACGTAGTGGGTCGTCATGTTAAAATTATTTCTCACTGTGCGCCACGCTCAAGAGAGTTTGAAAGCCCCTGGTCTGGTGTCTGAGTGTGAAGAGTGTGGAGTCAGAGAGTCTGAGTCTGAATCCGGCTCAGGCACTGGCTAGCCATGTGTCTCCGGGCAAGTTACTTCACCTCTCTGAGCCTCAGTTTCAACATCTGTAAAATCAGGAAAACAACATTACTAATTCCATAAGGTTGTGGAGAGAATTAACTCATTCAGTAAATATATATAGAGTCCCCAGGCCAGCACCTGTCCTGAAATAAGTGAACATTGGCTGCTACTGTTTACATGTTTGTCGCTGACGCAGCTGGACCAGAAAACAAGTAAGGTCCCTTAGCTCTGACCGTAGGCTCTGCTTGCTGGGATGAGAAAGGCCCAGTGAGGTTCCGAGACGGACCCACGGTCATCTGGCTACCACTCAGTTCAGAGAGCCCAGTTTCACTTTCCTGAAGGCTCCACTGTGATCCACGCAGGCGCAGAAAGAAGGCTGGGTGACCAGGCATGTTTCTGAGCGGGTCCTGGCTTCCTGTGCTCAGGCCCTGAGACTTGCCCCGGGGTTGGCCTTCCCTCTGAGGCAAGAAGCACCAGCACCCTCTGACAGCAGGTGTGTCCTGGAGCTCCAACATGTGCTAACTCAACCACGAGAGAAACGGGAAGAGAGTCGGGGCACTAAAGCCCTGGGGACGAGAGAGCTCGTGTTGGTAAGGAAGACGGCCAGCAGCCTTGTCATTTTGTCTTTGCTCGTTTGTTCCTCCCAAGTAACTCACAGATGTTACAAAACATGAACAGCATCATATACACATACACAATACACATATACACACATACACACACATACACATACACACACACACATACGCACACATACATATACATATTCAGTATGCATGTGATACTCACTGATTTGTAAGTATTGTGAGTAAATCTATTTCCTTACAGCTTCACCAGCATTGGATTTTACCATTTTATGTTTGCAAATTTAATAAGCATGTAGGGATATCTATTCTAATATAATTACCTGTAAATACAGTATAATGAAATTGACCACCCTCCCTCCCAGGAGTTTACTTCCCAATTTTCTTTTTTCTTTTTTTTTTTTTTTTTTTTTTTTTTTTTCATTTTTCTGAAGCTGGAAACAGGGAGAGACAGTCAGACAGACTCCCGCATGCGCCCGACCGGGATCCACCCGGCACGCCCACCAGGGGCGACGCTCTGCCCACCAGGGGGTGATGCTCTGCCCATCCTGGGTGTCGCCATGTTGCGACCAGAGCCACTCTAGCGCCTGAGGCAGAGGCCACAGAGCCATCCCCAGCGCCCGGGCCATCTTTGCTCCAATGGAGCCTTGGCTGCGGGAGGGGAAGAGAGAGACAGAGAGGAAAGCGCGGCGGAGGGGTGGAGAAGCAAATGGGCGCTTCTCCTGTGTGCCCTGGCCGGGAATCGAACCCGGGTCCTCCGCACGCTAGGCCGACGCTCTACCGCTGAGCCAACCGGCCAGGGCTATTCTTATTTCTTAACATGTAATCTGCTGACTTTTTAGTCAACAACACTTATTAGAGAAACCAAACCTGCTGACACCTTGATCTTGGACTTCTAGCCTCCAGAACTGAGGGAATGTAAATTTCTCTTGTTTAAGCCAGCCAAGGCTGTGGTATTTCATTTTGGTAGATTAATATACAATGACTCAATAGGAACCTAAGGTTTGGGGACCCCAAAGAATGGACACCCCTACAATAAAGTTTTGAGGTTCCCCCTCTTAAAGTTTTCTCCATCCAAGATAGAGTTGTCACTGGTCAGCTTCTTCCAGCACCCCCCCCCCAACGCCTTGGGGACACTAGCGATGGGCCACACTGTGTCCGCAGCTGTGCACTATGTCTGTGACTCCCGGCCATTCCTCCCACACCCCTCAGGGTCACCAACTTCAGCCAGCCTTTTTTTCTCCGCACCATCCCGTCAACCTACCTGGAGCCAGGCCAGGATGTATCGTATCAGAGCACCAAACATTCTTCCCTGTCATCCTTCGCCATTCTGTGTACAAAGACCAGAGCAAATTCAAATAGCTCACTGCTGTCATCTCCAGCAGGCTTGTTCATTCAAGGACATGGCGCCGGGATGGCCATGACAAGCTCTGCCATTACTGTATCAACTCTAAAAACATGTACCAAGTGAATGTCACTTCTGAAAAAGCCCAAGCTATCCTACTGCCAAACACAGCTTATAACAGCCACTTTGCCGACAGCCCCCAGCCAGGAAGTCACCAAAGTCCCGACAGTCACCAGGGTCCTTCGCTCCGGGAGCCTGCACTCCCCTGGGGCTGTAGCCCCTGGGCACCGGCCCGCCCAGTTCTCTCTCCACTCCTTCACCCCTCTCTGTCTCCCCAGCTCAGGCCACCGTCCACTTGCTCCGGGGTTATTACAGTGGCGTCCCGGCTGGCTTTCTTCATCTCCTCCTGTCCCCTCCCGTTCCCTCATGCCATCTGTCCGCACACTGCGGCCAGGGTGAGTTTTCACAATGCAGATGCGATCAAGCCCCTCTTCCTTGTTCCCACTCTTGGGAGGACAGAGGAACCAGCCCTGTGAGCTGGTCCCTGCCTGTTGTCCATCTTCATCTCATGCGCTCTCCAGCCCTCTCAGGAAGATCCGGCTGCCTTTCAGTTCCCTGGGGGAAGCCTGCCCTTTTCTGTCTCAGCAGGTTTACACTCTCTTCTACTTCTGCCTGGAACATCCCACACATGTGTGCACATACACGTGAACATGCTCTCTCTCTCTCTCTCTCTCTCTCTCTCTCACTCACTCATATGCAACACCAGTGTTATCAACTCCCCGGATGTATTTGTTGTTATGTGCTGTTGAGTCAGCTCTGACTCCTGGTGACCCTGTGACTGAGCAATGTCCACAACATCCTGTCCTCAACGGCCCCACTCAGCTCCTGTAGACCCACATCTGTGGCTTCTTTCATGGAGTCAGCCCATCCCACGTTTGCTCTTCCTCTTTTCCAGCTGCCTTCTGTTTTTCCCAGCGTTATTGTCTTTTCCAAAGAGCCCTGCTTTCTCATGGTGTGTCTGAGGTAGGACAGCTACAGTTCTGCCATTTTTGCCTCCAGTGATGTTTCTGACTTAATTTGCTCCAGGGCCCACTGGATTGTCTTTCTGGTGGTCCAGGGAATCCGTAGAGCTCCAACACCATATTTCAAATGAATCAAAATTTTTCCTATGAGCCTTCCTCACCCTACAGCTTTTGCATTCATACGTGGCAACTGGGAACACGAGGGTGGGGATGATGTCAGCCTTGGCTCTCGGGACACATCTCTGTTCTTGGTGAGCTTTCCTAATGCTTCCATTGCTGCCCTTCCGCGTCTCAGCCTTCTCTTGATCTCTTGGCTACAGTTTCCATTTGAGTTGATGCTGAACCAAAGTAAGCCAGATCTTCAACAATTCCCGTGTCTTCATCATCTGTGTTACAGTTGTATATTTCTTGCAGGATTTTTATCTCCTTGATTCAGCTGTTCAGATGCTGTCCTGCTTTCGTACTTGGTTCTCTCGCATTCACCAGAAGACATTTCAAATCGGGTGTATCCTGGTCAATGTACTCCTCTCTAGACTGTGGATTCCACGAAGATACGGACTGTGCATTTCTACTAGCCTGAATCCCAGCACCCAGCACTGGCCTTGTCCCCTCAGAGATGCTCAATCATTATTTTAAATTAATAATTAGTTAGGCCAGTGGTTATCAGCCTTTTGTATTCCATAGCCACCAGTTTCTGTTTTTTACCCCTTAAGACATGAGTGGACATAAAAGTGCCTTGTATTCTTATTTTAAAAATATTTTTTGGGTAGGCAAATAGTATGTTAGGTCAACTTCTTTCTAGTCTCAAGGCTGGAGGCCATCTTCAGATTCCCCTGCTACCCCTGAGCAGTTAGGTCAGTCAATTAAGAGCGTCCTACCAAAACAATAGGTTGCAGGTTCAATCCCTGGTCAGGGCACACATGGGAGGCAATCAGTGAATGTGTGACTGAGTAGAACAACCAATGAATGCTTCTCTTACCCCTCCCCCTCCCCCTCTCTTCCTTCCCTTTCTCCCTCTTTCTATCTCAAAATTAAATATAAATTAAAAATAAATAAATAAATAAATAAATAAATAAATAAATAAATAAATAAAATAAGCCCTGGTTAGATAGCTTGGCTGATTGGAGTAAATCTCGGTGCCTGGAAGTTGCCGGTTTGATTCCCGGTCAGGGCACATACAGGAGCAGCTCGATGTTCCTGTCTCTTTCTCCCTGCCTCTCAAAAAAAAAAAAAAAAAAAAGATTCCCCTGCCAAGCCTTGATCATGGCATGCAGCTTCCTGTACTCTGCCTGTCAGAAATAAGTTATCAGTTGAGATTTTCATCCCTCCCTGATTCACCACAGCCAGGCTTTGAGTGGGGACACATGAAGGAGATATCACCCAGGAATTAGCGGGCTGGGGGTAGAGATCCAACAATCTCCTTTTTAAGGATATGCTGTAAGACAGAACTCCAGCTTGCATCCCTCCTGGGAGCCTGAAGTCTTGAGAGAGACAGTATCTTACGGATTCTTACCATCTTAGGCTTCCGGTTGGTCTGCCCAAGTGCACATTGAGGGCACAGCAGGCCTGCAGGCATAGTTTTGTAGCAATTAACTATGAATGCAAGAGGCCTCCCTTCTCATGTGGTCAGCCAAACCACAAGTGTATTCTTTTCACTCATTATACTGTAGCTAAGACAACGAAGAATTGTAACTGTGGCACAATTAAAACCCCTGTAATTAAGGAAGGTGGCGGTGAGGAGAAAATAACTCTTAATTCTGAAAGCTTAGCAAAAGAGCAATATATATATTCACCACTGGATGGCAGGCTTCCTGCTTTATTCCCCACAAGCTCAATTCTAAAACTAGAAATGATTCCCAACGGGCACTCCAACACACCAGTCCTCCAAAGTACCCAACCACATTGAAGCTCATTGAATGTTAAGGGTAGACAAAAATTTGGGGGAGAAATTTTTTTTTTTTTGCTAAACTTTACATTCACAGACAAATAGCCCAAGAGGTCAGGAGGCTGGGTTTATAAATTTTCCCAGGCCAGTTTGCTTTTCTATTATTCTACTCTGCCTGTTGACAAAAAGCCATCCAAAAATACTCTGAAAAAGAGGTATGATAATGGGCACTTTTCTGTGTGTATAATCCTGAAAGGGAGAATAAGTGTACCACAAAAGGAGCATGAGGTTTGCCTCCTTTTGGTCTTATAAGTATTTGTGAGCTTGGCTGTCCTTGGCTAGTGAGCAGTCTGCAACAGCGAAGGGAAAAGAGAAAGAGACAAGCTGAATGTCTAAGATCAGGGAAAAGATTTAATAATAATAAATGTGCTTCATTAACCCAATGGAGTTATATATAAGGTCTACCGGAAAGTTCTGTCCGTTTCTATTACAAGTTTCGACACATAAGCACATGTTTATTTGGCGCATGTGTGCCTCTCTATTTTTATCACTTAATGTATACATACTGATGTAGCAAATTAACTAAAACAAAGTTGATTCACGTTAGTCTTATGTGTAAAGCGATAGTGTACCCATGGCTACTGATAAAGTTCATTTACACCACTGTAATTTTTATAAATTTCAATAAGAAAGAAATGCTACAGAAGCATGTCTGTCGCATCCACCATATTCCCCGGACTTAGCACCCTCCGACTATCACTTGTTTTTGTTCTTACAAAATTTTTTGAAGGGCAACAAATTCAAAAATGAAGAAGATATCAAACAAGCACTGGTTCAATTTTTCGCATCAAAAGATAAAACATTTTTCAAAAATGGGATATACAAATTGCCCTCACACTGGCAAGAAATCATTAATAATAATGGCAATTATATTATTTAATAAAGTTTATTGATGGTAAGAAAAATTTGTATCTTGTTTTATTCCAAAAACAGACAGAACTTTCTGGTAGACCTTATATTATAGGGTAATATAATAGTAACATGACTATATGATATAATGTGAAGCAAAAAGATAAAAATTGGTATTGCCACTAATTGTAAAAATGTGAGATTAGGAGAGGATCTAATTGTAAAAATAAAAACATTAGGTCCTGGCCAGTTGACTCAGCAGTAGAGCATCAGCCCAGTGTGTGGAAGGCCTGGGTTCAATTCCCAGTCAGGGCACACAGGAGAAGCACCAATCTGCTTCTCTACCCTTCCCCCTCTCCTCTCTCTCTATCTCTCTCTTCCTCTCCCGCAGCTAAGGTTCCATTGGAGTAAAGTTGGCTAGGGCGCTGAGGATGGCTCCATGGCCTCCGCCTCAAGCACTAGAATGGCTCTGGTTGCAACGGAGCAATGCCCTGGATGGGTGGAGCATCGCCCCTTAGTGGGAATGCCAGGTGGATCCAGGTCAGGTGCAAGAGGGAGTCTGTCTCTCTGCCTCCCTGCTTCTCACTTCAGAAAATAGAAAATAAATACATAAATAAAAAAAGATAAAACATTAAACACCTATTATGTTATGTTTGGATGTTGATATTATGGGTGGTTGCCTTTCATTGAACTGTATTTTTTTTTTTTTTTTACCATTTCACCATGTATAATATTTTGAAAGCAGGATCTTTAAGTTAACATTTGAAGACCTGGCTCCCCCAGGTCTCACACACGAAGGCCAAGAGGTCAGACTGTCTGATTCCATTGAACAAGCTAGAAAGCTTTCTGGTTTTGAAATGCCAGCTTCCCCCAGCAGACCGCAACAGAAGCCACTGTCTCACAGGCCTGCAGAAATACTCTGTGGCAGATGGAAAGTCCTTATGAGCACACCGCCGCCCTGGCTGACGCAGCGGCACCTGAGACGGTGGGCACCTAACCAGCTCACAGCCTGGCGGCCAGCACAGGGGGTCTTTGTGAAGGGAACAAAACGTCACCTCCCCCATCACCACCAGGAGTTCTCCAGCATCCTCTCCTCTCCTGCACTGACCCTCATGACCCCCCATCCCCGTGCACGCGCATGCGCGCGAGTGCACGCGCACACACACACACAAGTGTGGATTTATGTTTTGCTTCCTAGGTGCATAATCAACTCCCTCTTAGGCAACTGCTTCTGAGGTTTTCAAGTGAAAAACATGGCCTGACGGAGGATGCATTGCTCAGGACTCCTTACCTTCAGCCCATTAACTCATCCTGTGCACATCTTTCCCGAGACCATCGGGCAACTCCCCTTCTTAACTCACCACATGTGCTTCTGGGACTAGTTCAGACACCCAGGGCGCCGCACTGTGCGAAAGAAATGCACCAGATAATTGAGGAGATGGCTTTATTCAACCTACTGTTCCGGGGAGGACACTCTTTATTGCAGAGGAACATCTCAGCGAACAGGAAGGAGGGCCTGGGGTTTTAGAGAGGCAAGAGATGGAGGAGGAGAGCGGACAAGTCTTACTGGCGGGTGGGATGGAGCTGGCCGGAAGGGGGAATGGGATATGCCGACTTTGGGAAGGCAGGACGGCCCTTTGCAGTTTTTCTATCGTGGCGGCTCCCCAGCTCTCTGGGAGCACGGGGCTCAGACACACTTGGATGCGCGATCAACAGGTGCCAAGCACAGGCCTCCCTTGTAGCTGGGAGGGGAAGAAACAGTGGGGAAAGTGAGATCCCAGATGTATCCAGTGGAGGTGGGGAGGGGACTGCAGGCAGAGGAGGAGGGGCGGCAGACACGCCCCCAGGAGCTTTTCTGGCAGCTGAAATCTTACTCCTCAAATTCTGAAATCAGCTCCCATGCTATTCTCTCCCTTTCTTTCTCAAATGGCAGGTGGGAAAGAAAACCAGTCCAATTCCTTCCATTCCCCGAAACCACACACATGCAAACACATGGAGAAAACTGGGCACCACCAGAAGATTCCAGCCAAATACGGGGTTCCTTAAGAATGTCTCTGAAGTGAAAAAAAAAAAAAGAGAGAGAGAGTTGAAATGGTTGAATAGCTACAGTCACAATGGAAACTTATGATTTTCCTTGGCAGTAAGATCAGCCTTTTTCCTAGCGTCTTCTTTGATAAAGGCCACCCCTCCTCAGCTCCTTCGCCCCAGCACCCTCGTTTCCCCCAATCCAGGCAGATGTGTGAGGTTTTTCCGTTCACGTGGCACGGGGTTTAAGGATGGAAGAAAAGATGAGTTGTTTCCCCGCCAGCCTCTCTTTCCAGCCCTGCAGACACCGGGGAGGATTTGTGCTGCTGGCTGTAGATAAAACAAGGGGTGGGAGCTGCTTTGGAAAGAGGGGGGGCTGGGGATTTTTCCATCTGGAATCACAAGGCTGTTGGTGGCAGGGCCAGATGGAACCACGGTCTGTCCATGGAGACAAAGCTTCTCTTTAAACTGGTCGTGCGAACAAGAATATGAGGTTTTTGACAACATGATGGCCATGAGACAGGAAACTGAGACTGGTCATGAAATAAATGCCAAGGGCAGAATGCTCTGACTTTGGTGAATTAAGCCCCGAATGTAATTCAGCAAGGAGCTTCCTTCAGATGATGAAAACAGGGATCCTAAAGCTTCAAATTCAAACTGGGACGTTAGGAAAACAACTTGCAGTCAGCCAGTCTCCATCCTCTGAACTTAAGCCACCTTTCAGCTGCGGGCGAGCATGCTTCCTCAGCGCACCAGAACAATGTTGGACTGTAAAGACCGTTACAAACGCTGAGTCTCCCTGTCGACACTATTAATGAACATCCTCCTCTAAGTTGCACTTAAGCCAAATTCCAAGGTATAATTAAGGATACCGAACAATGATAGAATGGAGATTGCAAGTTTGCTGGAGCTCCCAACATCCAATTAGAGGGATGGTAGCAGATTTCCCAGAGCACTGGAGATGAAAACCATCTGTCACAGCCTGCTTCCTAAGCCCTTCCTTCCAGGAGAGCTCTCCGTGTCACCTAATGCCTAAAGGAACGCCTTCTCGGCCTTCAAACCCTCTTCCAACCAGAGATGGGTTAAGCCCTGTGCCCTACTAGATAGAGCAGGTCACTTCCCCCCTCTGAGCCTTACTTTTCTCTTCTAAAAATGCAGCACGGATTGATGGTTTTCAAATGTTTTTAAAAAGCAGTGGAAACTTCCCTTTCCCCCCAGTTTGTAAATATCTCTGTCCTTTAGAGCAGTGGTCCCCAACCCCCGGCCCACGGACCGGTACAGGTCCGTGGGCCATTTGGTACCGGTCTGCAGAGAAAGAATAAATAACTTACATTATTTCTGTTTTATTTATATTTAAGTCTGAACGATGTTTTGTTTTTTAAAAATTACCAGATTCCCTCTGTTACATCTGTCTAAGACTCACTCTTGATGCTTGTCTCGGTCACGTGATACATTTATCCGTTCCACTCTAAAGGCTAGTCCGTGAAAATATTTTCTGACATTAAACCCATCTGTGGCCCAAAAAAGGTTGGGGACCACTGCTTTAGAGGAAGTGTAATCAACATGCCACACATCAGACTGATGGAGGGAAATGGCTCACTCAATTCTTTATGTCTTAAATCCCCAAGTAGATGAGCAGTTCCAATGTATTCGATCACTCCATGCAAATATTAAGTATTTTATAAATATTGTGCAGAGAAATAGCGTGTGAGTCAATGGAAAACTATGCATCATTTAGAGCACACTCTTCTGGGCTACGGGCTTGTGAAGCTGTGGGGGCCCTTTCATTGCCTTTGAGCTATTTTACAACTCTGTAAATTGTAGGAAATGACAGCAATACAAATAATTCTTGTTTCTAGACATGCAAATAAATTCTGTCCTGTGGAGCTTTGATTGACATTCCTCCTCATCCCCCAAGGGAAGAACCAGTTTCCTTCTATTTGTAAATTTATTTCATCATTCCTTTACTCCATATAAATTTGTGTTTTGACTTCTCATGTGAATGGGCTATCACATCTTACCAGCTCTCATTAATAATGAGTGAAATAAAGTCTTTACTGTGTTTGCTTATATTGGTAGGATAGTCCTGATTTGAGCTTTCTTTGAAAATTACCTTCTGTTGAAAATGTATTATTTTATCATGATTCTTACCAATCCTAATCAAACTGGCCACCTCCAAATGAAAAGAGCCACTTTACACCAGGCTGTAAAGTCTCAACAAATACCCTAACTTGGCTTGCCCACTATGAGAGGTAACGGGGCCCCATGAAGTGAGCACTCCGTTGGGTGCAATGAACACCACCCTGCCGTCCCAACACACTGTTGTGGTCATTTGTGGAATATAACTGTGTGTGAGCCTGAATTACTCAGGAGGGTTTCTTTCCTGCTCAAATTCAGGGGCATGATGGCATAAACATTCTTTCCTTTTCCTATGAGGATACAACAATCTAGAGCAGGGGTCCCCAAACTTTTTACACAGGGGGCCAGTTCACTGTCCCTCAGACCGTCGGAGGGCCGGACTATAAAAAAAACTATGAACAAATCCCTATGCACACTGCACATATCTTATTTTAAAGTAAAAAAACAAAACGGGAACAAATACAATATTTAAAATAAAGAACTAATAAATTTAAATCAACAAACTGACCAGTATTTCAATGGGAACTATGCTCCTCTCACTGACCACCAATGAAAGAGGTGCCCCTTCTGGAAGTGCGGCGGGGGCCAGATAGATGGCCTCAGGGGGCCGAATGCGGCCCACAGGCCGTAGTTTGGGGACCCCTGATCTAGAGTTTGAGGGGCTGGAAGGAATCCAGGAGATAGTCTAATCCCTCCCCTCCTTTATGGATGAGGTCACTGGGACCTACCAGGGTGGGTCAGCAAGAGGCTGGGACTCAAATTCAAGTCCTGCAGCAAGGCCGGGTATCCTTCGTCTGCTCATTCTTTCACTCACTCACTCATTCATTTTTTTTTTTTTTTTGTATTTTTCTGAAGCTGGAAACGGGGAGAGACAGTCAGACAGACTCCCGCATGCGCTCGACCGGGATCCACCCGGCACGCCCACCAGGGGGCGACACTCTGCCCATCCAGGGGGTGATGCTCTGCCCCTCCAGGGCGTCGCTCTGTTGCGACCAGAGCCACTCTAGCGCCTGGGGCAGAGGCCAAGGAGCCATCCCCAGCGTCCGGGCCATCTTTGCTCCAGTGGAGCCTTGGCTGCGGGAGGGGAAGAGAGAGACAGAGAGGAAGGAGAGGGGGAGGGGTGGAGAAGCAGATGGGCGCTTCTCCTTTGTGCCCTGGCCGGGAATCAAACCCGGGACTTCTGCACGCCAGGCCGACGCTCTACCACTGAGCCAACCGGCCAGGGCCTCATTCATTTTTAACAATCACTAAGTGCCTGCTGGGCACCATGCCTCCGGACACGCACTCAGAAGTAGGGTTACATTTTTGAGATATCTGCCTCCTTTGCCCTCTGCCCTTTTTAAGCAGATCCATATTCTTTGCCTCTAGAAGGTAGCAGTTGGGCAGAAAGCTGAGAACAGCCTGTGAGAGCTCTAAGCTTTCAGTCCCTGAAGTCTAAACACTTGCAAAGAACAAGACTGTGGAACGATTCAGGGGTGACCTACAGGACCGATAACCTGGACCAAATGCACTGGCACAGTTAGGATCTTGGCACCCTAAGACCCTGAAACTTAAAAGAAAAAGTGGAGTGGTATTGCAGGTTGTGGGGCAGATAATCAAAGCTGAGGAAGTTGCAGGATTTCTCCCCAAAACTGGATCCAGAGGACAGTGCCTCTTCCTGCTTGGGCCAGAGCAATCAAACTCTGACCAGCACTGAGCAGTCACTCAGTAGGAGAAAGAATAAAATGCTTTCTGCACCTGGGTTGTAAAGAACTCAACAGAGCATTCCCGGGGAAAACGATGCTGGGTGATGGATGCTGGGGATGCTTTTAAAATACTCCCTGGGCCGTGGCCAAGTAGTCAGGTGGTTAGAGCATCATCCTGGCTCACCAAGGTGGCCGGTTCAATCTCCAGTCAGGGCACATACAAGACTCAATCAGTGAGTGAATAAATAAGTGGAACAGCAGATGGATGTTTCTCTCTCTCTCTTCCTCTCTCTCTAAAAAAATCAGTAACTAAAATAACATAGCCCGGATCCCGGTGTTTTCTGAGGGTCGTCTCAGTCCAGGAGCAGGGCTGGAGGGGAGGGAGTAGGGGGCGGTCTGCCAGGGAGGGTCAGGGAAGCACAGGCCACCTCACTTCCTCTCGCTTGGAAATGACCCTGGAGTGACCCCACAGGTGTTCCCCTCCCCTGCTGGCTGCTAGCCAAAGCTCAGATGACAGTTTTTCCCACTGTTCAAGAGGACTAGACTTTTCAAAAGGGGGAAGGAAGGAAGGAAACAGGGGGAGGGAAAGAACGGATCATAAGACAATGGCAAGGTTAGGAGAGGAGAGGGGTGAGGGTGTTGACAGGGGAGGGAAACTCAGACAGGTGGAGAGCAGCGAGTGAGGAACTCATTGTGAAATTATGTCACCTGAGACTGGGGCACTTGTGGTCAGCTCTTGCCAGGGGGCTTATCCCAGGGGGGTCAGGAGGCTGTGTATATTCACGCCACACCTCAAATTGAGATTTGCAGAGACCTCCAAAGGAAATGCTACTGAGAATCACAGACCTGCATTTTACCAAGATGATGCTCAACCTTGCACTGGCGGCTCGTGGTTGCCCTGGGTCACCCCAGCGGCCGGGCACCACGCATGGGTCAGTTCATTCACAAATTCAGTGGTCATCCTGCCCAGCCCTATTGCAGCAATTCCTTTGTATTCAAAGAGCTAATCTGTTGAAGGCAAACATTTCAAATAAGTCACCATTTTTATAATGCTGCTAGGGTTCTGCTCTTCGTTTTTTAATTTACAAGGAACCTTTAAAACCACAGGAGACCCATTTCCCCCAATCTCTGAGAGGCCCCGATGCCTCCTATTGCCCAAGGCCTCTATGGGGTCAGAGTTTAGCCTGGAGGACACCCACGTGCACCAGGACAATCCCACCAAATGCTCAGGAAGGAAGTCGATGTGACGCCATAACTGTTAAATATCATCCGACCCCCGTCAAAACTGTAAGGAAGACTTTATTTGGGACTATCCCAATAGGTGTTAAGAGCATTGCAACAGGGAAGAGAGAGGGGGCTCCACTCCAAACACAACAAGAACAAATGGAGATTTACAGCCAAGAAGCAGGTTTGGGTGAGGGTCAGTGGACAGGAAACGACTAAGAGGAAGTATCAAGGGTAGGGGTGTCCTTGCTAAGCTGACTTCACAGGATTCCTGCAGCAGCGAAGGCGACCTGGGCAACCAGATATCAAGGTGGGAGGACTCTCTCGAAACTGACTTAGGAGGACTCTTGCTAATAACTGGCCTAGGCAGGCCCAGCATGGACAGGGCCAACCAAGGCCAAGTGGAGAAGGGGGCCCAGAGGAGCCTGACTCAAGTTTGATCAACGAGACAATCTTTGTCAGTCACAACCCCTTGACCCCAAAGGGACCCACAGCTATTGTGACACCACAAGAATTCATTTTCCTGCATGAGAGTCTAAGAGGAGGGGAGAAAGGAGACGATCTGGACACCAACTCAGGGAATTTTTATCCCCGGCACTGTGGACCCCAAATGTTGGTGACCCACCCAACAGCCTTCCCTTGACTCCTCCCACCCACGAGGTTGCTCGCCTTCCCAGCCTCCTCTGCAGCTAGAAGTAGCTGTGTAACCCAGTTCTGGCCACCAAGGAAGAAAGAAAATTCTCCTGCGTGACTTATAGGAAATATTTTCCCTTTGGATAGGGTGGTGGGGGGATAACATGCCTAGTACTAAGGCATCCCCACCATTGTGAGATGGCAAGTCTGGGGACAGGAAGCTGAAGATAGAATGAGAGAAGGGAGCTGGGTCCTCAGTGACATCACTGAGCTGTGGCACCAGCCCTTGAACTGTCTATATCTGAACTTCTTACTTATGTGAGATAATTCCATAGCTTTTTTATTTAAACTACTCTTACGCAGGTGTTCTTTCTACAGCTTGCAGCCCACAGTATTTCTAATAGCCAGAGCTGTGCTAGGATTTGTAAAGGATACAGAGACATCTAAGCCTTGGACTCCTCCTGCTAGTGTAGACGTTTATAGTTAAGGGGGGGAGCCTAGACATATGTACATTTGTTCAATGCCCATCCAGAAAAGAAACAGAGCAATTCCGTTCCTATGAATTTTTCTCCAGAAAGTGTTTAAAGATAGGCACTGAACCATAACATATAACGGAGAAAAGGCAGACGTACCCAAATGGTCAATAATAGGGGTTGAAACTACAGCCCATACATAAATGGAAATTAAAGACGGGGAGTCGAGGCCAAGAGATATCTGTACAAACAGACCTCGTGAAGATAACTCTTACCTTCCTTTACTCTCCCCATATATCTTAGTTACCTCTCCACGATTGCTGTGCCTTGTTCACCCTATTATATGAGCACTTGGGCCTCTCTGCTTCATTTTCCTATGGCAGCCCCCAAGTACATATTAAGATCTGTATGTTTTTCTCCTGTTAATCTGTCTTACATCACTCTCAGGAGCAGCCAGAGACCCTAAGAGGGCAAAAGTAAAGTGATGCTTCATCTTACAATGGTCTACATTTATTTACTAAAACTATTGGCTGGGCGCCCTGAACCACCCAAGATCTACATAACATTTATTCATCCCACATTCTCATGGTCACTTCCACCTCTGAGCCACTTCTGCTAAATTATTTAACTTTAGGAATCATCTCCCCATTCCTTCATGTAGCCATTGATCTACATACCATGGACCCAGGCATTGGCTTCAGATCACCTCCCCAATTTGCAGAGGGGTGTGTGTGGGTGTGTGTGTGGGTGTGTGCGCGCACGTGGGCACACGTGTGTGTGTGTGTGTGTGTGTGTGTGTGTGTGTTGAAGGCTCCACTAAAAATCAATGCACCACCCCCTCGCCTCTCTCCTGCCGCCCCAAAATGCAAGAACTGGTTTGTCTTTTTTGTTGCTTAGGCACCTGCTGGCCAGTGCTGTCAGCATCTCTGATTCTTTATTCATTCAGTCAACAAGTAGTTATTGAAGGCCTACTATGTGCCAGGAACTATGCAAAGTCCTGGCGTGGGGGAAACAGTCATGGTTCCTAACCTCAGAGCGCTTACAGTCTCATGTCAAAGATAGGCCTGATTCAAAGACTCACACAAATAGTCTCTCCAAATGCCTTTTCTTAACTTCTTATTGTGAAATAACTTTAGTCTCACGTAGAAATACATACTACAGAATTCCCTGTACCCAACTTCCTTCAATGATAACCTCCTACATAATCACAGTACAATGATCAAAACCAGGAAATTTACATGGGAACCTTACTATGAACTAAAGAAAATCTTACTGGGTTTCTCTAAGCCCTTTTTATTACACTAATCCTTTAGTACTTATAACAATTAAGGAATACTGTCACCCTTATCTTACAGATGCAGAAACTGAGATTCAGACCAGTTACATAATGGGTCAAAGATCCCTGCTTGCAAGTGGCAGCGTGAGGACTGCAAACCCCGGGCGCGCAGGCCTTTGCTCCTCGCCGCTAAACATACCGCCTCGAAACATTAGCCACGCCAGCCAGAGCAGGTTTTCTAGTCCAAACCCAAAGAACCTGACTATCACAGCACGGCACTGGACGGCTGGGGAGCTACTAGAAAAAGTTGTAACGCTTGGATGCCATCTTTAAAGCCAAAACATTTTCTTCCAAAATCAAAGTTTGTTTCCATGGCAAAGGCTCCCAAAGGAAATTGCTCTTTTAATCACTGTGGATGAAACAATGTCCTTTGAGGCTGAGCTTTCAAACATTTCCCTCTGGTTGAAAATAACTTTAGCTGAAACATTTCGACTCTCAAAAGGAAGTTTAAACTTTGTGAGAAACTGCAATAAATGCAGGTGCAGTTAAGGCACACCCAAAACAAAAGTTTCAGAAAACACAGGCTTCCTCTCAAAATCGCACCATTTCCAACTATTGCATTCCCACATAACTCAAGGCAAATGAAATCTGCAAGAATACATATGTGGTTTGCAGTTTGACCCGCTTTGCATTGGAGAATATCAATCCCACAGTCGGCTGGAGAGAAACAGAAAGAAATTGAACAAGAAAGAAAAAAAATTTTTTAATTGCCTCATTATGCATCTGTGGCCTGAGTACTTGCTACCAAAATGCTGAAGTTCCTTGGTGACTGCAGAGCCCATGAGCTCTGACGCAGCACAGCTGAGCGTGCCCCGAAGGTAGCTTGAGGTCCACAATGGGGATTCTCTTCTTTGCAGGTATCACGGCTAACGCTAACCCTTCAGGATTCCACGTACAGCAGCATCACTTAAGATTATAGTTTGGTTTTTCTCTCTGCTATTTTCATCTTTCCTGTGATTCCGAGCAGGTAGCCCGGCCCTTTGGAGTTGCTTGCCTTCTGGCTTTGGCAGAGCAGTAAACAAAAGAGCTTCAACTCAGTGCCTCCTCTGCTTCTTGTTGGGTGGGGATTGGAAACAGACAAGGCCTAGTGGAGAGCTGTGTCCTCACAGGGGAGTAAGAGTAGCCAAGGGCAGAAGAGAGAATCCCCTGTCCGCAGTGGGAGGCCATGCATCTCTTTCTAGAAAGATCTGAAGGGACTGGTGGCTATCTGGTGCACGCAGACTGCTGAGTCCCAGGCACTAAGGCTTCAAGTCTTCTCAAGGATCCCTTGCCCCAGACATGGTACGGACGCAGCAGGGACCTGCAGGATGCGTGCAGCTGGGACGCGGGGTCTCAGAGTGACAGAGTGCTTCAGAGGAGGCCTTACTGCTTAAGGCTCTAAGCTTTCTGTATAACCTGCAGAAGCTGGGGTGCTAAGGGGGAACCCCCCAAATCACTGAAATTTAACTTCCCACCAATTCAGCAGGTGGGATAAATGCAAGCTGATTTAAAGAATCAGAGAAATGTTAATATTCTGGAGCTTCTGAGCTTGTGGACTAACATTCACACTGATGGACATTCATCCATTTGTTCATCTGAGAAACAGATGCTGAGCGTCCATCACGAGCCATACCCTGGGACAGAACCTGAGGACACTGTGGTTCCCCAGGCTCCCAGCGGTCACACACTCAGAGGTGTCCATCCCAAACCTAGGACAGGCTGCTGCAGAGCAGCCGATGCAAAGACGAGGCCCCAGGACATCTCACAGTGCCATCATATATGATCCATGTTGCACTCAAACTCTTCACTGTTAAATAATGCCTAATGTATTGAGTTTCAAATTTTTACATCCAGGAATTTATTCCACAGATGCATGCAATGATTTTGCTGGGAGAATGTTTGCTTTATTGTCACTTATAATAGCAAAACCCTGGAGACAGCATGAATAGGTTGCACACACTGCAATATAGCCACTCGTCGGAACACAATGCAGGCAGTAAGGAGGAGGCTGAACATGTTACTTTTATAATAAATAATAAAATATTAACAGAAAATATGTTAGACATTCAATAACATGGAAAGGCATGAACAATATATTATTAAAAATTATAAACTGAGAAAATATAAATATATATATTTTTATAAAAACAACATATATATCTGGGTAAATGTGTGTTATATACACAGGCAGCAGGAGGATATACAACAGAATATAAATAGTGGTTAAATTCAGCCAGGATGGCATTGTGACTTTCATGGGTAATAGGTACTTTTTTTTTTTTTTTACAGAGACAGAGAGAGAGTCAGAGAGAGGGATAGATAGGGACAGACAGACAGGAATGGAGAGAGATGAGAAACATCAATCATTAGTTTTTCATTGCAACACCTTAGTTGTTCATTGATTGCTTTCTCATATGTGCCTTGACCGTGGGGCTACAGCAGACTGAGTGACCCCTTGCTCAAGCCAGGGAACTTGGGTCCAAACTGGTGAGCTTTGCTCAAACCAGATAATCCCGCGCTCAAGTTGGCGACCTCGGGGTCTCGAACCTGGGTCCTCCGCATCCCAGTCTAATGCTCTATCCACTGCGCCACTGACTGATCAGGCGGTAATAGGCACTTTTGACTTCATGGATCCCTTCCTCCATTAAAAAAAAAAGTTGAAAATTACATTTTATGATGGCATTGATATAAAGACGGACACAATCCAGGCTAGATCCATTGTTATATATTCATTACTATTATAGTCATTTTCCTCCCCCCCTTGTTTTAAGAGAAATTAAAATTAAAACATTTGTGGGCCCTAGGCTCTGCACCTCCTGGGCCTGTGAGGAGGAACAAACAAAATTACTTGATTTTTTTTCTTCTTTCTTTCCATCTATTCACATTTTCTAAATTTTCAATTCCGAAGATTTATTCTTTCATTATAATGAAAAACTATTTGAACAAAGAAATTAATCTAATGGCCCATTTCCTGCGATGCCGACACACAAACACTGGGGCCAACTGCAGCCTCCAGAGGTGCCCTCCAGGGACTTGGGGGCACCCCACTGGGAACAGCTGGTGTCCCTCTGCTGCTGCTGCTCAGCTCTTCAGATGACTCCTGCTTTAGCCAACCAACAAGACAAAACCTTTGGTTTGGGGGACAAAGTAGCTCTCTAGTTACCAAAGAGAATGAGTCCGTGCCTTGTCCTTCACACGAAGGTGTACGCCACCACCCACACTGGCTTTATTTCTCTAGGGGTGGAGATGGTTTGCCAAATTCCAGCACACTCTCTGACCCAGCCTGACAAGCGTTTAGACAAGATGGGCAGGCTTGGATAATTATGGAAAGGCACTCACCAACCCTCCTGGAGTTTCGCCCATGGCACCAATACATTATAAACTGGTAGTCTTTGCCAAGATGTGAAGTTTGTCAAGACTTAATAGGTTCGATTTTACAAAGTCAGCCTTTCAAGTATGGGCTTTTGATTTACACATTCACTGATTTATTGCTATGTTTAATAAATATTGGTTAAGTATCTATTCTGTGCCAGGCACTGTACTGAGAGCAGGAGACACAGTGGTGAACAAGACAGACACAGGGGTGGGGGAGGGGAGGGACACAAAGAAAACCAGATAGAAGGTGATGGAAGACAATTTGGGTGAAGGGTATACAGCATAATCAAATGTCAAAATAATCTGGAGATGTTTTCTCTCAACATATGTACCCTGATTTATCAATGTCACTGCATTAAATTTAATAAAAAATAAAAAAAAGACAGACACAGTCCCTGTTCCCATGTCGCTGGAATGAGACATACTGGACAAGGTGCAGAGTTCTTTGAAAAGGGAGGATCACTAAGTGCATTGAGCATGTGTGGCAAGGGGACTGCACCCAGGCTAAGAACTCAGAGGACCCAGACTTCTCAAGGAATGACACCCAGACATGGAAGGTAAGTAGGTGCGGGCCAAGCAGGGAAGGGGAAGGATCAGGGGGTAGAAGAATGTACCAGGTAGAAAATATGCTTATGCCCAGAATCTACAACTAGGTCTGTGACTCGCTAAGAACTGAAGACATCCAAAATGGTGTTATGGGAGAAGGTATGACTGGAAGGGCAGAGAGGAGCCAAAATGAGAAGGGCTAGAAGTCCAGTTAAGAAGCTGGGACTCCTGTCCTTACTCCAATGGGAAGCCGTCACAGAGTTTTAAGCAAAGAGGTGCTTTACTCCTGTATGAAGAATGGATTTCCTAAAACTCCAGTAGTGTTCCTTGCGTCACTGGTAATGGTTGTTGTATAGCATAAACCCTATGATAAGGCTTACTCCAGTCTGGTTTATTTTGTTTTATTTTTATTTTTTTATTCAGTGAGAGGAGGGGAGGCAGAGACAGATTCCCACATGAGCCCTCATCGGGATCCACCTGGCAAGCCCACTAGGGTGCGATGCTCTGCCCGTGTAGGGTGTTGCTCCGTTGCTCAGCAACCAAACTCTTCTTAGTGCCTGAGGTGGAGGCTTTAGAGCAGGGGTCCCCAAACTACGGCCTGCGGGCCGCATGCGGCCCCCTGAGGCCATTTATCTGGCCCCCGCCGCACTTCCGGAAGGGGCACCTCTTTCATTGGTGGTCAGTGAGAGGAGCATAGTTCCTATTGAAATACTGGTCAGTTTGTTGATTTAAATTTACTTGTTCTTTATTTTAAATATTGTATTTGTTCCCGTTTTGTTCTTTTACTTTAAAATAAGATATGTGCAGTGTGCATAGGGATTTGTTCATAGTTTTTTTTATAGTCCGGCCCTCCAACGGTCTGAGGGACAGTGAACTGGCCCCCTGTGTAAAAAGTTTGGGGACCCCTGCTTTAGAGCCATCCTCAGCACCTGAGGCCAACTCACTCCAATTGAGCCATGGCTTCAGGAGGAGAAGAAAGAAAGAGAGAGAGAGAGAGAGAGAAAAGAGAGGGGGAGGGGTGGAGAAGCAGAGGGGCGCTTCTCTTCTGTGCCCTGACTGGGAATCAAACCTGGACTGACATTCTACCACTGAGCCAACCGGCCAGGGCCTGGTTTATTTTTTTGACTTTTTTTTTTTTTTAATTTTTAGAGAGAGAGAGAGAAAGAAACATCAATTTGTTGTTCCATTTATTTATGCACTCATTGGTTGATTCTTTTTTGTTGTTGTTGAAAGAGAGAGAGAGAGAGAGGAAGAGAAAAAGAGAGACAAGAAGGGGAGAGAGATGAGAAGCCTCAATTTGTAGTTCATCACTTTGGTTGTTCATTGATTACTTCTCATAGGTGCCTTGATCCAGGGCTTCAGCTAAGCCAGTGACCCTTTGCTCAAACCAGTGACCTTTGGGCTGAAGCCAATGACGATGGGATCATGTCAATGATCCCACACTCAAGCTGGTAACCCCGCACTCAAGCCAGACGAGCCCGTGTTCAAGCCGACAACCTTGGGGTTTTGAACCTGGGACTTCAGCATCCCACGTCAATGTTCCATCCACTGTGCCACCACTAGTCAGGTTCATTGGTTGATTCTTGTATGTACCTTGACTGGGGATCGAACCTGCAACCTTGACATATTGGGATGATGCTCTAACCAACTGATTTACCCAGTCAGGACCAGCCTGGTTTAGACAACTGAAAAAGGCAAATCTGTGCACTGGGGCCTCTGTGCTTCCTCAGTTCTCCATCCCAGCCTTCAGACCAGACAAGTAATACAGAATAAAATGAGACCAAAGGAGGAACACGTGCTGCCCTCAGCACTACAGATTTATAACATCCTGATTCTTCTGGCGTACATCTCCCAGCATTCCTTTTCTTCTTCCAGATTAACTTTACTCTGGGCTCTTTGAATTTCCATATGAATTTTAGAATCAGCTTGTCAGTTTCCACAAAATAAAATCTGCCAGTATTTTGACATGGCTTGCACTGACTCTAGAGATTAATTTGAGGAACAATGACATCTTTGCACTATTAAAGCTTCCAATCTATGAATGAGGGCTCACCCTCCATTTATTTAGGCGTTCTTTCATTTCTTTCAATAATGATATGCTCTTTTCGGCGAAGAGGTCTTGCATGTTTTGTTAAACTTATTCCTCGTTTTGTGATATTTTTAGGTGATTAGAATAGGCACATGTTAAAGATATTAATTAAGTGAAGTAATAGCCTGAGAAAGGACTTTACCACATGTAAAACTTGACATAAATTTGGGATACTTGTTCTCACTAGCCACCGAACCGATCATTTTTGGAAAGCCAGCCCCGCACAGTCTTACGGCTCCTCTCCCACGAGCTATTAATTAACCAAGATGCTGCAACTATACAAGCAGGACAGCCAAAAAAGTGACATCAGAGGTCAAGAAGAAAATTACTGACCTGGAATAAACTCTAAGAAAAAAACAAGTTCTTACTCTGAGTTTGAATTTTACCCAACAGCCACCAGATGGCCCCAGGAGGAAAATATCTCAAAAAGCACATAATTCAATCAAAACTCAGGGACTTGATATACTGGATACAAGGTCTCGTTCAATCTGAAACTATTGCTGAACATTAGCCTCGACCAGCCCTCGGGGGTAGCTGAGGTCCCACTGCATCTTCACGGGGATTCTCATCTGCAGAACAGACAGAGGCCCAACCTGGCTTCTTCCTGAGAACGGTCCCTGCCATTACTGATGCTCTCACTGTCAGCTGCCTTGGAGCCTGAACCAGGAACCAGTGACCTACGCCGCCTCCCCCAAGCCAAGCCTCCCAGGCAGCCCCCTCCGCCTGCCAAGCCCTGCCTGCCCCAGACCCGGCTCTGGTTCTCACCTCCTTCCGCTTTCCACCAGCCTGGTTGAGAAAAGGGCCAAGAAAGAGGTCTTTGGGACACTAAGATTACCTATAAAACACAGAAAAGGAGAAAGACTTTGCTGTTACTTAACCCCATGTAACTCCATTCCAGTCTCTTGGTCCTCCCCCCGACCTTGATCAATGTAGTAATAATCATTATTCATTGAAGCAACAAATATTTACTGAGCATCTACCATGAATCAACAACTATATTAAGCACCTGAGATACAGCACAATAAAAATCCCTCCCTTCCCGGAGCTTACGTCGCTGGGAGGAGAGGTGAGCAAGCCCCCAGGGAAAGCAGAAACAGGTAGGGAATGGGGCCATCAGTTGCAAATCTAAAGGATTTTAGAAGCCTGGGGTCTCAGTTTGGGTTTCCCCAAAAGCAGACACTAGGATAATTTGAGAGTCAGTTGCGTATTGAGAAAGTGATCCCAGGAAACAGGTGAGCAAGTAGGAAAGTGACAGGAAAGGAGCAAAGCCAACAGCAGTTCATTAATGAGAGGGTTACCATTTGGGCACCTGAGGCTCAGTCCTTGGGGTCCCTCCAGAGGCCGTACATAATGTGCTGCAACAGTATCCCCCTGAAGGGCAAGGAAGCTCGGGAGTTTCCCCTCCAACTCCAATCCCTCATTAGTAGAGGGTTTGCTCCTGGGGTCTTCACTCCCTGGAACCTCAGGCAGAGGGTGGCATGTGCCCTGAGCATGTACAGGAACTGTCTGCGGGTGACTCTGGGATGGATTATGGGTATGTGGGTGGTGCTGGCAGCATCTGCTACTCCCAATCATCGTATTCCCTGTTATATGCCCAGCATACATAATACAGACTTCAGGTTCATAGCACACACTTAATAACATTTGTTGAGTAACTGGATGATTTATCATCTGGAGATGTCTTTAAAGCTGTTCCAGAGTCAGCAGAATTGGGACTTAGAAATAGTGGGTTTAAAGCACATTGGGCTGTGTGACCTTGAGAGAGTCCGTTCTCTCTCCCTATCTCTGTCTTCACCGTCATAAGACACGGACTCGAACACCTGCCTTGCCTGCTGCATTGGATGAGGAGTGATGAGGAGTCAATGAGAGAAATGCTATGAAAGTGCTTTATAAAAAACTAAATTTTTAATTGAATTTATTGAGGTGACTAGTTAACAAAATTATACAGGTTCCACGTGCATAATTCTACAACACACCTTCTCTACACTGTAACCGTGGGGTGACTGCTGGGGGTAGGGTGTGGAGGAGGAAAGGGTACATGGTGATAAAGGCTTGACTTTGGGGCGGGTGGTGGTGAAAGTGCTTCGAAATACCAGAGTATTCTAGAACTACTGTCTTGTGGAAAGAGCCTAGACTATGAAATAAGATCTGAAAAGATAGATTCTAGGTCAAGTAAATTCTCCGAGTCAGTTTCCTCACTTATACAACAGGCACAATGATAGTCAGGCCACACCATGTCTCTGGGTGCTGTTCTGGGGCACACGAGGCAAGATCATGGATGCAATAGGAAGGATGCGCCCGTCCTTCTGAAGCTCCCCTAAAACGGCAATGAAGGGACGTGGGTTTTTAAAGGGACAGGGTCATGATGACGAAACAACAGGAGAGGAAATGAGGGCATCAAAATGCTGGAAGCCAGCAGTAGACAGCCAATTAACAAATTAACAAATGGCATAGAAGAGAGAGTTAAATATTAAAATAACACTGGGGACAGCCAAGAAGAAAGGTAGCTTGGCCCAAACATTAAGGCAAAGAACAAGAAGATTGTCTGAAAGTCTTTTTAAGAAATTAAGAGTTCCAGGCTGGTGGCTCAGTGGATAGACGACCATCAGCCCAGTGTATGGACATCCCACGTTCAATTTCTGGTCAGGGCACACAGGAGAAGTGACCATCTGCTTCTCTCCACCTCCCCCTCCCCCTTATTTCCCTCTTCCCCTCTTGCAGCCAGTGGCTCGATTGGTTCGAGCATGCCTCTGGGCACTGAGGATAGCTTGGTTTGTCTAAGCATCAGCCTCAGGCACTAAAAATAGCTTGGTACTCAAGCATCAGCCCTAGATGGTGTTGCCAGGTGGATCCTGGTCAGGAATATGCGGAAGTCTGTCTCACTATCTCTCCTCCTCTCACTTAAAAAAAAAAGAAATTAAGAGTTTCTCGACGACCTTGGCAGGAACTTGGGGGGAGGGACCTAGGAAAGTGTGTTCTACAAGGCGTCCAAATGACAGAACGGACTCTCTGGGGGTTATCTGATCCTACAGGCTTGCACACAGTGGTTGTCTTTCTATGGATGAGGCTATTTTACATCCCTATAAGGATAGAGGTTTCCTTGTAGAAAAACTGATACTGATGCAATTTTTTCCTGTCCACAGAAAGGCAAGATAAAATTTGCCCAGTAGAGATGCACTGGTTTTTAGAAAAGATTCCAGTTTATTACCCCACAGAATATTAGCCAGTGTCATTTCCACTGGCAAATTCATTCCAGTATTACTAATTATATACATATATATCTGTTCAGATTTTCCCCCTGAACTGGTTTTAACAACTTCCTGGTTCCCTCAATAATTAAGAAGCTAAGTGAACGTTATCTCTAATACAAATTTATTTTATATGTACGTATGCGAACACTAATTTTACCTTTTTGAAAAGTACACAAATCAATGTTTCTCTCTCTCCCTCTCTCTCTCTCTAAAATCAATCGATAAATTTTTTTTAAAAGAAAGTACACTTTAGTATAGCAACTGTCACAGTGAATTTCTCCACCAGCTGCAGCATCACTTGGGAACTTGTTAGAGATGCAAATTCTCAGACCTCACTCAGACCTACAGAATCCAGAGACTTTGTGGGCGGGGCCCAGCCCTTCCTGCCGTAAGGAGCCGCCAGGCTTTGATGCACACTCAAGTTTGAGAAGCACGGCTTCAGCACATCCATCAAATGCTATCAAGATGCTGCTTTATTCCCGACTTCTGTTGAAACGTTGGAAACCTGTCTACGTGGTCTCTAACAGAGTTTGTCTGTGACAGATGAGAATAGGTCAGGCCACCCTGCTCTCCTATCTTGAAAGAGGCCTCTGCCAGCCCATCACCCACTCTCTGTCTCTCCCTGCGGCTCGAAGGGATGGAACAAGGGTCCTTTGTGAGCCAGACAGAACATGAATGTCAAGTTTTCCTTGAGGGGGTTCATCTAGGGCCTGTTTGCACCTGCCAGTCTGACTCCGTGGCAACCAAAACCCCCAAGCTTCAGAACTGATGGTCCCAAAGAGGCCATGACCCCAGAGAGAAGTGAGAACAGAGAAAAACCAACCTCAGCACCCAGCCCCAAGCATTGTTTATTTATTCTCTGCCTCCTGCAATAATAGAGTGTTATTTCATTGCTGGCAGATGCAAAATTACAAGCCCATTGGGTGCTGATCTGGAGCACGTATGTCACCCATTTGTCTTGCAGCCCGACTGGGAGACACTGGGAGCTTGTTCACAGGAAGCCCTCCCTGAGAGCCAAACACCATACAAGCCTGATACTTGCCCTTCCCCGGGAAGGGTCCACCAGAAACACTGCCTTCCCTTCCTCCACACATCTGAGAGTTTGGGCAGGACATTCTAGCCACTCCCCACTGCCACAGTCTAACACCCCCACCTCACCCCTTCCCCTGCTAAGCCAGCGGCCCATCGCTCTCCTGGGAACTTATCACAGGGATACGGAAAGCCCAGAATGCAGCACAGTGGGGGAAGGGCACCCTTGGGAGACAGTAGAACACAATGATTAAGAGAGGAGACTCAGAAAGGTCTAGGTTCAAATCCTCCCTCTACCATTTAGCAGAGGCATGAACTAGGGTGTGTTGTCTCCCTTCTTCTAACTCCCTTTTCCCCAGGAGAATGGGGATGACAGCACCTTCCTCTAGGGGTGCTGTGAGGACTGAATAAGTTGATGATTATAACTATAGCCCTTAACACAGAGTCACTCTCCAGTAAGTACTGGGCATTGAACTGGTGGTGGTGGTTGATGACAAAATAGATTCCCTAAAGGCCTCCTGGAAGGAGAACAGGGGTCAGAGGATAAAAATAGGTATCAACTGGCCAGGAAGGAGCTGGTTACAGAGGACCCTCGCGGAGACTGAGAAGCACCCCCACAGGCACGCCGTCCTGGGGCAACTTCACGTGGCTGTCATCGGCCTTGCATGGGGACACAAGCAAGCCACAGGGCCACTGGAAAGACCAGACTGGAAAATCTAAGTGGAAGCTCTTTGTCAAGTGGAAAAACCAACTCAACAAATTGATTTCCTTCTCCTTTCTTCAATTTCCAAAAGCCTTGTTTGTCTATAAGATCCTCATAGGCCCAGGTGGAAGACTACTTCTTACCTAAAACCACTGGTTCCCATTGGGAGTGACGGTCACAACAGGGGACTCACTACTAGCACCTGGTGGGTAGAGGCCCTGGATGCTGCTAAACATCCTACAGTGAACAGGAGAGCCCCCCCTCAACTATGAATTGTGCAACCCCAAATATGAATAGTGTCAAAGCCATTGTTGCCTGGATCATAATACATGTCTCTCTCCTGTATGCTCTTCAGACGCCGTGTTTGAGCCTGTTGGGGCGTTGACGTGACTCTGCCAGGAACTGTAGTTAGCTGGTGGAGTCCTGGAACAGCAGAAAGGGCACAGGCTCTGAATCCTGGGCTCAGCCACCTAATGGCTAGTACCCCAAAAAGCCATTTAGCTTCTCTGACACTTTCTCCTCACCTGAAAAAATGGAAATTAGAATCCCTATTCACAAGGTGATGGTAAGGATTGCATAAAACACTCTGTGTAGAGCACTTAGCACATGTTAAGTGCTCAGTGAGACATTTCTTACTAGGTACAGCCCAGAAGGCCATGCACGGGACTGTCCTGCATATCTCCGCATCACCTGCAGCATCTCAGGCTATGCCATGCGCACAGGAGGCACTCAGACGTTGTTGCTGAACTAAAGTGAAGTCGTCCCTGGGAGCCAAGGCTTGAGAAATAAACCCAGCCCACCTCATGGATCCGCAGTCCTGCAGCTTTAAATGGTTCTGAGCTAGCCTTCAGGATGAGCCAGTATCTCAGGACAGCTTCTGCTTCTCCCCGTCTCCAAGTCTCAGGCCTTCCCAGTCAGCAGGGCGGCTGAGATTGACCTTTTGATTATTTCTGGGCCTGCCAGTGCTTTGGCTACTGTTTGGGAGCTACTGCTGCAGCCCAGCCACCCCTGGCTGACCGGCTTGATAATCCGCCACTAGTCACACACCTGCTACTGGGCATGGAGAAAACAGTCAATGGAAATGCCAGTTTCCCAGTAGGAAAGATGCAAATTGTCCTTGGCTGGTAGGCTCAGTGGTAGAGTGTCGGCCCAGGGTGTGGAAGTCCCAGGTTCAATTCCTAGTCAGGACATACAGGAGAGGAGATCATCTGCTTCTCTACCTGTCCCCCTCTGCTTCTCTCTTTCTCTTTCTTTCTCCCCCTCCCACAGCCATGGCTTGATTGATTCAAACACATTGGCCCTGGGTACTAAGGATGGCTCCATCAAGCCTCCACCTCAGGTGCTAAAAATAGTTTGGTTGCAAGCATGGCCCCAGATGGGCAGAGCATCAACCTCTAGATGGAGGTTGCCAGGTTGAACCCAGTAGAGGCGTATGTGGGAGCCTGTCTTTGTATCTCCCTTCCTTTCACTAAAAAAAAAAAAAATAATAATAATAATAATAATAATAAATAAATAAAAAGATACAAATCTGCATGAGTATAATTTGCCTGGAAAATTAGAGGGGATATCACCTAGTCCTCCAGATTCAATAGAACCTTCCTAGATATACACCCAGTCCACACCCACCCACTGACACACACACAGCTTGGCCACACCCTGAAACCAGTTCTGGAAAACCATGTCTACCCCTTGCCACTGCAAAGCTTTAGGGGCTCATCTCCTGCCAGCCTGTCCCCCTGCTAGAGGAGACATCAGGGAAAGCACAGGTCTCTCTCCTGCATCCAAGTGGGACACCTGCCTCTAACTGGCTGAGCAATTTTAAGAAAGTCCTGTCACCTCTCTGAGACTTAGCTTCTCATCTATGAAATGAACCCTGGACAAGAAGTGTCCTTCAGGCTGTGACAGTCTGCGCTCTTTTACAGCCAGTTGTGGCTTCGTTCCCACACAGACCTGCTGAATGTCATACAGACAAGCCCTGATCCATTCCGACTCCAGCCTTCACTGCTCCACAAGGCCTGCATCTCCTGTTACTGTTCGGGGTGGCCCCCGGAGAATGGCAGAGGAGAGATCTCTCCCTGACTGTTAAAGTTCTCTGGAATGAACACAATGAGTCCTGCCCCTTCTCAGCCCGCCAAGGCCAGGCCAGGCTGCCCAGGAAGTATCAGGTGGGGACTCAGATTGCACAGATACATGGCGACACAGACACTCTGCCAGCCCACAGGAATCCAGGCCAAGAACAGACAATGCCTATACCAAGCATGCACCATAATTGCTAGGAGTCTAAGAGCTAACTGCTCCAGGTACAACACTGCTCTTAGCTGCTTCATCCAATTCCCTTAAAAAAAAGCAGTCCAGGCACAGCCATGAACTAAAAGGAGAACTCCACTCCAAATCCCCTTACCTGTCTTACCCCAAGTCCCCCTTTGCCTCCAGGACCCCAGCACTATCACTGAGCTCTGTGTCCAGGTCACATCAGCTCTGGGGATTCCCGACACTTACCTTCTGGGTCACTTTCTTTCCTGTGCGATTCAGAGCACAAGACCACCGCCTGCCCACTGTCCTGAGCTCTCTGCGAAGGGACAGGCAAAGAAAGCACACAAACTCTGCAGTTGGAACCCCAGCTGTGCCAACATGGATGAGTTTAGAATCCTTAACCTCTCGGCATCTTAGCTTGTTCATCTGTAAACTGGTGGCAGCAAAACTCACCTTGGGAGAGTGTTGCGGTGGTTAAACAAAACTGTAGGAGGCGTGCCTGACCGACACTAGGTGCTCAGAAAAGGGTATCATTTTAATAGGCATTTCACCCACTTGGCTGAATAATCAGTTCCAGGCATGAAAGAGATAAACAGTTTGAGAAAGAGGTCATTTTAAACCGGAAGGGCTTTTGGCACTTTATTCTTAGTGAATTGGATTCCCTTTGGATTAAAGAACAGATGTGTTCTCTTAAGAATTCTGCATTCTATTCACACAGGTGCCAAATCCATGGAGAACTCTGACTTTGTCACAAGAACCCCAAAGTAGAGGTTTAGCCCTATGTAGATTCGGGTTTTCAGGTTATCAGAGGCAAATCACACCTCTGGTCAGACCAGACTGTAATGGTTTTCAAGCCCAGCTGCACATTAGCAGCAGCACTTGGGAGTTTTTCCAACTCATGGGTGTGCAAGCCCCACCTCAAGCCAATTTCACCAGACTCTCTGCTGGGTGGGTCTCAGGTATCAATACTTTTAGGAACTCCCTAGATGATGCAAATGTAAAATGCACCGGACAGAAGCTCTCCAAGAATCCTCCCAGGCATCCTGGTGCCTGCAACAATGCACGATTCAGAGTAAACACTTATTATATGTGTGTTAAATAAGGGAATAAAGGTTCTGACTCACCTCTTTTGCTATTTCCACACTCTAGGAGGTAAAAGAAGAAAAGAGTTGAATTCTAAGCAAGAATCCCAGAGCAGCCCTGTCCAATAGAAATTTCTGCAATGATGGAAATGTTCTAAAATCTATGCTGTTCAGCACAGTAGCCGTAGCCACATGCGGTTCTTCAGTAACTTGAAATGTGGCAAGTGTGATTGAGGAATTGAATTTTTAATTGTAATGTTAGTTAAATAGCCACATATGACTTCTGGCTGCCATATTGGACAGTGCAGACATAGTGATTGCCTTTTATAAACACATTTATATCTGTGCACCTGCATGTCCCTCTTTTACTAGCTGCCCATTTTCAATTAAGATAGTGCCTTACCCTCACTGCCCACAGTCTTTGAGGAGCAGCTAATGAAGTTGCCTTGCCCTTCTCTGGCCAAGGGGTAGGCCCAGGACTCAAGCTAAGTCAGCCAGACTCTCCTCTCTGGGAAATTGATTCTAGCTTCAGTGTCACAGGAATAGAAAATTAGTTGAAGCAGATTAATATTAATGTTGATGCCAATATTAATGTTGATAACCATTGAGACACTGTGTGCTAGTTTCTAGAACATGAGTCCAGAGTGTGAGGATAAACGGTAGCGACAGACAATGTGACCTAGGCATCGTTATCATCAACATCCCTGTCATCATCAAAGTCACTTGTATCCAGCAGCTGAAGTGCCAGCTCCTGAACTAGGTGCTCAGGTTGCTTAGCTTCCTGGGCATCATTTCTTCATCTGTAAAACGGAAATTAACTTATCCTAACTTCTTCCAGAGCTTTTGTGAAGACAAGGGATGGTCCTAAGAACTGCGCCAACAAGGAGTTACCAGGTGTCTGTCAGAGGTGTTGTTCTCTGGATATAGGAGTGGGGGAATCACGGGAGAGTGTGACGCAGGACCCAGTATCTGGGCCCAGTTCACAAGCTGTGTGACACCAAGCAAAACACTAGTCTTCGAAGGGTTTTTGGCTCAAATGAGATAGAGTTAGACACCTCCCTTTCCAGTTTCACCATATTCTAATCTATTTGCATGCTGTCCCACTTTGCCTAACACTGCTCCACTCCCATGTCTACGAGCACTTCCCAGAGAACTCTCCAGCCTAGACCATGCTGGCCTTGTACACAACTCATTTCTTCCTTCCCCCGCAAACCACCTGACCAGGGAGTACCTGGAGCAAGTAGTCCTATAGCCTTCTGTACTAAGCCTCTGGCATGCTTAACCATCGCCTCCACCAGCAGGCCATAAGCCCTAGTAGGACCAAGACCACATGCCTCCTGTTCACTGCTGTATCCCCAGTGTTAGCACAGAGCCAGGCACAGTGAAGGCGCTCAGTAAGTACTTACTGTTTAAACGAACACCCCAAATTTATTTTATTATTTGTCATCTCAGGAAACCCACAGTATTAATTATCTAATGCTGCATAACAAAGTATCCCAAAACGTCCTGGCTTAAAACAACAATCTTTATCTCTTCGTTTCTATGGGAGAGAAATTCAGGCAGGGCATGCCGAGGTTGGCTTGTCTCTGCTCCATGGCAGGGACCTCAGCTGAAAGACTCCAAGGCTGGGGCTGGGCTCATCTCAGTCCCCCACCCGTCTGTGATTGATGACGTCAGCTGAGAGCCCAGCTGGAGATGTCAGCCAGAACACCTCATGTCACCTCTCTGTGTGGCCTGGCCTTCCTCACAGCGTGGTGGACGGGTTCTGAGGAAGGGTGGGTGTCTGAGGAAGTAAGAAAGTGACAAGAGGAATGCCTGCTTTTTATGACTCAGGCTTACGGTGTACATTACATCACTTTCACCATATTCTATTCATTAGAAGTCCACACTCATGCGGAGGGGAATTAGAACTCTGTATTCTGATAGAAGTGGTTAAAAAAACCAAACAACCTGTAAACATTTTAAATCACCACAACCACTTCCCTAGCAAAATAGGCAAAGTGAGGGTGATAACAGTCTGAAAAAGTTAAGACTTCAATTCAAAGTATTCGTGTGATCTAAGGGAAATCACTCTCTCAGACTTGGTTTCCCCATCTATACAATGAGCAGGTTGCAAGTCATTGGTCCTGGTGGTTTTTACATGCTTGGAGTCTTTTTGCCTCAGTGAGCTGAAGTGGATGCTCTCTTAACTAGCTTTCTTCAAGTCCTGTCACCCTTCCCATCACTGATCACCCTGGAGGTAGCAAGAGACTGCTATTGGGAATCAGGGGGCCTATTAAGTTCGGACACCAGAAACTTAAGAAACATATAGGGAACCATTGAGGACCTCATTCTCCAAGGCTTTCCCTGTTCCAGCCCAAGTGTGGAAACCTCAGATTGCCAGAGAAGGGGATGGTGAGAAACGCCGCCACCACAGACCTGAACCCAGGAGTCTGCCTTTAACCTACGAGGCTGTTACATTAACTCCCGGTGGTAGGAAGGGGAGGCCTTTTAAAGCACTCAGGTTGTCCTCAATTTAGAGAAGTCCCTCGTTTATGCTCCCCGTTGGCGCCTTCTCCGCGTTACAGCTCTGGGGGCGGGGAGGAGACGCTAGATCTCTGCCATCCTGGGCCGGCTCACACAAGTGGCCGCTTCACCTTCCTCTGGGCCGGCCAGCCGGCCCCAACCATCGCCTTCCATTCCCACGGGTTGCGGACCCAAGACCCTTGGGCGCAGCTTGCTCCTTGCCGGAAGCGCGGAGGCGCCCGGAGCCGCGTCCAGAGAGGCGGGCTAGAGGCGAACCCTGCGCACCCCGCTCCCACTGGTGCAGGTCCTGGGGTGAACCACAGTGATTTTTAATAATCCCTTTCACTTCCAGAGCTAGTGAGCCTAACTCCCAGATATCCACCTTTCAGGAACGCGCCCGCCGGCTGGGCTCTACGTTCACCCAGTGTTGACTGTCTGGGACCTTGAGGCCCACTGAGGAAGTGACCTTTTAGATGACCCACAGAAAAACAGACGCTGAAACCAGGTCTAGAACTCCGGTCCTCCAGGCATGCGGTCGCTTCTCCACCCCGAGGCTCCCTGCGAGGTACTCCCCGTGGGAAACTCCCGACCGCGGCCTTCTGAGCCCAGAATCTCCCTGGAGTTTGCGCACAGTTTGGCATATTGCAAACTTCTTCTGCAGCTCCGCACTAGCCTCGGGGCGGCGGGAGAGAGAGGGGTCAAGGGAGCAAGCGCCCGCCCCTGTCCTAGAAGTAGCTGGGAGTGAAGGGACCGCAGCGGGAGGCGGAGGACCCGGCCGGGAGCGCACTGGCCCTTTAAGGGGGGGACAGAGCGCATGCGCGCCGCGAGCTGGGGCTCGGCAGGGTGGGCGGCGGGAGGGCAGGGGACGCGGCCAGCTGCCGCGGGGCCCTGGGGCGACAGGGACGGCGGCGGCCCCAGCTTTGCCTTGTCGCGGAGCTGCGACCTGCGCGTGCAACTCGCGATCTGCGGGCTGCTCCCCGGAGACTAGAGCAGCTCGTGCTCGCCGAGGCTTTATCACCGTCGTCCAGCTCCATCCGCGGGCCCGGGCTGGCGAGCCGCCGACTTGCCCTCCTCACCCCGCCCGCCCCGCCCCGCCGATCCCGCCTCTCCCCGCTCAGCCGGGGCCGCCGGAGCCCGAGCGGAAAGCGGCGAAGCATCCTCCGGCCGCCCCGGCCGCGCCACCGCTCATGCTGCAGCCAGTCCGGGGCGGCGACCCCGCAGCCGGAGTCCGCCGCTGGGGGGCCTCAGCCTGGCCTCTGCGCGCCGCACGAGGCGACCCCGCTGAGCCCCGGGGCCCGGAGCGAGACCCGCACCCCGCGATGGCGCGGCTGGTGCAGCGCCGCGCCAGGCGCCCGCTCTCTGCCTGCTGAGACGCGGCCGGTCGGGGACCCGCGGAGCCTTGCGTCTCCGCGCCGCGCCCTCCCCCCTCTGGGGGCTCCGCTTCAGCTTCCCGGGAGCGAGGGGACGGAGAGCAGAGACAAAGCCCACTTTGTGCGGGGAGTTGGCTGCAGGCGTGGAATGTGCGCGTCGGCGCGTGCTCCCTCCGCGCGCCCCGCCAGCTGTGAGTCTTGGCTCCCGGACTGGTCGCGGTGAAAAATCGCGTCCCCTCGCTGCCCCGGGTCGGGGGGGGGGGGGGGTCCTGGTTTGGAGTTGATACGGCCTGATGTCGCCTCGTCCCCCACCCTGCCCTTTCGCCCCAACCCCGGAATGTGCGCAGGTGTGAGCGTGCGGTGTTTTGTAGAGGAATTTGTCTCTCCAAAACCAGGGCCAGACGAGCCCAGTCACCGTGTGCACCTGTGCCTTGCCCCTCTCTGTGACCGCAGGTCTGAGCTGCCTGGCCTCAGTTTCCCCCCGGTTTTTCTCGTTGCTAGCCCAGACTCCTGCCAGTCATTGTTCTCACTGTCAAATGGGGATGCTTTCTGAAGGCTGCGAAGTTGGGGTGTGTACTCTTTATCCCGTTTTTCAAACAGTACAAGGCCTCTAAGGCTGATCCCGGACCCCCAACGCCCTGCACCCGCTCCATTTCACGTTGAAGCACTGATTTTTTTCCCCTCTTAATGAGTAGTATTTTATTGTACGAGAGCCACACCCTGGTTTCTTAAAGGCGCCTTGCACTCTGGCCATGTGTTATCTTTGCAGCTTGTGTGTGGGAGGCCTCCTGTGAGCCGCCTATTTTTCCTGCCTCCCAGTACATCCTTCTGCCCACGTCAAGGATTTGGGGATGCCAGGAGGGAAGAAGGTGGTTGGGGGCAGTCCTGCCCCCACTACAGCGGCTGCTGCCTCCTCTGGGGTCAGGCGTTTGCAGACCAGCGAAGGGGCCTCAGCCCAGAGAGATGATGAGCCAGAGGAAGAAGGGGAAGAGGACTTGAGAGATGGAGGAGTCCCCTTCTTTGTCAACCGGGGTGGGCTCCCTGTGGACGAGGCCACTTGGGAAAGGATGTGGAAGCACGTGGCCAAGATCCACCCGGATGGAGAGAAGGTGGCCCAGCGAATCCGTGGGGCCACGGACCTGCCCAAGGTGAGCTGTTTGTGTGTATTGGGGGCAAGGTGGGGGTATCTCGGGTTCACGATCTCGAGGTTGGGAGAGCAAAGCTACACTTTCCTCGGTGGGGTAGGTGACCCCTGGCATGGTAAGATTTTAAAAGTACAGACTGGTTGTACCTGTCCAGAAGAACTTTCTCCCAACTGCAATTGAGGTTGTTCTGTGAGGTCCACACCGCCTGTGTCCGGGAGGCCCTCCTTCCACTCTTTTGAAATGCCCATGTTTTGTGGGCAGGGCAGCAGATTAACAAGTACAGTACTGCGGCTTGACATCTTATTTGCTAAGCCAGAAAACTGTAGGCAGAGAGATAATGAATGGCTAAGGAGGCTACAGGGCTTTATATGTTGAAAAAATATTTTCATGCATTATCTCACTGAATTCCCCAGCAGCTTTGTGAAGTGCAGTCCGAGGACCCATTTTCCAGATGGGAAATAGGAAAACTCAAGTCGAAACTCAGGGTTCTATAACCAGTAAGTGGTAGAGCTGGGACCCAATCCCCAATTTTCAGGTTCCAGATCATTTGCTTTGCTAGACACTAGATTGAGGCAGTTAGAAGAGGGACTCTGGAAAGGGGTAAGTTAAATAGGTTTTTGGTGCACGGCTGGAACTCCTCCATGATGGCTGTCTTCAGTTGTGTCACCGGTGAAGGCTGAGGCTGTGTCTCATTCATCTTTGTCTTTCCAAAAGGCCTCCAGCGTGCCTGGCGCAGAACAGGCACTTAAATGCGTTTGCTCAATGAGAAGGGGCTTGAGACTTTCTGGGCTGTACAGTACTATGTGGAATACACGCCTGCTTTTTTTCCCTCCTCTAACATTGGTGGTTAACTAAAGAAGCACTCTGCCAAATGCAGAGGCCTGAAATACCCACAGGAAAGCCCTTTGGACAGAGGTCAGAATCCAGTGCTTAGTCCTGCTGCTCAGGTGAGAAGGAAAGGGGCTAGGAGCGTGGCAGTTAAAGTGAACTAGACCAGCGCTCTGTTTTGTTTTTACCCAGTTATTTGTAAAGCTATGAGAAATTGTCTTTTGGGGAAAGGGAATTCAGAGGTTGAAATTTGAGCAACTGCCTAACATTTCCAGAGGAAGTCAAATGTGGGTTAGTTATGAAGGGCTATGCAGTTCCCTTTTGCTGACTTAGAATTCACCTAGCTAATCCACTATGGACATGTTTTTTTCCAATAAATATATTCTTGGAACACTATGGTGAACATTTTTTTATGTAAATTTGGGGGTCCATCTCTGGTTATTTCCTTGGGAGAAACTCCTAGAAGAGAAACTATTGAGTCAAAGGATATGATCATTGGCTCCAGATTGCTCGCCTTAGCATTTGACCTTCAGCAGTTCCCTTGAACTTGTTTGAGCCATAGTTTTCTCATCTGTCATATGGGGTTGATTGTGGTGAAGATTAAATGAGAGGCTATGTGTTAAAGCACTTGACAAACTCAAGCCTCAAACCAGTAGTGGTTATTGGACGTTCATTTCCTTTTGCACATGCTCCTTCAGGAAGGGAGGCTAGATTTCACCCAGAGCATTCATGCCAAGGAGGCCAGAGCTACCCACGTCTCCCACAGCTTCTTTGCCATGAACACGTTGGTGTTTAGCAGACATCTCTCCAGCCACCTTGCTTATGTCTAAACCAGACTATAGAAGAATGTGAATGGTTCTCCTGGAGAGTAAGAGAAAAAAAAAATCAGTGAGTTTACTAGCGACTAGTCTATTATGTCATCTTGTCATTCTCAACCTTCACGCGTGGGAAAGATGCCAATAAAGGGTTGAAGGCGCTGTCTGCAGAGCAGTGTGTGTCATGACTGACAGAAGTATGGTAGCGTCGAAGGAATTTTGTGAAAAGATTGGGAAAATTCAAAACTCCCCCTCCTCTAACCTCAGATAGAAAACCCGGCCCTGTGTGTGTGGGGGGGGTTGCCCCTTGACCTTGGTGCAGAGTAGAAAGCAGTCCCAGAGTCTGACAGGCGTCAGTGGTTGGATCCCAGAGCCCCAGCAGCAATGGACTGACCACTAGACTGGACCCGCCCTGAGTGCTCATGCCCTCGGCACAGAGGCATTCTCAGCAGAGTTCACACCATGGTGGGCCCGAGAGGTGTTTTGTTGGGACAGCACAATGTTTTAGAAGACCATAGGAGCCAAAAGTTTAAATTGGGAGATTTCACATGAAGATCCAGATTTTTGGCCTCTTTTCAGAAAATGAGAAGATCGGGGCACAGAGAATCTGTGATCACACGTGGCAGTGGCAGCGGGAGCTGAGGAGTGGCTCCGCCCCCAGTTGGCTACAGTCTCCACCACGCACTCCCAGCCTGCCTTCTCCCTGTGTTACCCGCGTGGTGGCTCCCGGCCGGTGGCTCCCTGCTGGTGGTTGAGTCTGGGATCCCTGCTATGTAGTGTGATAAAAAGAGAGCTCTGCAGTCAGATCCGCCATGTTAAAATCCTGGTTCTCCCGTGATGGCTCCTTGTGCCTCAGTTTTCTCAGCTGTAAAATGGGGATAATAGCAATATCCATTTCCAAGGATGTTGGGAGGAATTGATGAAGTAAAAGCATGTGAAACAGGTGAGCATGTAATTCATACCCAGCAAATGGGGTGAGGACTGAGGATGCAGCCCCCCCACGGGCACTTTGGGGAAATGTCCTTTAAAACAGTGGCACCAGGACGTTGAAGGGCAGCCGCTTCTGAAAGGGTCCTCGCTTCGGGTACAGTCTGTGTGCCTTCATAAGAATCTTGCCTTGATGTTCCTAGTGGCCACCACCTTTATAAGTTCAGTGGCCACTCATCCCAGTCCCAACTGCTGAAGGTCTTCTGACTGTGGCTCCGGCCACAATGTACAAAATACTAATTTGAACATTGTGTCAGCATGCGCCGACCAGGAGCTTTGGCACGCACTGGAGTTCTAGTGACCATGAGCAGAGCTGAGCTTTGCTGTGTGCCTGACCCCGTTCTAAGGCCTGGACGTGAGTGTCTCATTGATGCTGTGAGGTTCTATTATGGCGCTCCTTTTACCAACGAGGCGTCTGAGACACAGAGACATGAAGGGGCTTGATGGCAGACAGTGAACGACAGGGCTGGGATTCGGACAGTGATGGTCTGGAGCCCCTCTGTCAACCTCGAGACTGTCCTGTTTCTTGTCCACACACTTCAGGCGTTCCTGCAGCAGGGTAACTCTTAGCCTTGGGAGTGGAGTTTTCTGGAAAGAGATCCGGCAAGTCAATATCACTCACACCTACTGTACCCTGACCCTTGACAGTGATAATGCATTTCCGGGCTCCTGGTTTGGAGGTGGGAGTCAGGGCAAATCCAGGCTACCAGTCCTAAAGTGGGCCTGGCCAGATGGAGGTATAGATATTTGCTTGTTTGTTTCTAAGAGAGTGCTTTTATGAACATTCGGAAGAATGGTGTCTGCGCTGTCTGCAGTGGTTGAGATGAGTTAGCCCGAGTCTCGCAGCTGGCCAGATAGCTCCTTCCAGCTTAGCCCCAGTGATGGTGGCCTCTGTGGTCCTGTCCTGCTTGGGAATCCCAGGGCTCTTTTTACTCTTTGGACTCATTTCCTTCTAGAGCAGCCAGTGCCTGGATCCTCCGGATGGCAGGGGTTATCTTCAGGGGTGCTGTGCGGCGCTGGCCCAGGGCTGGGGTGAGCTTAGGCAAGGGACCCTGGGACTGCCCTCAGTTCTCTCCTTGTTGGAGTGTCCCAGGGGAGGAGGCATCTGTAGTCTGTAGCCAAAGCTCCTGGAAATCACTGGGTGCCCTCACCTGAGAAGTGGAGGCGGCCTCTCAGGGACCTTCCACCAGAGGAGCTCAGGTGCCGTGCTGTTCACAGTCAAGCGGGAAGTAATCCCCCCTGCCCCGTATCCCGACACAGGGGAGGTCAAGCCAGGCTCTTGGAGAGTTCTGGGCCCATTTGCACAGAGTGGTCAGGCAGGAACAGGGAACTCCCCGCCCACCTCCCCTATCCTGGGACTTTTATCCCCCTGGTGACTGTAAGTGGTGACACCAGTTTGGGCAGCTGTGTGATGTGAAAGGGGAAATAGCTCCTTCCAGACAGAGGTGTCAGCCTGGGGACTGCCCAGACAGGGAGGCGGGGACCAGCGAGGTGGGGAGCGTGAGTAAGTGTCTGTCTGGTGCCCCTGGCCATGAGCAGCACCCCAGACGGGAGTGCGCAGTGACCGCTGCGCCCCTTCCCTCGGAGTCAGAGCCCCAGCCGCTGCGCCACATTCAGAAGGCTGCGCCACACTCAGAAGGCTGCGCCTGGTGGGCTCGGCATCTCACGACAGGGAACGCCTCCCCCATCCCAGCCCTACCTCCGTTCCCAGGGGGCTCCTGCTTTTCCCCTTCCCTTCAAACACCCCTCTACCCGGCAGACTGTGACTCACAACAGGCCCAGCCTGCTGGGTAGGCTCCGTGGGGTGGGGGCGGGGGGCTTGGGGAAAGAGGTGGGACCTCTCTGTGTGAGGAGCCTGAGGTCACCTCACAGCTGGCAGGGCTGGGAGCCAAGGGGGAGCCCAGGGGAATGGGGCTTGCTCCTGGAAATCTGGTTCTCCTGCCCAAACAAGTCTGTTCTGTAGACCCAGAGGACCCTAGCTGATGCTTCTCTAGGCCTCTTTGGCTTGCTGACTTGTTATAGCCAAACTGACAAGGATTGGGGCTCCTCTGGCCAGAAGGGGGCTTGGGACCCAAGGACCCACACCATCATGGTGACACCTTTTCCTGGAGACTGCCTGGTGGTAGAGGGGACAGCCTCAGGGGTCTGCAGCTTCTGACCTAACTCCCACGCCCCTCAGTTCCCAAGCCACCAAGAGGTGCCAGCCTGACGCCCTCATTTCCCCCTTCCTGGGCTGGACACTGGGACGGCTCTCCTGGTGGGAGGACTGCCTGGTGACCTGGCCACCTGCGCTGCTTACAGGTGTGGAGCTGGCAGGGCAGGGAAGCTTTGAAGGGGAATCAGGGCTCCTGTGCCTCCATGAACCCCCCCCCCAAAGTGGCTGGACCACGGCAGGTGGAGCCACAGCAAGACCTGCCCCAACACATGTCCCTCTGGCCTGTCACCTCTAACTTCCTCCAGCTCAGGTGGAACTGGACAGTCTGGGCAGTGTGCCACGAGGGGGTGGATGACATCTGCTGGGGGCATGTCGGTCTCTGGCTGGAGTGCTCCCCCAGCCCAGGCCGGGTCCCTAGGACGACGGGACACCAGGTAGACCAGTTTTCATCCAGGGCTGGAACCAGAATGTTCCCTACAGCCAAATGAACTTAACCGCAAAATTGACATTCTTCTTAAGCTTTAAAGTTAATGACTATTTAAAAATTCAAAGCAGTCAGTGAGTCAACCTGTGTTTTTCTAAAATTATTAAAGAAATATGAAATTGGAACATCAACATAAGCTCCAACTTAGGAGTGCTGTGGAGTGCCAGAGGCCTGACCGGAGGCTCCGTGAAGGGTTGCCAAGGAGAGGGACGCAGGGTAGGAGGGAAGCCAGCAGGCCCCGTGGGATGTGGTGGGCTGCAAGCTCCAGGGCGAGCCTTCCTCTGTGACTACAGCCCTTTCTCTCTCCCTAGATTCCCATACCGACCGTGCCTACGTTCCAGCCCTCCACACCCGTCCCCGAGCGCCTGGAAGCCGTACAGCGCTACATCAGGGAGCTGCAGTATCCTCCCAGGTCCCGGGTCACGGCTGCCGTCTGGCTGGGGTGCTGACCCAGGGGCTGAGTGGGGCTTGTTTTCAGACTGGGCTGGAAAGGTATTACGCCAACTCCAGGGCCACTGTTCACGTGGCATCTCCACGCCCCTGGAGTTGTGCAAGCCCAGCCTGAGCCCCCCTCGGTATGGGAGGGACTGTGATGACCACCAGACCCACTCTCTGCCACCTGCTTCCTTCTCCTCTGTGTGATGGAGCAGACGTCTCCTAGGTAACCTGCTGGTGGGTGGCCAAGTCTAGGTTCATCAGCCCCGACACCCTCTGCTCTCCGTCCAGCCCACAGAAGAGAGGGGACGCTCCCCACGAGGAAGTTTAAGAACTAGTAGTTTTAAAGGCGGCGGGAGTCGGGGGTGGGGAGCCGATAGAGGATAAAAAGCATTTCATGCCCAGGAAGTAACTTCCACATCCTGGAATGTTCTTCCAGTGCTTTGCCTGTTTCTTCCCTGGTAGGGGGCCAGTTGCCCAGCATGGGAGAGCAGGACCCCCTGAGCCCAAGCCCACAGTGTCCCTGCTCTGGCCCCAGCACCCTCTGCTCTCTGCCCTGTGTGTCCTGGGTTCCCTCCCAGCTGCAGTAAGGCAGAAACGGAAGGACCCTGTGTGTCTTGGGTTCCCTCCCAGCCCTCCCAGCTGCAGTAAGGCAGAAACGGAAGGACCCTGTATGTCCTGGGTTCCCTCCCAGCCCTCCCAGCTGCAGTAAGGCAGAAACGGAAGGACCCTGTATGTCCTGGGTTCCCTCCCAGCCCTCCCAGCTGCAGTAAGGCAGAAACGGAAGGACCCTGTGTGTCCTGGGTTCCCTCCCAACCCTCCCAGCTGCCATAAGGCAGAAACGGAAGGACCCTGTGTGTCCTGGGTTCCCTCCCAACCCTCCCAGCTGCAGTAAGGCAGAAACGGAAGGACCCTGTATGTCCTGGGTTCCCTCCCAGCCCTCCCAGCTGCAGTAAGGCAGAAACGGAAGGCCCAGGTCCTGAGCAGGAGAAAAGCCAGGCTGATCACTGAAACTTGGATCCCACCTGCCCTTGGCTGGTGGGGAATTTCGGCCTTGAAGGGGGAGGAGGTTGGCTCAGGAGTGGCACCCCTCAGTCTCCGCAGGCAGGACGCCACACCCCAGCCTTCTCCCCTTGGTTCATGCTGCTCCTCAGCTGGCGGGAAGATGGAAGTGCTGCGGAGCGCAGCCTAGAGCGCAGCCACTTTCGGGGCCTGCTGCCCCGCTGCCTGCTCAGCAGCGCCCTTCCTGGGAGAGAAGACCAGGGGAGAGCAGGGGTGGCGGCCAGAGAGAAGAGAGAAGGACAGAGCGCCCGTGTAGGGAAGGAGAAGCCACATTCTGTGCCCTTCTCCCCACCCCAGTCATTCCTCTGGCACCCTCCCAGGGGCCTCTTGGGAAGTACTTTATGGGGTTCTTACCCGCCTGCACCCCCACCCCGGGAGCACTGGGCCCCAGGGTCTGGGGGAGGGGTGGGGGAGGGGTGGGGCACGCCTCTTCCAGACCGAGCCAGCAAGCCCTGAACCAGCACCGCAGGTACAATCACACAGGGACCCAGTTCTTCGAGATTAAGAAGAGCAGACCCCTCACAGGGTGAGTGTGGGTGTGCCCTGTCCCTCTGCACCGTGGCGGGGCTGTGCTCCTCGGTGGGGGCCACGTTTGCACGGAAGCTTGGGAGGCAGGCGGGGCCTCTCCCAGGGAACACGCCAACAGGACAATGTCCCACTGCCCTGACACTTCCCCTCCGCTGCACAGCTCAGGGGCCCCAGGAAGCCGCAGGGAGGGAGCTCTGCCCACAGGAGCAGCAGGGCTCCTCTGATGGAAAGGGAACCCCAACATCCATGCTGAGCTGGGAGAGTGACAGGCAGCCCCAGCTTGCTTGGTAGTGACAGAGCGTGGTCCCACGTAGAAGTCTGTATATAAACCATACACACACACACACACATACATTTTTCTTTTAAATGGGAGGTGGGCCTAGCTGGAGAGAGCTCTCTCCATTTCAGGGAACCTGTGTGTCACCCCGTTTGCCTTCCTGGACTCTCTTCTGGTTATTAAGTACACGGCCCGGTGTCTGAGCAACAGGGACCCCGCTGTCTCTCACCTCGTAACCCGCCATCCAGTGTGCAGGTTCTTGGCTGGACTCGCCCCGCAGAAGCCCCGAGGGCGGAGGAGAGTGAGAACTAAATGCCACTTCCTCACTGGGTCTGGGGGCTCAGCCAAAGCTGTCCATAGGCTTAAAACCCTATGTTTTAAAAAATAATATGAATTTACGTCCTGCTCCACACATAATCTGTCCATATTCACTTTCTTGTGAAAATACAGTAAATGGTTTATTAGCTAAATTACTTAATTACTCCCTCCCCAAGCTCCTGGGTGGAATCTAGCCTCCTTCACCCTAAAAGCTCTGTTCTTGTCCTATGGCTGCCGTGAGCGGAGGCCCAGCTCTAGCCTCGGTGGGACGGAGGGTCCAGCACCCTCCGGGGCCCAGCCAGTGGCCAGGTTGCATTCCTAGACCTGGAGGCAGCATTCAGTGAGGAGGGAGGAACCAGGCAGCATTCAGTGAGGAGGGAGGACCAGGCAGCATTCAGTGAGGAGGGAGAACCAGGCAGCATTCAGTGAGGAGGGAGGACCAGGCAGCATTCAGTGAGGAGGGAGGACCAGGCAGCATTCAGTGAGGAGGGAGGACCAGGCAGCATTCAGTGAGGAGGGAGAACCAGGCAGCATTCAGTGAGGAGGGAGGACCAGGCAGCATTCAGTGAGGAGGGAGGACCAGGCAGCATTCAGTGAGGAGGGAGGACCAGGCAGCATTCAGTGAGGAGGGAGGACCAGGCAGCATTCAGTGAGGAGGGAGGACCAGGCAGCATTCAGTGAGGAGGGAGGACCAGGCAGCATTTAGTGAGGAGGGAGGAACCAGGCAGCATTCAGTGAGGAGGGAGGACCAGGCAGCATTCAGTGAGGAGGGAGGACCAGGCAGCATTCAGTGAGGAGGGAGGAACCAGGCAGCATTCAGTGAGGAGGGAGAACCATGCCTCAGGAACAGGCAGTCTTAGCGTGGCCTGAATTCCAAGTTCAGCAGCAGGCTGGGGAGTCACCGGGCTAACTCCCTGAAATGCCGTGTCCAGGACCCAGGCAGTAGGTCAGCTGTGGGGGAGCAGTTGCAAACAATTACAAGCCCTTTGGAGATGCCATGCTTGGATCAGGGCTGTCCGCTGTGCTCCAGACGGGACAAGATCAAGGCCAAGGTTCCCAGCAGCCGGGCATGCTTTCCCACTGCCCCACACCACCGTTGCAGAAGGACCCCGCCCAGTGGCTGTCAGAGAACTGCTGGTGACTGCACGGCCTCCATTCATGCTCCCCACCTCCATCGGTCCTAGGAGCAGGAGCCTGGGGTGGGAGGAGGAAGTGAAAGGAGGGAAGGGGACGGGTCTCCTTCCTTATCTTCAGTGGCTGCCTCTTCTCCCGCCCTCCCTGGCTCAGGATTGACATGGGGGAGGGGAGGGAGGGGCCGGACCTGAGTCTGGACAGCTTGGAAAGGAGGGGTGGCTCTCTGTTCTGGAATTTCCTGTCCACCCTCCTCCTGACCCTACCCCACTGGAAATGGCCAGAGGTTCTGTCCTCATGTCTTTGCCTCCCTCCCCTCCAGGCTGATGGACTTGGCCAAGGAAATGACCAAAGAGGCTCTGCCAATCAAATGCCTGGAAGCCGTGATCCTGGGGATGTATCCTTCTTTAGCCCTGGGAGAGGCAGGGTAGGCACAAGCTCAGGCCCTGGGGCCCCAACTTCCTCCTGTAGGGAGGGCTGAACGGGCTGCAGGGCCCTCCCAGCTCTCTCCCAGCTCTCTCCCAGCTCTCTCCCAGCTCTCTCCCAGCAGTCATGAACTGGGCTCCACAGTGACCGGGCCTGAGGAGGTCTCAGTGCCCCATGCCTCGGTTGCTAACGTGGAAGCTGGTCCACTTAGGAGCAAGTCCTCTCAGGAGCCTTTCATGGGCTACCTGGTGGCTTGTGGGCAGGAATAAAACAGGGCAGAGGGCCTCCCCAGTGTTGCTTAGTTGCTGCGTACATGGTGGCCACGGAGTTTGTTCCTGGGCCTTCTCCTCTGCACTCTGAGCCTGTGCCTTGCTCACCCCTGTGTCCTCAGTCACTTGCAAGGAGTCAGGCTCAGTAAGGATTGCATTGACTGAGAGCATAGACTTTGGTGTCCTGAATCCTAATTCTGCTACCTACTTGCTCTGTGACTCCTAGCAAGTTCCCTAACATCTCAGCCTTGGCCTCGTCCTCTGCAAAAGGGGACAATGGTAGTGCCTAGTGCCAGTCCCACAGGTTAGGACAAGTGAATGAGGGGGTCCATGTAGATCCTTGGCACAGTGTCTGTACACAGTATCTACTCCAAGCTTTTGTCTCACTCATCTACCCATCTGTTCCAGAAGAGTTTTATCGAATAACTAACTATTCTGTTCCACTCCAGGCTGGGCCCTGGAGAGATAGCAAAGCACATGACAGATAAGGACCTCATCTCAGAAATTTATATTCCAGCGGGAGGCAGAAACTAAACAAGTAAACAAATAAGTAAAATAATTACAGATTGTGGTGAGTGTGCCCTAGGGGAAATAGAGGAAAGCAGACTCTACTTTAAAAAGGGAGGCCAGGCCCTGGCTGGTTGGCTCAGTGGTAGAGTGTCAGCCCGGCGTGTGGAAGTCCCGGGTTCGATTCCCATTCAGGACACACAGGAGAAGGGACCATCTGCTTCTCTCCTTCTCTCTCCCTCCTTCTCTTATCTCTCTCTCTCTCTTTCTCTTTCTCTCTCTCTCTCTTCCCCTGCCCACAACTGTGGCTCGATTGATTTGAGTGCATCAGCCTAGGCGCTGAGGATGGCTCTGTGGAGCCTCTGCCTCAGGTGCTAAAAATAGCTTGATTGCGAGCATGGCCCCAGATGGGCTGAGCATCAGCCCCAGACAGGGTTTGTCAGGTGGATCCTAGTCACGGCACATGCGGAAGTCTGTCTCCCTATCTCCCCGTCTCTCACTTGGAAAAAAAGGGGGGGGGGGTCAGTGATGATGGCCCAGCCTATGGCATTAGGAGGAGCCAAAGGCTGGCAGAGAGCAGCCCTCTGGGTAAAGCTAGTGCAGAAGGTCCTTGGGGGGACATCCAGGTGGACAGAGAGGTTGAGCTAGTGGAGCAAGGAAGGGAAGAGGTTGGTGTGGGATGCTGGGCCAGGCAGTGTTGGCTCCTAGGCCTTGGGAGCTTGCACATGGTTTTCTTTGCAGGGTGGTGGGCAGTAAGTGTGTGTATGTGGGGAGGGGGTGGAGAAAGAACAGAATTGTCTGTGCCTCCGTGAGGAGATGGACTTGTGAGAGAGAAGACAATGTGAGAACATGTCAGAGAACAAGTAGGGGTGAGGGGACGTGTGTGGGACGGAGGGAAGGAAGCAGAGAGGGAGAGGTGGGGGTGTTAGCAGGCTTCTCACCTGCTCCTTCAGCCACAAGGACTTTGGAGAGCCCTGCAGTTTGGAGAGAAGGACTCACTATTAGCTATTACGTTGTGACGGCACTGAGAGCCCTGCCCCTAGAGATCCCGTTTATTGAGCACCTACTGTATGCCAGGCTCAAGGCTAGACAGCAGGATATAGCGGTGAGCAAGGCATGGTCTCAGGGGACCAGAGACACAAGCTGTCCCCTGGGGTGGGGGGCGTCCAGCCCCTGTCCTGCCCCCATGTGCTGGCCCTGGCTGGTTCCTTAGCTGGGCTGACATGGCCAGTTACCTCACCAACAGCATGCCCACCCTGGAGCGCTTCCCCATCAGCTTCAAGAGCTACTTCTCAGGGAACTACTTCCGCCACATCGTGCTGGGGGTGAACTGCGGGGGCCGCTACGGGGCGCTGGGCATGAGCCGGCGGGAGGACCTGATGTACAAGCCGCCGGCCTTCCGCACGCTCAGCGAGCTCGTGCTGGACTTCGAGGCCGCCTACGGCCGCTGCTGGCACGTGCTGAAGAAGGTGAAGCTGGGCCAGTGCGTGTCCCACGACCCGCACAGCGTGGAGCAGATCGAGTGGAAGCACTCCGTCCTGGACGTGGACGGGCTGGGCCGCGAGGACTTCCGCAAGGAGCTGGAGCGGCACGCCCGCGACATGCGGCTCAAGGTCAGTGGGCGCTGGCCCTGCCCCTGAGCCAAAGGCCTCTGCCCTGGGGGGGAGTGCCCGCTTCCTGGTGGGACACTCATACACGGATGCCCTGGGGGGGAGTGCCCGCTTCCTGGTGGGACACTCATACACGGATGCCCTGGGGGGGGAGTGCCCGCTTCCTGGTGGGACACTCATACACGGATGCCCTGGGGGGGGGTGCCCGCTTCCTGGTGGGACACTCATACACGGATGCCCTGGGGGGGGAGTGCCCGCTTCCTGGTGGGACACTCATACACGGATGCCCTAGGGGGGGGGAGTGCCCGCTTCCTGGTGGGACACTCATACACGGATGCCCTGGGGGGGGGGAGTGCCCGCTTCCTGGTGGGACACTCATACACGGATGCCCTGGGGGGGGAGTGCCGCTTCCTGGTGGGACACTCATACACGGATGCCCTGGGGGGGGGGTGCCCGCTTCCTGGTGGGACACTCATACACGGATGCCCTGGGGGGGGGGTGCCGCTTCCTGGTGGGACACTCATACACGGATGCCCTGGGGGGGGGAGGGCCGCTTCCTGGTGGGACACTCATACACGGATGCCCTGGGGGGGGTGCCCGCTTCCTGGTGGGACACTCATACACGGATGCCCTGGGGGGGGAGTGCCCGCTTCCTGGTGGGACACTCATACACGGATGCCCTGGGGGGGGAGTGCCCGCTTCCTGGTGGGACACTCATACACGGATGCCCTGGGGGGAGTGCCCGCTTCCTGGTGGGACACTCATACACGGATGCCCTGGGGGGGAGTGCCCGCTTCCTGGTGGGACACTCATACACAGATGCCCTGGGGGGGGGAGTGCCCGCTTCCTGGTGGGACACTCATACACGGATGCCCTGGGGGGGGGAGTGCCCGCTTCCTGGTGGGACACTCATACACGGATGCCCTGGGGGGGAGTGCCCGCTTCCTGGTGGGACACTCATACACAGATGCCCTGGGGGGGGGAGTGCCCGCTTCCTGGGGGGACACTCATACACGGATGCCCTGGGGGGGAGTGCCCGCTTCCTGGTGGGACACTCATACACAGATGCCCTGGGGGGGGGAGTGCCCGCTTCCTGGTGGGACACTCATACACGGATGCCCTGGGGGGGGGAGTGCCCGCTTCCTGGTGGGACACTCATACACGGATGCCCTGGGGGGGGGGAGTGCCCGCTTCCTGGTGGGACACTCATACACGGATGCCCTGGGGGGGAGTGCCGCTTCCTGGTGGGACACTCATACACGGATGCCCTGGGGGGGGGGAGTGCCCGCTTCCTGGTGGGACACTCATACACGGATGCCCTGGGGGGGAGTGCCCGCTTCCTGGTGGGACACTCATACACGGATGCCCTGGGGGGGGAGTGCCGCTTCCTGGTGGGACACTCATACACGGATGCCCTGGGGGGGGGAGTGCCGCTTCCTGGGGGGACACTCATACACGGATGCCCTGGGGGGGGAGTGCCGCTTCCTGGTGGGACACTCATACACGGATGCCCTGGGGGGGGGAGTGCCCGCTTCCTGGTGGGACACTCATACACGGATGCCCTGGGGGGGAAGTGCTGCTTCCTGGTGGGACACTCATACACGGATGCCCTGGGGGGGGGAGTGCCCGCTTCCTGGTGGGACACTCATACACGGATGCCCTGGGGGGGGTGCCCGCTTCCTGGTGGGACACTCATACACGGATGCCCTGGGGGGGAGTGCCCGCTTCCTGGGGGGACACTCATACACGGATGCCCTGGGGGGGAGTGCCCGCTTCCTGGTGGGACACTCATACACGGATGCCCTGGGGGGGGTGCCCGCTTCCTGGTGGGACACTCATACACGGATGCCCTGGGGGGGGGTGCCCGCTTCCTGGTGGGACACTCATAAACGGATGCCCTGGGGGGGGAGTGCCGCTTCCTGGTGGGACACTCATACACGGATGCCCTGGGGGGGGAGTGCCCGCTTCCTGGTGGGACACTCATACACGGATGCCCTGGGGGGGAGTGCCGCTTCCTGGTGGGACACTCATACACGGATGCCCTGGGGGGGGAGTGCCCGCTTCCTGGGGGGACACTCATACACGGATGCCCTGGGGGGGGGAGTGCCCGCTTCCTGGGGGGACACTCATACACGGATGCCCTGGGGGGGGGGAGTGCCCGCTTCCTGGTGGGACACTCATACACGGATGCCCTGGGGGGGGGAGTGCCCGCTTCCTGGGGGGACACTCATACATGGATGCCCTGGGGGGGGGAGTGCCCGCTTCCTGGTGGGACACTCATACACGGATGCCCTGGGGGGGGAGTGCCCGCTTCCTGGTGGGACACTCATACACGGAGCGCCACCCCCCTGCTCCCTGCCCCACCCCCACCGCCACCCAGCAGAGGCGGTAGAGGAGAGGGTGGGCGGGTAGTTTCAACAGTGCCTTTGCTCAGAGGTCACTGTGGTTGAGACAGTCCCCTCAGGTGGGCAGGCTCCAGAAGGAGGCAGGAAGCGAGCTGGGTTTGGGGAGAGGGCAGGGGTGCCACACTCCAGGGGGCGGGCAAAGAGCTGTGCGTACAGATCCATTGGTGGGAAGTCACGGCCTGTCTGGAGGGCATGGTGGGGTTGGGTACAAGTAACCTTCATCACTTCCTGTGTGTATCCTGACTCTCTTGACCCCTAAACCCACCCCCTCCAATAAAGGACTAAGAGGAAGTCAGAAAAAGGAAGTCAGACCATGGGAAGACGATGAGATAGTTCTTCTCCCTCTTTCCCACCCCCGTGAACAGGAAGGGCAGAGGCTGCTGTCCCCCGGCCAGGCCAGCTGAGCTGTTGTGGAGTTTGCCCCCCCACCCCGGCTTTACAGTGGGCACAACCTTGGCCTCTCCCTAGGTCCTCTGGACTCGGGGCCTCCCCTGGGGTCTCAGTCACTGATGTGCTGTGACTTGGTCCCTCCTGGCAGCCTGGTGCCAACACCATGACCTTGGCACTTGCACATGCTCTGATGCTCCCACAGCCTTGCCCTGAGAGTCCCTGCCCTGCCGGCCCCTGGGCCCTGCCTGAGGAGGTGACCTGCCACTGCCAGGGGCCACCCTCCTCCACTCTGCGCACGGGTCGCCCGGCTCCCCGGCTCCTGCCACTGCCAGGGGCCACCCTCTTCTACTCTGCGCACGGGTCGCCCGGCTCCCCGGCTCCTGCCACTGCCAGGGGCCACCCTCCTCCCCTCTGCGCACGGGTCGCCCGGCTCCCTGGCTCCTGCCGCTGCCAGGGGCCACCCTCCTCCCCTCTGCGCACGGGTCGCCCGGCTCCCTGGCTCCTGCCGCTGCCAGGGGCCACCCTCCTCCACTCTGCACACGGGTCGCCCGGCTCCCCGGCTCCTGCCACTGCCAGGGGCCACCCTCTTCTACTCTGCGCACGGGTCGCCTGGCTCCCTGGCTCCTGCCACTGCCAAGGGCCACCCTCTTCCACTCTGTGCACAGGTCGCCCAGCTCCCTGGCTCCTGCCACTGCCAAGGGCCACCCTCTTCCACTCTGTGCACAGGTCGCCCAGCTCCCTGGCTCCTGGTACCAGAGTGTTGTGCCTCTCCACCGAATAGGTTGGACCTCGAGTTGGAACCAGGGTTACCTAGTCTTTGTGCTCTGATTCCCAGTCTGTTTGGTACTAAGGACTCCCCGTATTATTTGCCCCTCTCCAGCAGCCCCTTGCTGTGCCTCATGTTTTCAAATTCAGATCAAGCAGACTGTGCTGCATGTAGGGTCATTCATTTGCTTTTCTCAATTGTTTCTTAATAGCTACCGGTCTGAGCTTCTGATTGGCTGAAAATATCCAACACCTTGGGGCTGGTAGGACCCCAGCCCAAAGCTCAGACATGGGCTGCTTGCCTAGCTGGCACCTCTGCCTGGCATGGGCCCTTTTCTCGAGGGCCCCGTACAGTATCACAAAAGCCCCACATCCATACTATTTTAGGGCCCAGCTGGGACTGAGCAGTTCTGCTGAGGAGCCTCTGGCCTGGAGCATTAGTGCCAGGAGACCAGGTTTGGAGAGACCTGGCGACAGGACACAGGACCAGCGGTTGCTGGAGCTCCCTGGGTCCTGGCTGGTGCTGCCTCGGGGCTTGTGGCTCCTGCAGAGCAGGACAGGCTCAGGGGCAGCCCCGGAGTGAGTCTTTGTTTCTTCCTCCCCACCAAGATCGGCAAAGGGACCGGCCCTCCGTCCCCCACCAAGGACCGGAAGAAGGACGTGTCCTCCCCGCAGCGGGGCCAGTCCAGCCCCCACCGCAGGAACAGCCGCAGCGAAAGGAGGCGAGTGATGAAGCGAACCTGGGGGGCCAGGAAAAGCCCCTTTCCTTTCTGCTCATCTAGTTCCCCCCCCCCTTTTTAAGCCTACTCTTTTCATTCCCAGTGTTCTCTTTTGCCCCCACTGGAGGGAGGTGACTTGGGACTGTGTGTTTATGTGCTGACACCTCCCAGCAGCAAAGCAGTCCCATATCCTCGCAGAAAGCAACGCTCACTGGCCCACGGGTTACCCTGGTGCCAGGCAAGAGGTCCCTACGGACTCCTGGGGCTTCATCTGTGGGCAGCAGAGGAGCAGGGATGGGCCCCTGCCGGACAGAGCTTCTCCCAGGAACACTGCTGAGGACGGTGTGTGTGAACCACAGATGGCAGCCCAGACAGCTTAGGACGTAACCTCTGCGCCTGCAAGCCCGTGGCTTTGCCTCTGTCTACATGGCAGAAACATCCCGTTGAAACACCGGGCTACCGCCTCTGATTCGTCTCCTACCTATTGGTCTGGTCCTTGCTTTCAATATCATTGTCATCCAGGAGCCACCTCTCTGGTATGATTCAGGGACACCACGCAGGCCTCCAATATCCTGCACCGTTCACTTTGATCCAGGACAACTCTATAGAGAAACAGAGTCCCTTGTCCAGGCCAGCTGGCCCCTGGCAAGAGCAGGAGCCTGCAGGAGAGAGAGGGCCCACACTCAGGACCGCACAGGCAGGCCAGGATTCCGGAAACACCCTTCCTTCCGCAGGCTGCACAGCTGCATTGGGGGTGCCTTGAGGAATGGAGGTGGGGGAGGCACCAGGGCAGCTACCCCCCACCCCACCCCCAGCACCCCCGCTCACTCTCCTCCCTTCTCTGTTCTCTCCTCCCTGTAGGCCTTCGGGTGAGAAGAAGCCTCCGGACCCCAAAGCCATGCCAGACCTCAACGGGTACCAGATCCGGGTGTGAGGCGGTGGGCAGCACCGCAGCCTCACCCACTCCTGGGGGCCAGGATCACCTGCCAGAGCCAGCCTGGCCCGTGGGAAAGGCGGGGCTGGTGATGGGGCAGGTGAGAGGCAGCAGGAAGACTGTGCCCCAGCCCAGCCACCAAGCTGCCGCCCCTCCCGCTGGGCCAAGCCTCCTAACTTTGGGCCGAGAGAGGCAATTAGCATTTTATTCAGAGTTTTTAACTTGACAACTAAAGTTTACGGTATTTGGTATCTTATGTAATGGATCTGCCAGTGGCTGGCAGGCCAGCGCTTAGGAGAGCTGACCGCCATGGGGCCGGATGAGGAGGGGTCACTGGCCCTGCTGGTGCCCCTGCCCCTGGCACTCTCTGGGGTTTGGGTCCATCCCGTGTGTGGGGAGTCTGCCAGCCCACTAGGCCTGTGGCAGGATGGCGAGGGGGTGGTGGAGGTGTTCCTCCACTTCCGCCTGCCCTGGCAGCATCATGACACAAGGCAAAGGAAGCAGGGTAGGAAGCATCCTGGGAGAGGCCGGTGTGGCCCATCAGGAGCTTGACACAGGTGACATCTCCCCCAAGTGCGGGAGTCCATGCCCAGGAGAGCCTTCATGCCCTTGCAGCCCCAGGGACAGATTGTGCCCTGTGGACTGACACTGCCTGCGGGCACGCCCCCTGCTGCGGGCTGTGGAGAGAGCCCAGGGGACAACCACTGGGGGAGGAGTTTCACCCCCTCTTGCTCAGCCCAGCTCTGCCTGCTGAAGCTGGGTCTCCCTGCAGGGTGCTGGGCTTTGCTGAGGATCGGACTTGCACTGGGCTCTGTGATTGTGAGCATTGGGCAGAGCTGGGGTCCAGAAACTGTGGTTGGGGACAGGGTGGCTCACAAGGCCCAGGGTCTGTCCCCTAGCGGTCCCGGTGGTGGGCACTGCTCCTCCCCCGTTTTATTACCTCAGCTCTTGCTGGGGAAATGAAGACCGGACTAGAATGCTTTGTGCCCCAGGCCTACCTCCCTTCATTTAGCAGTCTGTTTAGTTTTTTGGGGTCCCAGGAATGATGAGGCCTGTTGTCAGGGAGGAACCTGAACAGCCTGCGTCTGCACAGCCTTCTGTCTGGCATGAGGGAACTGGTGGGCAGGGGAGAGGTTGTGGGAAGAGGCTGCTGGGGCTGGGGGAAGGCTTCTGCAGGTTCCAGCAACAAGGAGGTGCAGGGCAGGGTTGCAGTGTGGCCCCCAGGAGGGGCAGAGCCTGAGAGCTGGGTGTGTAAGTGAGAAAAGGATATAGGGGGAGTTTAGAGTCAAGCTGTCTTAGGGAGTAGTAAGTTCCCTATTGTTGGAGGTAATCAAGCAATGACTAGATGGCTACTTGTCAGGAAGCTGTTGAGAGGGTTCAGGTTATGGAAAAGTAGCTGGATGGGAGGACCCTTTAGGTTTCTTTTTACTGAGAGGCTAGGAGTCAGCCAGGGGCAGCTATCAATCAGTAAGGCTGCAGAGGAGCTGGGAGCCTGGAAAAGGGAGGTTCAGAACTAGAGGTGCAAACTCAATGCCTTACAGGTCCTGGCAGGTGAAAAGGAGGACTGCAGGGCTGGGTGGAGACTGTGGCAAACTAAAGAGGGCATATACCCCATTAAAGCAGCCACTGCCGCTCAGCTTTTCTGAGTGCAGGCCTTGCATTGCCAGATTTTCTGATTTTTTCGGAGGTCAGCATTCTGAATTTTTATGTGAAATACCCTGATTTTTAAATGTTGGCAATCAGGTCAGGAAATTTTTTTAAAACCAACAGGAGAGAGAAGGCCTATTTGTAATCTGACGTGCAGCCAGTGCTGGGGAGAAGTCCACTGACGTGCTGTGAGGTGGGAAGTCTGGCAGCTCCAGGCTTCCCAGGGCGGGCTGGGCCAGGGCAGGGCCCATGTCCGTCCTCTCACTCTCCTTGCAGACCGGAGACACCCCTGAGAGCCCTGTGCGTGCTGTGTCAGCAGAGGGTGGAGTGCAGTAGAGTGCAGTTCTCAGCCTGCCCTGCGGGGCAGGTGCCCAGGAAGCAAAGAAAGGGGCGGGGAGGGGAGGGAGGCAGGTGTCCGAGCGCTGGTCAGGGAGGCAGCAGGTGCTGGCAGCTCTTCATACCAGCAGCTCTTAGCCAGTCAGACCCAGCAGGGAGGCCAGCTGGTCAGTCTGGTGGGTCTCTCATGGGTCAGTGGTCCCCGGGCCTTATTTAATCTGCACCTCAGCCAGAGCCATCAAGGACCAGGATGACCCCTGACTCACCATCCCATCCCAGGTTTCCAGGAGTGGTCCCAGTGTTGCCGTATTCACCTGAGGCAGAGGTGGCTTGCCTTGGGGAGGTATCGGGGTGAAAATGAGGCCGTGCCTGGGCCTGGATGTGAGTGCCTTGTGCAGGCCACTCATCAGCAGGAAGTGGCCCCGGATGCCCCAGTGGACCACAGGGTCTGAGGGGAAGAGATGTGAGAGGGAGCTGGGAGCTTGGCTCAGGGAATGGGAGCGGCTCCGATACAGGATACAGGAGCCAAGAAGGATGCTCCAACCCACAGGCTCTTCCCACAGAGCCCTCTGGGGAGGAGGAAGCAGAATGAAGTCCCTGCCCCATTGCTGTCTGAGAGGGAGGGAGCTGATCACCCCAAGCTAATCCCTGGGCACCCCTCTCCTAGCTGAGACCTTGGGCCTGTGGAGCCCACTACAGGATATAGCGGTGCTTTTTAATTTATTTTTAACTGTTTCTCATATGTAGCAACCCCTCCTCCCCTCCGGCATGTTTACACAGGCTCTGCTCCCTGGGGCTGGCCTGGCTGCAGAGCTTCTGGGGAGGCAGAGGCAGGGACTTCGGGGCCTTAGTCACCATCACCACCCTCAGTGTCACCTCATCTCACTTCCTGTGAGGGACAGGGGCCTGCCTCCTCCTGACTCAGGACTGCTTTCCAGCGCCTCGCATGGGCTCTTCTGCGCCCAGAGGTGCTGGCTGCTGGCTGAGGAGGGCCCAGGGAGGTCAGGGGAAGCTGCTGGGTGAGGGGGTCAGTTGTGGGGGGAGACTGCCCCCCAAAGCCTGGCTCCTCAGTGCCAGGAAACTGGGTTTAGAGAGCCTGCCCACCACCTACCCACCTGCCAGCTCTCTCCCTCCACAGCCTCAGCACATGATCACCTTCACCCATCACACCAGCCAGCCCCCCCTTCCTGGGCCTGGCCGAGTGGGGAGAGCAGTAGCCCCAGCCGGGGGCGTGACGGTGAGGCCTAGGGCCAGGGTTCTGAGGGGCAGAGAGCTCAGAGCGGGGCATGCCTGCTTGGGGTCCTGTCGTCTCACCCCCCTCCTTCCAGCTGGGACTTGACTTCCTGGCTCTGGGGTAGGTCTCCGTCCAGCCAGCAGCCTGCCCAGAGCCTGTGTGCGCCTGGGCCTCCTGTCCGGTGGTTTCCTGGCTTAGCTGCAGCAGCTCCCCTGCCGCCCTCTGACCCCAGAGCAGGCGCAGGGCGGTGAGAGTGGGGCCTGCTCATTGATCGCATTCTGTGTCGGATCTGCTGTGTCGACATCCCACTTCCCTTGTTCCCAGGGAGACACGGCGTGGAGGGCAGGGAGGTCCTCCAGAGGAGTATGGGGTTGGAGTGGGGACGGCTGCCCCAGGCCAGGCAGGGCCGCCGTGGTGCTAGCTGCAGGGCCGTCAGTATTGTCCCCCCTCACCCCATCTCAGTGCTCCAGAGCCCCAAGTTTCCCTTTTTCTTCAAATCTGACGAGAGAAGAAGCGGGGGTGCTTGCCCCAGGCCTGGTGATGGCGGCCGCCCCGCCCTGGAGTTTGTGTTGGGCTGCGTGTTGTGCTAGAAGCTTCTGTTCCTCTTCTCATACCAGTGTTGCGCCTCCCCTTCCACTTTTACACTTCGTCTCATTCCTGTTCTCACTCCCCCCCCCCCCCAAATAAAGTCTCCCGGCTCCGGCTGCACGGGCTGGGAGGAAACCACGACACAGCCTCGTCTCCTTTCCTCTGGGACTGCGGCCCGCCTGGCCACCCTGTCAGCCTCAGCATCCCTGCTGTCTGGAAAGAACCTGACCAGAGGCCAGGGGCGCCCGAAACAGCCGAGAGGAAACCCCTCAGCGCCTGCAGTCATGCTGAAACTCCTGGTTCCCAGTCTGTCACCCAGCCTGCTGCAGCCACACAGCTCCTGTTAATCCTAATCCGGGAGTCTTTCCCACTGGCTGTAAACGAGCCCAGAATTCTCCCTCCCACAGCCAGCGTGGTCCCGCAGGGAGGCTGACTCTGCTCCCAGGATGCGATACATCCCAGAGCCCTGCTCTTCCTATCCCAATCCCCAGCAGTCCACCCGGAACAGAGGAGGAAGGGAGAATGTCCTCCTGGGAGGTGAGGTCATTTCAGGAAACCATAGCAACAGGGATCTGAAGTCCCTTCTCCTCAGTCACCAGTGTGGAATGTGTAGTAGGTAAAGCCCCAGTTTTGGAAAGCACGTCTGGTCCCTTCTACCACCTGTCCCCCTGGCTCTGGGCCCCGTCGCATGCTTTTAGATAAGCCCAAACGGTTGCACACAGCTTGCACAGAAATGTCTTTTAGACCCTGAAGCATTTTTCACCTTGAACCCTCCCTCCCCTCTTCCCACTCTCCTTTCATTCAGCTTGAGAATAAAACCTAAGAGGAGATAGGAGAGTTCCTACTTATCTCAGCCAGTCCCCACGAAGGCCTAACTAGAGATGCAGTTTAGCATAGCAAGATTCCCTCCTCTGGTGTGGTGGCGAGTCACCGCAGATGGGGAGAGGAGAGCCCATGTGCTAGCGCCCCCATGTGGCTCGGACTCTCCACCGTGAAACAGGCAGTTTTGTTACTTCTGGACTCATTTCAATCCAGGCTAATACCAAAAAGGGCCTTCCAGTAAAGGTAACCAGAAGTTGGGACTAACTAGGATTATATACCTTTACACAAAGGCAATGTTATAACTAACATTCAAATCCAGCTAAAATACCAAGTAAAGGGCCTCACGCGGGGCTTTGGTGCGATCAGACTCACGGGGCCTCTGGGCTGCTCTCTTGCAATTGAGAGCTGGCTAAGAGTCGGGTAACAATCTGTCAGGAGTCAAGCAGGCTCATGGTGGATAGGCGTGGCCACTTTCGTAGATGTCATGGTGGACTCCAGGAGGAGCAGAGCCCAACTTGCTGGAGGTTATATTTCCTGCTGCCCTGTTTCTTTCAGGCTCACAGCATGCACCTGCGTAATTTAGACACGTGACTAATTTGGGTTGGGTTGGACCTTTGGATGCAGGGAGCACTTCTCTGAGCCCTGAACAGAAGGAGGTTGAAGCTCTGCCACCCCATCTGCCTGGACTGACATCTTGACCAGTATGTCGAGGGCGGTGAAGACAGGCAGTGCCAGTCAGACCAAAGACAGGCCAGATGCAGGCCGCCTGGCAATCCTCAGTGTTTGCCACGGGATGCGGACACGTGCTGCTGAGGCCAGGCAGGCGGGGGGAAGGGCAGCTCTCTGAGGCCAGCCCACTTGGAACCTGCCCTCTCTCACACCTGCAGCCAGAAAGGACTCGGTAGCGGAAAAGACAAAACCTCCAAGAATTGAAGTGTAGAGACCCCCCTCCACCCCCGGGTGAGGTCTCAGGCCTTCGGGGCACAGGAACTGAGTAGGAATGGGGCAGAAGACAGAGCCCCATCCAGACACTTTGTTTCCATTCCCCTAACCCCCGCGAGCCTGCACCGGAAGCTCTCACCCGGCTGGCCTCTCCCGGAACAGTTTTGTCTTGCACATTTGCTCAGGAGGGGAGACAGAGGAGGTGCACCAGGAAGAGTCTAGAAGAGCAGGGCTGCAGTCAGCTCTGGCCCCTGGTGCACACTACAAGAAGTGGGTCCCTCCCGACACCTGGAGGAGAGAAGTCACACTTTGCATTATATAACCAATCAAAACAAACAGTCTAGCAGCTACACCAGGGCGAGAATTGGAGAGAAAAACGAAACAGTTTAAAAACAAAAAGAAACCAGTAGCAGCCTGGTTGGTGGTTTCCCTTCCCCCAGGCCAAGCGTCTGCCCTGTAAGATAACCAGTCTCCTACTGGAAAGGCTGTGTTCTGAGGAGCTTGGGGTGGCAAGAAACAAAACAAAGGACATTCTCAATTTCCTTCCTTGGGATTCCTGTTTCATCAGATGCAAAGGTAACCTATGGGCCCCTGAACTGCCCACCACAGTGCTGTCATCTTCTCACAGTGGAGGTGCAGCGCTGTGGAAACCGGTGATCAGGTGCTGGCGGTACACGTGCCGTGTGACTTGGGCAGCTAGGAGCTTAGGAGCTGGAACGTAATTCCTGGTCCACGGGCCAGTTGTCCAGCCTGGCTGGGAGAACCACCCACCCTCAACTCCCATGAATACTCTAGGATTCTTAGCATACCCCTTGCTTACCAAGGCCTGGACAATGCAATTTCAGATCTGAAAATCCCTCGCAAATGGGAAAGATTATATTTTAATTTCCAATTCATCAATATGTAAACTGAAACACAAATATTAACGGAGCCACAGTCACCAAGTGACCAGCCAAGATGGCCAGTGGTAGACCTAATCCCAGGCTGTTTCCCGTCCACCGAGTCCCAACCCAGAGGGTCAACAGAAGCACCCAGGCAGCTCTCAGTAACTCAGATTCTCAGAGGCTGCTTCTAAGTGTGGTGGGTGTCTGGGATTCTGTTCGGGGAAGGCAGAACACGCCCCTGGTTTCAGGACTTGCCGCTTAGGGAGGCTGAGGAAGATAAAAGTGCCAGGGAGGGAGGCCCAGGAAGGGAGAGAAGCCCTCTAGCAGCAGATGGCCCGCAGCTCAGCTCTGGCTCCAGAGTGCAGAAGAGATTATCAGAAATAGATGCTCAACAAGAAGCATCTGCTGCACACACTGTGCCTCACGCAGCTGCCCTAGCTTTGACCAGGAAAACGCTTCTCGTCCCACTTGCCACACAGACCCTCCTGAAGTGCAGCGTGGACAGGGTGAGGGTAGGGGCCATGCCAGAGCAGCAGACGGAGCAAGAACAAAAGCAGCGGAAAGAGCTAAGCTCCTCTAGCTGGAGGGTGGAGGAGAGCTACCCCAACAGCAGTCGGGCAGGGGCTTCACCCAGGCCCAGAACAGTGGGGCTCCACCTCAGTGATCGGAGGGGGATTCCAGTCCTTGTCTCTGGTCTCGATTCAGGACTTGAGACGCCACCCTAGGATCAGCCTCTTCCCCTCCGCCCACCTCCTCCAGGCCTTCTCTCCCCTGTGCCCTGCAGGAGCCTAATAAAATAACCAACAATGGGGGCAGGGGGCGTAAACCTTTATTTGGAAAAGGGAATTTAACCACTTAAAATTCCCATTTCATTTCCAAAACAGAAACAAACAAGAAAGTAAAAAGATTACCCATGGGGCTACCTACCCTCTGCCATCGTCAGCGGTTTTTAAACTGCACCTCCTGGCAGAGCACAGTGATGGGCCATAGTCTTAGAAAACAAGGGGGCACTGACCTGAAGCCATCTCAGGAGGTGCCCGGAGAGACAGTGAACAGTGGGGTATGGACAGACAGGCCTGGGGCTCAGACAGGCACGTGCCCAGTACCCAGGAAACTGTTTACAAATACACACGCACTGATAAATTTCCCAGGACCCGGATGTGGAAAGTTTATAACCACAAACCCAGTAGAGGAATTCAAGCTAGGTCTTTGGCTTTCAAAAAAAAGGAAGAGACCATTAAGCCCCGGCTAAATGTCCCTACCTCCAGCTTCTCAGCTATCCTGTCTTGTTCAGGAGGCCAAGTGGGGCTACAGCAAGTCGCATCTGCCAGGGCCGGCAGCTCCTCTGAGCTAAGGATGTGGGGAGCACTGGCCCAGCAGCACCGAGGCCACACGCAGCAACAAAAGAGTAAGGCATGCAGGCGGCGTGTGGGGGCATGGAAGCCCCCTGAACGGGCCACGGTACCCCTGTGCCAGGAGAGTGGGGCAGAGAAACAGCCACCGGGGCCTTGCTGGTCTGAGCAACACCTCAAGCACCTCTGCCCAAGGCTACCTTTCTGCTGGGCAGGCAAGGCCTGAGCTAACTAGCAGGCTTTCCTAGGGAGAAGATGGAGGGAATGAGGGAGGCAGCCACCGTAGAGCGACGGGAGGAGAACGAGAGTCCCTGAGGTCCCGAGCCCCAGCTGAGGCAGCTGCAGAGCCAGCCTGACCGTTCCCCCTCCTGGCCTCCCACACGTGCCCAGTTCTGCGGGCTACAGAGTCCAGTGAGCGAATTGTTTCCTGAAGGTTCTCGTCCCTCACCCTTAAAGAGTTTTAAACCTCAAACCACTCTCTCGCCCACTGATCCCACACAAGCGTTTGCCCTCCTCAGGGCAGCCTGGGGACAGGGACACGCCCTAGAGAAAGCATTCGGGCCTGTGGGGGGCCTGTGGGCAGCTCCGGGCCAGAGGCTCAGAGGCCTTGGGGGCAGGAGCGCATGCCCCAATCCACTGTTCCCAGAGCTCAGATGATGAGGGTGCCCCGGCTGGCAGGATGAACACCTGATGAAACACAGAGGAGAGGAGGAGAAGGCCGTGCCGTGCTGCTGCCTGGCAGCACAGACCCCGGTCACGCTCCGCCCCGCCCCTGGGCCGCAGCCCCAGTGTGGAAAGTGGGCTGGTCAGAGGCAGGCATGGCCGCGCAGAACAGTCCCACCTCAAGAGGATGTATACACATACTACACACATGTCACATGTGTGTGCCTGGCAAGGAAAAGGTCAGTCAGAAGGTACCACAAGAAATGGCCTGAAAGCAAATAACCAATGAGATCAATAGCTCCTACAACCCTGGTAATTAAAAATCAAGGGGGAGCGCTGGATACATGGAAGGGAGGGGGCACCCTCCTCCCACCTCTCCCAGGGCCACCAAGTATGTGGCACAGGACCAGGAAGAGGCTGGGGCGGGGGAGGGACCACAGGCAGAACCTCAGCAGGCCCAGAGAACACCCACCACGGGAACAGGGGACAGGGGACAGGAGGGGAAGGCAGGGGCTGTAAGTGTCTTGGATCCAAGTTTCCAGAAGCATGGGGTATATGCAGTCTCCGACCCAGCGAGCTCTGGGAGAGAAGCTCTCTTCCCAGGGGCCCCGTCACGGGGCAGTCACTTCCATCCCGAAGCTGGCCAGCAGGCAGAGGTGGTCTGAAGAGCAGAAGGGGTTGGGTAGGCCATTGGCAGCCCAGAGAATCTGTTCAGAGAGGAGGGAGAGACGGCCCAGGAGCTTGAGAGTTCCATCTCGACACAGCCTGCGACCTGGGGCACAAAGCGGAAGCCAGTGAGTAAGCAGGCACGCTACATGGCTGGGCGCCTGATGGAGGCTGCACCCCCTTGGCACCCCCCAGCTCCTCCTGCTGCCTCTAGTGAGACCTCCCCTCCCCAGATACTCATGATGTCTCAGTGAGTGAAGCCAGGTGGGTCCAGGAGACTGAGGCAAAACAGAGCATATGACTGGCCTACCTACAAGCTCTTCTGATTGCCCGTGGTAAACTGGAAACCCAGATTTTCTATAAAAAATCTGATTTTTAAACATAGGCAATCAATCTAAACATTTTAAAAGACCTGCTTTAAACAAACAGACATGGGGCTGATAGACTGCTGCACTGAGAGCACCAATGTGAGGTGAGAGGACAGGCAGCAGGGTCCCTAACCAACCAGGTTCCTCATTAACCAGCTGCCACTGAACAAACCCAGTGACCTCCTAGTGCTCTATTTTTACTTCCAAAATAGGCCCGGAGAGAGCTTGTGCTGCCCACCTCTCCCTGATACTGCGAGGGTAAGCAGAGAAGGCAGACGAGTGCTGAAGGGAAGTATGAGAAGGATGACCAGTGCTAGGCAGGTATGAAGTCTGCTCTCTGGCTGGTCACGTCCAGCAGCCCAGGCCATGCACAGAATGCCTGACAGACCTACCCCTAGCTGTTCCAGGGACTCGTGGGGGTGGCTTCTAGGAACCCAGGACCCACCAGGCTTACCAGTTCTGTGCCCATTCTCACAGGGCTCAGCTGAGAAGAAGATGTAATCCACTGTCGTTCCAACCCCCAAGGGCATGGTGGTGACCTCTGGGCAACCATGCTGGGGCAGGAAGTGAGTATACACCGAGGTCAGGCGGAGGCAGTGCTGGACGGTGCCCACGGCCCTACAGGGATGGGGGACAGTTTCAGTCAGCAAACACTGAATTTTCCTCAAGGTTGCTTTCTCTGTGGGTTTTATGAAATATTTTCAGTGATCTCAAATAACTCAGGCTCAACAGAAAGTCCTCCCCATGCTAATAAGAGGCTGATAGTCTTAGCTACAATGAGCCTAGAGACACATTCCTACTCAGTCCCCCGACACTCCTTACCCCCGACTCTCCTCCTACAGCGAATGAAGCATATCTGTCTAACAGACGCCAGCTTGGGGCAGCACGCTCTCTGGGAGGCCCTGCTCCCTGGAGGAAGAGTGTGTGGGCTTTCCATCTGCAAGCACCTGGGGGCCACCTCGGGCCTCTGCGCACCCGTACACCTCTCCATCAGCTCGGCAGGCACCTAGGGGCCACCTCGGGCCTCTGCGCACCCGTACACCTCTCCATCAGCTCGGCAGGCACCTGGGGGCCACCTCGGGCCTCTGCGCACCTGTACACCTCTCCATCAGCTCGGCAGGCACCTGGGGGCCACCTCGGGCCTCTGCGCACCTGTACACCTCTCCATCAGCTCGGCAGGCACCTGGGGGGCCACCTCGGGCCTCTGCGCACCTGTACACCTCTCCATCAGCTCGGCAGGCACCTGGGGGCCACCTCGGGCCTCTGCGCACCTGTACACCTCTCCATCAGCTCGGCAGGTACCTGGGGGGCCACCTCGGGCCTCTGCGCACCTGTACACCTCTCCATCAGCTCGGCAGGCACCTGGGGGCCACCTCGGGCCTCTGCGCACCTGTACACCTCTCCATCAGCTCGGCAGGCACCTGGGGGCCACCTCGGGCCTCTGCGCACCTGGACACCTCTCCATCAGCTCGGCAGGTACTGGCCGAAGGGAGAGCTCAGCAAAAACACTCCCTAAATTAGCTTCGGGCAAGCAACAGGAACCTTTCCCATACCTCGACAGGCAGGAGCAGCAAGCCGACGGAACCGGAGGGAGGCTCACCTGGGGAAGGCCGGCTCAGGCTCAGGGGGGTCTTCCTCGAGGACAGGCTCGGCCCAGCCGGCAGGTTGTTCTGTAGAGACCGACAGAAAGACGTCTTATCATTTGCCAACAGTGAAGCAGGGCCAGACTCTGTACCCTGAAATCCTTCTCAGATCCTTGCCTGAATTGCTCCAGAAGGGAAAGAGGAGCAGACGAGGGGAGGGGAGGAAGAAGACAATGGACCCAAGTCCAGAGCCTCAGGAAGGCAGATAGAGACCTCTAACACAGACATGAGCTTTCTCGGCTCAGCACCTTTTCCTAAAGCTTACATTTATTTCTCCGCCTGACCACATGGTGGCACAGCGGATAAAGCATTAGCCTGGGATGCTAAGGACCCAGGTTCAAAACCCCAAGGTTGCCGGCTTGAGCTCGGGCCCATTTGGCTTCAGCGCAGGCTCACCAGCTTGAGCGTGGGGTTGCAAGCTTGAGTGTGGGATGACAGACATGACCCATGCTCGCAGGCTTGAGCCCAAGGTTGCTGGCTCAGCTGGAGCCCTCCAGTCAAGGCACTTAGAAGAAAGCAATCAACGAACAACTAAGGTGCTGCAACTATGTGTTGCAGCATCTCTCTCCCTTCCTGTCTGTCTGTCCCTGTCTCTCTCTCTCAAAAATAAATAAATAAATACATTTATTTTTAAAAGGTAATATAGTCACATGGTACAAAAATCAAAATGTAGAGAAGAAAAATCAAAATATCAGTGAAGTCTCCCTCCCACTCCAGGGCCTGTGCCTCTCCAGAGGCAGCCAATGTACCAAATTCCTGGTATATTCCTCCAGAGACTTTCTACCACACACTATCCATTGTGTGTGTGTGTGGCACATACACATGACACATACACATACTTATACACATACATACATACAAAGAAAAAGACACACATTATCAGTATCAAGAAAGAAATGGGATGTTATTACAGATCCTATTGACATTAATGGGTGTTATGAACAGAATGTTTGTGTCTCTCCAAAATATATTAAAATCCTACCCCACCCCCGTACTGTGATGGTATGAAGGGGTGAGGCCTACAGGAGGCTGGAGCCCTCATGAATGCAATTCATGTCCTATGAAAGGGATCCCAGAGAGCAAATATCATACTTAATGATGAAAACAACAACTAAGTTAAAGGTCTTACAGTTCTCTTTCTCAGACTTATACAAAGCTAAAATAATCAAGACAGTGTGATTCTGGCCAAAGGATAGACCAGAAGCCCATACATCCATGGTCACTGGATTTTCATAAGGGGATGGGGAGAGTGAATGAAAATGACTGCTAAGGGCTATGGAGTTCCTTTTGGGGATGATGACTTTAGTGGTGGTTGTACAACTCTGAATATACTAAAAGTCACTGACTTGTACACTTTAAATAGGTGAATTTCGTGGCATGTAAATTTAATCTTATATAATAAAGCTTTTTATTTTTATTTTTTAGCAGGAGAGAGAGAAAGAGAGACAGACAGGGACACACAGACAGGATGAAGAGAGAGATGAGAAGCAGTAATTCATTGCAGCATCTTAGTTGTTCACTGATTGCTTTCTACTATGTGCCTTGATGGGGGTTGGGGGGCTCCAGCTGAGCCAGTGACCCCTTGCTCAAGCCAGCGACCTTGGGCTTCAAGCCAGCGACCTTGGAGTCATGTCTATGATTCCACGCTCAAGCCAGTGACCCCATGCTCAAGCTGGTGCGTGTGTATTTGTAAACAGTGTCCCAGGCCAACACTCTATCCACTACACCAGTGATCCCTAATCCCTGGGCCGCGGACTGGTACCGGTCCGTGGACTATTTGGTACTGGTCCATAGAGAAAGAATAAATAACTTACATTATTTCCATTTATTTATATTTAAATCTGAATGTTTTATTTTTAAAAAATGACCAGATTCCCTCTGTTACATCAGTCTAAGACTCACTCTTGACGCTTGTCTCGGTCACATGATACATTTATCCGTCCCACCCTAAAGGCCAGTCCATGAAAATATTTTCTGACATTAAACTGGTCTGTAACCCAAAAAAGGTTGGCGACCACTGCACTATGCCACCGCCTGGTCAGGCTCAAGAAAGCTCTTTTTTAAAAAGGATAAGGGAATGTTACAACTTTATGCCAATGATTTTGGTAATTTAGATGAAGAAATATTGCTTTTTATACCTTATATTTCCCTGTTAATTTGTTTTTTATTTTATTTTATTTTATTATTTATTCATTTTTTTAGAGGAGAGAGAGAGACAGAGAGAGAGAGAGGAGAGACAGAGAGAGAGAAGGGGGGGAGGAGCTGGAAGCATCAACTCCTATATGTGCCTTGACCAGGCAAGCCCAGGGTTTCGAATCGGCGACCTCAGCATTTCCAGGTCGATGCTTTATCCACTGTGCCACCACAGGTCAGGCATTGTTTTTTAAATTTTGTTGCTGTTATAGTTTTTTCATTGTATCTCTTAATATGTCCCTTTTTTTTTTTTTTTTTTTTTTTTCTGTATTTTTCTGAAGCTAGAAACGGGAAGAGACAGACAGATTCCCGCATGCGCCCGACCGGGATCCACCCGGCACGCCCACCAGGGGGCGACGCTCTGCCCCTCTGGAGAGTCGCTCTGTTGCGACCAGAGCCACTCTAGCACCTGGGGTAGAGGCCAAGGAGCCATCCCCAGGGCCCAGGCCATCTTTGCTCCAATGGAGCCTCGGCTGCGGGAGGGGAAGAGAGAGACAAAGAGGAAGGAGAGGGGGAGGGGTTGAGAAGCAGATGGGCACTTCTCCTGTGTGCCCTGGCCGGGAGTCGAACCCGGGACCTCCGCACGCCAGGCCGATGCTCTACCACTGAGCCAACCGGCCAGGGCTCTTAATATGTCCTTTTTATATATGAATACTATGCCTTTCTGTATATTAGTATTGTACCCAGCTACTTTCCAGAATTATCTTAATGCTTATAATAGTTGTTAGTTGATTCTCTTGGACCACCAGTTATAGAATGATATTGACAGTGATAATTTACCCCTCCTTTCCACTCTTCACTTCTATTTTCTTACCTATGTTTCTATTTTATACTTCTGATTATGTTGGCTGGCATCTATGAACTCAGTTGAATAATGATAGTGATCAGCCTTGTCTTGTTGCTGACTTTGCAACTAGTGTGTTTTCTTTAAGGAAAATCCTGATTTCTGGAGCTGAGATACGCTTTTATTTTCAGACCCACAACAGATACACTCCCACTCCTTGCAGTCTCAGAGCCTAACTGCCACAAATGTTCCAACTAAGATACTGGCGTCAAGATATTTTCCCTTTAATTTAAGAGGAATCTTTTTTTTTAATCTAGAATGGAACCTGAATTTTAACAAATGTCTCTGATGTCTATCTAGAGGATGCTTTTCATATATTTAAATAGATTTCATATATCTATTAGCCTGATTAATTATAGTAATAGATTTTATAATATCAAACTATATATTTCTGATCAACTCCATTTGGTCGTGGTACATTGCTCTTTCAATGTGCTGCTAGATTTTGTTTCTTGACCTTCTATGTAATTTTTTGTGTCAATATTCATAAGGGAGACTATTAGTCTATAGTTTTCTTTTTCTGTGTAATTTTCAGATGTTGGTGTTAAAATACTTGCTTCATTAAAATAACTTGGTCCCCTTCCTCCTCTGTGCTAACAATTTAAATAGTAGTGGAATTACAAGTTCTTTAAAAGGTTTGATGACATTCTCCTATTAGTCTGAGCCTAGTGTTTTTCTGGGACTGCATTTCTGGAAACTTTTTTAAACCCCCCCCCCAACTTTGTGGTCATTAGTCTATTTAGATTATCTCTCTCTCCAGCAATCATTTTTAGTAAATTACATTTTCTAAAATTAATACATACAACTAAGTTTCAATTTCTTTGCATTTAGTTGAGCAACCCTTAAAATCCTATCAATTCTTGCGCATTTGGATACTTTTGCCTACTCCTCAAACAGGTTAATGAATGGGCTTATCCATTTGACAACTGTTTTTTGCCCAAACCACCAACTCTTATTAAAGTTTATTCTGCTATTTTTCTGTCTTCTAAGTTATTTTCATCTTTATCTTCTTTCCTTCTGCTTTCTTTTAGTTTGTTCTTTTTCCAACTTCATAACTTGGATGCCTAAAGTACTTACTTTCATTATTTTTTATTAAATAATTCTATGATTCTAAATATTCTATATAATTCTGATTTTTTTTTTACTGAACACTGTTTAACTATAATCCCACAAATATATGGTATTTTATTATTGTTATTTTTTAGATATTCTGTAGTTTCAGTTTAAATTATACCTTTGACCCAAAAGTTATCTAAAATATTTTAAATGTCCAAGTGATAATATTTTGTTTTTAATTTTTATTTTTACTGCATGTGTGATCAGAGAAAGTTGACAATACTACTTCTACTATTAAAACTTGTTGGTTGTTAGGTAGTCTACTATATGGTTAATTCTTAAGAATTTCTTATGGATACTTAGAAAGGTGCCTTTGCTCTGCTTTCAGTGTTGAAAGGTTAATATGTATCAATCAGATTTACCTTATATCATGTTATTTAAGTCTTCTATATTCTTAATTATCTTTTATCTACTTGATCTGTTACAGAGTAAGAAAGATGAATTAAAACCTTCTACCATTAGTTTTTATTTTTATTTATGTATTTGAGAGAGAGAGAGAGAGAGAGAAAGAGAGATGAGAAGCATCAACTAAAGGTTGTGGCACTTCAGTTCATTGATTGCTTTCTCGTACGTGCCTTGACTTGGGGGCTCCAGCTGAGCCAGTGACCCCTTGCTCAAGCCAGTGACCTTGGGATCAAGCCAGCGACAATGAGGTCATGTCTATGATCCCATGCTCAAGCTGGTGACCCCATGTTCAAGCTGAATGAGCCCTCACTAAAGCTGGCAACCTCAGGGCTTCAAACTTGGGTCCTCAGCATCCCAGGTCAACGATCTATCCACTGTGCCACCACCAGTCAGGCATTAGTTATTTTCTGACTATTATCGCAGTATTATTCCTTGTTAAATCCTAAAGTTTCATTTTGTGATTGCTGATGCAATGTTATTTGGAACATAAATATTCATAACACAGCAGTACACTGAAAGTGGTTTCACTCAATCCCAGGCTCTACCCATGCAGCCCTGTGTGGAGACAGCACAGAGTATAGACAGTGCTAGAATGTGGGCCACAGCTGCCTCTACATGAGCTGCCACATCTTCTTGGCCCAGTCAGCACTCGAGTAAGTAAGTGGAAGCCAAGCAAGTAAGTTCTTTTGCAAGTACTAGGGAAGGGGATAATAAGTTGTGTCGTGCATGGGCCAGAGGAAAAGCTGGATTTAGAACTTCCCTCATTAAAAAACTGATTAGACAGCTTTTACTCTATGACCATCTGGTCAGATTGTAAGTAGTGGTTTACAAAAATCATCTATTATCAATTGTTTCTTCCTGTAATGCACTTAATTGGGCACATGGTTTGTGGTTAAGTGTTAAAAGACCTGAAGAGTTCAATGTAAGTTCAAAGCTCCAGAGTTCATGTAAACATGCAAGCACTCATGAGAAAGAAAGCATAGTAACCCCTTTCAGAGTCTTTGTAAACCATATTGGAGAGATAAATAATTAATAGAAAAAATATATAAGGGGAAAATAAAATTTAGAGTCCCCTCTTATTAATTATTCCCTCACCAAGAGAGTTGGGGAGAATGAAATCACAATGTTTTTATTATACAACTGGGTGACGGAGAACACTCCAGTGAAATGTAAGGTCAACTTGTGGGAAAGAGACCATCACTACCTAGCACTGCAGCTTCTTTGCAACTCAGATGCTTCTCATTCAAGTCAGTGGCACACAATCAATAGGGCAAATGCTATAGAGTTGTTCATCTGAAACCTATGCACTCTTATTGATCAACGCCACCCCCATTAAATGTAATTTCTAAATTAAAAAAAGAAATAAAGTCAATGTCACAGTTAAGTGACAAGTTCTGATGGACATAGTGGGTTGGATGACTCTGGTATGGGACTGGAAATACTATCTGGTAAGACAGCTAAACATACCCTCTAGAAAAAAAGATCACACACTATGATCTCACCGTACTGCACTTAAGTCTTTTACTCATGGTCTAAAATGGTGGTGGGTTTTTAGGTCTGGAGTTTTGTTTGTTTTTTTAGCGAGAGAGAGAGAGAGAGACAGACAGGGGCAGACACGGAGAGAGATAAGAAGCATCAACTTCTTGTTGCAAAACCTTAGTTGTTCACTGATTGCTTTCTCATATGTGCCTTGACCAGGGGGCTCCAGCTGAGCCAGTGACCCCTTGCTCAAGCCAGCAACCATGGGTCATGTCTATGATCCCACGCTCAAGCTGGCAACCCCACACTCAAGCTGGTGAGCCTGCGCTCAAGCCAGCGACCTCAAGGTTCTGAACCGGGGTCCTCAGCATCTCATGTTGATGCTCTATCCACTGAGCCACCACCTGCTCAGGCAGATCTGGAGTCTTTAAAAGAGATTCATCAGGAAACTGTTCAGCCCTAGGTCACAGTACTAAATAAATAGAAGGGCATGTTCACAGTATGTGGAGAGTGGGTGTGTTTACCCAAATTTAATCTCAATTTTTAAAATACTGCTATTATTTTACATTGTTAGTGAACTGGGTAGTCTCCCCCTATATAATGATTCTACTTACATACTGACTGTCAGTATGTATTTGAAAGGTTTGGGGGTTTAATTTTGTTATTAAACTGAAATGTTTATTTTATGTTTCAAGTATGGGGCACTGATTTAAAAAAAAATGTATTCTTAACATGAAATTACTTATGTGGGATCGTACTACGTTTAACTTTAGGATTTCATAATCTTAAAACACTGAGCCACTGCTTCCCTGACTGAGCCCAACTGGTACAAGCACGATCCCAGTTCTAGGCACAACCGCATCGCTCAATGCATGGTAGCCATCATCATCATCATCATCACCATTATTACATACTGCCACAGTTGTAATAATACATTTTCCTTTGCAATTAAAAGAAAAAACTGAGCCATTGAAATGTTCGCTGCTCTGTGCAAACTGCCAACTTAAATTAAATTCCTAAAAGAAAAATATAAATTCATTCTTACCACCAGTCCATTTACTATAGTTGTGTCCAGTCATTGCTTGGTTGTCTTGTTAGTCTTCCAGCATCTTTTCAAGAAAGGCTTTCCATTGATTATAAAATCCTTGAGCTATACCTTCTTTTCTAGAAGCCTTGTTCCCTTGTCTTCTAGAGTTGAACATTAATGTTAAGAAGTCTGAGACCAGCCCTGGCCTGTTGGCTCAGTGCTAGAGCGTCGGCCTGGTGTGTGTACGTCCCAGGTTCGATTCCCGGCCAGGGCACACAGGAGAAGCTCCCATCTGCTTCTCCACCCCTCCCCCTCTCCTTCTTCTCTGTCTCTCTCTTCCCCTCCCGCAGCCGAAGCTCCATTGGAGCAAAGATGGCCTGGGTGCTGGGGATGGCTCCTTGGCCTCTGCCCCAGACACTAGAGTGGCTCTGGTTGCGACAGAGCGATGCCCCGGAGGGGCAGAGCATCGCCCCCTGGTGGGCGTGCCGGGTGGATCCCGGTCGGGCACATGCGGGAGTCTGTCTGACTGCCTCCCTGTTTCCAGCTTCAGAAAAGTACAAAAAAAAAAAAAAAAAAAAAAAGTCTGAAACCAACCTGATTATATTTACCTTTAATTTTGGCACCCATTCTTTTTGGTTCAACTGCCTAAAGGGTTCTTCTGTCTTTGACTTCTAGTGACTTCCCTGGGATGTCTCAGTGTTGCTTCTCCTATGTCATTTTCTACTGAGACATGCATGTCCTGTGAATCTGAAGATTCAGATTTTCCATCTTTGAACAATCTTCCCTGAATCACACCTTGAAATATTCCTTTTGTGCTGTTATGTGGATTTTTTTCTTTGTGAACTCCAATTATATGTTGAATCGCCTTATCTTCCACTGCTGTCAGTTTTTCTCTATGTCTCTTTATCTTTTAACTTCCTTTTTATCTTGCTTTTTCCCTCCTTGGCCTATTTTTTGTCTTGTTTTCAGTAATACCTATTCTTTCTTGTGCTGCATCCAATTTTGTCCTCATTTTATGTGATTTTTAAATTTTTATTCCGTCTCTTTCCCCAGCTCTGCAGCTTACAGTTCATCTTCTGATGTCTCGTCATGTGTCTGAACTTATTTTTAAAAGGCAATGATTTTATTTTTGTGCTCTTATTTTATAAAGGCAATTGCTTCATTTTTTATACATAGAAAAATAATTATAATTTTCATATGCTCCATGGCAAGAATTTTCATTTTTGAAGTAAGTATTCTTTATCGGCCTTTTATTTTTCCTATGCCTTTTACCTTTTCTTCCTGTAGTATTCTAGTACAGATCTCGCGCTGGTTTCTCTGGGGCAGCCCAGCTTTAAATTAGTTGAAGTTTCTCTACCAGTTATTTTTACAAAGTTTAGATAAGAGAAGAATAAAATATGCATCCCAAGTAACAGAAATTCTCCTTTTGACACAGGGTGTGTATAAGTTCTTTAAATTTTTACTTCTCCCCAGCCACAGGACATGGAGCTAGCTCTGCATAGCGCCCACCACTCAGACTGCCTCATGCAAACATGGCTCCATTCCTCAATCAGTCTTCTATCTACTGCCTCTCAGGACTAGAACAGGTTGAGACAATGTCCTATCACAACCTGTGTATCCTTTTCTTACTGATGAAACAAGGATTTTGGCTTTGTGTGGCAAGGTACACTCCTCCCCTTGGAGAAGTGCAGTCTGCCGGTTCTTTCTGAGATCCAGCCGGCCTCACAGATAAGTCTCCCCATACCCCCTCCAGCCCCCTGCACGGTCTCCAGTGCTTCTCACGCCCTTCCACTTGTGCTCCAGATCTACCTGTTTTCTAAATGATGGAGTTTACATTTCTTTTTTCCATTTTCCTTGTTGCTCTGGAGTGATTTCGAATGTTGAGTATACTCTGCTACGTTCAATCTGGATATTTTCAGTAGGAATAATGTCACCTTTTGATCGTCAAAGCCCTATCATGTCTATCTTCTCTCCCATGTATACTGTCCACAGTAACAACTTAAGCCTAACGATGTTAAGCGGCTTACTCACGGTCTCAGCCGGTTAGAACCCAGGTCTCAATTCCTGGTCCATGTTCTCATGACACTGCACATCCATGCATGCATATGGCCACGAAACTTCACTGACCTTCCTTCTAAGCACAGTTATTATTAGAAACTGACCTCTACGAACTATACCCAGGAAAGACTATGAAATCACACACTTGACAAATACCAGGGGTAAAGAGGAAAAAAAACCCAAGAAATCAAGCTTAGGTCCCATTACCTGGCTTAGTGTCTGTCACTCCTTCCGCAAAAACCAGTCCCGCTGGCCGCTGGCAGGCGATGCTGCAGAAGCGAAAACGCAGCAGGAAGTCCCGGCTATACTTCCGTCTCTCTGTAAACCAGGAAAAACCATATGGTAAAGGGAAGGAAGGGGAGCCACACGCTGAGACCTCATGAATAGCAAGAAGTTTCCAGCATAGGGACACACACAGAGGAAGTCTGGCTCAGACGACAAGGAGATTTTCCAATGGTTGTAATTTCAAGTTGTCCACATCATTGGTGACCATGAGGACAGTGAGAAAAACAAAATAACTTCCTTCTCCCAAAATGGGCATGGAAGTACAGCCAACCAAGAACATGGCACATGCTCACTTGATCTCTTGGGATGACAGAAGGTGACGTACTGACAGCAATCAGTGATGCCCAGGGCGCTGGGCCACAGTGGGGCCTGCAGCTTCCTCTGGTAAAGCTGATGGGAGAAGTCTTCCTGTCCAGATACCTACAAGGAAAGAGCAGGTGGGAATGAGGAAATCAAGGTGGAGAAAGAAAACAGCCCATTTTGGGGACATACAGATAAGCATACACACACAGTCATATACTACATACATTATATAATAAGCAAATCCCCGGGTCAGCAAACTGCGGCTCACGAGCCACATGCGGCTCTTTGGCCCCTTGAGTGTGGCTCTTCCACAAAATACCACGTGCGGGCGCTACCTCGATAAGGAATGTACCTACCTATGTAGTTTAGGTTTAAAAATTTGGGTCTTAAAAGAAATTTCAATTGTTGTACTGTTGATATTTGGCTCTGTTGACTAATGAGTTTGCTGACCACTGAGCAAACTGTATGTCTTAGGGGAAGGTTAAAAATAAGAAGCTAATTAAAATCATATTTTTACTAGAAACACTGAAATGTCCATCAGACAGAAATGAGGGGTAAGAGTGAGATATGTGAGTCAAAGAGAATAGAACATGGGCCTGACCAGGTGGTGGCGCAGTGGATAGAGCGTCGGATTGGAATGCGGAGGACCCAGGTTCAAAACCCCCAGGTCGCTGGCTTGAGCGTGGGCTCATCTGGTTTGAGCTCAGTGCTCACCAGCTTGAACCCAAGGTCACTGGCTTGAACAAAGGGTCACTCAGTCTGCTGTAGCCCCGGGTCAAGGAACATATGAGAAAGCAATCAATGAACAACTAAGGTGCTGCAATGAAGAATTGATGCTTCTCATCTCTCTCCCTTCCCTTCCTGTCTGTCTGTCCCTATCTGTACCTCTCTCTGTCTCTGTCACACAAAAAGAGAGAGAGAGAGAGAGAATAAATAGAAATGGATCCCCTAACTTTTACTTCAGGTAAATCTTCACAATTCCCCACAGAGAATACAACTTTCAGGGGCTTTAATGTGCAACGGGAAAAGGTTTATCCTGATCTTTGGATTCTCTGGATCAAGGGATAGCATCTTTCCCAAGGTGGATTATTGGGAAACCACAGGGTTGAACCAAATGGGAAATGCACCAAAGCACTTTACCATATTTACATCAACATCCTCGGTCAAAGTCAATAAGCAGCTTGGGATGGGACAGAACATAGTAGGGGAAACATTCAGCAACATCAGTCATCTGCACATCTCCAATGTGTGTAGCAAAATGCCCTTTATTTTTTAGCAACAAATATTTAAATGCCAACTCTGTGCAAGACATGAGCTAATCGGTGCTGGGAAGAGCAGCGATAGACACATGGCAAGCTGGACATTGTTGGCACTTGAGCAACCTCATTAAAATAAAAGCCCAAGGTGCTTGACAATAATTCAGTCATTCTAGGTCCTTTCTCCAGTGTGGCTTGCCAAGAATTAAGCAATAAGATAGATGGATCACTCGAAACAAAACAGAGGAACAGAGAGATTAAGTGACAAAAAATTAGCACAAGCTGAATGCCCAACAGCACAGCTAAATAAACTATGATAAACTATGAGATATCTATACTACTATCAACATTCAGCAGTTAAAAGAATTAGATCCATTGATAAGTAAAAAAAAAAAGCTACAAAATGAAATACACAGTATTATGTCAGGTTTATAAACACACACACACTAGATTATGTATCAGCTGTTAGAAGCAGGCACAGCAGAGTATTGGAGGGCGAGAGCTCTGGGGTCAGGTCATCCAGTTTCAAATCCTGGCTCCACCACAATGACCTGCATGATCCAGAGTAAGCAAATTACTAATCTTCTGTACCTGAGTTTCCTTATTTTTAAAATTGAGGCAACAATAGAAATTGTGAAAATTAATGAATACTTGTAAAGTGCTTAAAATAGTACCTACCACACAGCTTAATAAATGTGAATTATAATTACATTGTCACAGGAACATAGATATCACTATAAATACACAGAAAATGATCTGGAAAAATACCACCAAACTTTAAACAGTTATTACTTGACTCTAAGGGGGTTGGGGTAGGAATGTAAGTAATAAAAAGGGGCTTTTGCCTGATTTTATGACACTTGAATTCTTGAAAGGATATCCTTATGTATTACTTATAAACTAAAAAGAAATTGACGATAAAAGCTGAAAGGATTCCAATATGCCAAAGGCACTCACGAGTCCCTAACTCCCAGGCTTTGGGTACAAGAAAGCAGGACAGGGGTGACTGGGTCCCTGCCGCAGAGGCAGCACTGACGCCAACACCGGAATCTCTGCCCAGGCCGTGGCCCACCCCCAGGGGCCTGCCCCGTTCACCTTCCAGGCCGGCATCCCATGGTACTGGAGCTCTCCGTCCCTGATGAAGTTGTAGAGAGGTGAATTAGGGACGGAGTTCAGGTCCCCACACAAGATGATGGGGCAGTGGCTGCCATCTGACAACCTGGCCACCTTGTCCACTTCAGCCAGGAGAATGGCCATCTGAGCCAGCTTGACATCACCCCGGCGTGGGTTGTACAGGATGTGGGTGTTTGCCACACACAGTGGGGCCACCGAGACTCGCCCCAGGCCTTCTGGGACTAGTGGCTGCAGCAGCAACACTAAGCCCACGTTGTCCCGATTGAGGAGCTCCAGGCCAGGCCGGAAGTACTCCACGGGGCTGGCGCAGAGCAGACGGAACCTCGTGGGCTTGTAGCAGACAGCACAGCCATCCGTCTTACACCCGGTCCTCCTCTTGTAGAAACAGGTAAAGCCTGCAAGGAACACCCGCCAAGGAGATGGGTCAGAGTCCTTGAACCCTGACTCCCTCCAGCCAGCGGCGGTGACACAGGCAGGTGTGCACACAGGGCATTGCTCCTGCTGCTCAGTAATGAGCCCTTGCTCTTGCCGAGTCCCTGCTTCTGCGAGGCTCCCTTACAACTTCAACCAGATGACTAAGAGGCTCTCAGGGGAAGGGCAGAAGGTATGAACCAATATAAGTTGATAGCCAAAGCATGGAATCTAGAGTCAGACCAGTGGGAGTCCTAGCTCCACAACCTACTAGCTTTGTAGCTTTGTGACCCGGAGCAAGTCACAGAAATTTTGAGAACCTCAGTTTCCTCACTGTAAACTGGGAATGAAAATAGCCTCACAGTGTTGGTTGCTTCAAGGATTAAATGGTGACATAAGTACAATTGCTTTAAAACTGTAGAACTCGACATTCTCACCCACATAAGAAGGAGCTAGCTCACAGGCGAGACCGAGGGTTTACTGAGACGACAGAGAAAGATGGTGTCCTCAGGACAGACAGACAGGGCTATAGAAACAAAGACTAGCAAACATGCCAGGGAGCTGCATTACCCATCATTCGCAGAGAGGGCTCCAGCTGCTCCCAGTAATGATTTTCCTGGACTTCCTGGAGACACAGGATCTGGGAAATGACAGGGAAACTGATCACTTCACAGCGCCTGGAGTGCTGAATGTGACTCCCACCCCAGGAGCAGGCACTGTGGCCAGGGGGGAAGCTGCTGTGGGTCTCAGGCAGGGTCACACTGAAACTCCCCCACACGGCTGACCCTTCCTAGAGAGCCGGCCCAGCAAGAACAGGCCCAGGGTTAACCTGAGAAGAGCAGACGCAACACTGGGTTTTGCCATTCCTTGAGTCCTTCGAGTCTCCCTCACTGCATCAAGGTGCTAGAAACTGCACCTAGGGAGAGTCTTCTCTGCCTCTGCCAAGACTCATTTACTGCAGGCAGGCAAGCTCCAGCCCCAGGAAGGACTCCAATCATACGAACAACTATGGGAACGCACTCATTTTCTAAGGAGCACTGGGAAACAGCCCACGTCCAAAGCAAATGACACTGCCCCATCCCTTCACTCACATCAGGGTCCCAGTGCTGGAATTCCTGTATGAGATTTGCAAAGCGATAGTTCCAATTGAGGATATCCGGATGGCAATGCAGATACAGCTCAGAGCTCTGCTGCATCAGGTCCTGGGCCAGGATGTTATAGGACATCAGAGTGAACTGGAACTGAGGGCCGTCCCCTGCCTCCAGGCCCTGAGCATCTAGCTGAGTGGAGAAATCCTCCCATTCTCGCCACAAGATTTCTGCAAAGGGGTTGGGAAGAAGAGGTCCACGGCAAGGACCTGTTACTCACAGGCCCTACCGTCTCCACTCCTGACTCAGTGATGTTGTGTCTCAAGTTCCTTTTCTCATCTTCTGAGTCACCCATCTCTCCCTGTGGCAATCTGAGCAGAATTCTAAGGACATTATCAGACTAGACAGTAATCTCCATAAAGCCAGAGACAATCTTAGCCTGTTCACCGCTGTATTCCCTAATACCTAGCACCTAGTACCTGCTCAATAAATACAGGCTAACAATTTCTCACTTGTGACAAATTCATTGGTCTCTAGGGAATCACTCAGATGAATGTGCTTAATAGTCACTTGAGGTTCAATCTCGGCCATGGGTGGTTTCTTTTTCTCAGATGAGAGGAGGGGAGACAGTGAGGCTGACTCCCACATGTGCCCCAACGGGGACCTACCCGGCAACCCCGTCTGGAGCTGATGCTCGACTACCAAGCTATTTTAAGCCTCTAAGGCTGACACTTGGACCAACTGAGCTATCCTCAGCACCCAGGGCCACACTAGAATCAAATGAGCACTGGCTGCGGGAGGAGAAGAGGGGGAGGGGGGGGGGAGAAGCAGATGGTAGCTTCTCCTGTGTGCCCTGACTGGGAATCAAAACCGGGACATCCATATGCTAGGCCAACACTCAAGCCAGGGCCTGCCTTGGGTGTTTTCTAACCTCTAAATATAGAAAAGTTTGTAGGGTGAGAACCACATGTCCTCCATCTCCCTTAAAGCATGAGTGAGCTGCACAGTGAATTTCAAACCTATTTGAGCCATAGAACTCATTCTTCAAATTTTAATGAAAGCCTAATATGTACCACAGATAAAACTGGAGTTATTCTGGCCCTGGCCACTTGGCTCAGTGGTAGAGCATCAGCCTGGCGTGCAGGAGTCCCGGGTTCAATTCCCGGCCAGGGCACACAGGAGAAGTGCCCATCTGCTTCTCCACCCCTCCCCCTCTCCTTCCTCTTTCTCTCTCTCTCTCTCTCTCTCTCTCTCTCTCTCTCTCTCTCTCTCTTCTCCTCTCTTCCTGCAGCCATGGCTCAATTAGAGAAAGTCAGCCTCAGGCACTGAGGATGGCTCTACAGCCTCCGCCTCAGGCACTAAAAAATGGCTCCGTTACAATGGAGCAAAGACCCCAGAGGGGCTGAGCATCGCCCCCTAGTGGGCTTGCTGGGTGGATCCCAGTCGGGGTGGGGGAGTCTGTCTCTGTCTCCCCTCCTCTCACTAAATTAAAAAAACAAAAACGAGTTATTCTGCTTGAGGCAGAGTGGAGCCCCCACCCCTCCTCCCAGGAAGCCCTTAGCTCACCTCCAGGGAAACAACAGTATGGAGAAGCAGAAATAGGGTCTGCTCTGTTCTGCCACGATCTAGTTATGTGACTTTAGGCAGGTCTGGCTACCTCTCTGCACCAGGGTTATTTCATCTAGAAGAACATAGGGCTAGATGAGATGATTTCTAAGATCTTTTAGATCTGACACTGCAAGAGGCTCAGGAAAACAAAGAATGCAGTGGCTGAGCTCCCCAGAGAGACTCTTCTTCAGCAATGGCTCTGCTGACACCCAGGCTACCCTGCTAGCCTGGCTCTCTCAGCCAGCTGTCAGACTCACCATGATAAGGAATTTCCACTGGGGGAAGCTGCAACTGCCCCAGGCTATCGAAGGACCAGGTGGGAGCCTCTGCCTCGGGCACAGGCTCAGGGGCTATTCTCCAGGCAACCACAGCAGGGTCCTCTTCCCACTGCTCTGCAGCCAGGAAACCCATTGGGAGGACAGCACAGTCTGTATACTGAGGGCCTGTCTGCATGGGGACAGCTGCCCACACTGGGTCTTCAACCTCTGGCAGTGGCTCTTCTCCTAGGACTCCAGGAGAAGGCTCCTCCAGGTTCTCTGCTGCTTGCAGGTCACTCAGCTGCCTGCTGGACCACTTGTCCTCTGATGTCGCATCCTGTTCTCCAGGATTATCCATCAGGAGTGCCAGGCTGCTCTGGGCTAGTGCCTTATCTACTAGCGGACCCTGGCTCAAAGTTGAGCACACGTGGCTCGACCCTTCTTCTGGCCACTGCTGCAGCAGGCCCTCACACTCTTCCTGGTCCAGAACTTGAGGGGCCATGGCAAAGCTCTCTTCTACCTGGGAGGACGAGCTCTTCGCCTGGAGGGCATTTTTTCGACATGCAAAGAAGGCATCTAAGGAGAAAGCCAAAATACCATGTGGTAAGAAGACAGTACCGCCCTACCACATCCCAACTAGAATGGGAATTCCCCAGAAGTAAGAATCATATTCACCTTGCTCAACCTTGTTCCATCACATTTTAGTGCTTGGAACTTCATCATCACCAGAGCAAAGGGCTCACTATATAGCAGGCACTGTTCTAAGAGCCTGACAAGTATTAACTAATTTAATTTCTTTTTCTTAGATTTTTTTATTTATTCATTATAGAGAGGAGAGAGAGAGAGAGAGAAGGGGGGAGGAGCAGGAAGCATCAACTCCCATATGCGCCTTGACCAGGCAAGCCCAGGGTTTCGAACCAGCAACCTCAGTGTTTCCAGGTTGACGCTTTATCCACTGCGCCACCACAGGTCAGGCTATTAACTAATTTATATGATAAGGATCTGATAAATATTCAGTGTGGGAATAAAAGAATGGCTGGCCCACATAATCTAGGAGAGATAGTCACATATAACCACACCTCTTTATCTAGAGATTAAGACTCCTATGAAACATCAACACCCAGGCTCTAAGAGCCACATTACATTGGAACAAGACTTTGACCATGAATTAGAACTGTGAGTTATGGCCTACTGCTGAAATTAACAAAACTATGTGACCTTGGATAATGTCCCTAGTGAGATGAACTCAGTCTTGACTGTAAAATGGGGACACGGGAAATTTGAATTAGATAATATCCAGTTTTTCTAGTTCTATAAATCCCCCAATCTATGAATACATTCCAAAAGAAAAAGTCCTAAAGTAGCCAAGAAAGGTGTCTTAAAATCTATTCAATTTACTTCTTAATAAAGGCCCTTGGCCCTCTTCTCAAAACTGTTTATACTATTCATAAATCTTCACAAACTTTATATTAGCTTTCCCATTCTATAACATAATCAGAAGGTGCCAAAAAGTGACAGCAAGAGACAGCTGTCTTTCTGCTGCAGCTGCCACAAATGACAGCCAACAGGCAGGAAAGCAGGTGGGGAAACCACTAACATTAGAGCCCCAAACTCCATGCACACCGCTTTGCTGCAAGCAAACACACCCTAATCACTAAATCATTTCTGGCACAGGACAAGTGGCATGCATGATGCTGACCCTCAATCACCAGATTTATTTTATCAGCTGTTTTTTATTTTAAGGCAAAAAAAATATGTCAGAATAGTTCAAATGTTCACACTATCTTATGGCCTCTGTGGATTTAACAGTGGTTTTCAAAACCAGTGGTGATTTTTACTCTTAGAGGACATTTGGCCTAGTCTGGAGACACTGTGGTTGTCACAGCTGTGGGGATACTACTGGCATCTAGTGGTTAGAGGATAAGGATACTGCTGAACATCTTACAGTGCAAAGGACAGCACCACAACAAATTATCTAGGCCCAAATGTCAGTAGTGCTGAGACTGGAAAAACTCTGCTTTAAACTCAAGGTCTGGGTTGCTGGCTTTAGTATCAGGGACTTGCGAATTCCCTGTCCCTTGAAACATCCTCTATGTAAACCAGATGGCAGGGGCTCTTTGATTTATCCTTGTGCTGTTACTGGTTTCCAAATTTAGCAGGTTTTTGTTGGTGGCGGTAGATTGTTTTTTAGCAGCAGAATTCTTTTATTTAAAAAAAAAAAATCTGGGCCCTGGCCGGTTTGCTCAGTGGTAGAGCGTTGGCCTGGCGTTCAGGAGTCCCGGGTTCGATTCCCGGCCAGGGCACACAGGAGAAGCGCCCATCTGCTTCTCCACCCCTCCCCCTCTCCTTCCTCTCTGTCTCTCTCTTCCCCTCCCGCAGCTGAGGCTCCATTGGAGCAAAGTTGGCCCGGACACTGAGGATGGCTCCGTGGTCTCTGCCTCAGGCGCTAGAATGGCTCTGGTTGCAACAGAGCGACACCCCGGATGGGCAGAGCATCGCCTCCTAGTGGGCGTGCTGGGTGGATCCCGGTTGGGCACATGCGGGAGTCTGTCTGACTGCCTCCCTGTTTCCAACTTAAGAAAAAAAAATACAAAAAAAATAAATAAATAAATAAAAAAAATCTGTAGAAACCAAATGTATAGCCTGACTAGGTGGTGATGCAATGAACAGAGGACTGACCAGGGACACTGAGGACCCAGGTTTGAAACCCCAAGGTCCCAGCTTGAGCGCGGGTTCATCCAGCTTGAGGGCGGGGTCGCTGGTTAGAGCATAGGATCGTGGACATAATCCCATGGTCACTGTCCTGAGCCCAAAGGTCAATGGTTTGAAGCCCAAGGTTGCTGGCTTGAGCTGGACTCCCTTTTCACCCCTATCGAGGCATGTATGAGAAGCAATCAATGAAGTACTAAAGTGCTGTCAACTATGAGTTGATGCTTCCCATCTCTCTCCCTTCCTGATTCTGTCTCTCTCTCTTGCTTAAAAAAAAAAAAAGAAAGAAACCAAACGCACCAAGTTAAAACAGATGAGACTACTTTAATGGGTATGTGGGGGATGAGCCGGTAAGGGAAGTAAGTGACCCTCCCTCTGAGGTCCCTAAAATTCTTTGTCTAGAAATCTCTGGACCAGTATTGTCACTAAGGCTACCATTATGGACATTGAAAGAGTTGAAGAAATGACAGCAACATGGTTAAAGGAATATGCCTTAGTTCTCAGAAAACAATTAGTTCTGCGGAGTTTCTCACCTCAGAAGTATGTACACAATGGGAGCCATTCCTAAATTGTCTACTGTATTCTGGGCAGTGTGCTAGCACTAGAGGCCCAGTAAGCAAAACGGACATGGCCCTGCCCTCCTGGAGCTTGCATTCCAGCAGCCGGCACCAAACAAACCTTTTATATGAAGTATACATATATCATGCAATGTAAGTATAAATCGCACACCTACATTGTGTAAAGTTCCAGAAAGGAAAAGCTCAGAATGCATAGCTGGGCCACTTATTTCTAAGAAAGTACTTGTTGGCCTGTCCTGCCCCCTGCTTGGCCAGAGAGGATTGCTGAGACTTGCTGATCCTCTAAGAGCCTTGGGAAAAAAAAACCAAAAACAAACCCAGGAGCGAAAAGGGCAGATGAATCATGAAAAGTCAAAGAATAACTCTCTCTTCTCTCTCTAAAGTATCCACTGGGCATTGCCTGCATCCCACTACATCTCCAAGCGCACAAGAGGCTACTTCTAAGCTGTTTCACATGCGGCTCTCAATTCTGATCACGTTTTCAACCAAAGCCCCCACTGAGAGGAGGCTGGGAAAGGTGAGTGTGGAGATAACCCTGGGGAAGACAGGTACGTCCAGGTCTTTAGCCCACTGACCCTGACCCCTACCCACGGAGAATCCGGGCATGCGCCTTCCCCCGGGGCTGCCAACCCTCCGACCCCCAGGGCAGTGACTCAGCGAGCGGGCCGAGCCGGGAAGGGGTTGGCTTCTGCCCCTTGCCCAGCCTCCTCCACGTTAACTGTGGCCCAACGCCACCAGCGTGAGCAGGGGGCCAACCACGAGGGTCGTCGGCCAGACCTGGGCCTTCTGGACTCCAGGACGGGCACCAGGTCGAGGGCTGCTTTCCGACAGCTGGGCACTGCCAGGGAAGGTGGTCGGGAGGCCCGCCGCACCGCACGCCGCCTCAGCCCCGCGGGGCCTGCCCGGGCCTGGCTCCCGCCTGTCAGGACGCGGGGCCAGTACCTGAGAGGACGCGGAAGAGGCGCGCGACCGGCAGCAGCAGGTAACACAGGCAGGACGCGATCATGGCCGGCCCGCCGCGCCTGAACCCACCCCTCCTTTTCACCAGGCCGTCAGATCTCCCCAAGCTTGGCCCCGCCCCGGACTCGCCCCGCCTCCGACTCCGCCCCCCGGGCGGCTCACGTGGTCCCGCTGAGCTTCAACAACAACTTTATTAGGACCGTAGCGCCAGCGGAGAGGGGCGGGGCGGGGCGGGGGCCTGTTGCCATGACAAAGGCCTGGTTTCAGGAGGCCCTTCAAGAGCAAGAGTTTTAAATTAAGCGCCTTGCTGGTGGCTACAAAGTAGATTCTTCAAAGGACATGACTGTATTCCCACTTCTGCCGCTTAACGCGGGGACCGCCCCTCAGTGTGCTCCTCTGTAAAATGAGGGCCAGGTTTCTCTAAGGCAGGGGTCCCCAAACTTTTTACACAGGGGGCCAGTTCACTGTCCCTCAGACTGTTGGAGGGCTGGACTATAAAAAAACTATGAACAAATCCCTATGCACACTGCACATATCTTATTTTAAAGTAAAAAAACAAAATGGGAACAAATACAATATTTAAAATAAAGAACAAGTAAATTTAAATCAACAAACTGACCAGTATTTCAATGGGAAATATGCTCCTCTCACTGACCACCAATGAAAGAGGTGCCCGTTCTGAAAGTGCAGCGGGGCCGGATAAATGGCCTCAGGGGGCCACATGCGGCCCGCGGGCCCTAGTTTGGGGACCCGTGCTCTAAGGCTTCACCCAGCCCTGGTTTCTGTCTTCTCACACTTGTCAGCCCAGGGAAAGGAGAGAGCGAGTTCTCCATATTTCTTTTTTTCCTGACTCTACCGTCTTCCCCAGTGCATTATCAGTTATCTCACTAAATGAGTCCACACCTTCCTCATCCTGTTCCAAATGGGTCCTCTTTTTACCTAATCTAGAAAAAAGAGGGTGATCCATTGGTATGGGAGTCAAGAGTGAGGTGGAAACTTTCACAAGGGCAGGGACCAAGTCTGGTTGGTTGGATTTCACTGAGGTATTTCTCTAGTGCCTGCAACAGTGTCAGGCATCTAGTAGGGATGAAACAAATCTTTGTAAACTAAACAAAGAATGTGTTACTACACAAAGGCCAGATCTTGTAGTAATTCTGTGCTACCCGAAGACCTCTTTGAGTCTCTCCTCTCCCGCATTCCCTCACTCACAGTCTTCTGACCTAACCACACTCGGAAGAAGGAAGGATTGCATGTATTACCAATTTCAGTGCCCAGTGTCTGAGCTGCACAATTTCCAGTTTGTGGCTGGAGCTTTGATTGTTCGGGGAAGCCCTCCGGGGAGTCACCGGATCCAGGACCAGCTGAGTACATCATAACACTGAAAGGCTAAGAGGAGGAAGAAGGAAACAGTCAGGATTGTGGCCTTCCCTCCATTTTCCCTTAGCTCCAGAGAAGTGGCTGCCTTCAGGCAAGAGTGCTCCTGCTGGGGTCTCCCATGAAGCAGATGCCCCTAGGGCAATCTGAAGGTTGGGAAACCTTTTGGAAACTAATGCACAAATGTTACCTACCCAAGGATCCCCAAGAGTCAGGCCCACTCCTTTGATGTGACTTAAATATGCCTTCCTTGTTCTTGCTTTCCATTTTGCCCCAATAGTTACCCAAAAGTACAAGTTCCAAATCAGATCCTAAGTCAAAGTATTTCTCTAGAGACTACTTTTAACACTTTGTGAAATTAGGGTTTCCTTAGTCACTTGAAAATTTTCTTAAAAATTTCTAGGCCCTACTTCCTAGGCTCTATCAGGTCTGAGGCGGGGCCCTTGAACCCGGACCAGGTTATTCTGGTGTCTGTACATTTTGGGAACCTTTGCTGAAGGACCCAGCCTCAACTAGGCTGTTCACCACATGTCTGGGTAAAGTGCGTCAGGCTAATTGACACCATGTTTGTTCAGAGGCTTTTGCTGAGACCAATTAAGCAAGGCTGCCCTCTTTTTGTTTCCTGATCCATAATCAGCTCTATTGGAAAATGTAGGATGATGTGAGGATCACAAGCTTTGAAGTTAGACCACCTGAGTTCAGATCCTGGCTCGGCCACTCACTACCCATGGAACTCCTTAGGTTATGTAACCTTTTGGAGCCTTGGTGCCCTCCCCGTGCCCTGCCAAGGGTAAACTCTCGGTGTTTACTGTTATGTATCTTTTAGCGTAGGCCAAAAACAGCTCTGGCTACCGATAATGTAGTGTCATCTTCTACAGTCCCTGGCAGAAACAAGGGCCCTTCCAACTGTAATGTGGCATTGTTCAGCAAGCCGTCGCTGTAGGTTCCAAGGAGACTTGGCCTGGAGAAGTGCAGCCTTAGGCTTCCTCAGTCAAAGGAAAATTACAAATATAACCTGCACCATCTGCAGCCTCATGATGTCAGAAATATTCTGAGAGACCGATGAGCCCTCCAGTTCACCCAGACTGTGGTAACAGCGGCAATGATAAGCATCTGTGTCCACTGTCACAGAGTGGTTTCAAGAGTGCAGACCTATCTAATGGAGCAAGTTAAAATGTTTAACTTTGAGGAAGTTAAAAATGTCCTTTTAGAGGCAAATTTCCTGTATATAGAAAATGTAAGCGCTTGAGGTTTCCAATTTTACTTATGCCAAATTCAATGGCTGCCTTTATTAATTCACTGGTTGACTATACAAGGTAGCATAATGCTTCCTTAGGGATTGCAGAGGCTACTGACCAAGGCCTAGATCAGTGTTGCTCAAGAGAAATACGATGTGAACCACATAGGTAATTTAATATTTTCTAGTAGCCTCGGATAAAAATTAAAATAAAAAAATGTAGGTGATATTAATTTTAATAATATATTTAGCCCCGTAGATCCAAAAATAATTACCGTGTCAACAGGTCATCAATATTTAGAAATGAGATATTTTATGTTCTCTTAAAAAAAATTCTTTTGTAGTCAGTTTTTGAAATCCAGCATGTGTTTTATGTGGACAGCACCTCTCAATTCAGACCAGCTACATTTCGAGTGCTTAGTAGCCAGAAGGGGTTAGTGGCTATTGCATTGAACCTGTGAAGGTCTAGCAGGCTCAAACAGCCTCTCAGATATATGCAGGAAAGCATTGTCTATGTTTAAGTCTTATGATAACCTGAAACCCGTACACTCCCAGTAACTTGCCTTCTCTGAGCCCAGTGTTTCCTCTGGCATCTCAGGCTAAATATTCCCAGAATGTACCAGATTGGGCTGAGTTGATTCATTCATTCACTCACTTATTCAATTCATGCATTCATTAGAGAATTATCATGCACTCATCAGTGTTTACTCCATCCTTGCCCTTGTCTTTTCTTGCCCTCACTCCTTCCTCTCTCATTGGAGACTCTAGTGCTAGACTCACAGTATTCCCTACCTCCAGTCCTCCATCATTAATCTGGACCAGCCATCTCAAATCCTAGAAGCGCCTTATTACCACCCTCTTACTGACCTCATTCCCACTGTACTTCAGACACCCATGATGTGTCATTACTGGTACCGCTCCACCTCTGAAGTCATAAATTAACACACCCACTCTGATGGATCACCCCTTGTCTTTCTGCCTTTCCCAGTTCACTTCTGCACAATGCTCTTTAACTCCATCAAACCCCTGCGTTCTCTATTCTGCCCTCAAGCTTCCCCTTAGTCATCATTTCTCTATCAAACATGGAATCCCCACGAGTCATCCTTTAAATTGTTCTTTTCCCCGTATTAACTCTCTTGCCCACCATTCCTTAATCACACCTGCCTAAGTTCAGTTAAAACCATTCTTCTTCTTGGCTCTTGCATCTGGGCTGCTGAGCACTGGTGCATAAAATTACCAACCACACAGATTGGAGCTATTAGTGTGCTGCTCTCCAGCCTCACTTCAGCCCTCAACCCTCCCCAGCAATCCTGTGTTTTTAATTAGGTTTCTGTCCCATTTCCACAATGACTATTCTTCTCAAACTTGCTATCACATTACTCCCTTCCTGCTCTCTGGAGATCATCTCCCTACCAACTTTAGAGAAAAATAGAACCACCAAGAGAAAACTATTCCTTGTTGTCACACCAACACACTGTCTAGCATACACAACCAATTTCTCTTCCTTCTCTCCCAACACAGTGGCTGACAGCTCCACCGGGCATGGAGTCCCCTCCTCCCTGCCTCCTCAGGGACTGGGCTCCTTCTGTTTACCCCTCTCCTTTTCTTCCCTGACTTCTTAACATAAACATTTAAACATGCTTACACCGCTCCAATATTATGTTAGTACAGTATATTATTTTACCATGATTAAAAAAATCTAATGGTTCATTAGAACTAATGTAAAAGCTAAAATTATAAATCATCTAGGATAAAACACAGCGGAAATTTTACATGACCTTGGGTTAAGCAGAGAGTTTAAATATGGTATCATAAACAGATCTATAAAATAAAAAATCAAGAATTTTGATAAAATTTGACCATCAAAATTAAAATTTGTATTCTGTGAAGGACACTGTTAAAAGTAAGGTGATAAATCACAGACTAAGAGAAAATATTTGCAAATCACATTTCTGACAAAGTCCATACCTGTAATATATCAAGAATTCTCAAAACTCAATAAGAAAATAACCCAATTTAAAATGGGCAAAAAAACCTGAACAAACAACAAGAGAAATATTCAAATGACCAATAAGCATATGAAAGGGTGCTCGCATCATTAGTCATCAGGGAAATGTGAGTTCAAACCACTGGGAAACACCACTACACACATATTAGACTGGCAAAACAAAAACAGCAAACTAGCAATCTCAGCAGTTGGTGAGAATGTGGAGTAACTGATGCTCTCGTACATTTCCAGTGGAAATTCAAAATGGTACAGCTACTTTGGAGAACAACTTAGCGGTTTCTTACAAGGTTAAACCTATACCTTCTATGGATATGACCCAGCAACCACACTCTTAGGTTATTTATTTAGGAGAAATGAAAACTTCTGCTCACACAAAAACCTCTATGTGATTATTTATAGCTGCTTTATTTATAATCACCAAGAGGAGGAAAATAATGATGTGTTTTAGCAGGTGGGTACATCTCCACAATGGAATATTACTCCACAATAAAAAGGAACCACTGCTTTATGTGCTGACATGGGTGAATCTTAAACGCATTGTTCTAAGTGAAAGAAGCCAACCCCCTCCCCCAAACTACACATTGTATGATTTAATTTATGCGACTTGGAAAAGCAAACTATAAGGATGGAGAATGGAACAGGGATTGCCAGAGGTTAGGGTGGGGGAGGAGTTCATCATAAACAGGCAGCATGAGGGAAATTTTTAGGTGATGGGACTGTTTGAACGGAACCATGGTGGTAGATACATGACTCTCTGCATTTGTCAAAACCTACAGAACTGTGTACTGCAAAGAGTTCATGTTCCTACTGTATGTAAATTAAACCAAAGCAACCAGAATATGAGGGAGAGATGAAAGCAGACTCTGACAAATGAATCTAACTGTGATACAAATTAATCAAATAGCCAGATTGAAGGGAGCAGCAAGAAAAAAATTGAGGTAAATAACTTGGGGGAAAAGCGTTTTGACTGGATATTATACATAACATCAAACACTGTACTCTAGTTGGTAAATTTATCTCCAGGGATACAGGTTTGACCCTTGAACAATGCAGGATTTAGGGGTATATAACTTCTGGCTCCCCCAAAACTTCAACTGTCCCTTGGTATCATGAGGGACCGTTTCCAGGCCCCCCTGCCTGCAGACATAAAAACCTATGATGCTCAAGTCCCCTGTATAAAATGGCCTCGGTCAGTGCATACAGCTGGCCCCATATACCCAAAGACCCCCTAACGGCAGATCAAAACCAGTATAGGCAGTGGTGGGATTCAGCTGGTTTGCACAGGTTCGGCAGAAGCGATACCTAATTTTTTGTTGAGTTTGGCAAACTGGTTGTCAAAATGGCACTTGTAATCAGGATTCTCTCTAAGGTGGGTGCCTGGGTGTGGAAATCACAAATTTACATTCCTTACTCTTTTTAAACGTTCACCTGCGCAGCAGTGTATTCTAAGTGCCTGTAGCAATGTTCATTCCGTCCATAGGTGGAAAAAGTTGCAACTGAGGATGCCAATCAAAAAGCAACATGGAAATATCTTAAATAACAGTTTTATTGTTGTTTGTCAGGTATTATTTAATATTTTTTCATTATTATTTTAAAACTCTTTCTTATAACATAATCTAGTTTTGTGTACCTCTTTTATTGTTCTTATTCAAGCATTAAATGCATGAAATAATAAACTACCTTGTGATATATATTTTTTTATACTTAAAACGGTATTATGGCAGAGAACCGGTTGTTAAATTATTTGAATCCCACCACGGAGTATAGGTATTTACTGAAAAATATCTGCACATAAATAGATCCATGCAGTTCAAACCCATGTTGTTCAAGAGCCAACTGTACACTACAGATAAGAAAATAAGTAAATATTGTAGAAAATCAGAGCTGGATTTTTTTGAGGAAAGAGATATGACAAATATGAAAAAGGCAAAACATGAATGTCTCCTGCGGTATTGGACTGGAGTCAGAGGTATCGGTATAAACTCACATTTTCGTTTCAGGTATGTATGGATAGATGGGTATAGAAATAAATATAGCTGTGTATCATGTGCGGGTTAGTATACATACATACATACATGTATTTCTAGCTCCATCCACTGAGAGGGACTGGAAACAGTGACAACAAACAGTGATGAGCATTGACTTATGCAAATATAGATTTATATATCTATTTATATTTATTATATATATTATAAATTTTATATATAATAGATATCATATTTATATATATATTGCAGTCCACCATTATAAAGTAAACCCTGATTAAACCGCACTCCCGTTCAAAAATCTTCAGTGACTCCCTATTGCCCTTTTCCCCCCAACTGCCTTTCAGTGACATTGGAATCTATCCCTGGAATTGCTCTGGTCCTGTGCTCTCCCACTTCCCTATTATTCCTCGCACCTTACTCCCCAGAACCCACCTGGCTCGGCTTCTTCCTTTTATCCTGCATTCCCAGAAATGCCCTTCCCCCAGACTCTACTTGTCCAGAGCCCATGAATGCTCCCTAGCATAAAGAAACTTCACCCTCTCTGAACTCCTAGAGAAGCTCCCTCATGGCCCTTATCAATTTCCAGTACTGCCTTTCGATCCAGGCAGTGGTGCTTGTACCCAGTGGCTATTTGGAGTACCTTTCTCCACATTTTCTAATTCACCTTTTGTACCCAGGCAGAGCACCCAGAGTTTAAACCAAGACCTACATACTCTCTGGTCCCCATTTCTCACCTTCAAGGACCATTTCATATCCTCTGTATCAATGTGGGGTTGACCAGATGATCTGAGGGTCTCCGGGACTTGTGCCTACCAAATTATGCCGGGAGTTGATTGTTCCATTGGCCTGTTTGATATTTCTTTCAAGGAACCACATGAGATTGGACCACTAGAGTGGTGTTACCACGCTGATTTAGGGTGTCTCAAGTTGTTTATATGAACAGGAGCTCTACTACAAATATATATTTGCCCAGAACCCTCACACTCTAAGGATAGCCTTGTCGATTTCTATCTTGTTATCTATAATATACCCTGAAAGCTCTGCGTCTTGATCATACTGGCAGCCCCTCCCCACTATGGTGCCTAGGTTAGTGCCTTGTACATAATAGATATTTTACTTTTATTTCAGAATGAATGCCTGAAGAAATGAGTAACATCTCAGATTTACATATTCCTTTTGATCCAAGCTTCTATGTTTTCCCTACACAAATTCCTTGATCTTCATCATTCTTCTGAGCGGCAGAGAGATTTTCATGTCCCCAAGCCCCCTACTCACTGACCTGACTGTTGATGTGCTGAAAGTTTATCAAGAAGAAGCAAACACGCCTCCAGCTTCTCCTGACAGTAAACTGCAAGTGAACTTCAACTCCAGGACATGTGAAAGCAGCCAAATGTGGGGATGATGATTGAGAGGTTTCAAGTTAGGCAGCCCAGTAGTATGGGTTGAATAATGGTCTGGCTGCAACAAATTGTAGTGACAGAACATATGTTTTGTTGTGCTTTGCTTTTGATCTTCTGCTCCAAGGTTCAGAATACTCTCCCAAGGGGGGAAGAAAAAAGGAAGAGAAACTGGGTAAAAGAAAACAGACTTCACCCATCACTGAAATATTTCATACCTGAAGCACAGCTACCTTGAGAGAAGAACATGGTGATGGCTCTTCACAGTCACCTGATTAGGGGGTTTGGGTTTGGTCCAAACTCAGAGGGAAGTACGGCAACACTGAGAGGCACCCCTACCACACCTGCGTGTGATCACAGCCACGCCTTAGCTTGGCTCCAGCATACATATGAAAAAAGATGACTGTCAGCGCCACCAAGAGGGTGGCAGGCTTGCTGTTGCCAGGTCCGCTCACATGAATCACAATGTCTGCATGAGGTCATGGAATGTTGCAGATGAAATGAAAGTGCTCCTAAGTCATAAAGTTGCAGGCGGGTGGGCATCCTCTGACAGGGCTCCTAGGAATTGAGCTGTACCACTCTTTCAGATGAGTCCGGGGAGTGGCCAGCTCTCCCAGACCTGGGGCCAAATTCATACATGTCCAATTCCCACCCAAGCCCACTCTCCCCAGGGCTTGCTGGGATAGACAGATAAGTACACCCCCATCCCCGGGATTTGTCTATTTGAGGACAGAGTGCACAAAGTTTGAGACAGAGGTGAATGGACAGGTGTGCTTCTTAGGGAAGCAGCAGAAAAGTGGCAAGAAGCTGGCAGCAACCCCCGAGAGGGCCCTGGCACCATGGATGATGACGAACCTCTTGAGTCCGAGACAACAGGTGAAAAAGCATCCCACCTCTCACCTTTCAGGCCCTTCCAGGCCTCCTGAGTATAGCACCCAGCGATCTCATGAACCCAGAAACCTGGTGGCCTACTCACTTGGGACCGTCTAGACTTGGGATGACATGCTACAGTGACTTGACTTCAGGACTTGCCAAGCAGAGAGTGAGAGATGAATGCATGTTGTGCTGGAATCGGCTCCTACCAGTTCTAGCTGACTTTACATTTGATTTTTTTGAGCTGGCCAATGTCACGTTGGTAGTTTGAAATCAGCCATGTTAGGAACATTTACACCACTAGAAGTGGCTATCACTACACATTAGGATTTTTTTTTTTCTGACAAGCCAGTTAAACATTTAGCAGCATTCTACTGCTTGGATGGATTTCTAAAATTGTTTGGGTAATGAGGAAATTAAGACTCAGAAAGCCATAACTTTAAAAAAAAAATTGTTTTCCATTGATTTGAAAGAGAGAAAGGAAGAGAGTGGGGGAGAAGGGAGGGAGGGAGAGACATATCAACTTGTCATTTCTCTTAGTTGTTCCACTGAGTTGTACACTCACTGATTGCTTCCCATACATGCCCTGACCAGGGTTCAAAGCTGCAACTTCTGGTGTGTCAGGTTGACGTTTCATCCACTGAGCGCTCCATCCAGGGCCCATAATTCAGATATTTTTCAATAAATACCTATACTCCGTGGTGGGATTCAAATAATTTAACAACTGGTTCTCTGCCATAATGACCGTTTTAAGTATAAAAAAATATATATCAAAAGGTAGTTTATTATTTCATGCATTTAATGCTTGAATAAGAACAATAAAAGAGGTACACAAAACTAGATTATGTTATAAGGGTCCTGGATGGAGCTTCTCGATTGCTGAATTTTCTGTCTTCTAACTGCCAGACCACTAGCTACGTCATCTCCTTATCACACAGACTTTGTCTTCCAGGCTCGAAAGTCAATGTTGGGGTGTGGGTCTGGGGACAAGGACTAAGAAAGACACGGACTGACATGGGCTCATTAGGAACCCCAATCTTAGAACCTGGGTGGTCAAAGTTTGGGACTCTGCTACGAATGCTCGGCCCATCCAAAGACTAGGTGAGCCAAGTCCTGACCGGCCGCCTGGCAGTGCAGCCTGGCCTCTGCTTCCTGCTGGACATGGTGTGTGACTTTGGGGAACCCCCGCCTGGCCCCAGATCCATGCCTCAGTGGCGGAGGAATCACGTCTACCCAGAGAAGCTCAGGGTGTGTGTATTTCATCAAAGCAATTTTCAGAAAATAACCCCAGGGAGATTCTGCAAGCCCTTCCTTCTTTTCAGCCATAACCCAGACCTGGGGTTGGAAGGAGGAGAGGCTGGGTCAAATTCTTAGGACCCTGGTTATCCTTCTGGGTTCCTGGGACAGCTTCTGTTCAGGCTCATTTTACATTTGACCAAGTCACCCGCCAGGCCCCTTGCCTTCCTCAGCATCGCTCGTTCCTGCCAATAACACATCCCTTTCCCCACAGCAACTTTGAACCCCACCCAAAACAGAGGGAGCAAGAAGCCAACGTCCCAGGCAGGCCCAAGTCGGGGACTAGGGCAGCGAGTCCCTGAGCACACAGGGGTGGGTACAGCGTGAGACCCCTCCGGTGACCGGGCTGGAAAGCAGCAGTGTCCGCGAGGGAGGGCTTGCAGAACAGAGTGCCCTGGCGTCCTGCGCCACGGGAAGCCGGGGGACAAAGGCTGCAGCCAGGACCTGGGACGCAGAGGAGGGAACAGAGGCGGAGTGGGGGGAGGCTCCACCTGAAAGCCTAGGGATGTGCTTTCCTTCCAGAGGAGACGGAGGCCCAGCCAGCAGCGCGGAGCAGCGATGAGATGCTCTACTGTGAGGCTGAAGCCCCGCAGGTTGTTGATAAAGAGAAGCTGTCCTGGGAGAGTTCAGAGACAGACCTCGAGATTGAAGGTGAGACTGGGCCTTCGGACGGCGGGGGGCAGCTGGCCTCCTTCCCCGGAAGCTGGAGGGACCTGTCAGCCCAGGGGGCCGTGGCCCTGCCCCGTGGGTCGTCCTGCAGGAGGAAGGAGGCAGCACGGCACATGCTCAGTTGTGGTCTTTAAGGCCGGTGGCAGCAATGTCGCTGCCTTGTGCTGTGGCCTGGTTCATCGGCAGAGCTGAAAACTGAACCAGTACACAAACAGGGATTTCTGGCATTCCAAATGTTTCCACGTGTGGCATCTCGTGTCACCTTCAGCATCGTCCCAGCAGCTAAGCATTACCTGCCTTGGCAGAGGAGGAAACTGAGGCTTAAAGAGATTGTGTGAGTTCCCCAAGTCCACTGAGAGCTTACTAATGTCTGCTGATCCCAAGTTCACCCTGCCCTGCCCTGCCCTGCCAATCTGCCTCCCACATTCCATACTCTAGGGCAGGGGTCCCCAAACTTTTTTCACAGGGGGGCCAGTTCACTGTCCCTCAGACCGTTGGAGGGCCAGACTATAAAAAAAACTATGAACAAATCCCTATGCACACTGCACATATCTTATTTTAAAGTAAAAAAACAAAACGGGAACAAATACAATATTTAAAATAAAGAACAAGTAAATTTAAATCAACAAACTGACCAGTATTTCAATGGGAACTATGCTCCTCTTGCTGACCACCAATGAAAGAGGTGCCCCTTCCGAAGTGCGGCGGGGCCTGGATAAATGGCCTCAGGGGGCCGCATGCGGCCCGTGGGCCGTAGTTTGGGGACCCCTGCTCTAGGGGCTCCTGAAGTGTTTGTGGCCCATCCTGCACCCACAGGACTGTCCTCTGCTCACATGAGGTCTTGTTCCCCCCTACTTGCGAGCCCCGTGACTAATGCATGGGGGGGGGCAGTGAGGGGAGACGGTCTGAGCCGCACCAAAGACTCTGTTACTGCAAATGACACCTCCATCCTCTCCTCCCGCCCCGTTTCCCCAAAGAGGGAAGTGCTACAAGAACACTCGCGATGCAAGGCGAGAGCAGTCCTGGCCCGTCAGGCTCCACAGGCGGAGGCCAGCCCAGCGCCCCTTCCTCTCCTGTGTTCTGACGGCTGGCGGCAAGCAGTGGCCAGAGTTGGCAGAGATGCAGGGGAGGCTGTTCTGCCCAATTCAACTGTCAAGTTCCTCTGTAGAGTCAGTTCAGAACCCCCACTATGGTCCACGGACAACTGGTCCTGCACACAGACCTCCTCCCTGCCGGGCTCTGGGCATCTTATTACATTGTTTCCAACTTCCTTTCCACTTCAAGTCTGTTGCTACTGTTACCCTCAGCACTGAATTGTACCTGGTTGGAAGATGCTGCAGGTAGAAACCCTGGATGTTTTGTTCGAGACTCCTGCTCTTACTCATCCCCCCTCCTCATGGCCCACTCCCTGCAGGTGATAACAATGTTATGAGCCGCCTCTAAAATATTTATGTCACCACAGTGGATGCAGCTAGAAAGGGTCAGCTGAATCAAACAGAGCAGAATCAGTGCTAAGTGCAGAGCTGGGGGTTCCCTGCACTGCTTTGGCAAACAAGAACCTCTAACGATTAAATTTGGTGCCAATTCTGCTGAGACAGAAACTCAGGGCTCTGTGGCTCAACTCCGGGTGCCCCTGCAGCTGGTGCTGATATGCTGGGGCTGAGGCAGGAAGGGCTTCCGAGGACGGCCTGAGACATGAGCCCAGGGGGGAAGAGCAAGCTGGTGTGAGGCTGTGAGAGAGGGAGAGGGGGGAGCAGAAGCTGCTCCCCCACCTCATGTTGTTTCCCCTATAGAACTGTGGTTCTCACTCAGAGGTGATTTTGCACCCCAGGGGACATTTGGCAAAGTGGGATGGGAGGATGCTACTGGCATCTCATGGGTAGGGGCCAGGAATTCTGCTAAAACTCCTACATTGCCTATGACCACCCCTTACAACGGAGAATTGTCCAACACCAAATGTCAGTCAGTAGCACCAGGGCTGAGAAACCCCGCTCTACAACCACTGCGAAGAGAAAGCCCGTTTGTGGCTGGGCCTGCAAAATCAGCTTCCTTGTCAAGCTGTGGTCCTATCACCAACAAAACTCCCATTGTCTGCTTTAGAAATGTTTAGGGTGGGTTGGCCAAAGGCCCTGGGATCCGAAGGGAGAGCAGATGCAGCCTCAGACCCCAGCTGGCCATGGGAAGTCTTGCCATGGACGGGCCTTGCCTAATGGGGACACAGCTGTGGGGGGCATGCAGACTCCAGGCAGGCCCACTGCCCACGAGCCAGGCTGGGCTGAAGCCTACAGAACAAAGGCTCCGAGAAGTTGGAATGAAGTAAAGGCCCTCATTCTGCTAGCTGGCTTTAGCACTGATCAGCTGTGTGTAATCCGAGGCTAGATTTGTCATTAGTAAAAGAAGGATGACAGCCCTTTTGGGAGGAAAAATAACATGCAAGGCTTGGAAAGAGGAAAGCCTGCTCGCATGCAAGTTTCTTTGTTTCCGGCTGACTTGGAGGTCTCTCCACCTCACACTGATTTTCCACCTGAGAAGCCCACTCTGTCCTACTTGGGCGTCTTAATCTTGAGTCATGCTTCAGCTATGGCTCACCCTTTAACAGTGTTAGCAAACCTACCACCGAAATGAAGACTCCCTCAGCCATCACAGATCACCAGCTTTTTGTCTGTTTGGCTTCTCAGAGCTGTCCCAGCCCAAGAAGGTGGAGTTGGGGCTCCCTCTCTTAGAAAAGCCTGGTGCCTGAACCCAGGGGTCTTACCTCTTCCCCAAAGGGAGACGTCCGAACTCTGGACTTAGAGATTCCCTTGCCATCGCCGGCTGACTTCCCAGTGGGGGTTTCCCTCTAACACACACCCCCATAAGGACAGATCCTCAGACACGAGCGTGATGACCTGGGATTAGATGATGAGAGATGAGGCAAAAGCAGAAGAGAAACCCCATTTCGTGCATTGGCATCTTTTTCTGCAGATTCGGATAAATTTTTCACTGGACAAAGGGAGCTGTACCTGGAGGCCTGCAGACTGGTGGGTGTAGTACCTGTCTCCTACTTCCTCCGGAACATGGAGGAGTCCTACCTGAACCTGAACCACCACGGGCTGGGCCCCAACGGTACCAAGGCCATTGCTATAGCCCTGGTGGTGAGCATGCCAGTGGAGGCCCACGAGGCCTGGCAGAGGTGGGGGGGGGCGTGGACAGGGTGCTGGGCCCCAACGGCACCAAGGCCATTGCTATAGCCCTGGTGGTGAGCATGCCAGTGGGGGCACACGAGGCCTGGTGGGGGGGGGGGGCGTTGACAGGGTGCTGGGATCCAATGGTACCAAGGCCATTGCTATAGCCCTGGTGGTGAGCACGCCAGTGGAGGCACACGAGGCCTGGCGGGGGGGGGGGGGGCGTTGACAGGGTGCTGGGCCCCAACGGCACCAAGGCCATTGCTATAGCCCTGGTGGTGAGCACGCCAGTGGAGGCACATGAGGCCTGGCGGGGGGGGGGGGGGCGTGGACAGGGTGCTGGGCCCCAACGGCACCAAGGCCACTGCTATAGCCCTGGTGGTGAGCACGCCAGTGGAGGCACATGAGGCCTGGCAGGGGGGTGGGGGTGTGGACAGGGTGCTGGGGCCCAACGGCACCAAGGCCATTGCTATAGCCCTGGTGGTGAGCACGCCAGTGGAGGCACATGAGTCCTGGCAGAGGTGGGGGGGGGCGTTGACAGGGTGCTGGGACCCAGCGTCAGAGAGACCCCAGGGGGCCCTACATTGCATCCTTCATAGACACCTTGCACAGGTTCTGCTTGACTGCCAATTTCCCTCGATAGGCATGGACCGCCCATTAGGTCCTGGGAGGGAGGCTATGAGAGATCTGGGTGGAAAGCAAAGGCATCATCAGCCCATGGGCCCCAGAAAAGTGGCTGTGCTGCTGGTTGCTAGTTTGAGAGCACAACACAAAATGTCAGCCTGGGTCTCAATGCCAAAACTCCCCTTTGCTATAAATGGGTTCACTGCTGAGCCGTTGCATTCGATGTCTGCCTTTTGCTACATTATGATTCTTAAGGATCACACTGTAGAGTGGATCATGTTTTCCCATAGGAATGGTGTTCTCTCTCGGCTTGGCATGGGTGAACAAGAACTTGACCTTGAATTCATCATAGCTTTCTATAATTCTAATTGATTATGCACAGAACTGATTTCCATCCCAGGAAAACAGAAAATCTAACAACTGTATGCCAGCACTATATTGTTTGTTCACTTTGGGCAGTAGAGAGAAAGTTTAATTTAAAAAAAGATAAACCACTCACTCATTTTTTGCAAATATTACAGCATTTGCATTTAGCTCATACCCATTAAGAAGTTACATAAAATGTGAGCTTGTGCTGCTTTCTGGGGAAGGGAGGAAAGGAAGAGAAGTGCAGAGAAAGAACAAAGCCATCCTGAAATTTATTGAGCGTTGAAAGACTGATTAATGACGTGTTAGGAATGCACCATTACCTCCTGAGTTTCATGGGGGGAAAAATGGATCATAATGAAATCCTCTCGGGACTTGGAGCACGTGTTTCTTAGTGACAGCAGTTCCTGTCTGGAGGGGTGTGTGGGGGGGTGTTCTTCCTTGATTCTCTGTATCGCTCATTGGACAATCAATCACTGTGACATGCTAGAGGATGCAAGTTGTAGTTATCTTTTGTACTGTTGAACTTCCCACGTGTTGCTTTTACCTGGTGTCGATTAGAGGTGTCCTGATAGCAGGGATCGTATTTCACACCTCTTCACTTCACTTGTATTCCTCTACTGCCTGCTTGGTGTTCATCTTTCTTCCCCAGCGCTCAGCTCAGAGGGTGACCAGTACATACTCGTCTATGTGAGATGAATGGGCGCAAACTTGGTGATTGGGCTGCCTGCTGTACCACACAGCGTGCTGGTCCCCAGGGTGCCCCTGGAAGCAGTCATTTGACCTGTTCCTGGACATGGCTAAATGACACCTAGACTGAGAGGTCACCACCTGAGCTATCTCCCTTGACTTTGAGCACATTGGAATGTTGCCCATCCCAGAGAGCTGAGACCAGAAGACATTTCATGAAAGCCCTGGGTGGCCCATTCTGCATTGCAGTAACTCGCTATCTCATTCTCCCTTTTCCGGAGGCTAGAGCTGCTTACTGCTTGCTGCTTCTCTCGCTGTTTGGCGTACTTCGAAAATGCTCACAGCCAGAGATGTGTCTGTTCTCTGTGCTTTTCTGCACTGGGAACATGGTGGGGAAGGGAAGGATGGAAACGCTGGTTAGAGCTCACCCCAGCCCCAGCTAACCCCATGCTCCGATGCCGGCCATTCCCTCCCTGTGGGAGTGCAGACTAGCTTGGGTCTAGATATCTATTTAAGATTTAAGTCTAGCCCCTTCCAAACCCAGCTCCTGGGTGTTCAAGAGAGGGGGCAGGTTCTGGGCAAGGTCAGGGAAGTGACTAGGTTACCAACCACCTCTGTCTTTCCCCCCCACCCCCCACACCTGGTGACTGAAGTCCAACACAACTCTGATCACGCTGGAGCTGGCAGACAATTGTATCATGGAGGAAGGCATCCTGAGCCTGGTGCAGATGATGCGGGAGAACTACTACCTCCAGGAGATGGTACTGTGCCTGCCCCCTGGTTCCCTCCGCCACACCTGGGGTCTCTGAGCCCCTGGAGAGGAGCCCGCAGCCCCGACTCGAGCCCAGGCCAGCCTCCGGGCTCTGGGAAACCCTAAGAATCCATTTCTGTTCGGACCTCATATACCTCTAAATAGATGAACTCAGTTGTGTGTAGTTGCCTTAAAGTAAAATTAAAAAAAAATAAAGACACAAAATAATTTCATAAAATACAATGTACCTGTAGAGAAAAGGATGGTGATGATTGCATAACAATGTGAATATACTAAAGATCGCTGAACTCGACACTTAAAAATGCTTTGGATGGTGAATGTTGTATTATATCTTATTTTACCACAATGAAAAAAAAAATGACAAAGTTAAACTAGTAGAGGCTGAGATGGATCAAGTCCCCCCCCTGGCTGAGATGTACCAAGTCCCGCCCCTGGCTGAGATGTATCAAGTCCCCCCCCTGGCTGAGATGTATCAAGTCCCCCCCCTGGGCTGAGATGTACCAAGTCCCCCCCCTGGCCGGAAAGGACTATGTGCACTTGTCTGCCTGGCATAGCCATGAATCTATGAATGCAATTCACAAGTGATAATTTACTCTAACCTCATTTTTTCAATTGTTCTGTGCCAAACTGGTGGAATATAGGTGACTTGGGTTTTTAAAATGTTACAATGTGCTTATCTAAATAAAGCAGCAGAGCTAAATTGGGGGAAGGGGTCACTGAAGCTACCTTCAGAGGAAAGTGCGTCAGCCCCAGGGCTCCCAGCGAGGCAGGAGCAGAACTGGGGCTCCCATCATTCCTCTCTCCTCTGGACCATGCTCATCCTAACCGCCCTTTGACCCCCCCCCCCGCCCCTCTCCGCACCCTACTCCCTTAGCGCAGGTCTCACATCAAGCCTACCCTGGCTCCATTTGTTACTGAGGGTCCTTGACTGGGATTGGTGCCCACATAACTGTTTTCTTGCCTTTTAGAATGTTTCCGACAATGCTCTTGGTTTGGAGGGGGCCAGAATCATCTCACAGTTTCTCCAGAAAAATTACTCTTCACTCTCGAAACTCCAGTTGTCAGGTGAGCCCATGGGGAGAGGAGGGAGAGAACATTAGGGAGGAAGAGGAGAGAAGATGGTGAAGGGCAGAGAGAATCAGAGTGGAACGGAACTAGGCCAGGCTCTCCTGATTTCAGAGACCAGAACACTGTGTCTACCCCCATGCTAGGGCCTTCCCTACGTCCTGGCCCCCTCTGCACGGCCACACCAACACACCGGCTTCCTGGCTTTCCTGGAAAACCCTCTTCTGATCTGTTATGCAGCATTCCTGCCTCTGCTGCAATGTCTCTTCCCCCAGATACTTTGCGTGGCTCACTCTCGCTTTCTTCAGGTCTCTGCTCAGCCGTCATCTCCTTGGGGGGAATACTCTGTCCACCCTGTAGAAGCAGCTCCTCTCCATTACACTATTCTCTAGCCTGTCTCCCTGCTTGGTTTTCCTTAATTGCATTTCTTACTACCTGACCCTTTATTGTATACCTATTTTTAATTAGTTTATTATCTGTCTCCCAGAATACAAAGAGTCAGTTGAGGATTTTAGTAGCTATAGACCTGCCCATGGGTTTTTGGTTTGAGTTAATACTACCTGCAGGATTCAGGAATCTCTAAGGCAAAAAATTAACACACAAAGTGATCCTATGCTGGTAATTCCCTGAACCCTGCAAGAGAAACAAATATAAAAACATTTTTGGAGGAGCAACCCCTTGGCCCATGCTCTATGCTGCTTGGGATTCCCACAGATAAAGCTTTCTTAAAGATGGGCTTGCAGTCCAAAATTGCAAAACAAAGAAACAAACGCCTTGAGAGTTATCAGATTCAACAAGTGGCAGCATCAGGCTCTCAAGGATTTCAGAAAATATAATGTTCAAATGTGCATTATACATTGAGTGACCCTATAATGCATCCTTTAAATAGCAGAGAAGCACTATTAATTAAGTGAAACTACAAGCAAGCAGATACCTCACACCCAACTATAAACCATATTTAATATGATTAAGGAAACAAAAAATAAATACATATAAAAACACATCACTATTTTTAAAAGCTCTCTCCCCAAACAGAAAGAAGTTCTGTTTCTAGAAGAGAAACAAAAAAATATATATATAATCATTGAAATTAAAGTCTCAATGAATAGATTCAACAGCAAATCAGATATAGGTGAATAGAATTGATGACCTAGAAGACAGATAAAAGGATATTTTATTTATCTTTGTAGTAAAGAAGATAAAGAGATAGAGACTACAAAAAATAAAGAATATAAAAGACTAAATAGACTCAATATAGCTAATAAGAGTTCCAGGAGGAGAAAAGAACTGGTCAACAACAGTAGCTGAACAAATTACAGCTGATGTGCTTCCTGAATTTCTGAATTCTAAAATTTATTTAATTTTTTTTTTTTTTTGTGCTACAACAGCAAGCGAGATGGTATGACTCTCAGAGACAACAATTTTTTAAAAATAATTTTTTTAAGACTTTATTCAATTTTTTTTTCAGAGAGGAGAGAGAGAGAAGGAAAGAGGGAGAGAGAGAGAGGGAGAAGGGGGAGGAGCAGGAAGCATCAATTCCCGTATGTACCTTGACCAGGCAAGCCCAGGGTTTCGAACCAGCGACCTCAGTGATCCAGGTCGACGCTTTATCCCACTGTGCCACCACAGGCCAGGTTAAAATTTATCTAATTTTATACATTGACTAGCTTCTGAAGTCACTGTATTGCACCAGTACCACACACAGCCAAAGAAGTGTTTATATTTTGGTGGATGTATTCATTCACTCATTCATTCATACATTCATTCATTCAGCATTTACTGAGCAGTTGTTATGTGCTAACCATTGTTTAGGTGCTATAAATACAAAGATTATTAAAGGTTCAAAGAAAAAAATTTAGGGATAAGTCCCTGTGTCATTTATTTCCCAGAAATCTTTTAGACTGCTCAGCAGGCAGGGATTGGGGTAAGATAAGGGAGGACTCACCTCAGTTCCACAATTTAAGGGGCACCAAAAGATCATGAACTAAGTAAATAACACCTTGGTGCAATATTTTTAAAAGTCAAAATTGATATAAAAATAACCTACAATGAACAAGAATATCAACGCTTTAAATCAGGGGTAGTCAACCTTTTTATACCTACCGCCCACTTTTGTATCTCTGTTAGTAGTAAAATTTTCTAACTGCCCACTGGTTCCACAGTAATGGTGATTTATAAAGTAGGGAAGTCACTTTACTTTATAAAATTTATAAAGCAGAGTGACAGCAAGTTAAAGCATATAATAATAATTACTTACCAAGTACTTTATGTTGGATTTTCGATGTTTGGCAGAATAAATCTTTATGAAACAACTTACTTTAGTTAAATCTATCATTTTATTATATTAATATATACTTTGGTTGCTCCGCTACTGCCCACCATGAAAGCTGGAACGCCCACTAGTGGGCGGTAGGGACCAGGTTGACTACCACTGCTTTAAATGAGAAACAGGATCTAAAAGGAACAGATCCGTGTGAAATGATGGAGGCTTAGCCAGGCAAGGGCAGTGTCAGAGCCTGCTTTTATTTAAAATTAAAAAAAAAAAAATTGTTCATCATACATTTTTTGCATTGGCTTCGCTTCTTTTTTAATGTTAAGATATTATTTATTCATTGAGATTACTGAGCTTTTCAGCACCCCTTAGATTTTACACACAAAGGTGAGCATCTCACTCATCCCCTTCTGGCCTGTCTCTGCTGCTTTGACTACATTAGCATAATTAATAACGTTACAGACTTTAGGTACTAGGCTAGGGATTGCCAATAATGGACAGGGTCTAGTGTACAGGCTCCTGGAATTCCCTGGACAGTCCCGGCAGAGCAAGAAGGGAACATTAAAGGAGATGGTAAATAATTATCCTTTTCTTCTCCTGTTGCCTTCTGTTTCCATATTTTGGCTTTAAGTATTTGCCACCTTTTCTACCTCTGATTGTTCCAAAGGGAAGGGACTGGCAGCGCTTTGGTCTGGGAGGGTAAGGGAGCCGTAGCCTGGAGGGCATTGCTAATCCCCTCCTTCCTTACAGGGAATAACTTCAAGGACGAAGCCGCAGAGCTGCTCTGCCAGGCCCTGTCGGTAAGAAGCAGGGGTGGTCCAGTCCAGCCCTGTGGGAGATGTCCCTGGAGACCTGAGGGACCTGGGCGTACCTCTGGGTGTAGGGAAAGGAGGCCTCCTGCGTGGGTTAGGGAGCTGGTGAGTGTTCGGACTCTGCCGATCCTGGCAAAAGCCACGGCGAGAGGTAGGGCTGTTTGGATGGCAATAGACTCTCCCAGGTGTCAACAGTTAAACAGAAAAGGAATGAGAAATGGTCCTCAGTGTGAGAGCCCTCGTCCCCTGTAATTTGGAGATATGGGACCCTCTATCACACAGGCCTAAGATACATGAGGCATTTGCAGTCACAGAGAAGACCCACATTACTTCTTTCTCCACTATTTTTTTTTCCCTCTAGGCCAATTACCTAATTAAGGAAATGGATCTCAGTCACAACCATTTCTCTGATAAGGGAGGGGAGGTCCTGGGACAAATGCTAGGTGAGTCCCCACGGAGGGAGGGGCCAGCAAAGGAGAGGGCCTTGGCAAACAATCACTTGTCAGAGCTGCCTCCCCTGTTGTTCTTGCTACTGGGTGTTCTCATTATAAAAGTGACGCAAGCCACACCCGAAATACGTTTTCAACGTGAGAAGTAAAGCTTCAATATGATTAGAAGAGCATATAAGAGAAATCATTGGCTGACCTCAGGGAGGCTAACGATTTTTACACACACAGAGAGTGAGTATAAACTGTAACCCAAATGATTCGTACATTTGACAACATTAGGTTTAAAACCGGGGACGATAAAAGGATAAAAGACATTGTGTGGGGCAATGCCAAATGCCAAGCGACAGTCGGGAGTAGATATTTGCAGCATGTGTATAGTGTAAAAGATTACTGTTCAGAATGTAATGATAAAAGAGCCTGCAGATCAACTAGACAATGAGAAACACTCCCCCCCCCAAAAAAAAATGGTCAAGGCACATGGGCAGTGAAAAAAGAAAGCCAACATCCAAACTCTTTAGTAATTAGAGAAATACCATTAATAACACAACAGAAAGATTCCCCTTTGTCATCTACCAAAGCTGCAATGTCTTAAGTCAGAGGATGTACAGTGCGGTGCACACAAGGAGGAATGGGAGCACTCAGCGGCCGCTGGCTGAAGGCACTTTGGAGAGCAGCCTGACAGCAGGCAGTGAGATTGGAAGTAGTGTATAGATGCGAGGATGCAGCAGTTCACCCCTACGTGTCTCAGAGATGCTCTCTCTGTCACAGACGTCTAAGGAGGTTCATTGCAAACTTGTTATAAAAGAAAAAGATAGAAAGAATTGTTCTAAATGTTCTCCCCCGGCGGGAAAGGAGTAGACAAGGGAAGACAGTCTTCGTGGTGGGGGTGGGGGCTGCTGATGCAGGTGGGGTGGTGAGAGAACGCTTCACGGGGGAGGGGGCTTTCTGTTGGAACCTGAATATGATTGAAGAAACAGCCGAGCTGGGTTCTAGAAGCTCAAGCACGCCAGGCAGAAAACATAGAGCGTGGCGTGTTTGAGGACCAGGAGGCAGGGGGGCTGGAGCAGAGTGGACAGCAGAGGAGTTGGCAGGAGAAGAGGGCGCTGAGGGGGCCTGCAGCCTCTCGTGCCAGTCTCTGTGGGTTTGTACAGGCACGAAGTCTGGGCTGTATTCTACACGTGATAGAAGCTGTTGAAGGGTGTGAGAGTGGGGAACGACGTGGTTTGATTTGTATGGTTTCAGAATTTCTTTATGAAGAATGCAACTGAGGAGAACAAAAATGGAAGGAGGCAGGCCAATTAGGAGGCTTGTGTGGTTGTCAGAGCAAGGCAGGATAAGAGCTAGGGCTCAGGGGGCAGGTGGTGAGGGAGCAAGTGGAGGGACTCAGAGTATACTCTGGAGGTAAAGCCAAAAGGACTTGTTGACATGAAAAATGTGGGAAAGAGAAAGAGACTTGTGGGGGTTATTTTGTTTTAGATACTGGTCGGATGGTGGTGTCATTTACTTAGATGGAGAAAACTCAGGAAGTCACAGGTATATAGGGGCAGGAGTTAGGAGCCAAGATTTCCATTGGGGCCATGATGCCATCTGACACGTACATGGAGATGTCAGTTTGCTATATGAGTTTAAAGCTTGGTCAGATCTGGACAAATACATTTGGGAGCCAAAGGCGTATAGATATAGATATATTAAAAACATTGGAAAGGTGAAACTGTCGAGGCAAGGAGCATAGATGGAGTTGATCAGGTGGTTATTACGCTGATTCCTGGGCCGCCCCAATATTTTTAGGTGTCTCAGAGGGGGAAGAATGAGCCTGGGAAGGAGTGATCAGTCCCATAGGAGGGAAAGTGAGGCATGAAAGGGGCACACGAGGGAGTATTTCAAGGAGAAAGTGGTTAGCTGTGTCTAGCGTTGTTTAGACGCCAAATCAGATGAGTCCGGAAATGTGACCACGGGACTTGATAACCTGGAGCTAATTGGCGACCTTGGCAAGCGCTGTGTTAGTGAAGGGCGTGTGTATGGACCCCGACTGGGGAGGGTCGCGCGGACTGAGTTGAAAACGGGAGGCAGAGAAGAGGAAACAGCAACACAGGCAACCCAGAAGCTCTGCTGAGACAGAGAGACGGCAACAGGGAGGACAGGAAGGTCGTTAAAGACGGAAATTGCTGAGAGAGAAAAAGAGGAAGAAACTGATGATGCAGAAGGAGGAGATACTCGGAGGAGCAAAGACTTTGAAAAGGCGGGAAACAATGGCATCTGGAACAAAAATGGAGGGGTCGCCTCAGAGAGCAGCAGGGACCTTGCATTCACTGTAAGAGGCAGGAGGCCACGAGTGGGGGGGTGCGGGGAGGCAGGTAGACGCGGGGAGGGTGAAGCTCGCCCATCTCGCTGCTGCCCCAAGTACGAGGCAAGATCTCCAGCTGAGGGTGGGGCGCCGGCCGACAGGCGCAAGCAGAGCAGAGAAGGTACCAGAGAACCTTGAGGAGGCGAAGAGCAGAGTGTAAAAGAATTGTTGGGCAGTCGGAGTCTCTATTCAAAAACTTATTTTCAAACATTTTTAAGCTTTTAACTTTTAAAAACATAAAATTAAAGTGAGACAACATTCCGTTTTCAAGGGTAATCATCCTACTGCATATACAGCTTTTAAAATAATTGTTATTAAAGCTACCCGATATGAAGGGATTACCATGTGGCAAGCCTTGTGCTGAGTCCTCAGGACAACCCATGCACAGGTCACTACAGGAGCTCCATTTTACCAGGGAGGAAGCTGAAGGCCGGGAAGGGTAATCTGCTGCCCAAGGTCACACAGCAAGAGAGTGGTGAAAACAGAATTCAAGGTGAAATTTTGTGGCCATTTAAGAGATGCAGGCGCCTGACCTGTGGTGGCGCAGTGGATAAAGCATCAACCTGGAATGCTGAAGTGCCAGTGAAAAACCCCTGGCTTGCCTGGGCAAGGCACATATGAGAGTTGATGCTTCCTGCTCCTCCCCTACCTTCTCTCTCTCTTTCTCCTCTCTAAAATTAATAATAATAATAATAAGAGAAATGGAGGCATGCAAGGTATAAATAAGTGAGGGACTTGATAAAGAAGAGGAAATAAAGGTAAAAAAAGAATGAGAGAGAGAGGAGAGAGTCTGTTCTCAAATACTATACGGTGTCGTGTACTTGACTGAAAATGCACTCAAGGTTGACATGAGACAGAGCCATGATCAGTACACAGTACGCTGTCTATTTAGAAAATAAAATGAAAAGCAAGATAGGACAAGGCGTCCTCCTGAGCCCGGGCCTGAAGGCAACGCCTTCCGTTCAGTAAGACATCAACAGTGCCCCAGCGTCCGCTTCAGCAGTGTCCTCGGCATAGCAGTGCGTAACAGTGACCACGGGTTTAAGTGGGATGTTTCCCCAACCCCACGTAGCATGGAAGCAAGAGCATCTTTAAGTTTTTTAAAAAAAAAAAGTGCAATTTCTTTTTTTTTATTATTATTTTTTTTTTTTCTATTTTTCTGAAGCTGGAAACGGGGAGAGACAGTCAGACTCCCGCATGCACCCGACCGGGATCCACCCGGCCCGCCCACCAGGGGCAACGCTCTGCCCACCAGGGGGCGATGCTCTGCCCCTCCAGGGCGTCGCTCTGCCGCGACCAGAGCCACTCTAGCGCCTGGGGCAGAGGCCAAGGAGCCATCCCCAGCGCCCGGGCCATCTTTGCTCCAATGGAGCCTTGGCTGCGGGAGGGGAAGAGAGAGACAGAGAGGAAGGAGGGGGGGTGGAGAAGCAAATGGGCGCTTCTCCTGTGTGGCCGGGAATCGAACCCGGGTCCCCCACACGCCAGGCCGATGCTCTACCGCTGAGCCAACTGGCCAGGGCCAAAAAGTGCAATTTCTATGCACACCTGGCTTCTGGACAAGCCTGCTTGCTGCCTGACTCCTTGTCTCCATGTCAACCATGTCAACAACATCACGTGATGTTGTTGCGCGTCACAACCTCCCTGTGTAAATAAACACAGCCCGTTTTCCAGCCCATCTCCATCTACTTTAAGGGTTGCATCGTATTCCACCAGGTGGATTCTATGATCCACGTTACCCATCTGTGAGTCCCAAGCTTTCCTTCTAGAAGTGATGCCACGGCAAACATCTACAAGCACAGAGTGCTTCCCGCACCGTCTCCTTAGGAAGAGTCTCAGAGGCGTGATGCTGTGTGATAGGGTACACACGTTTTCATAGGACAGCATTTGTGACCAGATGATACTCGCCAAACAGATCATATTGCTTTGCTCGCCACCGGGAATATATGAGTATGCCTGCTTTACTTCATCGTTGTCAGCGCTGGAAAATCATCTTACGACTCTGTATTTAAATGAGTAACTGAAAAATGTTTTACTTTTCATGAGCATTGAGTGATCCTCATCCCCAGTGGCATGGGTATCTGCCAACCCTGAGAGTGGGTTCTCCGGGACGCAGGGGATGCTAAGTTAACCCCCCTTCTCCTCCAGCCCTCAATGTAGGGCTCCTGTCGCTGGATCTGAGCTGGAATAACTTCCGCTCACAGGCAGCTGTGGCCTTGTGCACCGGCCTCCGGGTAAGGCGCTCCCTGGGAGTGGTGCGTTGAGCCCTGGGGAGGGGATGCAGCGGAGGCCCCCGCCCGGCCATCTTGAACTTCTTCCTCATGGTCACCATTGGTGTGGGTATACAGAGCTCTCATCACGTGCTCTCCAAATTGGTCGCCTCTCTCCCACAGTTCCTGGATGCACGTTATTCTTTAGCATAAATTCTATTTAGGAAAATTCACCCTGCTAGGGCCTATGTGGCATTTGGGGGGGGGGGGTACTTCAAGAGAGCAGTTTAATTATGGAGAAAGGAATGACCAGAACCCCAAGGGAATGAGTCTCAAGAATACCTGAGACTCTCAGCCCATCTGGGAGGGGTCTGGCGAGCTCTGGCAGCGATCTCTCCCCTGGAGACCCCTGAGCTCCCGGTCTGGGTGCCAGCAAGGGTAGAATGCAGCCGCGGTGCTGTGCTCCTCTCCCCTCTCCCTGGAGGCCAACGTGACCCTGAGGAAACTGGATGTCTCCATGAATGGCTTCGGGAACGAGGGCGCTGCGGCCCTGGCGGAGGTCCTCAGACTCAACAGCTTCCTGGCCTACCTCGACGTCAGCAGCAATGACATCAGCAACGACGGGGTCTCCAAAATCAGCAAAGGACTCGAGTTCAACGAGAGCCTCAAAGTTCTGAAGGTACAGTCTCTGCCTAGCTAGGGATGGGCCACTCTGGGTGTGCATCTGTGTGTGTGCACGTGTCCACGCGTGCATCCATGTACGTATTTGGGCATCGTGTGTGTATGTGTGTGTCCACGTATGTTGGGATGAGGGCAGCGGGGTGATGGGACTGGATATTGCTGAAGACAATCGCTGGGAACATTGGCCTCGTGTGTCACATGTGCGTCCCTTCCCGGCAGTCGTCTGCTGCAAACCCGGGGTCACCCTCCGCTCTGCCCTGGTGCACGCACAGTAGTCATCTCCTAACTGGTCTTCCTTCCTCCCATGTGGGTCTCCTTCAGGTTCTTGTGCTTAAATCTGACTTCCACCCCCATCTACCCTCCTCCAGCTTAGACCCGACCATGGCCTTCTGCTGCTCAAATCCTGTTCTCTCAGCCCTGTGTGCCTCTCTGGCCTCAGTTTACCCCATGCCCCCACCCGAGTCCTCGGGGTCTCCTTTCACCTCCTTGGTCCTGCTGGGCCCCACTCACACCGTCCTGAGCCTGCAGCGCTCTCTCCCTGCTGAGGGCCTCCACGTGCCGTCATCGCCACCTGCCTCAGAGCACAGCTGGGGCAGCAGTTCCTCAGGGACCCTGCAGGAGCCCCAGCACCCTGTTTGGCCCTCCACGCAGAGCTCACCAGAGTTTCTCTTTATCCTGTCACGTGAATGACCGCCTGCCTTTGACCAGGGTGAGAGCTCCAGGAGAACAAAGACTGTGTGTGTGGCACTGCCCATTATTATACCCCTAGCATCGTGCTGGGCATTCAGTCGGTGCCCAGTGAATATTTACTACATGAATGAGTGAGCACATATTTCATTTTAAGTTAATTTGCCTGTAGGTGCAAATGTATACCATAGGAGCCTCGGGGAAGCCAGAAAACAGACGAGAGACGAGGCTCCCCTTCTGAGCTCCTACTATGAGCCAGGTCCCCTAGCAGGGGCTGTGCCTCCTTACTCACAGCCCGACCCTGCGAAGTGGGCTCCATTAGCTCCACTTGTCTGGCAAGAAGGCTGAGCTATGTGGCCTGTTCAGGCCACGCTGCCAACAGGAGGTGGAGAGATGTCAGCTCCTCCTGGCTTTTCCACTGCAACGCTGATTCCCGCCAGATGCGGGGTGTAGAGGGGGTGGGGGGGGCGCACAGAGGTGAGGGCGCCGGTGGAAGAGGAATGGCAGTCACCGGTCAGTGAGGACGAGCTGCTGTCTGAGAAGACCACCACCTCAGAGCAGCTGAGGTGACAAGAGGAAGTCGGATTCTGACCAGCGGAGGGAACACGGTGACTGGACACCCGACCAGACCAGACAGCCCTCTGGTGACTAGGAGAGCTGAGACGCGGGCCCAGCTGGAGCAGGGCCACGGCTAGTTAACTCAGAGAAGAGAGACTGACCCAGCCTGCAGGTGACTCAGCCTCAGTGGCCGACGAGGCCAAGGGAAGCTCAGAGAAGCTGAACTGGGAAAGACTAAATGTTGCCTCGGCAGAATGTCAGCAAAGGTCTTTCCTGGTTAGTAGGTTATAGGGGGATTGAACAATTTTTTTCTACTTCCTTTAAGTTATTTTGTTCTACAGTGACCATGTATAATAAATACCTTTTAATTTTTTTAATGTTTTAAAAGTGAGAAACAGCTTAAATTATAACAGTAAGGTCATAGGCGGAGGCCACATCAACTCTGCCACCAGAATTGTTTCTCTCCACAGCAAGCCCAACCCTCCTTTCCCCAATCTTGGGAGAATAATTCCCCTGGGAAGTGAGTCAAGCAAAGAACTGTGGGTGCTGAGCCCTCTGAGGGCAGGGCTCACGTCTGTCTTTTCTCATTGAAATGCCTCGGAGCCTGGGAAACAGCGGACACATAGTAGATGCTCAATGAAAGCTTCGGCCTGCCTCATTGTGAAACCACCCAGCTGGATGCCTTCAATAACAACAACATTCACTGGCTGCTTACCAAGCACTCTTTTGAATGCTTTGCTAGAACTGCTTTATCGCATCCTCAGAGCAGGCACACAGTGGTCGTGGAATTAACACAAAGCCAGAAAGCTAGTAAGCAGAGCCACTGGTCTCCAAGTTCCCAGCTGTTAGCCTCTGTACCACACCCGAGTGGCTCCCAGCACTGTTGGGATAATGCCCTGAGCACTTAGCTAAGCCCACAAAGCCCCGTGTGATCCGGCCAGCTCTGTGGCCCCGTTCTCTCCACTCCTGGGCACAAGGCATTCGCTCTTGCCCAAGCACCTCTGCTCCTGGGCACTTGCTCACCCTGGTCTTCTTTGCTGCGTCTTATTTTCTCCTCTGGTTCTGTCCCCACCCTTCTTCATACTCACTAATCCCCATTCATTCTGCAAGGCTTTGCTCAAGTGTCCCCTCCTCTGTGCTAGAGGCCCCTTTTCTTGCTCCTGTGATATAAGTGTGTCTCTGTCACTGTCATCATCGCACTACTGAGGCCATTTACTTATTTGCCTGAGTCCATCTCTAGAGCATAAACTACCTGAGGCCAGAGACCTTCTCACGTCTGCCTGTGCTTCCCTGAGCACTTAATCCAGCAACCTGCACATGGCAGGCCTCCAACAAATGTTTGTTGGATGGATGAAGTGATGGAGTGATGGAGGGAGGGAGGGAAGGATGAACAGTAAGATGTACAGGCAGATGGATGATTGGATAAACAGATGGACAGGGAGACAAATGCTTTATAGGAAAGTCTGGGTAGAAAACAGATTGTGATTTGATGGGAAGAAATGGAAGCCATGCTCTGAACCAGCCACTCCTGCCCCCACCTCAGCCTCCTCCTATGTCTCCCTTCTTCCCACAGCTTTTCCGAAACCCTATGAGCATGGATGGGGCTATGTTACTTATCCTGTCCATCAAGAAGAACCCCAAATCCAAGATGGAAAACCTTGACATTTCCGTAAGTAACCCCAGTGGTAGCTGCTCACGCCTGTTACCATGGCCACACGGTGTCAGCGCCATCCCTCACAGGCGTTCACACAAATGCACCATGAAAAGGGCGCTCCTTGGGGAGGTCAACTCTGCCCCCTCCAGGGGTCCTTTCAATAGAAGTAGCCATTCAATCAACGGCATCGAGGTGTGCAATCACCGACCAGATCCTGGGAACCCAGGGCCCGCGCACCTGAGAGCAGACGCAGGAAGTGCCTGGAAAGAGGCAGGAAGACCCCCGGACAGCACTGGCTGCGTCAGCTCTGCCGATGGGTGGCCTGAGTCCCAGGACGGATCTAGCATCACTATCTGAGTAGTAAAGCATGGACAAACGTGTGTTTTCATTTCGTAACTCAGCCCTGCTCTACCCAGAGCAGTATTTGACAGTTAAAAAAAAAATCTCTTGATGGATGAGAGAAGCCTGAGGAAGTGACTCCATTCTACCAGGCACTCTTGCCTGAATCAGCTGATAATAACTGTATCTATGCTGTTGATTATTTTATACTCCTTTTCTTCTCAAAGTGATTTTATATGTGCCAGCTGATTTGATCCTGCTCTTAGAGGTAGTCCCAGAGCTGCTGTAGCAAAGTACCATGAATTGGGTGGGTTAAACAATAGAATTTTATTGTTTCACGGTTCTGGAAGCTAGAAGTCCAAGATCAAGGTGTTGGCAAGGTCGGTTCCCTCTGAGGGTGATGAGGGCGAATCTGCCCTCTGCCTTTCTCCTAGTGTCTGCTGGCTTTCTTCAGCTAGTCAGTGCCTCACCCCCGTCTCTGCCTTCATACCCACCTGGCATTCTCCCTGGGTGCTTGTCTGTCTCTGTATCCAAACATCTCCTCTTTATAAGGACACCAGTCATGTCAGAGCAGGCTCACCCCAATGACCTCATCTTAAATCAACGACCTTATTTCCAAATAAGGTCGCATTCACAGGTACTAGGGTTAGCAGTTCAACATCTCTTTTTGGTGGGGACACATTTCAACCCATAACAAGAATTTTTCCTCATTTTCCCATTTTATATATAATGAAAGTACAACAGAGAGGTTAGGTCACTTGCCCAGGAGCACACAACAAGGAGTAAACCCAGGGCTTCTGCTTCCTACTCTATAGAGTTCTTAGAGAAGGTATGGTGGTACATTTTCTTTTCTTTTTTTTTTTTCATTTTTCTGAAGCTGGAAACAGGGAGAGACAGTCAGACAGACTCCCGCATGCGCCCGACCGGGATCCACCCGGCACGCCCACCATGGGGCGACGTTCTGCCCACCAGGGGGCGATGCTCTGCCCACCAGGGGGCGATGCTCTGCCCTTCCTGGGCGTCGCCATGTTGCGACCAGAGCCACTCTAGCGCCTGAGGCAGAGGCCAAGGAGCCATCCCCAGCGCCCGGGCCATCTTTGCTCCAATGGAGCCTTGGCTGCGGGAGGGGAAGAGAGAAACAGAGAGGAAAGCGCGGCGGAGGGGTGGAGAAGCAAATGGGCGCTTCTCCTGTGTGCCCTGGCCGGGAATCGAACCCGAGTCCTCCGCACGCTAGGCCGACGCTCTACCGCTGAGCCAACCGGCCAGGGCTGTACATTTTCTTAATACCACACAAATATGAGGTTTTGCTAAGATCTGAATGTCTTGCAATTATATCAGTGATGCTGTTTTGAATATTTCAATCCAAGCTTCTTAGAACTGAATGATAAGTAAGTTTTCAACTTAATGTTTGCCACGAGTTATAAAACATTATCAACACAAACCTACTATCTTTTCACCGTGTTCCCTCACCCTTTGCTCCCTGTCCCAGCCCGGCTCCTTGTGCTCTGGAGTCCCTCTCCTCAGAGGCCTTCTCCCACCCTCACCCCCCAGCTCTGACCTCGCAGCCCACACGGCATCTTAGCTCCCACCCCGCCCTGCCTCTGAGTCTCAGCTACAGGCCCAGACTGTGAGATATTCGGTGTCCCCTCCCACGGAGCCGGCTGGAAGGTATGGACCCAGGTACTGCCCTGCGGTGTCTAAGGGAATGCTGGAAATGATGCTGCTCAGGCCCGGATGGCATATAAACCCACGAGTCGGAATCACACTGCCACTTAACAAGCCTCCCAGAACCAATGAGTCTGAGCTGCCATAACGCTAAGTGGTGTTGGAATGCCTTCGTTGGAGATGCTTCTAGAACTTTCTCTAGACTATCTACAAAGGGAAGAGGGTAAGTCATCAGCCCTGAAGCCTGGGTTTAATTCTTTGAAAGGCAAAAGCTACTCAGAACCACACCTGAGGAACGAAGCAGGTTGATCGAACCCGTGGAGGCCAGGTTTGATGGAATGCTATTTCACGGAACACGCTCTCTCCTGCGGCCTGTGACCCAGGTCCGAGGGCTCTTCCGTAAGGGAGTTAGTTCCCAGTGCGTTCTGAGCCGTGCCCAGATGGTTGAAATGAGGGGTCCTCTTCCAAAGCACCTGCTCTGAAGACCAAAACTGGTGTAGAAATGGACATTTCACGGCATTGGTTTCGGGACCAGTCTCGCAACCCCATCGCTGGGTCTCATCTGTCACACAGACACTTATGCTTGCCACCAGAGAGTGGAGCCGAGATGACAGTATGTGACGAGCCCCCAGCATGCAAACAGAACAGCTGATCAATTACCCTTACAAGCCAAACCTCCGCCTAGGAGCAGCACTGCAGAACAACCTGGGAAAGACGAGACCCTCTGACTTTGGCTCGAGTGGTGTGGGCAGGGGGGTGGCACAGAGGTGGTGCCCTGCCCAGGACAGGTCTCTTCTCTCCCGGCCTCAGAATGTCCTGGTGTCTGAGCAGTTCATGAAGACGTTAGACGGGGTGTATGCTGTCCACCCACAGCTGGACGTGATCTACAAGGCAATACAAGGTCTCTCTGTCAAGAAAAACGTCTTCCAGTGGACGAACCCCATGAAACTGATCCAGGTAAGCCCCTGATTTTCTCTCGCACCGCTCAGGGACCCCTGGACAAAGCTGTCCTTTGACTCTAATCAGCAACCCAGAGTCTCCCCTCCCCCAAAGTGTCTGCACAATCCTTTCCGACAAGGAATATCTCACACATGGACTATTCCCCATGGTTTGGGGATCCCTCAGCAGGAGGGTGTGGGAAGGGCTTGGATCAGGATGGTTTCTGTCAATCAGGCTCCTCCCCTTGCTGTTGAAGGGCCAAAGGCAAGTCACTGAAGCTTTCTGTGCCTCAGTCTCTTCACCTGTAAAATGGGTATTAAAATGTACACATCCTAGCAGGGCTGCTGCGAAGATTAAATTCTATAATAGACATGAAATGCTTAGAGCCATGTCTGGCATGTAAGCAGGCTCTTTCCAATAGCGGGTGAGGATGCTGAGATGCCCCTGTGGTCAGCACAGCTATTGGGTGGCTTCAGCTAAAGAGGGACCCTCGAGTCCTTTCTATCTAGTGGTAACCTGGCTTGAGCCTTAGGTTGTCTCTGGGAATCACAGGAGGCAGATGGAACAGTGAAAAATATCGGGAGGCCATTAGAGCTACTAAGGGATATTAGAGCATCTCTGGTCTAACCACCTCAGAGTAGCAGCCAGCCCCAAGCCCGGTGTTTCCACTGCTGGCAGTCACCCCAAAGTTCTAGAAGGCAAAGGGGTATCTAGTATCTTTATATTGATACTTTATAAATGCTTGACCTCGGGTGGAACCAAGGGGAAACCTGATCTGCAAGGGAAGCAGGAAGGGAGTTCCTCCCCAGGACACAGGGGAGCACAGAGAACCAACCTGCTAGTCGAGACCAAACCACACGTGCAATGCAAAGCAGTCCCTCTCCTCGGGAGCCAACAATCTGGTTTGGAAAACGGGATGGAATTAGAGGTCATGTAGGATTGGGCGAAAGAAAAGCATACCTTCTGGCAGAGATGTGGTTAGGGAAGGGCCTGGAAGATCAAGAAGGATTCGGGTGAGCAAAGATACTGAAAAAGGACCCCAAAAGAATATGTTAACAATATTGGCAAGGTTTTCACAATGTGTTCGTACAGTACATTTCATAAAACAGTATGCACAATAGAAAAATGATGGGTAGATGAGAGATAGATAGATAGATGGATAGATATGGAAATCCAGGGTTCGATTCCCGGCCAGGGCACACAGGAGAAGCACCCATCTGCTTCTCCACCCCTCTCCCTCTCCTTCCTCTCTGTCTCTCTCTTCCCCTCCCGCAGCCGAGGCTCCATTGGAGCAAAGTTGGCCCGGGCGCTGGGGATGGCTCCTTGGCCTCTGCCCCAGGCACTGGAGTGGCTTTGGTCGTGACAGAGGGACGCCCTGGATGGGAAGAGTGTCGCCCCCTGGTGGGCGTGCTGGGTGGATCCCGGTTGGGCGCATGCGGGAGTCTGTCTGACTGCCTCCCCGTTTTCAGCTTCAGAGAAATAAAAAAAAAAAAGATAGATAGATAGATAGATAGATAGATAGATAAACAGATAGATAGATAGATAGATAGATAGATAGATAGATAGATAGATAAACAGATAGATAGAAAGATACACATCAAGATGTTACCTGTGGACGGTGGGATTGGATTTATAGGTTTTCATTTCCTTCTTTCCACTAATTAAAAATTAACTTACAATGTGAGTAACATTTTTGAAATGAAAACAATAAAATATTATTTTTAAAGTACTCTAACGCAGTACATCTCCATACAAGCGTTTGTGTGAAATGATGAGAGTTAAAGGAATTCTGAGAGCCAGTCCCACCCAGCACACAACATGGCTGTGGTTTGGTCTTCTGGACTTTGAGCTAACAACAGCCCGCCCACCATCCACGGTGCACCATCTGTACTGGCCTTAGTAGAAGCAATTTCAAAACTAAATAATACATGTAGATACGATCACTGACCTAGTCCCTCGATGCATGGGGCCTTCACAGCATCAGTCTGTACAGGACTCTTGATCTTGAGTGACTCTAATAGCGGGGAGACTCAAGCTGCTGGATCTGCCTAGTCACACTGTCCCTCAGCCCGCTAGGTCTGGGGCTGGGCCTCCCTGTGCTGGGCGGGGGCAGGGTGGGAGGAGAGTCGATATAGATGTTGTAAGGTCAAGCGTTTGCTCCTGGTGTCTCCTGCTCTCAGAGCTATGCAGACCAGCATAACACCACGGTCTTGGACTTCTTCAAGAGCTTGACCCCTACAGGAATGATGAAGATGCCCGTGGACGAGTTCTGGAAAGCCATGGTACAGGTGTGCTGATCCCTAGGGGCCGTGTGCCGTGTGTGTCTGCATGTGTACGTGTGTGAGCATGTGTGAGCGTGTATGTGTGCACATGTGGTGGCCTGGAGAGCAGGTAAGCTGAGAGCACCATTAACCTCATGTGTTCCGTCCACCCTTCAGCAGAACAAGGTCGCCCTAAGCCGGTTCCAGCTCAGGGAGCTGATCAAGCGGCTAGATGACAAGACGGGCATGGTGAACTTCAGGTCAGCACGGGCCCAGCGGCCGGTCCCCATCCAGCTTCTGTCCCGGGCGGGCCCTTGGGTCTCTACAAGACACGCTGGCTGGGCTGGCCTGAGTGCCAAGGAACACCCTGTCTCCATTTTATTAGGTCCGACTTCCCCTGCATGCGAGCTGCCTTTGCCCCACCGCAGGGCTGGCCCCACTGTTCACCCTCCTTCCCATCTTCCGTTGGCTCCCTCAGCCGAGCTTCAGCCTCAACCTCGTGCTGCTGGCTGGGCCAGGTTCTGGGGACACAGTGCTCACAGCAGGTGGAGCAAATGGTTAGCCCCTGGCATGGTGAAACGGATACTGGGGCACATTACTGGTACCACGGTAGCCCGAAGAGGAGGTATCATTCAGACAGGGGTTGTCACTTAGACACAGAGGAGAGGTCAGAGAGACTGAAGTGTGTGCTGGGCACGGTGCGCCGGGGAACCGCGGTTCACTCCGCTCCGCTGCAGCTCAGGGAGTGACGCGGCTTGTGACTCGGGCTGAAATCTCTGAAGAGATAGGAAACGACTGTGCTAACAGTAATAACGATAACCAACACCTGTGAGTCTTGACCACCTGCTAAGTGCTCTGCCAGTCACCAGCCAGGCACAGGTGCCCGCATTCTCACGGCGCCCGGTGGTGGTGCTGTTATCACCCCCGTGCTGTGAACGGTGAAGCCGAGCTTAGAGGAGGAACGCGCAGGGCTACGTGCTCACAGAAGGGGCAGCAGCGGCCCCAGAACCTGCCCCACCATGCTGGACATCCTCGCCGCGGCCGCAGGGAGGGGCAGAGTGACCCACCTGCAAACCCTGCTCTTAGTAAGGGTGTGGCCATTCGCAGGGTTCTCAGTCTCCAAGCCTTTAGAACGGGGTGATAACCACAGCACCCAAGAGGGTTTTGTAAGGATCAAGTGGGGACAGTGCACGTAAGGAGCTGTCATCCAGCAGGGGACCCCTCGAGGATGGCTCAGACTTGTACACCATCCCCCCAGCACCCGGGCCTCTGTCCTGAACCTCCTACCTGCCCTCCCCAAAGTGGGGCCTTCTGTGCCTTGGCATGCTGGTGGAGAGGGCCCGTGGCAGGGATCAGAGAGCAGGTTCCAGGGCCAGCAAGCCCTCCAGCTTTGTGAGTGAGGTCACATGGCCGTCAACAGGCAGTACTGGGGTCTGGGTCCCTGAGTCTCAAGAACTGATTGGGGGGGTTCTTGTGAGCACGTCACATTGCCCCCGAGATCGCACCTGAAGCTCAATTCACTCTGACTGAAGAGCAGAGTTGTGGTTTTCATTGTTGCATGAATGTTTGACTTGCATTTGTTGTTACAAATCATATACAAATTCTAAATCCACAGAAGTATAGCAAGGAGAAAATGCAGGTCCTCTTTTATCCCACAGCCCCCCCAGAGTTCACTCTGCCTCCCAGACTGCCCTCATGGGCTATTTTAGGTGCATATACTTCCCACATACTTGCAATCGTGTGTGTGTGTGTGTGTGTGTGTGTGTGTGTGTGTGTGTGTGTGTTTGTGATATAATAGTTAAAAACAAGGGTTCCGGGGCCAAACCACCTGAGTTCCAATCCCAGCTCCACTTCTACGGAACCGTGGGCAAGTTGCCCAATCACCCTGTGCCTCAGTTTCCCCATCTGTGTTATGGGACTAATAATAGCACCCATGGCATAGGAGTTTTTGAGGATTAAAATAATTTAATCAATGCTTATAAAAGCATTTAGAACATTACCTGGCAAAGTGGTAGTCTGAGAGGACTCATGCATTTTATCGTATGTTATATTACACGTGCACGCGCACACACACACATGCACACGCTTTCTTATTTATCATAATAGAAGCATACTGTCACATTCCTCTGAACTCGCTCTGCCTTACAGTATGTCTTGTGACCTTTCGGTGCTAGTACATTTAGAACCATCTCAGGGTTTTTTCTTAGCTGCCACATGGTATTTCATGGAAGTCTTGTATTTTAATCTCATTTTTATGGACTTTTATTTTCTATGTTTTGCTCCTACAAATAAGACTGTCATCGACATCCTTGTGTCTACATGCATGTTTCCCCAACATGGGCTTGGTGGGGCAGACCAGAGTGATCGCTGGCCAAACGCTGTGCACATTCTAAACTTCAATCTACTGCCAAACCCTTGCCAACAATGTAAAGCGGCCCTCTACTCCTTCCCCGTTCCGACACCAAACGCTCTGCCAAGCTGAGACGTGGGTTTACAAACGGTCTCGCTTGGAGTTGAGCCTGTCTAATCATTCTCCTCCATCAGCTATGAGGCTGCATTGGCACTCAACATTATCCCCTTACCTTTCAAACCAGTCTCTTGTAAATGGCGAAGCCATAGCAACAAATCTGGCCAGGAAAGAAGTTTCTGCGACAGAGACATCCTAGCGAGTCGGATGGTGGCAAGGAGGAAGTGGAGAGCTGGCATGAACTTCAGTGGACAAACACCAAGGCCAGTGAGGGAGCCAATAAAGTCTGGCTTGGTCTCTGCGTCCCTGGAATGCTGGTGGGGTGCCCTTTGCCAGAGGAGCGCCCTCTGGTTTTAGGAGCCACCAGGGAGCGCATCCTCGGCGGCCTCTTTAAGAGCCAGGAAGACAAACTGAGAGTGTAATGGAGTTGCTAGGCGGCAGGGAAAGAGCAGTGGGAGGAGGTCAGCGCACCAAGTGGTCGCCATAGCAACTGTAAACTGTGCGGAGGGGAGAGATTTCAAGATGCAGGAGGCAGTGGCAGAGGGAACAGATGCTCACAAAATAAGGTCAGGGGCCTTTAAGCAAATGCCGAGGGGTCACGTGGAGAGAACCCAGGGTGGGAGACAGACACCTGGCTTGTAGTCGAGGCCCAGCACTACCTGGCCACCGGCCTTGCGGCCTCATGGTTTCACCTGAAAAGTGGTACAGCTGCAAGAGGAGCTGCCCAATCCGTTTTAGGGACCTACCAGTCCATGTTTCCTTTTAAGAATTCCTTGGGATACTGGGAGACGTGAGGAGTTTAACAAAAGAAGAGCAGGAATAGCCAAGAACAGTGTACACAGAGTGGGGGGACTTGGCAGGAGGGGACTGGTACCTTAAAGGGTTTTGGTTAACTTCGTCAGTCATGTTTGTGGATGAAGGAGGGCGGGAACTGTCGCATACATTTGTAGCACCGCATGGTGCCTGGCATGTAGCAGATGCTCAATAAATACCTATAAAATAAACACACCTTCACCTGGCAATCATTCTGGGCAAGTGGTGAAAAACTGGGGAAGATGGGGGTATCCAGGAACTGACACTTTAGAGCCAGTGGTGGGCTGGGTGGCATCAAGATGTTGTAACCAGCCCGTGGGTGTCACTCTGCTGCCCCAATGCTGGGGGTGATGTCAAGGCCTCTCTGCACAAGTGGCAGAATCATTTGCAATAATGTATGTAACCCTTGCCACAGCATATTTGCCCTTCCCTCCCCTCCCCTTCCCCTTCCCCTTCCCTCCCCTCCCCCTTCCCCTTCCCTCCCCTCCCCTTCCCCTTCCCTTCCCTTCCCTTCCCCTTCCCCTTCCCCTCCCTTTCCCTTCCCTTCCCCTTCCCCTCCCCTTCCCCTTCCCTCCCCTCCCCTTCCCCTTCCCTTCCCTTCCCTTCCCTTCCCCTTCCCCTTCCCCTCCCTTTCCCTTCTCCTTCCCCTTCCCTTCTCCTTCCCCTCCCTTTCCCTTCCCTTCCCTTTCCCTTCCCTTCCCCTCCCCTTCCTCTTTCCCTTCCCTTCCCTTTCCCTTCCCCTTCCCTTCCCTTTCCCTTCCTCCTTCCCCATCTCCTTCCCCTTCCCGTTCCTTCCCCCTTCCCCTTCTCTTCCCCTTCCCTTCCCCTTCCCCTTCCCTTCCCCTTCCCTTCCCCTTCCCCTTCCCTTCCCTTCCCCTTCCCCTTCCCTTCCCTTTCCCTTCCTCCTTCCCCATCTCCTTCCCCTTCCCCTTCCTTCCCCCTTCCCCTTCCCTTTCCTTTCCCCCTTCCCCATCTCCTTCCCCTTCCCTTTCCTTTCCCCCTTCCCCTTCCCTTCTCTTCCCCTTCCCTTCCCTTTCCCTTTCCCGCCTGGTCAGGCTCCTTTCCTTTTTTAAGGTCTTAGCCTGAAGTTGAATTTCCATTAATTGTGTAGTATAGAGCCTCAGAGTCAAAATTAAGATGATGAAAAGAAAAAAGAAAGAAATGTGATAAGGAGTTTGTGGGCTGAAACTCACCTCCACCATACCATCTGGATATGTAGATATCTTTGCTCCAACTCCCCAAATAAAATCTGCTTGAAGTCAGGGACCAGGTCTTTTAAGTCTATTATAATCCATAAAACTCTCTGTCAAGTCCCCCGCCCATAAGTGAGTGTCCAATCACTGCTGCTGTCTGGGTGGAACACCGAGGACGAGGCCATGAAGGTAGGAGAATCTGTTATGAACTGTAAGTTAGAGATCAACAAAGATTGCAGTGTTCTCAAGATGCTTTTATTCATCTTTTGCATAAAAATTAAAAGCCAGCAATTTTTTAACCGAATGTTATTTTTCACTTGGGTAGCTTTTGGGGAATGATGGAGATACAGAGGAGCTGAATCCTCTGTGACCACCATCCCCAGGCCCCCCAGGCCACCCCTGGACAATGCCACCCCAAGTGAAGGGCCACCAAGCCCAAAACCTGCTTGCAGCAGGTCTGGAACCTTCCCATTGGTGGAGTAATTCTTACTTGTGGCCACTAGGTGTCATGTCAGCTCCAAAAGTCCGCCTGAGGGCTGTGTGTTCCCTGAGCTTACAGACAGTTTTGTACTCTTCGCCAGGCGCTTTCTCTGATCTCTCAAACTTCTGCTCCCGAGGAGCCGGGCATGAAATCTGAGCCCCGAAGGGCCCAGCGGTCTGACAGCTGAGTGGACCTCTCCGAGGTTACTAACACTGATGTCTTCATTGTGGACCAGGGTTACTAATCGCTATCTTGCGCGTTTGTTGTAAGGAAGAAAATCAGGCACCCGGTAAAAACTCCACAAGCACTTCCCTGCTCAAGGCAGGGAGACTGCAGCAGGCAGGCGTCCTCTGACAATGGCCTGACTCGCACTTTATTAGCTTGCCAAGTCAGGAGGACTTTCAGACAGGAGAACCCCAGCAGCATCTCAAGACCAAGAGGGGCCTTGCAGGAGTAGAAGTGGCCATCAGGCCAAAGATGGCCCAGAGGCACTGGCTCACATGCCCAGCCCTGAAAGGGGTCAGGCTGCAGCCCAGGAAATGGCACCCCGGGCCTACCCCTCCGTCCACGCCCAACTCAGTGTGGCTCCGTGTACTAACTCTGCATCCTCACAACGACCCTGTGCAATGAAACCTATTATCCCCACTTCACAGCTGGGGAAATGGAGGCATGGAGAAGTTAAGCATCTCGCCCAAGGTTTCCTGCTAATAAGCGGCAAGGCTGAGATTCAGATCCTGGAAACAGCTGTGGCTCCTTAAGGCCTTCACCGCTGTGCTCCCTGCCCCCCCCCCCCCCCCCCCGCCCCCGCCCCCCCCCCCCCCCCCGCTTCCACACAGCTTTGTATCAACAGAAGAAATTTAAATGCACTCACTCTGTTTTCATACTTTCTGACACAGCATAAGGAATAACTCAATTGATAAGCACGCATGAGGCCGGGCCAGGCTGGACTGGCCAATGGGAAGGAGGCAAAGGCAGATAGCAGTCCTCTATTGTGGCCAATGTCTCAAGGTCAGGTTGACATTCCCTCCCTGACCCCTGCATTGCTCAGAAATTGTACCGGGGAGGTAGGCGGGAAGAAGAAAAGGCACCGTGTGGAGCAGGGGTCCCCAAACTTTTTACACAGGGGGCCAGTTCACTGTCCCTCAGACCGTTGGAGGGCCACCACATACAGTGCTCCTCTCACTGACCACCAGTGAAAGAGGTGCCCCTTCTGGAAGTGCAGTGGGGGCTGGATAGATACCTCAGGGGACCACATGCAGCCTGCAGGCCGTAGTTTGGGGACGCCTGGTGTGGAGTATCTGTGTGTACCAAAACTGAGCAGTGGTTAAGTGTGCAGATTCTGGCATTTGACAGTTCTGGGTTTGAATTCCGCCTGGCTTCACCAGTGACCAGCTTTGTGACCTTGAGCAAGACACTCAGCTTCTCTGAATCTCAGTCTCCTCGTCTGTAGAGATAAAGGTACCCCCTTCCCTACATGGTTGCTATGAAGATTTAATGAAATCATTAAATCGTGGATGTGAAACTCTGAGCCCAAGGCTGGTATACAATAAGTGCTTAATAGAAGCAGGACCTCAGTACAGTGGAGTTCCACTCATAGGAGGGATGGTGCAAGAAGCTGTACGTCCAGCAGGGCCCTTATGGGCCAAACTGAGCAGCCACCTTTGAAATATCTAAGTCCTGGAGCCTTTGAAAACCGTGGCAATCATTCCAATCTCGGGTTTTGAACTAAAACCTACATAAAATCCCTTATGTAAAGCCAGAAGCCAAGGCCAGGGCCACTATCACAGCAGCCTTCTGGCCTATGCAGGTTCGCATTGGATTCGGACAGTCGGTAAAGAAACAACGGAGCCACAAACTGGTGGGCCATAGTCTTTAATTCTAGCTTGCACCCGGCGGGCAAGTAAAAACATACACACTAGGCTCCAAAACCCAGTCACATTCAGTGCTCACAAAGTGTAAAGCCAATAGGCAGGGCCAGAGCCACCATCAGGGCAGCCCAGCCCATGCAGGTTAGCATTGGATTCGGACAGTCGGTAAAGAAACCATGGAGCCAAAAACTGATGGGCCATAGTCTTTAATCTAGCTTGCACCCGGCGGGCAAGTAAAAATACACACTGGGCTCCAAAACCCACTCACATTCAGTGCTCACAAAGCTACTGATTTATCCGAGTTTCCTAGAATCAAAGGTTTCTAGCTCACCAGCCTTATTCTCCTCAGTTCCCCATCTCCTTGCTTATCCCAGATACAAACTGTACAAACTGGCATCTCACTCAGCACTCCGCCATCTTGGCTGCTTTTCCTGGCCTTCTCCACGTGGCCTCCTCCCGCTGCTGGCTCTATTCTCTCTGCTCTCTCATGCTAACCTCAGGAACCAAGAGCCCAAGCTCCCACTTCGTCCCCATTTTATAGTGTAGCAATCCAAACTCTTAATCCAATATACAAAACAGGGTAGTCTCTAATACAAAGTCACTTCTCTGAGGCATGATTGGATTGTACCACCCTACAGCAAAAAGGGTAGGAAAGGCTTAATCCCAAAACCAAGCCCCAGGCTACAACAATTCTCAACACACATTAATATCACCTGGGCAATGGCCTCTTTAACAAAGTGAGCATAATACATTTTATCTGCCCAACACAAAGCTACTGACTTATCCGAGTTTCCTAGAATCAAAGGTTTCTAGCTCACCAGCCTTATTCTCCTCAGTTCCCCATCTCCTTCCTTATCCCAGATACAAACTCTGTACAAACTGGCATCTCACTCAGCACTTTGCCATCTTGGCTGCTTTTCCTGGCCTCCTCCACGTGGCCTCCTTCCGCTGCTGGCTCTACTCTCTCTGCTCTCTCATGCTAATCTTCCCAGGAACCAAGAGAGCAAGCTCCCGCTTCGTCCCCATTTTATAGTGTAGAAATCCAAACTCTTTATCCAATATACAAAATAGGGAAGTCTCTAATACAAAGTCACTTCTCTGAGGCATGATTGGATTGTACCACCCCACATCAAAAAAGGGTGGGAAAGGCTTAATCCCAAAACCAAGCCCCAGGCTACAACGATCCTGCCAGCCCCCCAACACACATTAATATCACCTGGGCAACGGCCTCCACGTGGGCAACGTTATCTTTTACAAAGTGAGCTTAATACATTTTATCTGCCCAACACACAATAAATTTTAAAACTTAATAATAATAATAATAATAATAATAATAAAAGACTTTATAAAATCAAAACAATATGTCCAGAATCCTAAGAATTGGAGAGAGGTAGTAGGGCCAGGGACCAGCAGCACGCTGTGGGCAATGCAGGGGACACAGCAGACATCTGGCATTTTTCTTGGCTGCTGAGGGTCTGGGGATGCCTCACCTTACCAGCCTAAGGAGGGCAGCTGGGACTTGCAGTTGGGACATGGGGCCACGCCTACACCAGACACCAACTCTTCTGGGCTAGATTCAGGAGCTGGAGTCCCAAAGAACCAAGGCCCACGGAGAATTCATTCTGGCAGCTGCGTCCCTGCAGCGGTACGGAGTCCTGGGAGCAGTGGAGTGGCGATGCCGGTGGGCTTGTTCAGGTCCCGGGCCTGCAGGTCGGCAGGTCAGCGGGGCGAGGTGCTGCATTTGCTGCATGGCCACAGTGGGAGCTGCATGTGCAGGCTGCCTTGTCAAGGGGGGGGGGGGCGGGCTTGGGATTGGTTTTGTTTTGTTTAAACAAAAGGAAACAATGAAACAATGATTGGCAAGGCAAGCCTGTGTCTTAAGCACTGGCTGCTGACCAAGTAGCCTTGAACTAGAGAAAAGGAACAGTTCTTCAGGAAGCAGACATCCTGGCTGGGGCGAGCACCCTGGGCCCAGCGGTGCCTCGTCAGGAGGGACTGTGGCGTGTGACCTTGTTGTTCTGCCACCACTTTAGAGAGCCGCTGATGAACTGGCGTGGGGCTGGCTGGCCGGCCACAGCGGCGACTGGATGAATGAGACCTGACTCTGTGCGTGTACACATTGTTGTAGAATCAAGAACATCCTGTCCCCCCCAGCCCCACTCCTAGTTCCTGGCATGAGCTTCAGAAACCCTTGGAATTTCCTGAGGGAGAGGAGTATCTGTTATGCTAATGAGGTGACTGAGGGTGGGCCCCTGACCGTTCCAGGATGGGGCTGGTCACCAGAAAGACCGACCACGTGAGTAGAGGTTGACACTTTCAGCCAACAGAAGGAGAGGAGGTTGGAAATTGAGTTCAGTCATGCAGCAACTGTTCACATTGTGCGATGTAAGGAAGGCCCAGTGGAAACCCTGGACAGGGAGGCTCAGTGGCACTTCCTGGGGAGGGATCCCATCAATGTATTGGGAGGCTGGCCCCCTGACTCCACAGGTGGAGGCCTTGGAAACTCTGCACTCCCTCCCAGTTCTTGCCTGATCTTCACTGGCTGCTCCTGAGTCATGTCCTTTAAAACTGAAATTAGAGCACTTTCAGTGAATTCTGTGAGTCAGTCCAGAGAATTATTAAAATTGAGAGGGGTCATGAAAGCCACTTAATAGAAGTTCTGGTATCCTGGGAACCCCACTTACAGCTGGTGCCTGAAGTGGGGGTGGTCTGGGGGGACTGAGCCCTCGACCTGTGGAGTCTGACACTCATTCTGGGTGGTTAGGTTAGAAATGGATTGCAAGGCTCCACAGGCAGTACGGCCTCAGGCTCGGTGGAAATGGAATGCGTATGTGCAAAAGCACGCTCACGGGTGAATTATAGAGACATGGTGTGTGTGTTCGCATGAGTCCATGCCTGTGTACTAACACCCAGAAAACACCCAGCTGTCAGCTGACATCCTAGGCAGGGCTTTGCAGCAGCCACTCTGGGCTTGTACCTCTGTTTTCCCATCAGAGGGCGCTCCAACCTCACAAGTCCTCCACCTCTGCCAGCTACCTCAGGTCTCTGAGGTAGGGTTAGGAAAGCACAAAACAAGAAAATAGACACACAACCCCCTCCCCAAGCCGGGCTCAGGGAAACTGGATTCCTATCAGGTGTCTGAAAAAGGAAACAATGTTAATGGCTTGGGTGACCCAGGCCACACCCAGGAGAACTGTCCGGGCCAGAACTCTCCACCTGCCTGGAGGCAGGTTTCTCCATTCAGGGCTTGACCCAGGTTCCGTGGGGGCTGAGCCGGTACAATTTGGAGAACCACTATTAAAAATACAAATTTACAAATACAGTGTTAGGCATGGAAAGTGACCATTCATTTAGAATGAGGAAAAAATCAGAAGAAACGGGGAAATTTTTTTAGGTTGACAATGACATAAACCTCAGATCCACCCAGGGCCCGGGAAGGGCCCTCCCTGAACGAGGGCCCCGCAGCTGGAAGGAACCTCTTCAGCTTCTCGGTGAGTGCGCCCTGCCTGCGTGTCCTCCAGCTGCGACCAGACACCTTCCTAAGGCAGACTCCGGTTTGCTCCCTGAGCCCATCCTGCCACAAAAACAGGCGGCCAGGGCTCAGCTCCAGGGTTCTGCCCTTGCGAGACGCTTGTCCTCGCTGCTGTCCTTGGAGCCGACAGCTGTGGTCACACCATGAACATGTGTGGGGCACTGTCCCTCCCTCTCTGCCATGCCCAGGGCGCTGTTGCCTCTACCCGCTCTGCCTTTTGGGAGGCCCTAGGAAGTTCTCAGATCTTTTCCTTCCTTGAGTCCTGGCTCCACAGCGAGTCCTGGACCCACATCAAGTTATTTCAAGACTATACAACTCACAGCCCGCAAAGTGCTTTCCCCAAGGGTCCTGCGATGGTGCTGCGGGAAACAGTCCCTTCTTGAAATTAGTGGGAGAAAATTTTAGAATGCAGTTCCGAGAAGGAGGGAGAGAAATAGCGTGTACATTTATTTATACTAAAGTGTAAGTGACGTCAATGAAATTCAATAAACATTTATTAAGGGCTCAGTGTGTGCCCAGTGTTATTTTGGGTGTGTCTGGGATACATTAATAAATAAAAATGACAAAATCCATCCCTCACATGGAGTTTGCATTCCAGCTGGAAGAGACTAATCACAAATAAATATAACCAATAAGTGAATCATACAGTACGTTAGAAGGCAAGAAGTACTATTAGGGAAAAACAGAGCTGCGAAGGGAGATTCGGGGGGGTCTTTCCTGGAAGGGGGTGGGGGCTACAAATTCAAACAGGTGAGAAAGGATATTTGAGCACCAGCTTGAAGGCAGCGGGTAAGAGCCATGTGGCTTTCTGGGGGAAGGGCTTTCCAGGCTGAGCAAAAGCGTGGCTGGTGCCGCTCAGGATCAGTAAGGCAGCCAGGACTGGAGCAGAGCGAGGGAAGGAGAGCGTGGTGGGATTCAGCCAGTTCGCATCAGTTTGGCAGAACCGATACCTAATTTTTGCTGAGATCGGTGAAGCGGTTGTTAAAATGGCACTAGTAATCGGGGTTCTCTCTAAAGCTGGGTGCCTGGGCAGCCGCCCAATGTGGAAATCACAGGTTTACGTTCCTTGCTCTTCTTTAACGTTCATCTGCGCAGCAGCATACTCTAAGTGCCCGTAGCAATGTTCATTCCGTCCATAGGTAGAAAAGGTTGCGAGTGAGGGTGCCAATCAAGAAGCAATATGGAAATATCTTAAGTAACAGTGTCATTGTTTTTAGTCAGAGATTAATTTTTTTATTAATATTTTAAAACTCTTTCTTATAACAATCTATTTTATATACCTTGCTTATTGTTCTTATGTAAGTATTCAGTACATAAAATAATAAACTACCTTTTCTTTTTTTAGAGAAAGCATTTTTTAATTAATTTTAATGGAGTGACATTGATAAATCAGGATACATATGTTCAGAGAAAACATCTCCAGGTTATTTGACATTTGATGATGTTGCATACCCCTCACCCAAAGTCCAATTGTCTTCCGTCACCTTCTATCTGGTTTTCTTCGTGTCCCTCCCCTCCCCCCACTCTCTCCCTCTCCTTCCTCCCCCCCCTCCCCGTTACCATCACATTCTTGTCCATGTCTCTAAGTCTCATTTTTATGTCCCATCTATGTATGGAATCCTATAGTTCTTAGTTTTTTTCTGATTTACTTATTTCACTCAGTATAATGTTATCAAGGTCCATCCATGTTATTATAGATGATCCGATGTCATCATTTCTTATGGCTGAGTAGTATTCCATAGTATATATGTACCAAAGCTTTTTAATCCACTCGTCCACTGACGGACATTTGGGCTGTTTCCAGATCTTCGCTATTGTGAACAATGCTGCCACAAACATGGGGGTGCATTTCTTCTTTTCAAACAGTGCTATGGTGTTCTTGGGGTATATTCCTAACAGTGGGATAGCTGGGTCAAAAGGCAGTTTGATTTTTAATATTTTGAGGAATCTCCATACTGTTTTCCAAAGTGGCTGCACCAGTCTGCATTCCCACCAGCAGTGCAGGAGGATAAACTACCTTTTAGTACATCATTTTTTTATACTTAAAATGGTCATTAGGGCAGAGAACCGGTTGTTAAATTAATTGAATCCCACCACTGGGGAGAGTGTGGTGGGAAGGGAGATCACAAGGAACAGGCTAGTACAGGTTCAGTCATTTTTTTTAAAATTGATTTTAGAGAGAGAGGAAGGAGGAGAGAGAAAGAGAGAAACATCAATTCATTTCTATGTGTGCCCTGACTGGGGATCGAACTGGCAACCTTTGCATGCCAGGACAACGCTCTAACCAAAGGAGCTATCATGACTGTGCAGGGCTCAGGTTCCATCTTGAGGATAAAACATGGGGGTCTGGGTGGCATGTGCCCTTACAGGATGTTAGGTGGAGGAGTGGCATAGTCCAACATCATTAAAGGAGACTCTGGCACCTGCCTCAAGAATAGGCTTTATGGACTGCAGAGCAGGACAGGAAGATCACCTGTGAGGCCGTGGCAACAACCCAGGCAGCAGCTGAAGGTGGAAGCGGTGGGGTAATGGGTACGGGTGGATCCTGGATTTAACTAAGGGCGGTGCCAACAAGACCCCCCAACAGACAGGACATGGACCCTGCGAGAGAGAGGCGTCCAGGGTGACCCCGAGGCTTGGGGCCAAGCAGCTGGGAGAATGCAGTCTCCATCACTCCGATGGGAAGGATTCCCGTGGAGCAGGCTGGGTGTTGGGGGTGAGAGAAAGAAAATCAGATAATAACTTAGGGCCTTCTATTCCATCTTACAGAGGGGAGTCAACCGAGCCTTGAACATTGGGTTTAGGGGGAGGGTCTGGCCTGGGCACGTGTTTGGGTGTAGACTGGACGTACAGATGATACAAACGCCACGAGACCAGGTGAGGCCCCCAAGGGTCTCAGTGGAGACAGGGAAGTGAGCGGACCAAGGCCTGAGCCCTGGGGAATCCCAGAACTCTGAACAAGATCTGCAAGGAGAGGAGAAACAGCAAAGGGGCCTGAGAGATGGAACCCCAGAAAGTAGGGTTCTGGGGGAAAGTGGCCAAGCAAACAAGCCTCCCCCAAAGCCTCTCCCAAGAATAGTGTGAGTAGATGGGCAGGAGGAAGACAGCAGAGCGCAGGTGAGATGAGGGCAAATGTGACAAGAGAGAAAGGGACAAGGAGGTTCCACTAAATATCAGATCTCCCAAGAGGGGCACCACTCTGTTACAGCCCAAAGCACCCGAGGGGACGCGCCCACCCTCACTGCTCCCAGCCCGCAGCGTCACTCTGTGTCCACGGGCTGGGGCTGCGTTCCCACTCGTGGATTTCCACCCTCAGCTCTCCGCTGCCCTGCTGCGAGAGCCCCCCTGCCGTGTGAGAGCCGCTGCCCCCCCAGCAGACACACCGTGGCAGCCTGCCCGTGCCAGGTGTAAGGACGTCTGGGGTGCACGTCCACAGACGCTCAAGACACCAGAGGCTGAGGCGCCAGCAGAACTCTGGGAGATGCTCCGAGCGCTCTGGGAAGGCTGAGGACTGAGCACTGACCTGCTCCGAGGGCCCTGGGAAGGCTGAGCACTGACCTGCTCCGAGGGCTCTGGGAAGGCTGAGCACTGACCTGCTCCGAGGGCCCTGGGAAGGCTGAGCACTGAGCACTGACCTGCTCCGAGGGCCCTGGGAAGGCTGAGCACTGAGCACTGACCTGCTCCGAGGGCCCTGGGAAGGCTGGGGACTGAGCACTGACCTGCTCCGAGGGCTCTGGGAAGGCTGAGGACTGAGCACTGACCTGCTCCGAGGGCCCTGGGAAGGCTGAGGACTGACCTGCTCCGAGGGCTCTGGGAAGGCTGAGCACTGAGCACTGACCTGCTCCGAGGGCCCTGGGAAGGCTGAGCACTGACCTGCTCCGAGGGCCCTGGGAAGGCTGAGCACTGAGCACTGACCTGCTCCGAGGGCCCTGGGAAGGCTGAGGACTGAGCACTGACCTGCTCCGAGGGCCCTGGGAAGGCTGAGCACTGAGCACTGACCTGCTCCGAGGGCCCTGGGAAGGCTGAGCACTGAGCACTGACCTGCTCCGAGGGCCCTGGGAAGGCTGAGCACTGAGCACTGACCTGCTCCGAGGGCCCTGGGAAGGCTGAGGACTGACCTGCTCCGAGGGCTCTGGGAAGGCTGAGGACTGAGCACTGACCTGCTCTGAGGGCCCTGGGAAGGCTGAGGTCTGAGCACTGACCTGCTCCGAGGGCCCTGGGAAGGCTGAGCACTGAGCACTGACCTGCTCCGAGGGCCCTGGGAAGGCTGAGGACTGACCTGCTCCGAGGGCTCTGGGAAGGCTGAGGACTGAGCACTGACCTGCTCTGAGGGCCCTGGGAAGGCTGAGGTCTGAGCACTGACCTGCTCCGAGGGCCCTGGGAAGGCTGAGCACTGACCTGCTCCGAGGGCTCTGGGAAGGCTGAGCACTGACCTGCTCCGAGGGCTCTGGGAAGGCTGAGGACTGAGCACTGACCTGCTCCGAGGGCCCTGGGAAGGCTGAGCACTGACCTGCCCCGAGGGCCCTGGGAAGGCTGAGGACTGACCTGCTCCGAGGGCCCTGGGAAGGCTGAGGACTGAGCACTGACCTGCTCCGAGGGCCCTGGGAAGGCTGAGCACTGACCTGCCCCGAGGGCCCTGGGAAGGCTGAGCACTGACCTGCTCCGAGGGCCCTGGGAAGGCTGAGCACTGAGGACTGACCTGCTCCGAGGGCTCTGGGAAGGCTGAGGACTGAGCACTGACCTGCCCCGAGGGCCCTGGGAAGGCTGAGCACTGAGCACTGACCTGCTCCGAGGGCCCTGGGAAGGCTGAGGACTGACCTGCCCACAGGCCGGAAGGGAAGCACGTTGGGAGTGCAGGTGTCTCTTTCAGAAAAGGCATTCCCGCTTCCTGACCCCCACAGAGACAGAACCTCCCAGCAGCCAGGACCCCTGCCTTACAGGGCAGGCTGGGGAGGCGACAGGTCAGCCAAGAACCAGCTAGACCGGTGAGGTCTCCCATGAAAGAGGGGCCTCCCTGCAGCCTCACTGGTGAGGACCCCTGAATGGGGGTGGGGAGGGTGGCAGGACCTAGTTCCCTTCTCTCCACCCTCCTTCCCTGAAGCCACAGCCGGCCCTGCCCCTTCCCGGCGTGGTTGAGCTGGGTGCAGAGCTCCATTAAGGTTTGCTACAGGGACCTGCACTCGCCTGGCAGCAGTGTGTCAAAGGAGACCTCGGTTGAAAGGGAGACAGTAGAGCTAAGTGGCTAGGGCCACAGGCTTGGCATCAGGCTGCCCTGGGTTGGAATCCTGGCCAAACTACCTCCTTGCTTCCTCCTCCCTCCCTATTAACCTCCTCATTCTTTCCTTTCATTCTCTCGTTATTTGGGGAGACCTATTATGTGCTGGCACTATGTGTGGCGCCAGGGTTACAGCCTTGAGCATTACAATTGGCCAGATAGGAATTTACACAGCAGCTCTACTCAGTGACGTGGAGTTTAAGCCCTAAGGCGCACATTCAACAAACAGCCATGCAAATGTTGCCATTGTAATAGCTTCTGGGAAGGAGGGGCACAGCACAGGGGACAATGTGGCAGCCATGTGGATGGGAACCAGTTCCTCAGTTCATCTGACTCTTGTTATGTAATAATAGGCCTCACTGCCGATGGCTTAGCGAGAACCAAGGGGACATGGCGAGGCCCTGGCGAGGCCCTACAGGATGGCGGGCATCCCCTGCAGCGGATAGTAGGCCTGGAGCCTGGGTGTGAGGCTGGGGCTGCAGAAAGGAGTGTCTTCCTGTGCTGTGGCCTGAGGGGTCTGCTAGGGCGGAGCGGTGGCTGCTTTCTAGCCCGTCAGGCCCACCGTCCCTCTGGCCCGGCATTGCCCCGCAGTGGAGGGGCCATCCCCACTTCCTAGGCAGGCCCCGATGGCCCAGCTGCCGCTGCCAGAGGCAAGCAGAAGTCCCAAGTCATTCCTGGACCCAGGCCCCTGTCATCGCCCTGACTCAGGGGACTGAACAGCCTCAAGGGCACCTGCTGGGCAGCGGGGACACAGAACAAAGCCATCGGACTCGGCTGCGCGGAGGCCTGGTCTTGAGCTGGCAAAGCAACGCTGAACTTCCCCTCTCCCTCTCCTCGGGGAGAGTGACACTAACAGGGAACAGTAGGCCAGGGCACGGACTTCTCCACCTCCCGCCACCCACCCAGAGCACCACCCAGAGCACTGGGGTTGGCACTTTGTGTGGGCAGCGAGGAGGAGCCCTGGGCCCAGTCAACACCCCAGGTCCTCCCCGGTTGTCTAGGTTGGGTGGCACCACATGTGATGGAAAAAAACCCAGCTTCCCTGCTGCCTCAGTTTCTCTGGGAGGAAGGTCAGGGTGAGACACCAAACACTGGCCACTGAAGACAGTATAAGGCAGGGGTCTCAAACTCAACTCAGCATGTGGGCCGCAGAGCAAGATCACAGCCGTTCGGCGGGCCGCACTAGGTCTACAAAAAGCAACTGTTACACAACACTTTTCTCACTGCAGTTGAAAACAAAAAAATATCAGTACAACAAGCACAATCGTACATGCAGTTTACTCAGTGTCACAAAACGACCAGAAACTGTAGTTCGCATCACAACTGCTGTTAACTAAGTTAATATCTAGCTAGGATGCTAGAGAAATGAAAAATACAAGTAGGCCCCTAGGCTTACTTAATTTTATCCAAAATATTTTGAACTTCGTGGATTAGTCTGCGGGCCGCACAAAATTGTTCGGCGGGCCGCGAGTTTGAGACCCCTGGTATAAGGTGTAATAGAGCAGTGTGGGTGGGTGTCGGCCCAGATCCGCCTTCCAGCCAAGGTCTCAAGGACATGTTACGGTCCAGAAGAGAGGTGGGGTGACCACTGGAGGGCGGGGTTTCCTGGAGGCAGATTTGGTTTTATGGGTGCAAGCTATGCACCCATATGTGGGTCACACAAAGCCCCATACTTAGAAGACTTGGGCCTTGGCTTTATGTTCTTGTGGTCACTGTCTTAAAATTCTTAATACTCTGTAAACAAGTTATATAGCTGGTCCTGTCGGAGGTTGTGGACATTTACCCACAAAGGGCCTTCCTGTCTGGGAAACAGAGCTGGAGGATGTTGGAGCAACCAACCCACCATCCTCTCCCAACAACTCCAGCGAAGGTGTAGAACCGAGAGGCCTCCGCTGGGCTTTGGCCAGGTGGGACTTGGGTTTCTGAGAGAAAGAACAGCCCTGACCTCAAGAGGTTGCAGGCGAGGCCAGGAAGAAAGGAAGGCAGAGGCCAGAGGAAGATGTGCCCCTTCCCCTCAGGCCCTGGGTTGGCCCCTTCACAAACAGGGTCGTGGGGAGCACTGACAGGCCCCTTCAGCCTGGGTCACCACTGGAGGGCATCGCGGTTGTGCGGCTGGAGGGCAGAGGAATTGGGGAGAGGACAGTGGAGGCAGTGAGCCCTCAGCAGGAAGGCTCCTCCTCAGGGGCCTCAGACAGCAGAGCCAGCCCAGGCCCGCTCTGGCCTCGAGTCTCCAGCCAGAAGGTAATTCAGAAATTTCTCCAGAATGCTGCTGGGGCCTGCTGGCCCCGCTCCGCCAGCCTGGGCCGGCCTGCGAGGGCGGGAAGCTCCTGTTCCCCCACCAGAGGCCAGCGGCTGCTCCTGCCCTCACTCACGGTTGGTCCAGGGTCAGACGGTGCCGGGAAAGGAGCTGGCAGGAGGGGACTCACGGCTGGGGCGATCCTGGCTTCACAGAAAAGGATGGAGAGGGGGTCTAACCCCGTGTGTGTTGGGCGGAAAGAGGCAAGTTTCAGCTTCGGGAGCGTCTGCCTGGGGCCCGGCCTGGAGCCTGGCCCGCTCTCAGGAGCCGGGCCCAGCAGAGTCGGCCCTCCCTGGCAGAGACCAGCCAGGCCAGGCAGACCAGGCAGGAGCCCCAGGGCAGGACCTGTCTCAACACCCCCTCCTTCTGTCCCTGAGGCTGAGAACTGTCCACAGGAGACCCCCTTCCTGGGCTTCTCCCAGGAACCCCGTCTGCTAACGCCCTAGCCACTAACAGGCAGGTGCTCCCGGGAGCCCCAAGACCTGGGCCTCCCTTCAGCTTTCGTTCTTCACGCTGTGGGAAGCGTGTGGCTGGCCAACCTGAGTAAGTCCCAGAGAAAAGGGCGAGGGAAGGGGTTCAGCAGAACTGGCAGCCAGGCCTCGCTTCCGCAGGGGTGGACGGAAGCGGACGGAAGGGTAGATGAACTTACCAGTTTCAGAATGTGTCCCGGGCAGGCTTCCCTGCCACGGCCCCAGCTCATGACCACATGCCAGTCTCCCCCTCCCTCCCCTTCCCTCCCTGCCCTGCTCAGGCTGCACGATGGCTCCCTGGGGCCCCCTCACACTTCTGAGGCCTCTCACGGTTTCAAAGGCTTGCCAAGGCCCCTCCTGTTTGGCAGTTCTCTTTCCCTGCGCCCTCCTAGTGCTGTGGACAGGGAAACCAAGGCTCTGAAAAGGTAAGTGAGGTCAGCAGCTAAGTGACGTTCACAACCGAAAGACACAGCTTCTGCTGCCAGCTTCACAGAGGTCCTCCCTGGACAGGGCAGCAGAGCTCTGAGGGCGCTTTGCCACTTACTGACCACAGGGCCTTGGGCCAAACACTTGACAGTTCCCAGCTATAGCGTCTCACTGTACAGGGGGAAACTAGTAGTCCCCTCTCAAGGTCACTGTGAGCACAGACTTCACTGGGCATTGTGAGAGGCTTGGTTTATGCCTGGTCCAGAGTTGTCACTCAGCTGAGACTGTCCACCGCTAACCTGAGTGAGCTGTATCCCCACAATCCCACTGCTCAGTTGGCAGTCCCAAGCCCAATTCTCAGACTCAGGGTGCTGTCAAGCTAGAAGGTAGAAGGGACCTGGACACGTCCTCGGAAGAGCTTCCCAAGCCCCAGCTGGAGCTCCAGCCCCCAAAGCAGTAGAGCCAATGTTGTCCTCTGCTGTCTCTCTGGGTCCCAAGTCTGGCCACCACAGAGGCAGATGAAAGGGGAACAGTTTCTGAACTCTGAAGGACCAATTTGAGTTGCCTTCCATTGTTGAAAGAATGCTAAAGTATCTTGACTTACCCTCCAGGTCCACCAAATCTACAAAAACTGCAGAACACAAATTATTCACCATCTCCTTTAAGAATAAGAGGGTCCCGGGAGAGGCTTCTACCATTGGAGGGCCCTGGAGGGTCCCCTCTGGGAACCTGGAGGACAATCCTGCCAGCGGCTCCCTCCTGACCAGACGACCTTCCGATAACATGGCCCTAGCCTGATCCTCTGACCTCCACTGCCCCTCCTACCACCTGCTTTTTCTGTCCACCTGACACGCTTTCCCCCTAAGCTGAGGTTTTATCCTAGTTGTGCACCTCTACTGCTTTGACATCTGTTCCTGCCTGAGGCCTGACCTTGGCCCTAGACCTTCAGCCAGGAGTTCTCCATATCTGGGGGCGCCAGCTGGGCAGAGAGAGGGTCTGTGTCCATGCTCTTGTGAACTGCCCGGGGTTTAAAGAGGGTAGGACAGAGGGGCTCAGAACACAATCTCCAGACTCCATGAGGTCAGAGACCATCGGGCATTTGCCCTGGGGCAAGGGTCACTTTATTTTGCAGCCTGAAGATTTGGAAGGCAGCCTGTGTCCATGAGGCGGGGGAGGGGACAAGAGAAGGCAATGAAAACCACATGAAGGACTGGCCTGACATCTGGCCAGGTCACCAGAATAGTGGACTATCCAAGCCCGGACCTGCCTTTCCCTGGGGCCAGCAGTAGAAACTGTGCATCAAGCTTGGAAAGAGCTGAGAAAATGGGTGCTGTCATCCCAGTGAATGTCACAGCTCCCAGGCGGCTGGGAGTGGAGTGAGACCGGCGTTGGCTCTGCAGGGCGCCCAGTGGCTGGGGTGAGGAGGGAGCCAGCTCAGTGTCCCCAGGTCCCCTGAGGCTCTGTGACTCAGCAAAGTACAGATGCCTGGGAGGGGGAGAATGTCCGGTCCTACACAGGATGAGAGGGACTGAGCAGGGAACTTTAACCTTAAATGACTGAGCTAAGGAAGGACAGAGGGCATGGGCTTTGTCCTCCGACCAACCGGGCCCACCTGACTCGGCCACTCACTGGTTTCCATGACCTTAACCTTCCTGCGTCTCTGTTTCGTCATCTGTAAAATGGGCGCAGTCATATTGACCTCACAGGAGTGGTAAGGAATAAATAAGGTGTGTGGCTGGAGATGGTGGGTTCACGCGTGGTCATTTGTCCACTGCACTTCACCACTTTCCTATGTGTGTGACATATTCTATTTGTGCATATAGCGCTGTGTACCCGTCTAACAAAGCTTGAGACCTCGTAGGTGTTCGGTACATATTAGGTGTCTCTCCACTGGGGTGCCACGAGGGGTGTGTCACTGCAGCACTCCATGGCTTTGTCATCCTCTCCTTCCCCAAGAAAGAACCCCCTGCACTTTTCAGGAAAGAACCACAGGGCTGAATCTTAACTTGTCACCTCATAAGGTCCCTTTGCTTTAAGAGATCCATGAGGACCCCAGACGGTCATCCCGGGGTGGGTAGGAAATCTCAGCGTGCTGGGATCCCCAGGACAGAAATTCCTGAGGAGGCCTGGGCTCAGTCTCCCAAGGACGTCATCCTGCGGTCCTTACCCTGCGACGTGAAGGAGGCCTGGGCTCAGTCTCCCGAGGACATTATCCTGCGGTCCTTACCCTGAGACGTGAAGGAGGCCCGGGCTCCGTCTCCCGAGGACGTCATCCTGCGACGTGAAGGAGGCCTGGGCTCAGTCTCCCAAGGATGATATCCTGCGGTCCTTACCCGGCTCAGTCTCCCAAGGACGTCATCCTGCGGTCCTCACCCTGCGACGTGAAGGAGGCCCGGGCTCCGTCTCCCGAGGACGTCATCCTGCGGTCCTTACCCTGCGACGTGAAGGAGGCCTGGGCTCAGTCTCCCGAGGACGTCATCCTGCGGTCCTCACCCTGCGACGTGAAGGAGGCCTGGGCTCAGTCTCCCGAGGACGTCATCCTGCGGTCCTTACCCTGCGACGGTGAAGGAGGCCTGGGCTCAGTCTCCCGAGGACATTATCCTGCGGTCCTTACCCTGAGACGTGAAGGAGGCCTGGGCTCAGTCTCCCGAGGACGTCATCCTGCGGTCCTTACCCTGCGACGTGAAGGAGGCCTGGGCTCAGTCTCCCGAGGACGTCATCCTGCGGTCCTCACCCTGCGACGTGAAGGAGGCCCGTGCTCAGTCTCCCGAGGACGTCATCCTGCGGTCCTTACCCGGCTCAGTCTCCCGAGGACGTCATCCTGCGGTCCTCACCCTGCGACGTGAAGGAGGCCTGGGCTCAGTCTCCCAAGGACGTTATCCTGCGGTCCTTACCCTGCGACGTGAAGGAGGCCTGGGCTCAGTCTCCCGAGGACGTCATCCTGCGGTCCTTACCCTGAGATGAGAAAACATGTACGTTTTCTCCTTCCTTCATTCCTAAGCTTAATTCTGATCAGAAGCCAAATTTGCCCCTGTATTATCTCAGATAACATAAATTTTAGTCTGGTAATTTCCGGATAAGCTTTGTTACTGCAAAGATCTCTAAGTTGTTTCATGTTTAAACGCCATTAAACTCTCCATTTCCCTCCTCCACCTCCTCTCTGGGGTTGACTCTAACTTGGGTCCAGGCAGGTCCCCAGGGCAGCTGTGTGTCGAGGTCCATGGTCCAGACTTGGTTCACCATGTGTGGGTGCACGCTCTGTTCCTTGGCCTGCCTCCCTCAGCGGCACCCCCAGACCTCAGCCTCACCTTCGCTTCACCCCTGTTCCCCCAGAAGGACCTCGGGGTGCATCCCATGGAGGTGGAGGTCCCCAGTAGGGCTTCCCATGACCCCATGCAGCTGTCACTAAACCTCTGGGCCTGGCTGGCCTCCCAGATCTACAGCCAGAAAGCAGGGCGCTGGTCCCTCTACCCTTGGTTCTTCAAAGATAACTGGGGCTTCTAGTGTCGGCCCCCCAGAGGATTCAGTCCAGCTAGTGGGGAGGTGAGGAGGTCCGGGTGCAGTTCCCTACCACACCCCTAAGACTTCTTCCTCCCGGACCTGGAGGCCGCGTCTATCCTGGGGTTGGTGGGAAAGGGGCAAAGAAAGGGGACAATTAGCCTTGCCTGATTATATCTCCCAAATCATTCTATCTTTAACCTTTAAAAAATTGTAAGAACTGCAAGCTTGACATCTTTATTCATCACCTTGCAGCTCAATGGCTGGTGTCCAGGGTTAAACCATCAGCTGGTACTTGCCTGTCATCTCCCATCCCAGCGAGAGGGCCGCGCGATCCCAGGAGCCCGTGCTGAGCAGTCGGAACCCGCCACTGCCTGCGATCTTGGGCCCAGACCCAAAGCCTGAGCTTCGGAGGGGAGAGGCTGAGGGCTGCCCACTTCCTCTCCCAAGGAAACAGAGAAAATGATGGCCCCGCTCAGCTCGGCCCCACCCCGCTGGCCAGAAAGAGCTGCCCCCTCGCCCTGCAGCCTGGTTCTGTTCCGTCCCCAGCCCGGCTCCTTTGAGAGAATCTCACTAGGTCCTGCTCCAGGCTCCCCCCCTCACTCACCACAGGCCTCCACCACCTGACCCAGAACACGAGCTTCGAGCTTCCAGTTGCATAGACTTGGCTTTACCTGCCTCTACCACCGACCACCTGTGTGACCTGGACAGGTTGCTTAAAACTAGGAGCTACAGTTGGCTCATCCATAAAATGGGAAGATTACTCACACTTCCCTCCCAGGGTGGTGAGGAGACCAGATAATGCGTGTGAACTGCTGAGCACAATGCTGAGCTCAGAGCCCGAGAGGGTAGTCATTTGTGTTCTTATTGTCATTGTCCCATCACTGCAAGAAAACAAGTTACCAAACTGCTCCGGGACAGAGCCATTTAGGGAAACCTGCCGGGCCAGCTGCCCGGATACTAACCCAGGGCGAGGCTCAAAACACGGGGCGCCATGTTCCCCAGCCTGTCCCCCAGGAAGAGGACCCCCTTTGACACGCTGCCCGGGAATGGGGAGAGACCCGTGACACGGAGCATGCTCAGAACTAGAGCTGTTTGCCAAACCGCCTTCCGAGGAAGATGGTGTGCCCACCGCCCCGCAGGACGCTGGCTGGTGGAAAGGAGGGTGCAGGAAACACCCAGGCTGCTGCTGGGCCCTACCCTGCACCCGGTGCCGGGCTCAGCCTCCCCCCACCCCGTGCCGGGCTCAGCCTCCCCCCACCCCGTGCCGGGCTCAGCCTCCCCCCACCCCGTGCCGGGCTCAGCCTCCCCCCACCCCGTGCCGGGCTCAGCCTCCCCCCACCCCGTGCCGGGCTCAGCCTCCCCCCACCCCGTGCCGGGCTCAGCCTCCCCCCACCCCGGGCCGGGCTCAGCCTCCCCCCACCCCGGGCCGGGCTCAGCCTCCCCCCACCCCGGGCTCAGCCTCCCCCCACCCCGTGCCGGGCTCAGCCTCCCCCCACCCCGGGCAAATGTTGAACAAGGACTTAAATAACACAATGTGGAGGCGTTTGGAACTACGAACGTGCCAGGACACCACACGCCCCAGCCTGGTTCTCCTGCCTCCCAGGGCCTTCTCTCTGCAGAAATCTAGTCAGATATCAAGATGGGGGGAAGCCAGGAGGTGGAGGTGGGCCCGGGCAGGCCATCTTCTCTGGGCGGGTCACCGTCTTGCTGTCTAGGTGCTCCTGGGGCAGGGCTCCTCGCAGCCCGGTCTGCCTCCTTCTGGGAACTCCTCCCACGGATCCAGGACGAGATAAGTACAAAAACTGTCAGCAAGCATTTAAGTCCTTTGCAGAGCAATTCGATAGAGTCATTTTGTGTCAGTTGAATCTAATAATAAAACGTTTTGGCTCGCATTGCGTATGTCTCTTTGTTCATTTTTTCCAGCTATTCTTTTGTGTTACATTTCACAAAAGAAATGGCCCATCATTGATGAGAAATTAGAAAGAAAACAATGGGGCCTCAACCACAGAGAGCTGGAGAAACTCAGCTCCAGATGTCTTCTCATCTTGGTCTTAGAGACCCTTATGTCAACACGTTACACTGAAATGTGCGGCTTAGGGATGGGCATGCCGCCCATCCCCCACCCCTACCCCACAGCTCCGAACCCGGTCGGCTCCCTCCCCGCTCTGTTCACAACCCTTTCCCCTCCCCTGCAACCCATAGGACTTTCTGTCTCCACCACTCATTTGGCAATTTAGCTAATTAAAAAATAATAAGAATTGAGCACAAGGCTTTGTGCTATGAAATTAGACTTGCACGGCCTGGAGGTGGCCTCTGGTGGGTGCTTTTTGGCCTTTGTTGCCGACACGGGACTGTGTGGGCAAAGCGAAATCCTCCGCGCCGAGCTTTGAGGCTTCCCCGGGCGCCGAGCCCAGCGCCCACCCTCCTCTGCACCCATCCCCCGCGGAGTGCGGGTGACTGCGGGAGGCAGACATGCAAATATCGAAACAGACCCAGCAGTAGAGCTGCCCAGGGGGTTGGCAGCGGGTGGGGAAAGGGAGGAGCAAAGAAACTTCTCTGTCTTCCTGGTTCTGTTGCAAGCGGCAGGCCTTTCTGTTTGTTTGTGTTAAAACAGTGATTTTTTTAAGCCCTACGTGTACAAGATAAGACATTCGAAGCCGACAGAGAGTGGAAAGGAAGTGAGCAGCCCCCCAGTCCGAGGACCCTCCTTTGGAGGCAACCACTCCTACCCTCCCTTCAAAGGTGTCATCAGCACCCATGGGCACTGTCCTGCAGCGCTGTCCCATCTGTTCACACCGGTGAGAACGCACCCCACACCCCTCTGCAGAGAGCCTGTCTCCACAGTAGACGGTACAGCCAGCTCCCCCTCCTCACACGCTGTCCTCCGAACCTTCTCTCTCACAGATCCGGAGCTGGACGGGTCCTCTGAAACCTGCTCTTCCAGGGATCCCCAAAAGGGGCCTCAGGTACAAGCACCTGCCTGTTGGGTCAGAGTCACCTGAGACAGATCTGGGGCCACACCCCTGGCCAGGGGTTAGCAGAGGGCATGTGGAATCTGTATTTCTTTACAACCTCAAAGCGCAGGAATCTCAGGTAAGCCTTACACACTGCCAGATTTAAAACTGGTTGATCATCCAGTCCTCTCTAGTTACAAGTGAGGAAACTGAGGCTTGGGGAGGGGCAGTGATTGCCCAGGTCCCGCAGGAAGTTAGTCGGGGACATGCCCAGCCTGGGTGGTATGTGTTCCCCTGCACTAGGCCATGGGGCCTGCAGTAGTTTGCTAGGGCTGCCATAACTAATCACCACCAACTAGGTGGCTTAGGACAACAGAAACGCGTTCTCTCACAGTGCAGGAAAGGAAACGGAAGTCCAAAATCAAGGTGCCCACAGGGTCTACTCCCTCTGAAGGCTCCAGGGAAGATCTTCCCTTGTCTCTCCCAGCTTCTGGTGGCTCCAGCGTCCCCTGCCTGGTACACACGTTGCTGCAGTCTCTGCCTCCGTCACACTTCTTTCTTTGCATGTTTCTGCGCACCCGCTCATCTTATAAGGGCACTGGTCGTTGGACTCAGGGCCCACCCTAAATCTAGGAAGATTATACCTCAGGATCCTGCACTCGTTACATCTCAAAGACACTGCTCACACTCTGAGGTTCCAGGTAGACATAAATATATGGGAGACATCGTTCATTACAGAGCCTTTCTTCATAAACAGTTCCAGGGCAGGCTGGAGGCCTGGTCGGGGCTCCCAACCCCCAGCCTCAGAGGTTCCTGGCAGCCTTAAACCTTGAGCATAGTGATCCCCGTGCCAGGTTGGCACCCTCATCCCTGGCTGCTGTAGCCCCTTCTGAGAGCTGTCCCAGCCTGAGCTGCCAAGCTGAAATGTTGGTTGTTTGTAGACAGAGGCGATGACTGAATGATACTGGGGCACCAAAGCCAGTCTCTTTGCCTCTGGAGGGGACAAACTTGGTGGTACCATTCATGCTCCAGGGCTCTCTGTGAGACGGGCTGGGCAGAGACCTCAGCTCAACCCACTTGTTTGCCAAGCATCTTCCCTGCCCACTCCTGCTTCCCTCGCTCCCTTACATGGTCACCTGAGAGCCTCCCTCAGATACTCACTTGCACAAGACTCCCTGCCTCAGGCTCTGCATCTAGGCAACCTGATCTAAAATAGTGGGGGAACAAGACCCTGTGTGACAGGTAAGGACAAAGAGGGCTGGCTCTCCTTCCTGAGTCAGCAAACCACCCAGCTCCTCACTCAGCCCTCCCTCTGCATTCACTGGGTGAGCATGCCCTGGGCACCAGGCACACTGGCAGAGGAGAGGGTGGGGTGAGCGTGGCTGAGAACGGGGGGGGGGGGGGTGGATAAAATAAACAGATATCACCATGGAGCTTGTATTATGGAAAAAGACGCACAGACGTGAGCCAACTTGAGAGCAATTACAGAGCGATGTGTCAGCGAGCCAAAACCAGCCATCATGTCTTGCTTATCTCTGGAACAAGTCACAAAGGGTTTCTGAGCAGAAATTCATGTCTAGGTCCCCTCGCTTTCCCGCCTCCACACCCTTGCCCGTATGCTCTTGGTTAGAACACCAGGAGACAATGGTCAAAGGGCCGGTTAGAGTCTGTCTGCCATAGACCCCAAGGGTTGGCAGGGCTAAGGATCCACCAGAGCCTAAGCCATTCTTCTTTGTTAATTGTTTGGTTGGTTGGTTGGTTAGTTAGTTAGTTAGCTAAAGGAAGAGGGTATTTTGGAGGTAACACAGGCAGAGAGAACAACTCGGACAAGAGCCGAAGAGAGCCTGGCCCGGTGAAGGACGCACCAGTTGTTCTGTGTGGAGGAGTGTGAAGAGGACTGTCGGACATAAAGCTCCAGGGCCCAGCAGGGAGACCACGGGTAACACGGAGGCCCTTGTCTGCTGAGCGAAGGAGTTAGGTCTTTACCTGGAAAGTTGTGGGTAGCCACAGAAGGATTTTAAAAGGAAAATTACTTGATCAAATTTTCATTTTAGAAATATTACTTTGGCAGTGGTTTGGAAGCTATTAGTTATTAGTGTATATTATTTATTGCTGCATAACATATTACTCTAAAACTTAGCAGCTTAAAACATGAGCTTTTATGACCTGACCTGCTTTTTGAGGGTCAGGAATCTGGGAGCAGCCTGGTTGGGTGGTTCTGAATCAGGGTCTCTCCTGAGGGTACAGTCAAGCTGTCTGGAGGTTTGACTGGGAATGGACGATCTGCTTCCAAGATGGCTCACTCAGTGCTGTCGGCAGAAGGCTTCAATTCCTCCCCAAATGGCCCTCCCCTTAGTGTCACTCACAATATGACAGTACAGCAGAGCTGCAAATCAAGAGAACAAAAAGGAGGCATTCCTAGCAGCTGTGGCTGATGCAATGCTGTGAGAACACTCCAGCCCCTGAAACCCTCCTAGGCACACCCAGGAGGGAGCTTGCCCACTGTAAGGAAGTAACTCAGGGCCAACCAGGCAGCTCCCTGACCTTTTCACCATTGGCTGTAACCATTGAAGGACACGCTGTAACACCACCCTATAGGCTGAACCCATGTATATAAGCTAGCTTACTTCCTGAATAAATCAGATCTGGATCATTGAAAAAAAAAAAAAAAAAAGAGCAAAAAGGAGGCCACAGTACTTTTGTGACTTAATCACCTAGTCACTTCCACCATGTTCTCTTGGTTAGAAATAAGTCTAACCTACATTCAAGGGGGAGGAAGTAGCCTCCACCTTTGGCAGGAGGAGTGTCAAAGACTCGCAGATGTGTTATGAAGTTGTCATGTAAGACTATACTTTCAGGGATCATTTCTATAGTTTATGAAGTTGTCATGGGTGGTTGGTTAGCCTATAGGCAGAAAGACCAGTTAGGAGACTATAGGAGGACTCCAGGAGAGAGAAGTCATGGCCTGAACCGTGGCTAGGGCAGTGGGAACGCAGAGGAGGGGGCATCTTGAAGAGTTATTATAACAGGGATGGCTTATGCAGGGCAGGGAACTGTGACAAGTCAAACGCCAGTTGGCAGGAGCAGCACGTGGAGCACACCCCCCTGGAGACAGGACACCCGACATGCAGGGGTGGCCTGAACTGCTTCCACCTGCCAACAGGAAGAGGGTGGCGGGGCCCCCAGCAGCCTCCAGAAGTATTGGGTAGGTTTCTGCAGCAGCTTAAGAGACAGAACCAGCATTGCCAGGCTGAAAGCTTCTTGAAGCCCGGGTAGGGCCACCCCTCTGCAGCCTCCATGAGGGAGCACATGACCCAGGCCTAACCAAAGTGGACCCTGCGTGTCCTTGACCACCACAATTGATCGAAAGTGGGCGTTTCTGCCGAATGATTGGAGAAAAAGTGCCATCTCACTGCTGGGGTTGCGAGGCTGCTATGATGCAAGTCTGGAGTTGCTGATAGCCCCCTGGCCACCATTAAGGGAAAAACAGCCCGGGAATAAAGGCTGCCCAGGGAATAGCAGCACAGAGAGATGGAAGGAGGGAGGTTGCTGATGACATCATGTGTGCACCTGGGTCCAGCCAGGCCTAAAAACAACCTCTAAGACTTTTAGTTAATTGAGTCAATAAATTCCCCGTGGGGAAGTTTACACCATGTATAACTGAGAGAGTTTGGAATGACACACTTCCCTGGAGACAACATGATTGAAGTGGGACATGGAGCAGCCGGGTTATCTAACCCAGCCACCGTCTCTCAGCCTCTGGGACTCTCTTTCCCAGGCTGGCCTAGAGCTGGGGGTTGTTTAATCAAGGGGGGGGGGGGGGTCATCCCTTTACATGTGCACCTGGGAAGAGGCCCACTGCACGATCCTGCAGACTCATAATGAGGAAGGGTCATGTGACGATGACACAGCTGAGCCTCACATGAGCTCAGATACGTGCATGTAATCTAGTTCGGCCTTTATGTGATCCATTGTCTCCATCCGGCCCAGTTAGGGCCATCCAGTGTCTGTTCAAACTCTCCCATGGGTGAGGACTGTCCCTGGCTCACTGTCAACTTTTCCATTGAGCCAGAATCCAAGAGCATAGCTAGAACGTTCTTCCTGCATCTGGCGGAGCCAGTTTCTGTTTCCCTGAACTGTCCACAGTCCCTAGCAACCTAGGAGAAGTGCAAACCCACTTCCAATGGCAGTCTTGCACGACTTTAAGGAGAGGTGTCGTGTCCCTTTTTACTAATAGAGATTGAGTTCAACTGCATGAAACAAAAACCAGACTTCCGTGGCTTCACCAAACGCAGTGGTAGATTTTTATTTACTTATTTTTAGAGAGAGAGAGAGAAAAAAAACAGGAAGGGAGAAAGAGAGGGAGGAAAGGGAGGGAGAGAGAGTGAGAAGCATCAACTTGTAGTTGCTACACTTCAGTGGTGCACTGATTACTCCTCGTACATGCCTTGACCAGGGATCATATCTTGGACACAAGCTGAGACACCAACCCCTTGCTCAAACTGGAGACCTCTGGGCTTGAGCCAGTGACCTTTGGCTTCAAGCCAGTGACCTTTGGATCATGTAGATCAGTAGTCCCCAACCTTTTTTGGGCCACGGACTGGTTTAACGTCAGAAAATATTTTCACAGACGGCCTTTAGGGTGCGACAGATAAATGTATCACATGACCGAGACAAGCGTCAAGAGTGAGTCTTAGCCTGACCAGGCGGTGGCGCAGTAGATAGAACGTCGGACTGGGATGCGGAAGGACCCAGGTTCGAGACCCCAAGGTCGCCAGCTTGAGCGCAGGCTCATCTGGTTTAAGCAAAAAGCTCACCGGCTTGGACCCAAGGTCGCTGGCTCCAGCAAGGGGTTACTCGGTCTGCTGAAGGCCCACGGTCAAGGCAATGAGAAAGCAATCAATGAACAACTAAGAAGTCGCAACGCGCAACGAGGAACTAATGATTGATGCTTCTCATCTCTCTCCGTTCCTGTCTGTCTGTCCCTGTCTATCTCTGCCTCTGTAAAAAAAAAAAAAAAAAAGAGTGAGTCTTAGATGGATGTAACAGAGGGAATCTGGTCATTTTTTTAAGAATAAAACATCGTTCAGACTTAAATATAAATAAAACAGAAATAATGTAAGTTATTTATTCTTCCTCTGCGGACCAGTACCAAATGGCCCATGGACTGGTACCAGTCTGCGGCCCGGGGATTGGGGACCATTGATGTAGATGAACCCACACTCAAGCTTGTGACTCCATGTTTAAGCCTGTGACCCTGTGCTCAAGCCAGAGACCTCGGGATTTTGGACTGACAGCTCAGTGTTCCCTGCACCACTACCGTGAGGAAGTGGTAGCTATTTCTTGACATTACAATAGGCCTGGGCCGGACAGCCCAGAGCAGGTGCAACAACTTGATGAGGTCCTCACTATCGCCGTTCCTTTCTCTCTTTCTGCCTCACCATCTTTGATAGGTAGCTTTTATTCTACAGTTACCTCACAGTTGCGAGGTGCCTGCTCCACGTCCACACTCCAAGCACAAAGAAAACAAGGAAAGCAGCGAGGAACCCAAACTTCCCCAGAAACACCCAGCAGACTCCTACTCATTCATGTCTCACAGGCCGGCATTGTGTCTGTGGCCTCTGCTAGTTGCAAAAAAAAAAAAAAAGTTTATCTTTTGTTTATTTATTTAAATCTGGATTCATTGCTCCCTCAAATGATGCTCTTGGTAAAGAAAGGAAGGAAGAATGGGCATTGGATAAACAAGGGGCAGTGGCTTCAAAAGCTTCCTCCAAAGTTCTTAATGCGGACAGGCAGCATTGTAAGCAAGACTGAGGCCTTGACTTTGGAGGAAGGAGGGGGAGGGGGCAGATAGATTCCAAGTCCAGCTGCACTGCTTCCTCACCTGTGTGACTTTCAGAGCTATTCTTAAGCTCTTAGAGCTCCTGTTTGCTCATTTGTTTAAAGGGGACGACTATTTTTCTCAGGGTTTCTGGAGTGATTAGAGCACCTCCGTGCAAAGTACCTTAACGTTGAGACACTCAACAGATGTTCATTCTTCTCTTCCTGCCATTGCTCATCCTGTGACATGCTTCTCGGCTCCTCTTCTCCTGGGCACGCTCCCAGGATCTGCTTTAATGGCCCTTTCAAAATGTAGTCCCAGATGGAACACAAACTCCATTGTGTCTGCACAGCATGGAGCACAATGGAGTGGTTACCTCCCTTGCTCCAGCTGTACTTCCTCCTCACACCACCCAGCCACCTCTGGGGGTCTCAGGAGCCCATGACTGGGGCAGGTATGGGCAACTCTGAACTCACTTCTTCTCCCCTTGGGCTGTTGGCTCATCAAGAACAGACCTCAAATGAGAAGGAGCTGAGCAGGGACCTGCACACAGGATGAGCTTTATTTACACAGAGCCGGATGCAGAATTGGAAGGGCCTCCTCTAATCAGACCCTGCACAGCCCTGACATATCCTCCTATCAGAGCTGGAGAAACTAGGACCCAGGGGACAAAGGCCTGGCCGCATCTGACAGCCTGAGAAGACCTTTTCAGCTGGCTTAATCCAGGGCAGCCAAAAGTGGAGTACCAGCTGCTCCCCCCACCCCACAGTGGAGGGTGCCCATGCCAGGAATGTTATGTTGTCCCCTGGCTATCTAGTCAGATGACTGCATTTGCCTCCAGCAGGGAAGAAAGCAACAAGGATGGCAGAAGAGGCTCTGGAACAATGGAACAATGTCCGTTCCCACCCCTCCCCCAAAGACGTCTATATCCTAATCCTCAGAACCTGTGAATTTATTACCTTCCATGGCAAAACAGCCTTTGCTGATATGACTAACGATCCAGAAGTGAGGAGATTATCCTGGATGATCCAGGTGGACCCTATGTAATCACAGAGGTCCTTATAAGGGGGAGACAAGAAGGTCAAAGACACGAGAGGAGATGGGGTGATGGAAGCAGAGTTTGGAGGGATGCACTTTGAAGACAGAGGAAGGACCCATGAGCCAAGGAATGCAGGGGCCCCTAGAAGCTGGAAAAGGCCAGGAAGCTGATTCCCCTTAGGCCAACTGAATTCACTCCCCTGATTTTAGCCCCTTTAGACTCATCTCGGACTTCTGGCCTCCAGAGTAGTAAGAGAATAAACTTGTGTTGTTTTAAGCCACAGAGTTGGTGGTAATTTGTTACAGCAGCGATGGGAAACTACTAGAGGAGCTGTGAAGAGAGGGGACTGTGAGAAAAGGGGAAGCAGAAACCCTCCCACGGATGTTGCCTTTGCAGTCACCCAAGACTCCAGGGCTTCCCATGAGCTCAGGCATGTCCTTCTTCTCTGGGTCAGCCAACCAGATGTTTCCTCCATCCTTCGAGGCTCAGTTCAAATGTGGTTCCCTCCTCTAGCTTTTCCTGGCAGTTAGCCACGCCCTCTCGCCGGTGGACACCGGGCACTGTCTGTTCCGCTGTCCTGGATGTCCCCACTCAGTGCTACAGTTTCCTCCTCAGAGAGGGACCTCCGTGGGGATTGGAGCTGTAGTGATTTCTCCTAGAAGTGTGTGGGCTGGAGGAGAATTTAGCCAGGCCTTCTTCATCGCAGACTTGACCTACAGAATGCCTCTGCTTTCAACCCAGCCCAGCCAGTCAGAGTTCACCACCGAAAACTGGAGCTCTCCCTCTGCGTCTCTGACAAGCTCTCTTTCAGTGTCCTGTCTTGGCCATCAAGATGAATGTCACCCTGGCCCTGGCTGGTTGGCTCAGTGGTAGAGCGTCGGCCTGGCATGCAGAAGTCCCGGGTTTGATTCCCGGCCAGGGAACACAGGAGAAGCATCCATCTGCTTCTCCACCCCTCCCCCTCTCCTTCCTCTCTGTCTCTCTCTTCCCCTCCCGCAGCCGAGGCTCCATTGGAGCAAAGATGGACCGGGCACTGGGGATGGCTCCTTGACCTCTGCCCCAGGTGCTAGAGTGGCTCTGGTCGCAACAGAGTGACGCCCCGGAGGGGCAGAGCATCGCCCCCTGGTGGGCAGAGCGTCACCCCCTGTTGGGCGTGCCAGGTGGATCCCGATCGGGCGCATGCAGGAGTCTGTCTGACTGTCTCTCCTCGTTTCCAGCTTCAGAAAAATAAAAAAAAGAAAAAAAGAAAAGATAAATGTCACCCTGGATACCTAGGGATTTATTTGCATACCTACAATTGCAGTCCTTCCCCAGGAATTTTGAGTCAGAACCAACAGGTTCCAGCCCAGACAGGTTGCTCCTCTGAATGGAGGACATGCCAGCCCAGCTGCTGTTGTTTCCACTGGGTTTTCTACCCTGAGTGCTCCACATCCCAGAAAGCAGAGCGACAGATGGGGAAGGAGAGGCAGGAAGCAGAGGGCAGAGGGTAGGAAGGACTCTGTGCTCCCACAGGTTCCTGTCCCTGGTTTCAGGGCATCCTTGAGACCCAGTGACAGACCCGTCCTGGAATTCTTGAGATACTTCTGGGGTCTTTCCAATAAAAATAGATTTTCTGTTTTGCTTAGCTTAGCTCAGCCGGAGTTCATTTCCATCACTGACAACCAAAGAAGTCCTTAAAAATTTGGAATGAGCAAGCCCGAGCCGAGAACAGTGTTGGCACACCATATACGTAGTGCATTCCCAAATATGGCGAAGCCTCGTTGACCTGGAGGTCACCAGTGCGACCCCCTTGCCATCCATCCCACACTGTGGAACACCTAGAAAGAGGAAAGGAGCCCATTGTTGCATCTGCCTGGCTGCAGGGTGAGGGCCAAGAGGAGCCAAATCTCCGAGCAGAGTAAGGCATGGCGGTGGCTGTGAATTGGAGCACTGGGGCACAGAAGCCAAAGATGTCGGGACCCACTGGCCAAATAGAATAGGCAGAAACCAAAGAGGAGAGGCAGGCCAGAGTGGAACCAGGAGGGAGGGAGCTGCCCTTCAGGCACCAGAGTCTCTTCTTGGTGTCTGGACACCACTCTTGAAGGCCCAGGACCCCTGTGGCTGGCACCTCCCCACCTTTGTTAGAGTCACTGAGCCCCACCTCAGCCTAAGTCAGGCTTATGGAGCTCATGCACTTGACTCACAGTAGCCCATGGGGCTGGATTCTGCATCTAGTCACTCTTAGGAACCAGTTCTGGCAAGCTTGATTAACCGGTTTCTTGGCCTACAATGGGTTGGAAATCCCACATTAGAAACAGAGAGAGATGCAATAGAGGAACATAATAATCTCAGCCAGAGCTGACATGTTACCAGAGGGTTTCTCTACCTCAGCACAATGCCATTTGGGGCCATTAGTTCTTTGTTGTGGGGAGCTGTCTTGTGTACTGCAGGACATTTGCTGGCCCCCTTCTACCCGCCAGATGCCAGTAGCACCCCCCCCTCCATTGTGTCAACCAGAAACGTTACTAACATTGTCACATGTCCATGGCAGACAAAATCACCCCGAGTGAAGAACCAATGTATACAAGAGAGAGAGAAACAGTTAAAAATATTCACAAAGGGCAACCGCCAAAGCCACTTGGTTAAAGGACAGAGCCCAGCATCTGTCAGTGTCCCTTCAGGGTGAGTCGCAGATGGCAGAGAGCAGTAGTAACCCAGTCACACTGTGCTTCCTGCTGACCCGGGGTCCTTCACCACACTGATGGGCACTGGTGAGAACTCCCTGAGTGGCAGTGAGGGGTGCTGACCACACCACTTAAGAAAGCCTGTCTCAGAAAGAAAGTAGAAGGCAATGTGACCCCCGTGAGCAGCAGCTCTGCTTTAGGGAGGACAGAACCCAGGAGATGTTTTCCTCTTTTTGGCATCCTCTGACGGTGCCTAGCACACAGTAGGCCCTCACAAACGTAAGTTACATTCGATTGTAAGGATCTCTACACTGATTCTGTATTGTTCCTGAACTTTGTCGGGGGACAGGTGTTTACGCCTTGTCTGATGAGATTCTCTCAGTACTTGGAGGCCCATCTGCCTTCCTGCCTTCTTCCCAAGGCCACACCTGCCCCCCACCGGGTCTTCTCTCCCACGACCTTTCCTCACCCGTCCCAGCACTCTGAGCCCCTCACTTATCATGAGGGTCAGGAGGAGGTAAGAGCATCTTAGCCCCTTCAGAGCCCTGCTCGTGGTCAGCTAGTCAGAGACGGGGGTCACAGTGGGCAGGCCGCTGTCTCACTTCTGGTTTGCAAGGAGGGCCCCTTCTCCCTCACCCCTCCAGGGTACAGGAAATCGAGAGCTGACCTATGGAGTCATAATTAGAGGAGATGAGGAGACAGACTGTGGTCCGGCAGCAGGGGTCTTTCAAATCCTGTTCTCTTCTTGTCCTCAGGACATCACGACCAAAAACCCAAGCTGGGTGAGATTGATTTATGCTGTCTGACACCTGCCTAGGGTGGTTGTGTGTGCACGCAGGTGTGTGTGTGAGAATGTGTGAGTGCGTGTGGGCGTGCCTGAGAGAGTAAGTGTGGGAGGACAGGGAGGAAATGCATGTGCGTGTGCATGTCCACACAGGCCTGAACTCAAGTTTCCTACTTGAGTTATCGAGGGCCTGCGTTCTAGATGTTGAAAGAAGACAGCTTGGCTGAAAGGCCTTTTCAGAACCAGGAGCTTAGGCCTGGGCATGTCCTTCTGCCGTGGAAATGGGTGCTGGCCGTGGGAGGCCCGGCTGGAGAAAGAGGGCTCCTCCAGCTGGTGCAGGACAGGCACGCTCAGACCTTCACCTAGGGACGGCCCGGGAAAGAATGGCCACGGCAGGTGTGCAAGGCTCCTGGACCACGGACGCTGTCCAGGATGGTCACATCTCTGGCCATCAAGGTGGGAACACATAGCCCATGTCATGGGCCCAGGGACCTGAGCAGCCCTTTTCACTCACCTTGGAAGAAGTGAATGGACAGTCATTTCTGCTGGCCCAGGAAATTCATATCACAGGAACTGCCAGAGGCTCTTCCCTAAGAGATCTGACCTGATCCTGTCTTAGCCATGGAAGCAGCTAGCCTGGTCATCTTAGTCCAGTCCCACCGGGCATTAATTTCCAGCCCAGAGTCCATAATAAGCTCTCATTCCTGCAACAAGGAGACAGACAGGAGCCTGGCCAGCCAGGAGGCAGATTTATACACTGAGAATGACAGTCACGGGAAGACCCTGAGGCAATCTTCCAGGGTGGCCAAGATGAACCGTGAGCTGTTGAATGAGCGGAAGAAAGTGCAGCAGAGAAAAGGATAAAGAGTCACATTGAGAAAACAGTTTGGGGGACGTGCCAAGGCACTGTGCCAAACACCACGTCACACACCACTGCGGGAGCTTCAAAGCAATGCCCAAGGGCATGGAGCATTAGAAGACTCAATGGACAGATGAAAAATCCAAGGCTCAGAAAGAGGAGGCAACTTTCCTGACATCACACAGCTATTAAGTAGAGAGCCAGGATTCAAACAAGGTCAAAAATGAGGTACAAAATGTGCAGCAATCAATAGACTGGTTAAATAAACCATGGTTTATTTATAGAATACTGGGAAGCCATTGCCATTTCTTTCTTCTTCTCCTTTCTCCTCCTCCTCCTCCTCCTCCTCCTCCTCCTTTTCTTCTTCTTCTTCTTCTTCTTCTTCTTCTTCTTCTTCTCCTTCTCCTTCTCCTTCTCCTTCTCCTTCTCCTTCTTCTCCCTCCTCCTCCTCCTCCTCCTCCTCCTCCTCCTCCTCCTCCTCCTCCTCCTTCTTCTTCTTCTTCTTATTTTTTAGGTGAGAGGAGAGGAGATAGAGTCAGACTCCTGCCTGCACCCTGACTGGGATCCACCCAGCAACCCCATCCGGGACCGATGTTCAAGTACCAGAATGAGATCCAACTGAGCTGTCCTCAGCGCCCGGGCCGATGCTCGAAACAATGGAATCACTGGCTGTGGGAGGGGAAGGAGAGAAGGGGGAGAGGGCGGGGGAGAGAAGCAGATGGTTGCTTGTCCTGTGTGCCCTGACCGGGAATTGAACCTAGGACATCCATATGCTGGGTTGACACTCTATCCACTGAGCCACTGGCCAGGACTGACATTTCTTGGTAGAAGAATATGTAATGACCTGAAAAGATGTTCAAGATATATAATTGGTGGGGGGAAGCAGGTTACAAAACAGCATGAGCAAATGGGTTGTTAAAAAATAAAATAGCCTGGGCCCGCCTGACCTGTGGTGGCGCGGTGGATAAGAATGTCAACCTGGAATGCTGAGGTTGCTGGATCGAAGCCCTGGGCTTGCTTGGTCAGGGCACATGTGGGAGTTGATGCTTCCTGTTCCTCCCCCCACCACCTCCCCTCTCCTCTCTCTAAAAACGAATAAATAAAGTCTTTAAAAAAAAATAGCCTGGGCCCTGGCCGGTTGGCTCAACGGTAGAGCTTCAGCCTGGCTTGTAGAAGTCCTGGGTTCGATTTCTAGTCAGGGCACATAGGAGAGACCATCTGCATCTCCACGCCCCCCACTCTCTTCCCTTCCTGCAGCCATGGCTCAAATGGTTCAGGCAATTTGGCCCCGGGCACTGAGGATGGCTCCATGGCCTCACCTCAGGTGCTGAAATAGCTCCTTTGGAGCAACAGAGCAGTGTCCCCAAATCAGCAGAGCATCACCCCCTAGTTGGCTTGCCAGGTGGATCCCGGTTGGGAGCATGCAGGAGTCTGTCTCTCTGCCTCCCTGCCTCTCACTTAATAAAAATTAAAATAATAATAATAATAATAATAATAATAATAATAAATAGCCTGGCCTATGGTAACACAGTGGATAGAGCATTGACCTGGAATACTGAGTTTGCAGGTTCAAAACCCTGGGCTTGCCCGGTCAAGGCACATATGACAAGCAACAAGCAAGCAACGAACAACTAAAAAGCAGCAACTATGAGTTGATATTTCTCACGCCTCACATCCTGTAAATTAATAAATCAAATCTTTATAAATAAATAAAATAAAATAAAAGCCCTGGCCAGGTGGCTCAGCAGATAGATGGGCATATGTGGGAAGCAACCAGTGAATGTACAACTAAGTGGGACAATAAGTTGATGCTTCTCTTTCTTTTTTTTCTCTCTCTCATCCTTCCCCCGTCTCTCCCTTCCTCTCTCTCTCTGTCTCTCAAACCAATGGGAAAATTTTTTAATTCAATTAAGTTAAAATGAATAAAAAAAAACAAAGGTATGATTTCCAAGAAAAAAGAAAACACAAAATATTAGCCACAACTTTCTCTAAATAACAGGAGTAGGTGTGATTTCTCTTTTGTGTCTTTTTTCTTACAGTGATCATTTTGCAGCAAAGATGAACCTGACAAGAAGAGCCCAGGCTGTGTTTCTGTGGGGGGAGGGGATGGAGTGAGACCCACAGTGAAATACAGGCGGGGGGGGGGGCTGCAGTTAGTGGGGGGGAAGGGGATGGAGTGAGACCCACAGTGAAATGCAGGCTGGGAGGGGGGGGCTGCAGTTAGTGGGGGGGAAGGGGATGGAGTGAGACCCACAGTGAAATGCAGGCTGGGGGGCTGCACTTAGTGGGGGGGAAGGGGATGGAGTGAGACCCACAGTGAAATGCAGGCTGCGGGGGGCTGCAGTTAGTGGGGGGGAAGGTGATGGAGTGAGACCCACAGTGAAATGCAGGCTGGGAGTGGGGGGCTGCAGTTAGTGGGGGGGAAGGTGATGGAGTGAGACCCACAGTGAAATGCAGGCTGGGGGGGCTGCACTTAGTGGGGGGGGAAGGGGATGGAGTGAGACCCACAGTGAAATGCAGGCTGGGGGGGCTGCAGTTAGTGGGGGGAAGGGGATGGAGTGAGACCCACAGTGAAAGGCAGGCTGGGGGGGATGCAGTTAGTGGGGGGAAGGGGATGGAGTGAGACCCACAGTGAAAGGCAGGCTGGGGGGGCTGCAGTTAGTGGGGGAGAAGGGATGGAGTGAGACCCACAGTGAAATGCAGGCTGGGGGGGATGCAGTTAGTGGGGGGAAGGGGATGGAGTGAGACCCACAGTGAAATGCAGGCTGGGGGGGCTGCAGTTAGTGGGGGGAAGGGGATGGAGTGAGACCCACAGTGAAATGCAGGCTGGGGGGGCTGCAGTTAGTGGGGGGAAGGGGATGGAGTGAGACCCACAGTGAAATGCAGGCTGGGGGGGGCTGCAGTTAGTGGGGGGGAAGGGATGGAGTGAGACTCACAGTGAAATGCAGGCTGTGGGGGATGCAGTTAGTGGGGGGGAAGGGGATGGAGTGAGACCCACAATGAAAGGCAGGCTGGGGGGCGGCTGCCTTAGTGGATAAGAGGATGACTCGGAAGCAACTTCCTTCCTCGGAACACATCAGGCTTTTTCTAGATGGGGCAGCGGGCAGGCGAGGCTGGCTGCCTGCCTCAGCTCTGAATGCACACTTCATTGACTCAGTCAAGGCCGGACTTGCAGGCTGGGGGCTCCAGACACCTGGGGGTAGGCAGCATGAGGAGAGGACAGAGTTGGACTGGGTTTATCCCTACATGGGTGCACATGAAGGGGGAGCCGAGAGTTAGTGAGAGTTGCTTAAATGTGTGCCTTAGGCCAAGTCTTCCGTTTAGCGGGTAAGGGGCCCTCGCTCCAAAACAAGAGAGGCAGTATAAGCTCAGTCACCTAGAACTGTGGTTCTCAACCCCCTGGCACCCACCGCTGCTTTTAAAACTTATTTTTTAATATTTTGTGATAATTTTACAACCTAAAAGTAAACTTGTCAATCATATAACCTACTTCCAGACATAATATGTTGAATCAATCTAATGACCTTAACTGTATTATAAAGGGAAAAAAATAATGTCTAATATAACAACTGTATCTCAATATGTAATGCTCAGCCATGACTCCTCCACCTCTGAAGGCACACACAAATTTCCAAAATTCCCCTAAGAGAGATTCAGCCCCGAGGACCACTGATTAGAAGAATAACAGGGGGCATATTGTGAGTGCTTCCTCTGAGCCAGGCACTGTTCTAAACTCCTGTTACCTATATTAAGTCATCTAATCTTCACAACACTATGAGATAAGTACTCCGATTAAATCCATCTTACAGATGAGAAACAGAGGCTTAGAGAGGTTAATACCCTTGCCCAAGGTTACACAGCTAGTGAGCAGGGGAACTGGGACTTGAATACCAGGCAAACTGGTTTTCCTTGGGGAGGAGGCTTAGGCTGTGTGTCAACCTCAGCATCATTCACAGAACAGGTTAGATAATCCTCTGTTGTGGGGGCTGTCCTGTGCAGTGTAAGATGGTTAGCAGCACCCCTGCTAATAATCCCCATGCATTAGATGGCAGTAGCATTTCCTCTATTTGTGACAACCAAAATGTCTCCGAAATTGTTAAATGTCCCCTGAAGAGCAAAATTGAAGTTGAGACCCACTGAGTTAGTTCATGAAGGTGAATTCTAGAGAAGGCAGCATCTGCACGTGGTCTGGAGATGCAGGCAGAGGTCTGGAGGACAGCAGGGCAGTGTTCCGAGGGAAAGGACCGTGAATGCACGGGTGCTCAGGGAGTGAGCGTCATACAAGGATGTGTGAAAGTGGGTCCAGGTGGCCAGGTGCACAGGGATAGAAGAAAAGCTGATGTCATGCGGTGAGAAGGAGAAAGAAGCTGCCTTCCTTCCTGGTTCCGCTCCTGACTTCACATCCTGTTCAGGGTGAGACCCCCTGATTAAGACAACACCTGAAATAATTTTGGTTGAGGATGCCATGCTGACCGGAATATACCGGGCTGTTCCAAGTGCACTACACACACGCACACACACACACACACACACACACACACTCACACACACACACACACACACGCATACTGCGCACGCGCACACACACACACGCACAGACACACACAAGAAGTTAGCATGTTACTTTCAGACCCTCGATGAATCACACAGATATGAGGTCCACCTCGCCGTTGTGTCATCTCCCCTCATTCTTAGCCAGTCTCCCAGCCACACCTTCTCAGTCCTGACAGCCATCTGCAGTCTCCTTGGCCTCAGCAGGCAGAGAGAGAGGGGTGGGGAGCTCCTGTCCTACAACCCTGAGAAGGGCGAAGGGCGGGGGAGACAAATGCCTTGGGCTGATCAGTAAGGAGCCGCCTGCAAATACCCTTCTCACATCCTGGCTCTCTGCTGAGCTCTTCTGGGGGAGGAGGGGATTCTCAGACAGCCCTTTGGCCACTGCACTTGGCTCTTGACTGGAATAATTAGAGATGGAGCCAGGAATGATGTCATGCCTCTGCGGGAGAAAAGAGGATGACTTTGAGCAAAGCATTTACCTTGGCCTCAGCTTTCTCGTTTGTCAAGTGAGTTGGGGTGGACTTGATACAGTTTAACATTCCTGGACTGACGTCCTGATTTGAGGATGCAAGTCGTGCTGGGCAAGCTCCTCTGAGAAGACTCTGGCAGCCGTGGCCTTGCACCCCTCCTCACGTCCCCTCCCCCTTCCTCTAGACTCCCTGCAGTTTCTCTCCCTCTCCAGGTGATGTTGACGCAGCTGCCAATCATGGTGTCCTATCCCCTTTCAAGAATGTAGGGGTGGGCAAGTGGCCCACGCCTCCCAGTCAAAGGATTCTCCCTAGCTGATTGGTTCATTAATGGACTTGTTCCCCAGCATGCCAGGTAAGACTCTTCCCTAAGATCTTAAGAGAGAAAAGACAGAAATGATGTTTCCAGGGACTTATTAGGTTGGAAAAATGTGAGTCAAAGCTACCAGCTGTCATCCTCCTGACACAGAAAGGAAGACCATCTACAGAATAAAGCAAGACAAGAGGGAAATAAAGTCCCGATGGCATTGTTTAAACCCCTGGATCAAACTGTGCCTGAAGGTGATGCCTTCGGTGGATTAATAAAGTCCCTTTTTGTTTCTTTAACTTACCACGAGAACAGTCCTAACTAATACAACCCTTCAGCAGTTGGGCTATGAAAAGGGTATTGAGTCCACGGAGGGGTAGAATCTGGCAGTTTCTACTTCCATCTTGAGCCAGCAAACTCCAGAGAACCCTGGCACATCTCTCTTACCATGTGCTCTGACAGTCTCTTAGCTTTAGCCTGTGGAGCGGGGCTCTCCTAACCTAACCCATGGCCCAGTGCCACCCTGCACATTTTTCAAGCTCAAATTTGATAGCAGCCTTGAAAAAAAGATGTCCTTGGCTCCGCCACATAGTAGCCCAAGAAATAGGCAAGTGGAATCTGTCGTGCAGAGCCTACAGCAAGCTCTCCCCAGAGATAGGAAGCAGGGGTCTGCAGGCTGCAGTGTGCAGCGGCGTGGGCTGTACACTCAGTACTTGGCCCCATCATGCGAGGTCTGCATCCCCTAGCACTGGGGGTTGCAGAGACCAGGGGCTAAGAATAGACCACCAAGCCAGGTTGATGCCTGGCAAGTTGGCATTGTCCTTCCCACTGCCTCAAGCTGCCGACTGGGAAACCCCCCCAATTGCTGGGCCAAGGAAGGTCTTCCTGTCACTGGCTGGTATGCCCACAGTATCTCTGTTCTTGGAGCAGTGTTCCACTCTGCTACGGACAGAATTATGCTCTCCCCAAATTCATATGTTGAAGCCCGAAATCCCGGTGTGACTGTATTTGGAGAAAGGGCATTTAGGAGACAATTAAGGTTAACTGAGGTAAAAAGGGTGGGGCCTTAGTCCTCTAGGCTCGGTGTCCTTATATGAAGAGGAGAAAAGAGCTGTCTCTCCAAGCACGTGCACCAAGGAAAGGCCATGTGGGCACACAACAAGAAGGCGCTGTCTGCACAGCAGGAAGAGGGTTCTCACCAGAACCCACCCGTGCTAGCACCCGGATCTCCAACTCACAGCCTCCAGAACTGTGAGAGAATAAATGTCTGTTGTTTAAGCCACCCAGTGGTATTTGTTATGACTGCCTGCACTGACCAAGACATACTCCCCTCCACCCCCGCGGGAAGGCCTATGTGCTCCCTTCTGTGGGAGTGGGAAAATAATTGTTAGCCAAGTGTTCTCAGCGCTTCACATCTACCCGGCGCTGTTCTAAGCACTTTCCCTGCCTTCGCTCCCTGAGTTGGCATAACAACCCTCTGCAGGAGGCAACAGTATAGCCATTATACAGTTGAGGCAACTGAGGCAGAGAGGGTAAGGAACCAAGGTCACACAGTAATAGTGTAAATCTGAAATCCCTGGCCCCGGCTGATTAGTTCAGTCAGTGAGAGCATCCTCCCGAAACATCAAGGTTGTGGGTTTGATTCCCAGTCAGGGCACGTATGGGAAGCAGTCAATGAATACACAATGAAGTGAAACAACAAATGAATCTCTCTCTCTCTCTCTCTCTCTCCCCCCCCCCCTTTCTTTCTCTCTCTCTCTCTCTCAAAGCTCTGAGGAACTGAGAAAAGAGGTCAGGAAAAGACCTCCCAGGGTCAGCTGCGAGAATCAGCACGGATTAAAGCCGTGGCATTCAGCCTGGCATTTAAACTCCAGCCAAGGCTGCGCTGTGAAGTGAACTTGGGCTCCTCAGCTCCTTGCAGTGCGCAGGAAGTGATCTGTCATGGTGACCCGCCATGTTCCGTGTGACCTTGCCTAATTCACATCGTGAAAATAAGACCCAGCTGACAAAGCTGCTCAAAACCCTCCCTGGTCACTCTGTGGCTCTAAAACCCCACAGGCACAGGCCCTGCGTGTGGGCGGGGAGAGGGGAATTGTGTGAAATCAGTTTCCCCTATGGGTTCCTCTCACCTGGGTGTGTAATCTGGGTTGGCCCGAAGGCTTCCAGCTCCGCCCTGCGGAGGGAGGCAGACCCTGCTTCACGCTGCTGCTGAGGGTTCTCCCCAAGCCCAGTTACTCCTAGACCTTTCTGGAAATTTCATCCGACCCTAGTGGCCAAGTGCCACAGCATCACAACCTGGCCAGGCCCCCAAAGGTCCTGGTCTGATGGAGGGTAGACTCCTTCCAAGATCTATCTCCTGCCCCCAGGGGTCCCCAGTGCCCAGGGCTGGGCTGGGGAAACTGTTGGGTTTTAGCCCCTGGGCGGATGGACTGAGACAGCAGCCCAAGAGCTTGTGGTGCACCCTCCCCCTCAGAGGTCCTCTGTAGGATGCTGGAACCAGGGCCTCTGGAGTCTCCTTGTGATGTCCCTCAAGATCCACCAGGTGTCGTTGTGTCGCTGGCGGGATGAGAGGTGATGGCGAGAGGCTTCCTCTGGGACTGGCACCCACTCTGGGGACTGAGAAGCAAAGGTAGAGCAGACCCTGTCCCCTAGCCTCAAGGCCAGTGGAAGAACCGTCACAAGGGCATAGAAGGCATATGCCACGGCTTGCGAGTCTAGGGACAGAGGTCTCCACGCAAGGCCTGAAATGAGGTGAGTGGAGGAAGACGAGTCCCACCTGTCTGCAGGGCCTGGCTCTCTTCCCCCAGCGCCACTGGGTGGCACTGCAGGCCCCGTCACCCTCAGCAGGCCCCGTCACCCTCAGCAGGCCCCCACCCAGGAGCTCAGCTCAGCTTCCTGAGGCTCTGTGGGGGCTACCCCCCCCCCAGCACCCACCCCACAGAAGGGGTCAGTGGCCAGCTGTGCAGGTGTACTGCGCAGTGACTAGGGAAGCCTTTTGACTCTCAGGAACTCCAGACAGCAGAGCCCCTGGCTCTCACCCCCAAACAAAGCTGGTTTAAAGTCAGGCAGGGTTGGGAGGCTCCAACTGCTCATTTCCAGCGTATCTGGAGTCCTGAAGGCATGTCACCCAGAAACCAGCAGGCCCCCTCCCACCTTCCCTCCCTGCGCCCAGGGAGGTCCACTGGAGGAAGCAGCCGTTCTTGTCCTCACCTAGTCCAGCCTCTGAACCCTGAAGCTCCATGTGCAGGAGACCGTGCACTTGGAGCATTTTACTTCCCTCAGGTCCCACCCTACCTGAGCATCCAGAGGTCCAGTTGTAGTTGTGGCACTTCTGGTGTCCCAGCTGGACCTCAGGGAAGGGAAGGTCCAAATGAGGAGGGGGTGTCCCCCCAGGCCTAGGGCCCAGCCCCTCCAGCTCCAAGTCCTTCCCTCGCTAACGGCCACTCAGAGGCCTCCCTCTAGCTTTTCACGGGGGAAGAAACATCAAAGGGGGAAAGCAGTGTTCAGTGAGGGCACTCAAGGCTCTGCGTGTGAGATGGAGAAGGTGGGGGATTGGTGGGGACCCCAGAAAAACAGGCGGGGTGGGACAGCTGAGTGAGGAGCCAGCTTAGACGGGACATCATGGCGTTTGGTCTGGGTGGTGGCTACTGAAGGTACTTCAGGAGTGGCAGGTGCATCTAACATGAAATCCCCTTTGTAATAAATCACCTGGTGTCTTTCCTTTATCCATCAGTGCACAAATACAAACTGAGCCCCGGCTCAAGGCTGTACTGTGCCAGGCAACATAGAGGACCGGCAGAAAGCATCCTGTTTTCTTTTTTTTTTTAATTTTTTTTCTTTTATTAATTTTTAGAGAGGAGAGAGAGAGTGAGAGAGAAGGGGGAGGGAGGAGCAGGAAGCATCAACTCCCATATGTGCCTTGACCAGGCAAGCCCAGGGTTTTGAACCGGCGACCTCAGTGTTCCAGGTCGACGCTTTATCCACTGCGCCACCACAGGTCAGGCCCTGTTTTCAAGGTGTGACAGTTCAGACTAGGAGGGAAGATGAGGCTCATGAGCAACAACACACACGTGTGTGCATGGCACACAGTGCTGACTGTGAAAGCCCACTGACAACTGTACAAGTGTGTGAGACCCCAACTACTAAGTGTTTGCTCGTGGCTGCTCCCTGGTCACTCCTGATGTTAAGGCAAACCTGCGAGGCTTCCGGAAGTTCAGCCCAAGTTCCATAAAGCGTCTGGGACTCTGTTTGGGATTTTGTGCCCGTATATGTGTACCTGTGTGCATGACCAGGTACGTGGGTAGCAACTGCAAGGTTGTGCTTGGTAGCCCTGGAACAAAGGACTTCCTAAGAATTGTTGCATGTCAGAGCAGCAAAGGGACCATGGGGTCCCCTAGGCCTCCTGCTGCACAGAAGGGGAGAAGAAAAGGTCCAAGGAGTTGAATCCCATCCCGTGGGTAACTCAGCAGTGAGCTAGTTAATAAAAACGGCTTCGAGCCTTGTCTCAGCTGGTACGGGAGCTCCCAGAGGTGAGAGGGGGAAGGGGCGTTGGAAATGGGATATTAGAACACTTGTCCTCTCTCTGCCTGTGGCAACAGAGAGGAAGGTGGTGACACTGGTGTCAGCTGTGCAAACCTAGAGCGTGACAATCAGTTGGAAACAATGAAAGGAAGTGGTAAGGGCTGGACTCTGGAAATAAACGCCTGTGGCTGGAATCCTGGCCTTATTTACTTACTAGATGCTTCTTAACATCTCTTGGCCTCAGTTTCCACATCTGGAAAACAGGGGTGATGATACTACCTCACTCAGGGGTTATTGTAGAGATGAGATGGATGGATATATGCAACAAATTAAGAAAGCTGCCTGGCATGCAGGAAAAGCTGGATCAAGATGCGTCATTATGATTATTCTCTGCTTGCTTCCCGGCCAGCAGGGTTCCAGCCTGCCCACCTCAGCTAAACAGGGCTGCAAAGGCCCAGAGGGCACCCCTGTGGGCTTCCAGCTCACAGGCTTCCCTTTTTACTGATTTATCTTGTAATTCCCAAACCTGACCAGCAGGCAACTCATACAAAAGCTCCGGCCACCTCCTGGTAGAAATAGGACAGCAGGCAAGTTGCTTGGTGCCAGCTTTGTCTGATGGCTGGAGTGGGGAGCGTGGGGAGGCTGGGTGCGCTGGGAAACAGACTGATGGGTCCCAGGCGTGGAGGCTGGTGTCCTCAGAACACGGTGCTGTGTCCTCAGAACACGGTGCTGTGTATTCTCCTGCGCTGGGATTGTTTATTCTTGTGGCGCTATACAAAATACACATCCTGGAGAGAGCTCCTGCCATCGGAGCTCACATGAGGCTGTTGACATCCACACAAAGGGTTCTCTTTGTGCAGCTCATTTTTATTTTTCTCATTTGCTTTACTCTCCTGATTTCCACCCCCACCCCTCATCATTGCATGTCAAAACCAGCGGGAACCATGGAGCCGGCCTTGTCTTTATTTTAGGAATGAGGATCCTGAGCACAGACAGATATTTTTCTTGTGTCTGGTGCGAGCTTTGCTGAGCCTGCTGAATCCAGGCTGGCCACAGCTCATCCCTCGAGGCCAGGTACCAGGCCTTCCTTAGCAACCGCTGCTGAATCACAGCACTGCTGGGAGAGACCCGAGGTGGGTCCCTTTAAAGCAACCACACTTGAACTTGAGCCAGAAGATCTGGTGAGAGGAGAATGTGAGTGCTGCGCTGGCATGGGCTGCCTGCCCCTCCGCCCCTTCAAGAACCCGTGACAAACAACCTTGACTGGTGCCCAAGTGCCTGCCAAGCCCTGTCACATTAAAACCCTGGTAGACTCAGCAAGGAGTCCAATTTCAGCCCAGCAGGTGGGGAAACTAAGGCATTAAGAACCCAATGTGACCAAGGTCACACATAGCACTAGCACTCGGCCCTAGAGGCAGGAGTCCAGGGCTGCCCGCTGTGCCCCACACCCTCAGGCCCGCCCGCAGCAAAGGCTCTGGGCCCCGCACAGAGGAGAAACAGACAATTCCCAAATCCTGGTGGCAGCAGAGCCCAGAGGAGGGCCCAGCACTTTCCATCCGTGAGTCCTCACAGCAGTGCTCTGTCTCTCCAGGGGACACAGGGGGATTGAGGCTCTCCCACAGGCCCCCTGGGGGCACCAGGTCCAAGCCGGAAATCCAGCCCTGGCCATTCCAGTTCCCAGCTGAGTGTCGGGAAGAGCAGACTTCAAAACCCTGGCAGGCCAA